>NC_134777.1:135353205-136003205 GCF_046742065.1 Oratosquilla oratoria
TTGTACCAGCACTTTACATATTCTTTTTCTTGTTTTTGTCTTGGCACATACTTCTCCACTCCTTTTTTTATAAATTTTTGTCAAAATATTCAATTTCTCTTCCACTGTTGTTTCTTCTTAGTATATTTTTTCCCAGTTTTCTTTATGAAAAAATTCTCTTATTTTATAAAAAAAAATCATACATCAATCTTCCTTTTCTATATTGTTCATTTCTTTTCATGTATTTTCCTCATTCAGTTCCAGTTCAACCAATATGTGGTCACTTTTACTTATTGGTGTCTTATATTCAATCTTTTCCACTATTTTAGGTTCTGATGTGATTATTAGGTCCAGTCTCGATGGTTCTTCTACATTTCTATACCTGGTGTTCTCTTGAATCCATTGTGTCATTGTATGGTCAATAATCATCTCAAGTAGAACATTTCCCCATGAGTCGTCACCACCTTTTACTGTCATCTCTTCCCAGCAGACCTCTTTGCAATCAAAGTCGCCCATTATAACTATTCTTCCTCCATCCTCCATTATCTTATTTAATGTTATTCTTGTGTCTTCTAACATACTTTTTTTTGTTTTCTCTCTTCCCACAAGGCCGTTTTTGGAGGCACATAATTTATTACAAACTTTCTGCTCTTCCTATCTCTGTCTTCCACTTCCATCATAATCATCTCTACTGTATTCTTTTCATATGTGACATTCCTCACATTTATATCCTTCTTAGTCAGAAACATAACTCCACCCCCTTGTTTTGTCTCTGTTTCTAATCCAATGATTATATGCACCATGTCCTACACTGTTGGGTGGTAGTGGACCTTTTAATTTTGTCTCTACAATTCCCATTATGTCCGGTTATTTTTCCTTCAGATAATCATTCAGTTCGTTCAAGCCTGTTATCAATCCATCTATATTTGTGTAAGACTCTTAATTTTCTGCTACTTCCATTGTATTTTCTGTTTCCCTTTTGTTTTTCTCTGTTATGGTCCATTTCCTCACTTTCATATTCACTACTCTCCAATAGAATTCCTCTTTTTCTGACTGTTCTTTTCTCGTTTTTTTTTTTTTTTTCTTAGCTTCTATTCTTTTTGTTTCTCATCCACTCTGTTGTCGTTTGGGACCTGAACTTAATCTTAATTGGTCTGGTCTTATTTGTACTATATTTCCCGAATCTATATATTTCTTCAATTGGTTTCCCTATTTCAGGTTCATCTTCCTGAACTAATTCTAATATATTGTTTACTTTTTCTTTTTCCTCCTTAATTCTCGTAATCCTGTTCAAGTTATACTTCTCTTCCATCCCTAATATAATTATACATTACTTTTTATCTGCTAGGTCTCTTACTATATTCTCCTTCTCCCTCATTACTTTAATAACTGTATTTTCAGTTTGTTCTTTCATCTGCTGTGTCACTATGTCTTTAAATGCAATTTTATTGTTCTCTTGGACTTTCTTCCAACCCTGTGCTTCTTTTGATATGGACTTTTTATTTTCTCTATTATTCCTCTTTAATTCCTCATTCTCATCTTTTACTTCCTTTAACTTTTTTTTTCAATTCTTCTACTTCTTTAGTTAGGCTTTGGTTTTCCTTCTTTAATTGTTCCAATTCATTTTTTCTGGTCTTTCCTCTAGCCTTGCTAATCGGGGGAGATTGGCATCACCCCCTTCATTAAATCCATTGAAATTATTATCTTCACTTTCCATTTTGTTGTTCTTATTTATATTTCTAAACTTAATGATTTTACTGAGATTATTCACTTCTCCCACGTCCGCTGAAGATCTCTTGTTGACATTCTTTTTCCCGTCAGGTGGCGCCCGTGCGCCTCCCTCCTCATTTCCTTCCATTTCCCTCAGTAATCCCTCCCCTTCTCCTTTTCCATCACCTTCCCACTACACCACGAGCTTTCCCCTTCCCTATAAATACAAAAAGGTACTTCCTCGTTGTTGAGATCCACGAAAATTTCCCTTCTTCTTCGGAGCTCCAATCTTCGCCGTGAATCGGTCTACGTGTGTGTGTGTGTGTGTGTGTGTGTGTGTGTGTGTGTGTGTGTGTGTGTGTGTGTGTGTGTGTGTGTGTGTGTGTGTGTGTGTGTGTGTGTGTGTGTGTGTGTGTGTGTGTGTGTGTGTGTGTGTGTGTGTGTGTGTGTGTGGGTGGGTGTGTGAGTGTGTGTGTGTGTGTGGGTGGGTGGGGGGGTGGGTGGGTGGGTGTGGGTGTACACACACACACACACACACACACACACATATATATATATATATATATATATATATATATATATATATATATATATATATATATATATATGTGTGTGTGTGTGTGTGTGTGTGTGTGTGTGTGTGTGTGTGTGTGTGTGTGTGTGTGTGTGTGTGTGAGTGAGTGTGTGTGTGTGTGTGTGTGTGTGTGTGTGTGTGTGTGTGTGTGTGTGTGTGTGTGTGTGTGTGTGTGTGTGTGTGTGTGTGTGTGTGTGTGTGTGTGCACAACACTGAATGGGCCCCAGTGATTTGAGATACATTTTAACAACCACAATACACTTTAATTCTAAGCTATCAATATCGAGAGACCCAATGGGGCCACATGTAGAAATTGAAATGCGGTACTGCCGAGATATAAGTTGAGCGCAAGTTTTCTTATATATTTGTATGCTCGAGTTACATACACATACAGGAAATTTTGTGTTCAGCCCATCTCCACTATGATAGTACAATTGGAAGTATACAAACGCGGGAAAGCATTTGCACAACACTGAATGGGTCCCAGTGATTTGAGATACATTTTAACAACCACAATGTACTTTAGTTCTAAGCCATCAACATCGGGAGACCCAATGGGACACATGCAGAAATTGAAATGCGGTACTGCCGAGGACTCGAACTCAGCGATCACATGACAAGTGCCGTAGTAACTAACTAACTACGCTATCAAGAGATATATAAGTTGAGCGCAAGTTTTCTTATATATTTGTATGCTCGAGTTACATACTTATACAGGAAATTTTGCGTTCAACCCATCTCCACTATGATAGTACAATTGGAAGTATACAAACGCGGGAAATTATTTGTACAACACTGAATGGGTCCCAGTGACTTGAGGTACATTTTAACAACCACAATGCACTTTAATTCTAAACCATTAACATCGGGGGACCCAATGGGGCCACATGCAGAAATTGAAATGCGGTACTGCCGAGGACTCGAACTCAGCGATCACATGACAAGTGCCGTAGTAACTAACCAACTACGCTATCAAGAGAGATATAAGTTGAGCGCAAGTTTTCTTATATATTTGTATGCTCGAGTTACATACACATACAGGAAATTTTGCGTTCAGCCCATCTCAACTATGATAGTACAATTGGAAGTATACAAACGCGGGAAAGTATTTGTACAACACTGAATTGGTCCCAGTGATTTGAGATACATTTTAACAACCAGAAAGCACTTTAGTTCTAAGCCATCAACATCGGGAGACCCAATGGGACCACATGCAGAAATTGAAATGCGGTACTGCCGAGGACTCGAGCTCAGCGATCACACGACAAGTGCCGTAGTAACTAACCAACTACGCTATCAAGAGAGATACTTTCCCGCGTTTGTATACTTCCAATTGTACTATCATAGTGGAGATGGGTTGAACGCAAAATTCCCTGTGTGTATGTAACTCGAGCATACAAATATATAAGAAAACTTGCGCTCAACTTATATCTCCAAGATGAGAAGGAAGCATTGTGGTCGACTTTTGCAACTAATGAGCCTGACACTAGGCAGGCAACCAAAGCCCATCTAAAAGAATTTACCAACACCAACAATGGATTGCCTCTACACGCACCCAGAAAAAAAAAAACACTCTACATCGAGGACCTGTCAGAAATGAAAGGCCAGCATCAGGATTTGTCAAACTTTCTGATGTTGGCCTAACTAAGCAGCAAGAGAATCTATTGAATCTCTGACTCAATTGCCATTACATCTGCCGCCCTAACCCGGAAAGTAAACGAATAAAAATAGAAAATCTCATTAACCAGCTTTTATCTTTACAAAATGAGAAACGTGTTACTCTTTCCACAGGCAGGAACTTGTTGGGGAAGCTGGCAGAAACCGAGGTAATTTTAGGAGTACACTCCTTACCCCAGAACTAAAGAAAAGGAAGCCATCATCACCCGCAAAGGAGATAAGGCGGCAGTGTACATTATAATGGAAAAGACCTCCTACCTCGAGAAGATGGACACGATCCTGGAGAACCCCGCAAAATTCCAGCGCCTTCAAAAAGATCCTAGTGACGCTGTCAAGAAGAAGATCAACAGCCTTATCCAACAAGCCAATAAAACCACCAAACACTTCAACAAAGCAATAGGAGATTTCAGGCCAGGATACTTCTACGGTACCGTAAAAACCCACAAGCCAGTTAACCCCCTCAGACCTATTATATTCCAAATCACCGCCCCCACCTACCATGTTGCCAAAAAACTAAATAGGCTTTTAACCCGTATGTCCCCACAGGACGTTCAATTTCCTCTGTCACCGAGTTCATTGACCTCCTGCGTACTGCTCCACCTTTTCAATATATCGTCTCCCTGGATGTGGAATCCCTTTTCACCAATGCTCCAGTAGATGAGACTATTGACATCATTTTAAACCGAGTCCATAAAAGCGAAAGACCTATAATTGACATACCCGAAGACGTTCTAAAGTCTATGCTCGAAACCTGTACCAAGGAAGCCCCTTTCTTCTCCCACCGAGGAGAACTCTTCAGGCAAGTTGATGGTGTAGCAATGGGTTGACCACTAGGGGTCTTCTTTGCAAATATATACATGGCCCACGTTGAGGAGAAGACTTTCCACCATCAACCTTCACCAGGAATTTATGCCAGATACATAGATGACATCTTTATCACCACCAATCCAAACGAAGACATCCTCCACCTGATTTCTGCCTTTCTGGACTTTCACACACGAGCAGAGTGTAGAGAGACGTCTTCCCTTCCTCGACCTAGACATTAGCAAAACTGAAAATGGTTTTAACACCAAAGTATACACCAAAGACACCAATATTGGACGTTGTTTAAATGCCCGTGGGGAATGCCCTGCAGCCTATAAAAGATATGTGGCTGCAGCATATGTTAACAGAGCGCTTGCCCATTGTATCAGGGAACTCGACCGTATCCGACAACTTCTCACTAATAACGGGTTTTCTGACCAATTGATCGAAGATGTCATAAAAAAAAAAGAAACTGGATCAATACGCCACCCAAGATGAGGCTCTAAAACAGGTCACCAAAATCACTTCCATAGCCATTACAAAGAAGAGTACGATACCATTAAAGGTATCTTAAAAAGAGGAGTCATTCCTACAGACAAAGACTCTTCTACTAATGTTAGAATTTTCTGCAAGGCTAATCTAACCAGATCCCTAATCATGAAAAATAGCACCACACCAAAGATACCGAATAAGGCTTCTACCAACGTAGTTTACCTTTACAAGTTTACATTCCAGGAGGGTCGCTGTGACGGCTTCTTTTCCTACATTGGAAGAACCTCCACTACACTAAGAAGACGTCTCCAACACCATCGAATCAAAGGCTACATTTTCCAACACTACATTGACCACCACGACATGAAGCTCCCAATGAACACAACACTATTATACTCCACAAAGAAATAAGTTTTAAAAGATTGCAAATCGCTGAAGCTGTAGCTATTACAACTCAACAGCCCTCCATCAACATACAACAAGCCGCAGACTTCATCCTCCCATCAGCCCTCCCCCAGGAACACCTTACCCACCAACGATCTCATAGCCAACATGATCCTGAACCTTCTCAGGAACATAGTGGTTGCCAGGACCCTCAGCAACACCAATACCCCCATCACACAGGACCCCGAACTAGAAGCCAAGCTAGAGCTTCCTCTATGCAGTCTGTGACGAGAATGACGACCTTCCCTATCCCTCCTAGTGACTTCACCCAGGGACTCCTTTCAACCTCGCCTACTTCGCCCAGTGATCTCACCCAGAGTCTTCATTCGTCACCGCCTTCCCTTTTGACCTCGCCTAGAGACTTCCTGGGACCTTGTCTTCCTCCCGGTTACCTCACCTAGAACCTTCCCTTCCCCCAGTGACCTCACTTGGAGACCTTCGGTGACCTCTCCTACTTCCCCAATTACCCTACTTCATAAAATGTGACGGTCAGCCACTATGCATCATTCTTTGCCTACTCTTCATCGAAAGTAGACCATATTGCCATCGGAGTTGTAGTTCTCACCCTGAAGAAGCCTCTGTAACAGGCAAAAAAGAAAAAATAATAATAAGTTTTCGGTGTCAGTGTCAACAGCTTTTTGTACCATAACATAGTATCATTATATTTTTGGGCATTCATCAACGCCTATCTCTACACCTCCTTATGCATGGGACTGACATCATAGATGATGTTCATACTTTGAACTAAAAAAGGTATTCTTCAAACTGAAGAACGTGGATCTCAAAATAGCCAAAGCTATTAGCGCATTTGGTTTTAATCAGAATATAAACACACACACACACACACACATATATATATATATATATATATATATATATATATTGTATATATATATATATATACACACTTTTTTTTGTGACAGTTGCATGCAGGATTCGAACCCGCTGTACTCGGCCATCCGTAAAAAAAAAAAAAAAAAAAAAAAAAAAAAAAAATTATCGGTTTGATGTCGCTGCTATTAGCGAATTACTCTCATATACACACATATATACATATATCGCAGAAAACCATTCGGGAAATACTCTATGGTCCGAACGTTTTCGTTTATTCAGACATTTTCAAGGAATACAGAATGACAAAGAGTAGGAACGTATATACAGAAAGGTAGTAGACAGGACAGGATTATGTGAGGTCACACAAGACTGTGTTAGCATGCTATGTTGTATATTATCGTACATTGTATTTGTATGTTGCTTCTCCTCTCACTCGCTTCCTATGTTGTATATTATCGTACATTGTACTTGTATGTTGCTTCTCCTCTCACTCGCCTCCTATGTTGTATATTATCGTACATTGTACTTGTATGTTGCTTCTCCTCTCACTCGCCTCCTATGTTGTATATTATCGTACATTGTACTTGTATGTTGCTTCTCCTCTCACTCGCCTCCTATGTTGTATATTATCGTACATTGTACTTGTGTGTTGCTCATTTGGGGGAATTATGTTTCCCCCTCTTTATAAAATTGTCATATGTTTTATTGTTGTCGTTTTATTATTTATTGTAATTATGTGTAATCATTGTGTAAAATTGTAATTATATTGGATATCACAAAATGCGATGTACGTTTCTTCGCGCCAAAATTGCCAGCGGGGCGGCAGTTCAGAGCTTGTACTCCTTTTATACACACGTCAGTGATTATAGTATACCGCCGAACCAACTTTGACTTTCATTTAAAATACCCACATCCGGTACATTTGGTGGCAGCTTAGAAACAATCTTTTCGGCTACAGAAATTGTTTATTTAGGGGAAGTAATAGTGCTTTCTCACTTTGGACCAGTGACTTTTTATTTAAAAGAAGACGTTCGGCCTTCTTTTGGACTAATATCGCCGTCTGCTTTTGCGGGACGCTCGTTTATGGTTGCTGTGCATGCAGCCTTGGTCGGCGTCATCTGCCGGCGTCACCTGTCGGTGTCACCTGTCGGCGTCACTTGTCGGTGTCACCTGTCGGCGCCACCTGTCGGCGTCATTTGTTGGTGTCACCTGTCGGCGTCACTTGTCGGTGTCACCTGTCGGCGTCACCTGCCGGCGTCATCTGTCGGCGTCACCTCTCGGCGTCACCTGTCGGCGTCACCTGTCGGCATCACCTGTCGGTCCATCCATCGCGCCCGAAGACATTAGTTGTTTTCGTTACTTTCCGGTATTGTATATTTCCTTGCCTTAGGCATACCTGTATTGTCCCATTTGAGATTTTGTGGACACATATTTCATATCTACCGGTCGTGCATTATTTCTGTGTTTCAATGCTTCTGTTTGTGTGAATTATATCATTATCTTACATTCGTGTCCCATATCCATGTGATTTCTCTCTCTCTCTCTCTCTCTATATATATATATATATATATATATATATATATATATATATATATATATATTTTTTTTTTTTTTTTTTTTTTTTTTTTTTTTTACATTATTTCATGCTTTGTGCAAGTGTGTTATATTTACATTAATTCTTGCTCGGTGTCGGTGTTTCCTATTTAATTCTATATGTTATTACGCAGCGGGTTACAGTTGTCAAATCCTATCATGTCTGAGACAAATCCTATCATGTCTAAGTCAAATCCTATCATGTCTAAGTCAAAGATGCCTTCGTTTATCAGTCCAAACAACTCATCTGAGACAAATCCTATCATGTCTAAGTCAAATCCTATCATGTCCGAGACAAATCCTATCATGTCTAAGTCAAATCCTATCATGTCTAAGTCAAATCCTATCATTTCTAAGTCAAATCCTATCATGTCTAATTCAAAGATGCCTTCGTTTATCAGTCCAAACAACTCGTGAGACAATGGCGCACACATTGACTCTATTGCATCAAGAACCATCGGTTATGAAATTCTCTGGTCAAGATCCCCATTATAAGGCGATTGATTTTATCCGCCAATGTGAGGACTCCATTGTGCACTCTAATGTTTCGACGGGGCCTGAAAAGATCTTCTTTGTAAGGTCCCAGCTTGTACCAAATTCTCTGGCATCGGAGTTACTTTCTGCGTCGTGTTTAGATCCCAAATCTCTGGATTATAATTATGACATCTTTAGGTCTAACTTCATTAAACTTTTTTCAGATACCCCTGGTGGTGGTTCGTTCCATTGGTGCTTCAAACTGGCTGATACTCTCGTATTCCGACTGGGCGCAAGCTCAGGCCAGTATAATTGTTGTTGATGCTTTAGTCACTTTCACATTCAGATTGGGTAGATAATGGCAAAATCACTCTAGATAGATTTTGTCTTATTTTGGAATTTCTGCTGTACATTTTTTTTTTTTGTGCCTTTTGAGAGAAGAGCTGCATCTTCTCTCCAATATAAGACTAATGAGACTCTCTTGTCTTTTGCGACAAGGCTTTCCAGTAAACTTGGGGAAGTGCCTTCTAGTTCCTTGTGTATTAGCAATGCTCTTCAACATACGATGATCCTTGTTCTCCTCAACCCTCTCGATCTACATATCCTAGTCATAGCTCTCCTCAACCTACAGTTACCCCCCCCCTCCCCTGTTATGTACCTTTTGTAACAAGCCTGGTCACTTGAATAATTTTTGTTATCGCCGTCGGCGTCAGGTACATAAATCTCCTGTTCAAAGGAGTGTACCTTATGTTTCTTCTCAGGTTCCACATGACCCCTCTAGAGTAGAACCCCAGGTTAACCTCAGTTACTGTCATATCCATGGTCATTGTTAACACTCTACTGATCAGTGTTTCAAGGTTTTGAAACTTAGGGATGAGACTTCTCATCAGCCTCGGCAATCCCATTTTCACCAGCGCGTGTTTCACAACCCAAAGGTTTGACCAGCAATGTTCGGTCTCAAATCATCCCCTTGGTAGCTGTTGAGTCTTCTCAATTATTAACTTTTCAAGTTCTTAGTTAACTCCATTTTTCATGGCTTAGTTGGAGATGGACTTTTTATTTACTTTTTATTTATCTAGCTTCCAAAGATGTGGAAAGCCACTTTACTAAGTTGTCCATGGTCTTGCAACGTTTTGCTGAAGCTGGGTTGAAACTCAATTTGCCCAAGTGTTCTTTTTTCAAGGCTAGTATCCTGTTCCTAGGTCATGCTGTAGACAAACATGGTATACACACCACAGGTGATAAAATCAAGGCAGTGAAGGACTTCCCTATACCGAAGTCAGTTGAAAATCTACGTTCCTTCCTTGGACTTGCGGGATACTATCGTGCATTTATTAAAGACTTTGCTTCAATTGCTTCTCCTCTCACACGCCTCCTCAAGAAGAACTCTTCCTTCCAGTGGCGTGATGTTCATCAGAAAAGTTTTGATTCCTTGAAGCTTGCTCTTACTGAAGCGCCTGTGTTGGCCTTCCCTGATTATAGTATCCCCTTTACCATTTGTACAGATGCTTCTGGCACAGGCATTGGAGCTGTACTCATGCAACAAGTAGATGGATGTAGACCTCATGTTATTGCATATGCTAGTCGCGTACTTAATAAGCCTGAGTCCCGTTACTCTGTTACTCATTTAGAGGCCCTGGCAGTGGTGTGGGCTTTAAAGCACTTCCGTGATATCATTTTTGGATATCCTATTACAGTCTACACGGACCACACTGCTGTCACTCAGCTTTTTAAGGGCAAGAATCTGTCAGGCCGCCTAGCCAGATGGTTCCTCACGATCGAGGAATTCAATCCAACCCTTAAGCATATCCCCGGGCGTGCGAACCACGTTGCTGATGCACTTTCACGGAATATCCCTGTTGCTGCTGTTACCGTGATTCATAACTTTTCCCTGCAGGATCTGGCCAAAGCTCAGCGTGAAGATCCTGTTTGGTCTGCAGTCATTTATGCTTTGGAGTCTGGTGATGATTTCATTTTACCAGCTTTACCAGTACCTCTGTCCCAATTTTCCCTGCAGGACAAGGTTCTCATTCGTAATGTGGAAGTGTTTGAGCAAGATGTGGCACAGCTAGTGATCCCTGAGTCTCTAGTTCCCGTTGTGTTGTCCCTTGCTCATGATGCCCCTCAGGCTGGTCACCCAGGTCGTGACAAAACTCTGGCTATGGCACGGAAGAAGTATTATTGGCCTAAAATGCGACTAGACATTACCTCTCATGTAGCCCGGTGTAGTTCTTCTGCCCAGAACAAAGGTTCTACGAGCACTGCTCCTATCTTAGAGTACCCTACTCCTTCTCGCCCTTTTCAGACTGTGGCTATAGACCTTTTGCAACTGCCTCGTGGCACGCAGGGCTCTGTGTATGTCCTTGTGTGCGTGGATCACTTTAGTCGTTTTGTAATCTTAGCTCCCTTACGTAACAAATCTGCACCAGTTGTAGCACATGCTTTAGTTTCCCATGTGTTGTGCCCATACACCACTCCTTCTGTGTTCCTTATTGATAATGGGACGGAATTTAGGAACGAGGTTTTGGCAGGTATTTGCGAACGTTACGGCATCAAACAGACGTTCGTGACTGCTTATCATCCAGCGTCCAATGGTCTTATTGAGAGGACGAACAGGAAAATTTTAAAGATCCTACGTCACCTTGCTAGTAATTTTCATGAGTCTTGGGAGGATTGGCTTCCCCATGTCAGTGCTTGTATCAATAGCACCATTAATGTTTCCATGGGCAAAACGCCTCATTATGTTATCTTTGGAGTTGAAAAACGGCTCCCATATGATGTGCTTGACAGCCCTGCTCGTCCCCTCTACAATTTAGATGACTATAGTAATATCCAGAGTCATGTGATGCATGCCATTTATAATTCTGTAAGAGATAAACTGGATGTTTCAAAGGCCGACATGTTGAAACAACAACATGCTCGTGCAAAACCTGTGACCATCGGTTTTGGTGATCATGTTTTCAAAAGCATGCCTGATCGCCAGTCGAAATTGAATTGTAAATTTGAGGGTCGTCTCCTATGTTGTATATTATCGTACATTGTACTTGTATGTTGCTTCTCCTCTCACTCGCCTCCTATGTTGTATATTATCGTACATTGTACTTGTATGTTGCTTCTCCTCTCACTCGCCTCCTATGTTGTATATTATCGTACATTGTACTTGTGTGTTGCTCATTTGGGGGAATTATATGTTTCCCCCTCTTTATAAAATTGTCATATGTTTTATTGTTGTCGTTTTATTATTTATTGTAATTATGTGTAATCATTGTGTAAAATTGTAATTATATTGGATATCACAAAATGCGATGTACGTTTCTTCGCGCCAAAATTGCCAGCGGGGCGGCAGTTCAGAGCTTGTACTCCTTTTATACACACGTCAGTGATTAAAGTATACCGCCGAACCAACTTTGACTTTCATTTAAAATACCCACACCCGGTACAAGACAATTTTTCACCAGACCGTATCTAGGCGGGGACACACCGTGAACTGCTACATAATCAAGTAGATTATGTTAGTGTAGCTAATGGGTTTTGTCATCTGGAAAAATTTAGCAATGTTCCTACCCAAGACATCAACATCAGTAAAGGTTTTGTGTACAATTCACTGTTAACTCCAAGTATCCCAAATTGTCCTAAATTTTTCCTTAAGACATATGATTTAAAACAGAATGATGAATTACACATTACAAAAGCTGATGAAAGTAATTGTATTGTAATTCTAAACAAAGTGGATTATATTGAGAAGATAGAAATACTATTGGGTGATAGTTTCACTTGCACAAAACTTACTAATAACTAGAGTGGCCAGACGTCCTCCTTTAGGCCGGACAGTCCTCCTTTTGAGCACTTTGTCCTCCATCCGGCTCAACCTCACGCCGGACGTACATTTGTCCTCCTTTCTTGGGGGTTTGACAAAAATAAATTAATAAAGAATATATCAATAAATAAATAACCCTAGGTATACAATAATGCCGTAAAATTAAATTATGTGGGAGTACCCAGGTCAAGGTCAACGTCGGAACTCGGTAGCCGAAGTAGACAGGAACTGCACAGGACCAATGTTGTGAACGTGCGATTGCATGATTCACATCTCACCTCAATAATATTGAGAAGATAGAAATATTATTGGGTGATAGTTTCACTTGCACAAAACTTACTAATAACTAGAGTGGCCAGACGTCCTCCTTTAGGCCGGACAGTCCTCCTTTTGAGCACTTTGTCCTCCATCCGGCGCAACCTCACGCCGGACGTGCATTTGTCCTCCTTTCTTGGGGTTTGACAAAAATAGATTAATAAAGAATATATCAATAAATAAATAACCCTAGGTATACAATAATGCCGTACAATTAAATTATGTGGGAGTACCCAGGCCAAGGTCAACGTCGGAACTCGGCAGCCGAAGTAGACAGGAACTGCACAGGACCAATGTTGTGAACGTGTGATTGCATGATTCACATCTCACCTCAGGCTGCAGTCCTGAGGTGGCCACGGTGCAGTGTGGTTTGGCAATTAATTTATGAGGTTAAGGAGTCTGAAAATGCCGAAAAGAAAGACTTTGTTTAACTCTGACTGGGCCAAAGAGTTTGGCAATCAAGGTGAGGATACAACTAGGTTTTGTTTGTGTTGTAACTTAGTAAGAAATACAGGTATTTGTTTTTTGTCGGTTTCATTAGAAGTGAAAAATATTATTCACTTTTAGTTTCTTATTATATATGTATATGTATATATACTGTATATATATATACATATATATATACATATATATATATATATATATATATATATATATATATATATATATACATATACATATATACATATATACCAAGGACTACTATTACACAGGACGTGCGCACCCAGATCCCTGGGTCCGCTAGCGGAGGCCATTGCTTTCTTTGTAACCTAACATTTTATGTTGGTTGTTGGACAAATATATAAAAACTAGAAACTTAACATTGTATATAGGACAAATATATCAACTATTTACTTATTCAATGCAGTATAAGTTCATATAAACTTTTATAGTGAAATAAAAAACTATTTCTAAGGCACTGTTATGCTTTGAAATGCCAATTTTAGGCTGAATTATCAGGTATTAGTGTATGAGGTAAGTGGACACCAGGGTTGGCGATTTTTTTTTTTTTTTTTTTTTTTTTTAGAAAATATAAAAAATAGATTTTTTCTATCTAAATCAGATTTATTTGATTTAAATAGATTTTTTTATATAGATTTTAAATATTGTGGGATTGCTATCTGATATGCGATCTGATTGCTAAAGGACATTTTTAGCATATCAATATAAGGAGCAGTGTTATATAGACTTGCCACAAGTATACAAGGAACGGTATGAGCCGTATGTGAGGACAGTATGCTCAGGTTTACTCGATTCCTCCAAGAGTTTTCTCATCTTGGTGACATTTGCTGCATTGTCTGTCACAACACTTCCAATGTGACAACCAAAATCTTGTTCACCCTTCTTGATCGAATTTTGTACAAGTTGTAGAAGATATTCAGCAGTGTGAGGTTTTCTTGGTGTGTCTATGGTGTCAACTAAATAAATCTGACCAGTGGATGTTGTTAGAGTGACACGTATGGGCTCATTATAGATGTTAGACCACCCATCAATTGAAAGACATACAGTTTCATTATTAAGGTCATCTGCACACTTTTTATATTCCTTTTCATACACAAGATCCAAGTACTTATCAGCATTATCTTTTCTGGATGGAGGAATATAACGCTGGCCTCAGGTTCTGAACCATCTTGAGAAACTGAGGATGCTGAACAAGACGAAATGGTGAATTTGTAGCAAATATAATTCTTGCAACTTCTTTGTCGAGATTTTCCTTTTGAGAGGCTGAAGTTTTTATGATAAATCTGTCCAGAGATGTTGTTGACTTTCTTTTATATGAAAATGATTGTTATGTATTGGCTTTTCCTTAGGTGCCAATTAGTTTCTCTGTTCTCCATGGTTACACGGAAGGGTTGAAGGAAACATAGGCTTCCGGCACTGTGTGTATTTCACACTCTGTTTACATTATGGCGCTCCGGGAAGCGCGCGAATTCAACATTGAACAAAACAGAAACAGAAGGCGCATGTCGCCATTAACCTAATAATTTCTTTAATGTGAATACACTACATATTCCTCCCCTCTTATTTTTGATGGGTTTACACAAAATAAAATGTTACATGGTTTCTATTAACCTTTTACTAGGTTTCACTGACCTATTTGACCTCCTCAATAGAGGCTCAGTAGGAACATAAGGTTCATTAACAGATTTGTCAATGTTATGATTAGGAAGTACTTCAGTGGCACCTGCAGGTTGCAAAATGGTATCACTGCCAACACAGTCATTTACAATTTCCTTGTTTCCAACATTACTGCTAATAGTTGGTTTAATAAGTGAATTTTCAACTTGATAATTAAACAGAGAAGATGCAAAAACTGATGATTTTCCATTTTCAATAGTATTATACCTAGCTTTCAATTGATCACAATGTCTACGCCAAATTAAATCTCCACTTTCGGTTAACACTTTTACAACATAGTTTCTGACACCTGTAACCTCAATAATAATGCCTGGTAACCAAGGTTCACCTCTAGAATAGTTTTTTGCAAAAACTGCTTGCCCAACTTCAAATCTGCTTTCTACACAATCAAGAGCATTCTTCTTGTTAACTAGCACACTTTCTTCCTCCTTTGTTTTAGTCGTTTTACATATGTCCAGAGGAGATTTAAATTTTCTGTGAAACATCATTTCTGCAGGGCTTTCTTTTGTACCTGAATGAATGGTTCTCCTATTGTTATACAGAAACCTACTAACTCTTGTGTTAATTGATCCACTGTGATATTTTAGCATTCCCTGTTTAAAACTTTTAACATATCTCTCTGCTAATCCATTAGATGCTGGGTGAAAGGGAGCTGGATTGATCAGTTTTATTCCATTCCTTTAATAAAACTCTTTGATATCAGCAGAAACAAAATAAGCAGCATTATCCGAAACAATGACATTAGGAATACCAAAATTAGCAAAGTTTTTTCTTAACAATTCCATAGTATTAGCACTTGTCATGCTTGAAGTATATTGAACATCAATAAACTTAGAATAAGAATCTACTATGATCAAAAAATACTTATTTTCTATTGGTCCACAATAATCAATGTGAATCCTACTCCAAGGCTTACTAGCAAAATTCCACATCAATTCGCTAGAAGAAACTTGATTATTTCTAACACTACATTCATTACAACTCTTTGCAAGCTCTTCAATATCATCAGAAAGCCTGGGCCACCAAATGTTTTCTCTGGCTTCAGCTTTCATTGCCACAATTCCATTATGACTGGAATGCAGTAGCTCTAACACTTTAGCTCTTAAGGCAGATGGAACAATAACTATTTTTGAATAGAACAACACCCTTAAGAATTGATAAATCATTTTTAACATGAGAATATTCTCTACAAACATCCGAGTTGTTAGTCCATCCAAATTTTACCTGAGAAATTAATTTATTCAGTACAGGGTCTGCTTTTGTCATTTTCTGTACAACTTCAAAAGAAAATTTAAAAGCATTGAAATGGTCTATAAGTTTCACATATTCTGGTGGTGTACCTGAATTGATACAATCATCAATAGGTAACCTACTCAAAGCATCAGCAACCACATTGGTTTTACCACTTTTATGAACAAGATCATAGATATATTGTGACAACAGAACAGACCACCGGATTAATCTTGCATTTGAATTTATTGGAATTGCTTTGTTTTTTCCAAATAATCCAAGCAGTGGTTTATGATCCGTTCTCAACTCAAAATTCCTACCTAATAGATAGTATTGAAACTTTGTGACACCAAACAGTAATGCTAGCCCTTCCCGGTCCGTCTGTGAGTAATTTTTCTCAGCAGAAGTACGTTTTTTACTAGCAAATGCAATAGGTTTTTCAACATTATTTTCAACCTGTATCAATACACACCCTACACCTACTGGAGAAGCATCACATTCTAGAATCAATTTTGACTTTCCTGTAAAGCATGATAAGACATTAGATTTACATAAAGCTTCTTTAATGACATCATAAGCTACTTGGCACTGGTTTGACCATACAAACTTGACATTGTTTTTTGTTAAATCATAGAGTGGTGACAAATTTTCAGAAAACTTAGGGATAAATCTACTATAGTAGGTGACTAATCCAAGAAATGACTGTAGCTCATGCAAGTTTTCTGGTACAGGAGCATCCCGAATAGCTTTAACCTTATTTGGTGATGGAGATAAGCCTTCTCCAGAAATTACATAACCAAGGAAATCAATGACAGTTTTATTAAACTCACATTTTCCCAGATTCAACTGGACATTAGCTTCAGCCAATTTATTCAAAACAAGCTTAACTTTATCACTTTGGTCTTCTCTCGACTTGGCGCATATAAGGATGTCATCTAAATAAACAATTAAACCATCAATATCACTTAATAACTGTGATATGTACCTTTGAAAAATTCCCGGCGCTGATGCCAGTCCAAAAGGCAGTCTTTTGTATTTAAACAATCCCCTTTCAGTTGAGATAACAAGGTATTTCTGGTCTCCTTCAGAAACCTTCATTTGCAAATATGCATTACACAAGTCAAGCTTACAGAACACCTTATTATCTCCAACTGTAGCCAACATTTCATCAAGCTTGGGTAGTGGATATTTCTCAATATTAAT
Source organism: Oratosquilla oratoria (assembly GCF_046742065.1). Lineage (NCBI taxonomy): Eukaryota > Metazoa > Arthropoda > Malacostraca > Stomatopoda > Squillidae > Oratosquilla > Oratosquilla oratoria. The sequence goes on from NC_134777.1 coordinate 135,370,491, forward strand.
TTGACCATTCAAATGCTTAAAATCAGCACAAATTCTCATTTTTCCTGAATCTTTCAAGACGGGTACAATGGGTGAAGCCCAATCACTATAAGCTACAGGTTCTATGACTTTATTTTCTACAAGCTCCTGTATGGCAATATCAACTAACTCTTTGTGTGCTAAGGGCACTAGCCTTGCTTTGATGAATTTAGGAGTAGCATCTTTTTTCACATATATTCTAGCTTCAACTCCTTTAATAGGTAAATTGTCATTAACTTTATAACTATCCAAAAGTTGTTTAGGATTATCAGAAACATCCATGTCATTTACTGAATTCACTTTCAAAGCTTCATCTAAACCTTATTAAATCTCTCCCACATAAGTCATTACAGTGTGAATCAGTAACAAAATATACATGATTTGTACTATAGTTATTAAACCTTACTACAAGATCAACTTGACCTTTTACCTTTATTTGATGACCTCCATAAGCAGTCAATTCTTTGGAAGATGGAGTCATTTTAACATTTAGTACTTTTATCCAATTTTCACCTATCAGTGAAACACATGAACCAGAATCTATCTCTAAAGGTATAGATTTATCATTTAACACAAAATTGTACATTTCTGGTTTAACAGATTTTAGACAATTACAAGAAACTTTCAGCAACATGCTTTTATCAACAACATTATTAGCACTACACTGGTGTTCTTCATGCTCTGGTTCCTGTTCAGAAACTGATTTGACGTTTTTATTCTTAAAACTTTTAGAGCTATTTTGCTTGTATGCATCCTTTTGCTTAAATCTAAAAAAAATTCTAAATGACCCTGTCGACCACAATAGAGGCATTCCGAGTCTTTAAACCTACAAGCAGAACTTGGATGCAGGAAACCACAATGCTTGCACTTTGACACAGTCTTGCTATGCACTTTTTGTACTGTACCTGATGAACTGGGATTATCTGTCTCTCCTTCCCCTATGTGAGCTTTTTCAAGCAACAGAATGCGTTCTAGGAGTGTTGAAGATGTTAATGCTTCTAGTTTCAGGTCTTCAGCAAGTAGATATTTGAAATAGGGTTCATGGTCCACTGCCATAAACAATTGGTCTCTCAGCCTGGCATCAAACATGGTGCCGAAGTTGCAATCCTTTGCCAGTCTCTTCAAGTCTGCATATAGCTCTTTCACAGTTTCTTTTTCAACTTCACGCCTTTGTTGAAACGAACACAAGCTTCGGTGATAGGATGGCTTTGTAATGAAATGGTTTTTCATTAATTCTATCAGCTCATCATATGTCTTTGTAGTTGGCATATCTGGTGCCGTCAAATTCGCTAAAATTCCAAACATTTTGGTGCCTATGGACACAAATAACTGATTCTTCTTCTTGCCAGCATCAGTTATATCCTGTGTGTCTACATGGGCTTCAAACAAAGCCAAGTAGACATCAAAAGGGAGTTCTTCAGGGTTAAACGGCCCAATCTTGTTTGAAGATGCCATCTTTCACCCTGGTCTAGCTTCGTGGCTAGAAAACTATCAGACACGTCACACTAGGAAATTGTAATCCTTTCTCCTCTCATGTAGGAGAAAACAAGTGATGTCCGGTGCTGTGTAACAGGAAGCAATATAAGCAAAGGCACCTACACTCTGTGTGGTCACCTCTAGCATAGCTTGCCCCCGCGTTACGACGCGCGTAGCTGAAGAATGTTTTCATGCATATAGACCGTTTATCACTGTTTCTGGCCTAAACCACCAGAAAAAACACTTTGATCCTCGTCGCCATTGTTATGTATTGGCTTTTCCTTAGGTGCCAATTAGTTTCTCTGTTCTCCATGGGTTACACGGAAGGGTTGAAGGAAACATAGGCTTCCGGCACTGTGTGTATTTCACACTCTGTTTACATTATGGCGCTCCGGGAAGCGCGCGAATTCAACATTGAACAAAACAGAAACAGAAGGCGCATGTCGCCATTAACCTAATCATTTCTTTAATGTGAATACACTACAATGATTTAGCAGAAGTGGCGCCTGTGGAGGAGTCTGATAGTGACCTTTTTAATGGTGGAGTCAGGTTTGCAGATAATTCAAGTGGAGCCGATGATGAAAGGATTGAAGCTGTTGATACAGTACAGATCCTGAAATAGAAACAGAAAATTTTAGCATATTGCATAATTTATAAATGAATAAATAAATGAATGAATACAGTGTAATTTAGGCTACGTTTGAGTACAGTAGTTATTTTTTTTAGATAATGATCATATTCACACAAGCCACTAAATTATTTGGAAATAATTAACAGGATATGAAATAGGTGGGCTTGGAATTCAGCCCACACAGGATTCAGTCCACTTTTAAATTCACTAAAAATAATGGGTTAGTTGGGTTAGGTTAGGCTAAATCCCTTTGAGCTGAATCCCATGTGGGCTGAATTCCAATGGAACCTATGTAATATATTACACAATGTTGAATGAAATGAATAACAATCCATTTAGGCCCCAAAGTTGAGTGGATTCAGTATACTATAGTGATATAGTCATTACCCAAATTTAGAAATAATGAAGTTGAAGTATCATCTCTTTAGACCTTCACATTTTTATTGCATATGCTCTCCATTGTTCACCAAATTGATATAGTTATGTATGAAAAGGGAGAAATGCACACAATATAAGTAAAAATATTTACCTGGGTCATCAATTTCTTCTTCTGTATGCTGTGGCTGACATTGGCATTTATCTCTGTGAGATTTTAATCTTGACACAATGCCCTGTAGCTCCTGCCTGCAGTCTTTGCATTTAGTTCGGTACCCTTTGCCAGAAGTTGTTGGTAGTGTTTTAAAATAATTCCATACAGGATAATTTTTTCTGCCTGAAGGAACCACTCTGCCAGGTCTGATCAAATACAACAGTTTTCCCCCATTACTATGTTAACCCCTTTTCCACTGTCCAAGTGGCAGATCTGTGTTTAGGCAACGTCCAGGATCATTACGGGAAATTGGAATGTTTAATCTTTGAAGAGTATGCTAAGATAAAAGTTAAATTTTGTAAGGTAGCCAGCCAATAGCCATACTGGCCCATATACAGTATCTACACTGGTTGCAGGCTTGCACCATCTGAATAAGATAGATGCACATATGTGAAGGGATGAATAACATACTTGCACCTGTTTTTATATACTAAATATTTGATATCTGAACAAATTTGGACGAGATTAAAAATGATAATAATGATAATAATAATAATACAAAACAAGTTAAAAAAACAGCGATTAATTTTTTTTCTTTTGCATCACAATTAACATAACATAATTGGATCACAAGCCCTCTGCTGAATAAATAAATGAAAATAATTGATTTAATAATAGGGTTATAACATAACTTATAAGTATACGAGTTAGTTTTGGTTTAGTTTGTCACTGCACTCAACACCATTCACAGCTTGAAGCTGGTTGTTAGTCTACCATCGACCACTACGTGAACGGATTCCTGCGTTCTCTCTCTCTCCCTCCTCTGCAACGTATATTAATCGTATTACTTATCAAATAAGAGTGATAGATGTCATCAGTAAGTCAAGAAAAATGTGTCGTCTGCTACACCATTTTGAGTATTTCGCTGTTTGTCACATTTTTAAGGTAGTTACTATTTAGCAAAGAAAAAAAAATGTAAATGAACAGACACGAAAATGTAATAGAAAAGAATACCGGGCGAGTTGCTATTCTTGTCCGAAACATTTTTAAAACTGTGCTAAAACTAAGTGGGGCAACTGAACATTGCAAAATAAATAAAACATGAAACCACAGAAAATGGAAGTGCCCTAACACCATAGAAAACCTTAAGTGAGGGGTATACTGATTTATTTGATATTCTAACATAGAAAAATTATTGTAATATGGTTATTTTCCTTGCTGAGTTATTTTAAAAGAAAATATATAAAAAAAAACGAAAATATCCATGTTATGTGTCAAGTTTTTCTTTAACATGTTTTTAACAGCACTGTTTTTTTTTTTTGTTTTTTTTTTTTTTTTTTTTTAGTAGCATCTCTAGACAGGGTGTCAGCAATTAGGTTGTCTTCTCCTCTGATGTGAACCATGCGGAAGTTGAAGGATTGGAGGACAAGGGCCCATCGGAGGACTCGTTGATTGGATAGTCCATGAAGGTGAGAGGGTTGTGGTCGGAGTAGACGAGTGTTACATGACCAGGATACGTCAAATAACACTCGAAATGTTTGAAAGTAGACACTAGGGCCAAGGCTTCCTTCTCCACTGTAGAATAAGACCGCTGGTAGGGGAGCATTTTGGCAGAGTAGTAACACACGGGATGCAAGGCCCGGGTGTCGTCGTCTGCCTCCAGCAAGACCCCTCCTATCCCTTCTCCCGATGCGTCTACATGGAGGACGAAAGATTGGAAGTAGTCAGGGGTTTTCAACACCGGTTCGCTGCTCAGGAACTGCCGGAGGGTGTCAAAGGAGCATTGGCAGGCTGGTAACCAGACGAACTTCTCCTTGGGACTGGTGAGGGCGTTGAAGGGAGCCGCGATGGAGAAGTTACGGCAGAAACGGCGATAAAACCCAGCCATTCCCAAAAAACGTTGGAGAGACTTCCTGGTGGATGGTACTGGGAAGTTCAGGATGGCTTCTACGTTTGCTTGCTGCAGTCGGTACTGCTCGTTTCCCACCTCATGCCCTAGGTATGATATCGTCGCGCTGCTATAGATGGACTTTGACAGATTGACGACGAACCCAGTGGTGGCGAGTCGCTCAAGAAGGGCGTCCAACTTGCGTAGATGTTCTTCCCGTGAATCTGCTAGGACGATAAGATAATCTAGGTAAGCATAAGTATCAGGGAGGCCGGCTATAGTATAGTTGATAGCACGTTGGAAGGTGGCAGGTGCATTGCAAAGCCCGAAAGGTAGGACAAGAAAATTAAAGAGGCCGAAAGGGGTGATAAAGGAGGATAAGGTTTGGGCTCTGGGGGATAATTTAATTTGGTGGTATCCTCTAATCAGGTCCACCTTAGAGATGTAAGGAGCCCTTCCCACTTGATCCACGAGGGCGTCGATGCGGGGTAACGGGTAGCAGTCCTTGACTGTCACCGCGTTTAGCTTCCGATAGTCGATACAGAGCCTCCACTCGTCATCACCTTTCCTCGGGACTAGGAGCACCGGCGATGCCCAGGGGGAGCAGCTAGGTTCAGCAAGTCCGTTTTCCAACAGGTAGTCCACCTCTTTCTGCATTTTCTCAGCTTTGTGGGGGTTGAGGCGGTAAGGGGTCTGGCGGATAGGAATAATATTTGGATGCAACTCTATGTCGTGAGTAATGGTGGTGCACAATTCTGGTTTATCCGAGAATACGGAGGGGTGCTTCTCGAATAACCGAATTATGCTGACTCGTTTCACTTCGTCTAGGTGCCCAAGGCACTGAATAGGGTCTGGAAGGAGGGCAGAGTTGGACTTGGTAGCCGTCGTATCGGCTTCTCGTATGTTAGGTTCATCGGTAAGGGGGGATTTTACAATGCATGATATTGGTCTCTCTAGCGCATCAGTAGGCTTTCTGCGGACGTCCCTTTCATTAGGTTGATGTGCACTAGTCTAGAATCTTTACGACATTCAGGGGTGAGGACTACGTAATTTTGTTTATCCAGCCGATGAGAAACTAAATAAGCGCCCTGGAATTTGAGAGAAAGAGGGGTCCCTGGGAATGGTAAGAGAAGAAGTACCTCATCACCTGGATTGAATTTTCTAACTTTAACTTTTTTGTCAAAATGAGCCTTCGTTTTACGTTGAGAGGCTTTTAGATTTTCCAAGGCAATGCTCCTTACTTTGTGAAATTGACTTTTTAATTTATTCATGAATTGGTTTACTGTCTGATTAGGATATTGAGGAGTTTCCTGGTACCACTGTTCTTTCAGAACCTTGAGGGTCCCTCTGATCTGGCGCCCATAGAGCAGTTCAAAGGGAGAGTATCCCAATGACTGTTGAACCGTCTCTGACAGCGAACAGCATTAGAGGCAACCCCTCATCCCAATCAGAAGAAGATTGATTGCAATATTTTTTGAGCATTGACTTGAGAGTTTGATGGAAACGTTCTAATGCCCCTTGTGATTCCGGATGATAAGTAGAGGACAGGATTTGGGAAATACCTAGCTCCTTTAGGATACTGGCAAAGAGGTCACTCGTGAAGTTAGTTCCTCGATCGGATTGTATTTCTTTTGGCAATCCTACTTGAATAATTTTTTTTAATAAGGTGTCAGCTATAAATTTGGCATTTTTTCTCTTAGGAGGAAAAGCTTCAGGATACCTCGTTACCGGGCACATGACCACATGACCACATGAATAAATTTATTTCCTTTCTTGTTCTTAGGCAGGGGTCCAACACAGTCTATAATGATTTTATCAAAGGGCTCATCTGGAACTGGAATGGGGTTTAAGGGAGCCTGGGGGATTTTCTGGTTCGGCTTGCCCACCATTTGGCAAATGTGGCAAGACCTCAATACTCTGAAATTGACTTTTTAAAACTAGGCCAGAAAAAATTATTTTGAATTTTCTTATATGTTTTACCGACTCCCATATGCCCTCCAGCTCCATCATGGGCTATTTCAATCACTTGATTTCTGATGGATAAAGGGATAACTATCTGGTGGACCTCCGCCAAGAATTTTGGTCAGAGCAGTTAGAAGGTTTGTCACATCTCATTAAGATACCATCCTGGTAATAGTATCCTGGGAAATGGTCGACCTCTTCCTTGGAATCGACCGCTAGTCTATGGAGGTTCTTTAAAGTAGGGACATCGTGTTGAGCTTTGAAGCTTTCTCGGGAAATTAGTTGGTTGGGGAGATCAAACTTATAGGTTACATTACTATCAGAGAGGGAAGTTTGAGATCTGGTGACTGCGCACAGAGGAAAAATGTTAGGGTGAAGGTGATCTTCCACAACAGTAGGGGTATTGTTACTAGGTAACTTAGTAATATCTGGGGGAGGAACAACCATAGAACCAGCTAGATCATTTCCTAGGATGAGATCAACCCCGGGGACAGACATAGAGTCTTTCCAAACACCAACTTCTACTTCTTTCTGGAACAACTGATATTTAAAAAAGATTCGTGCTATTTCAATGGACTGGGTAAATGATAGATCGCTTTCAGTTACTTTCTTTCCCGTCACGCTCTTAGTTATCTCAGGCAAAGCCTGCTTGCTCACTATGGACTGAGCTGCTCCAGCGTCTCGTAAAATTGTAACAGGGAAAAGGGGGCTTTTTTTATCAGCAGAAATTTCCCCACGGGACTTGAAGTCTTTAAAGGCATATTTCACTACATGGGTCACCGGTTTATGGGGACCGTAAGATTTAGGTCCAGTATACTGGGTAGGTGCTCTTGACCCACTTGGGCACTTTGACCATCTGCAACCTGGCTCTTGGCATCGAGTGATGTGATGGCCAGGTTTCTTACAGTAAATACAGGAAGAGTAGAGGGGGGTAGGGAGTGGCGAGGGAACCTACTGATGGCTTTACAAAATGGCTTCCCCGCTGTACGTTCAACCTATTAAGTACTGCAAGTAATGCTGCTTCACGTAAATCAATTACATCTTTTCCATTTAAATGAAGCATGATTTGGAATGGAATTCTGCGCTTAAATTCCTCATAGACCATCAAGTTAACGAGTTGATCGTAAGTCTTTACTTTGGTGGCAGAGAGACATCACTTAAAGATTCTGAGTTTTTCAGAGGCAAATTCGACAAATGTCGAGTTAGCAGATTTGGTCAAATTTCTGAATTTTTTACTGTAAGACTCAGGAGTAACTTGATAGGCATTGAGGATACTAGATTTGACTATTTCATAGGATGAGTATTCCTCAAGACTGTTGAAGACTTTGGCGGCTGTTCCTACCAATTTGCTTTGTATGATCCACACCCATTCTTCTACGGGCCAGTTTACGTGCTCAGCTAAACGTTCAAATTGCCTAAAAAAGTATTCTGGGTCTGATTCATTGAAATTAGGAAGAGAGGCAACTTGGGTATTTAATAGGTGGACAGATTTATTTTTCCTATCTATGTCAGAATTTTTTAACTTTCTTTCGTACTCTACTGCAAGTTCTCTCTCACGCTCACACTGTCTTTCTCTGTCACGTTCCTCCTTTCTCAGCCCAAATTCACGTTCTTTCTCACGATCCTCTCTTTCTTTCTCACGATCTTTTATTCGCAGTAATTCAAGCTCCCGCTCTTTCTCTCTTTCTTCTCGTTCTTTCTCTTTCTTTTCGTACTTTCTCTTTTTCTTCTCGTTCTTGTCTCATTCTCTCGCTCTCTAGTTTAATTTTCTCTAATTCTAAAGATACTACAGATTTATTAAAGGGAGATTGGGGGGGGAGCGCGAGCAAAGAATATGACCGTAGAAAAAAGGGGAAAAAAAGGGGGAAAAAAATGTTTCCTTCCCTTTTTTCTACGGTCATCTTCTTTGCTTTTATTTGTCTGCTTGTAATGGAGTCATTTGTTATTGAGCCCCTTTTTTCCGCCTATCCACCACTTCCTACTTCGGCGGACATTTGGTCCACCTTCTTTCTTTTACGTCTTTGGATTAGGTTCTGTATTTACTTTTGGGTTTCGTTTTGATGTTTTTTGTCACACTTGCTTTATGTTCACTGCCATTTACTCTTTGTATTTTTGTTTGGTTTTATTTGTTTGGTTGTAATTTAGCCGTTTACCCCTGACATTTCTTTGCGGACATTTGGTCCTTGTTGTATGTTCTGAAGTATTCACGTTAGTGTTACGCTAGAGGCTTTTTGCTACTCTTGTTTTTGTTCACAGCCATGTATTTTATTTGTATTTTGTAGTGTTTTTTGTTTTTTCAATTTAGTTGTTTGTTCCTGATTCTTCAGTGCGGACATTTGGTCCACTTCTATTTACTCCTTGTCCTGTTGTTGTTTACTATGTGTCACCTATGGTCACTTTTTCTTCGTTTGTTTTATGTTCAAAATTGTAACTTTTTATTTTATTCTAATTGGTATTTAATTTGTAATGTAATGTGTTTTTATTTTATTATTTTTTATTTTTATTTTGTTTTATTTTATTGTAATGTATGCGTTGTACAATTGACAAAAGGGTGAACCTTTCCCAGGTTTACCATTTCAGCGATTCATAAGGAGTTCACATTCTTGTGACCGTTATACCTCCTGAAGACGATTCCTGGACGGGAATCAAAACGTCGGGCAAATAAACCCTTCAATTGAATCTGGTGTTTACTGTTTTCCAATATATATATATATATATATATATATATATATATTACTGTATATTATAATCATCGATATGCAGTGTCCTCCTTCTTTGGAAATTTGGAAATGGCTACCCTAGTTAAAAAAAAAAAAAAAAAAAAAAAAAAAAAAAAAAACGTTAAAGGCAGTAAACAGTGAATTCAACTTAAAACTAAAGAAGTATTTGAAAGGACACGACCATCTTATTAAACTTGTTTCCACCGTGTCCCCCTCCCTGCCTTACACCCATAAAACAGGACATCCTGTCAGACCCATTATTTGCTCCACCGGGTCAATTTCATACAAGTTGTCAAAATGGCTGCATCCATTTTGAGTCCTCTTGTAGGTACAATTTCTAACTCCCACATAAATAACAACGTTGATCTTATTAATAACTTGAATAATCTTGACATTGCTTTTGACTTTAAATTAGTTATGATGTTGTCTCTTTTCACCCGGGTTCCATTAAATGACTTATTGTTATGCCTGGAAGTAGAATTGTTGAAGCATGACTTGCCACTCCCTGTTAACACCATTATTAATTTGATCAAGTTAGGTGTAATAGATGCAAAGGTGATTTTTATGTGCAAAAATTTGGTATGGCCATGGGTAACCCGTTATCTCCAATATTAAGCAACTTGTACATGGAATCTTTTGAAAGGGATTTATTACCTGGTATAATTCCCCATAACATCATATGACAAAGATATGTTGATGACATTTTGTGCATTAGCCTGTTGACTTCAATGTAGACTCTTTTCTTGTTAAATTGAATAATTTAGTTCCTTCTATCAAATTCACTACTGAGATAGAACACGATAACAGGTTACCCTTTTTGGATATTTTGATACACAGAAGTGGAAGATGTTGCAAGTACGATGTATTCAGGAAAAGCACAAATATCCTGTCATATGTCCACTTTTACTCAGCTCATCATGAGAAAACTAAAATTTCGGTCTTTTCTTCTATGTTTATTAAGGCTTACAGAATTTGTAGCCCTGATTTCTTGGATGATGAGCCGAAGAAAATTCGTAACATTGCATCGGGCTTGAGATATCCAAAACATTTAATTGATAAGGCTCATAAAATGACTAAGAGGTCCTACCTTGACATCACTCGGGAAAGGAATAAATTTTTAACAAAAATATTTTAATTCTTCCTTTCCACGAGAACTTCATAAGTCTTCCTAAAATTCTAAGACAGTTTGACATCAATGTGGTATTTAAGAATACAAGTTTTATTAAAAACATTCATATTAAAAATTCCTCAGGTGGGGTAGGTTGTGTTTATAGCATTCCTTGTCATAAATGTGATAAATACTACATTGGTCAAACTAGAAAAGAGTTAGGTACTAGAATTAATCAACAAGGTATAGTGTGAGATCGGGTCAATTATCCAGTGGAATTTTTGTACAGGTAAGAGACCACAACCATCCAATTGATTGGAATAATTCTGAAGAAATTGTCTCTTGCAGTTCTTTGCTAGATAGAAACATTATTGAATCCAGTTTGATTAAACACTCTTTTAATAACATTATGAACGTAAGTTTAGGCTTAAAATTGTTGATTATGTAGCAGCTCACGGTGTGTCCCGGCCTTGATACACTCTGGTAAAAAATTGTCTTGTGTGACCTCACATATTCCTGTCCTGTCTACTACCTTTCTATATATACGTTCCTACTCTTTGTCATTCTGTATTTCTTGAAAATGTCTGAATAGACGAAAAAGTTCGGATCACAGTGTCTTATTCCCAAGTGGTTTTCTGCGAAGTCTTACATTCACGCGTTTTAGTGATTTGTGTTGCATACACACACACACACACACACACACACACACACACACACACACACACACACACGCACGTACGCACGCACGCACACACACACTTTTGTCGGATGGACGGCGAGGATTAGAGTTCTGAAGAAAAAGTGAAATTTTCGTGGACCTCAACGCAAAGGAAGTACCTATTGTATTTACAGGGAAGGGGATAACTCGTGGTGTCGTGGGAAAGTGAGAAAAAAGGCAAAGGGGAGGGATTACTGAGGGAAATGGAAGGAAATGAGGAAGGGGAGGACTTGGTCCAGGAGCCCAGACGTCTTGTAAACAAACGAAGGACCGATGATTCTGGTGATGGGATTAACAAAATTGTAAAGATTAGAAATATAGACAAGAGCAGCACAATGGAAGGTGAGGATAATAATTTCCAGGGATTTAATGAGGGTGGGGGGGGATACCAACCTCCCCCGATTGACAAGACTAGAGGAGAAATTTGATACAGATGATCGAACATTGGGAAGACAGGCTCGGTAACGCTACCAACATTGCGCAGAGAGTTGAAAAGCTGGAAGAACTAGAGAAGGCGAACAAAAACTTAACTAATGAAATAGAAGAATTAAAAAGACAGTTAAAAGAAGTAAAAGAGGAGAATGAGGAATTAAAGAGGAATAATAAAGACAATAAAGAGACCATAGCAAAAGAAGCACAGGGTTGGAAAAAATCCAGGAAAACAGTAAAGTTGCATTTACTGACATAATTAAACAGCAAATGAAAGAACAAACTGAAGACTCAGTTATCAAACTGATGAGATATAAGGAGAATATAGTAAGAGACTTAGCAGATAAAAAGAAATGTATAATTATATTGGGAATGGAAGAGAAACATAACCTAGATAGAACTTCAAGAATCAATGAGGAAAAAGAAAAAGTAAGCAGTTTACTAGAATTAGTTCATTAAGATGAACCTGAAATAATGAAACAAATTGAAGAAATTTTTAGGCTCGGAAAATATAGTACAGATAAGACTTGACCAATTAAGATTAAATTCAGGTCACAAACAACAGCAGAGAATATCTTAGCAAAAACAGGGAAGCTAGCAAAGAGTGAACAATATAAAAAGGTATGGATAAAAAGAGAAATGAATAAAGAGGAAAGAGAGGAAGAAAAAATGAAAAGGAAAGAAGCTAAAGAAAAAAAAAACGAGACCAGAACAGAGTCAGAAAAAGAAGAATTCTACTGGAGAGTAGTAAATATGAAAGTGAGGAAATGGTCCCTAACAGAGAGAAACAAAAAAGAAACAGAGAATACAATGGAAATAACAGAAAGAGTGCCCTACACAAATATAGATGGATTAATAACAGGACTGAATGAACTGAACGAGTATCTGAAGGAAAAAGTACCGGACATAATGGATATTGTAGAGACAAAATTAAAAGGTCCACTACCACCCAACTGCATAGGACACAATGCATATAATTATTGGATTAGAAACAGAGAGATAAAACAAAGGGGTGGAGTTATGTTTCTGACTAAGAAGGATATAAACGTGAAGAGTGTCACATATGGAAATAATACAGTAGAGATGATTATGATAGAAGTAGAAGACAGAGATAAGAAGAGCAGAAAGTTTGTAATAAACTACGTGCCCCCAAAAACAGCCTCGTGGGAAGAGAGTGAACATAAAATTATGTTAAAAGACACAAGAATAACATTAAACAAGATAATGGAAGATGGAGGAAGAATAGTTATGATGGGCGACTTTAATAACAAAGAAATCTGCTGGGAAGAGATGACCGTAAAGGGTGGAGAAGACTCATGGGGAAATGTTCTACTTGAGATGATTATTGACCACACAATGACACAATGGATTCAGGAGATCACTAGGTATAGAAATGAAGGAGAACCATCAAGACTAGACCTAATAATCACATCAGAACCTGAAATAGTGGAAAAGATAGAATACCAGGCACCAATAAGTAAAAGTGACCACATATTGATAGAACTAGAACTAAATGAGGAAAAATACATGAAAAGAAATGAACAATATAGAAAAGGAAGATTGATGTATGAATTTTTTTTTATCAAATAAGAGAATTCTTTCAAAAAGAAAACTGGGAAAGAATACACAAAGAAGATACAACAGTAGATGAGAAATGGAATATTTTGACAAAAATTTATTAGAAAAAAAAGGAACGGAAAAGTATGTCCCAAGACAAAAACAAGAAAAAGGATATGTAAAGTGCTGGTACAACAAAAGTTGTAGGGAGTTAAAGACAAAAGAGACAAAGTTTGGACCAAATGGAAGAAAAACATAAGACCTGAAAAATGGAAAATATATACTTGTTATAGAGATGAATATGTACAAGCGTGCAGAGAGGAAAAGAGAAAATATGAAAAAGATGTCATAGAAAAATGTAAAGATCAACCAAAACTATTCTACAGATTTGTAAACAACAAACTGAAAAACAAACAAGATTTGGAGAAATTAAGACAAGGAGTTGAATACACAGAGGAAATAGAAATGGCGGAAATTATGAACAGGCATTTTAAATCAGTGTTTACAAGGGAGAATATACAACCTGAAGAGATCGAATGGAAGGAGAAAGTCCCCCCTATGAAAGAAATAGAAGTAACAAAGAATGAAATATTAACACACTTGAGTAATCTTGATGATAGAAAATCGCATGGACCAGATGAAATAGCAAACTGGATTTTGAAAGAATGCAGAAATGAACTGGCAGACAAAATACATAGCATAATAAATAGTTCCTTGAAAGAAGAAAAAGTTCCAGAAGATCGGAAAAGAGCAAATATAGTATCTATATATAAAGGAGGAAATAAAGAAGACCCTACCAACTATAGACCAGTCTCTCTAACAAGTACAATAGCAAAAGTAAATAGGTAAAATATTTAGAAAAAAAAAACAATTTGGATTCAGACAAGGACGATCATGCGTCACTAATTTAATATGTTTCTATTGAAGGCTAATAGATATAATACAAGAAAGAGATGGATGGGCTGATTGTGCATTTCTAGACCTAAAAATAGCTTTTGACAAAGTACCACATAAAAGTTGCTTAAGAAATTAGAAACTGAAGGAAGAATACAGGGCAAACTGCTTAAATGGATGGAAGACTTTTTGCAAGAAAGAAAAATGAGAGTAGTGATAAGAGACAAACACTCAAAATGGGATGACGTAATAAGCGGTGTTCCACAAGGAACAGTTCTGGCCCCAATAATGTTTGCTATATATATTAATGATATGGATGAAGAAATTGAAAGTTATTTGAGCTTCTTTGCAGATGATGCAAAACTATTAAAAAAAAAAGTGAACACGGAAGAAGATTGTGAGTCACTACAAAGTGATCTAAATAGAGTATGGGAATGGAGTAGGAAATGGGAGATGGAGTTCAACACTAAAATGTGTAGTATAATGGAATTTGGAAAAAGCAAAAACAGAATAACAGGATCATATAAACTGGGAGAAGAAGGAATAAAAAAAGTAGAAAATGAGAAGGACCTGGGAGTCATTGTTATGAATAATATGTCACCTGAGAAACATATAGATAAGATTTTTGGAAAAACTTATAATTTAATAAGAACAATCAAAGTGGCATTTACATACCCGTATGGATGAAGAAATGGTGAAGAAAATTCTAATCACTCTGATAAGACCAAGATTGGAATATGCAGCAACGATGTGGTCACCAAGTACAAAAAAACGTATAAAAAAAAACTTGAAAGAATACAACGAGCAATTACAAAATTGGCACCAACACTCTCAAAACTATCATATGAAGAGAGACTAGCAAAACTTGAGCTACAGACACTAGAGCAAAGAAGAGAGAGAGGAGATTTGATAGCTATTTACAGAATCATGAAAGGCATAGAAATTATTGATAGAGAGAATCTGATAAAATGGGATGATAGAAATACAAAAGGGCACGGAAAGAAAATCAAGAAAGACAGCTATAGAAGAGATGTGAAAAAGAACAGCTTTCCTCACAGAGTAATAGACAGTTGGAACAAGTTAGATGAGAAAGTGGTGTGTGCAAAAACAATACATGAATTTAGAAATAGTTTAGATATGAGATATGAAGACGGTACCCCACGAGCATAGCTCCCCTTCCCGTAAAATACAACTAGGTACAACTAGGTAAATACACACACACACGCACACAATCACACACACACACACACACACACACACACACACACACACACACACACACACACACACACACACACACACATATATATATATATATATATATATATATACATATATATATATATACATATATATATATATATATATATATATATATATATATGTATATATATATAAATATATATATTGTGACGCTTAAGGGGAAGGGCCAGGTTCGAAAACTAGAGTTCTGCTTAAAGAATGATTATTTCCTTTAAAAAAAAAAGAAACAAAACAAGATCGAAGAATAGATGTCGCCAAGCGAGCAAAAAATTACAATATCTGGGTACACATAAAAGTACACAAAGATAAATAAATACCAGACAATGGGATTCTTTAGAACATAAATGGCTAAAGATGCCAAGACACGTACATATAAGAGTCGATCAAATATCGACAATCAAAAGAATACAGTCTAAGAAAAGACGTACGTAAATATGTAGAGTCGAGAGTTATATCGACTATCGAAAGAATGCAGAGTCCTACAATGACTCGCGAAAATACAAGTCGAGATGAAACTACGACTAAGTCTAAGTCCAACAAAATGGATAAGTACTAGCAAGGCTAGACAAGGTAGCAAGGGGGCTCTGTATAAGCAGAGTTCCACCTTAACCGTTACAAACACTGATATATATACCTTCTCCGTAAGATCCGGAGGGCTGCCAAGTGTCGCTAGATGCAACGATTAACATAAGAGTTTTTGAATACTTCCAAGTACATACACGGATATTCTTTATATCAATGTATACAAAAATGCATACAAAACAATATATGATAAAGTTACCTTGTCAACCTTAGATAAGCAGAAACTTAATATTTTTTATATGAAAATTTATACATACGTAAATAAAAGTTAGGGGATGCTGTTGCCACAGCTTCCATTCTCACGCAATTTTTCTAGAATGCACATAAGCCATGAACTTTCCCACCGACGTCTTACGACGTCCAAAGACAATGATAATATGCAATTTCTCTAATCTTACGTAAATCAATTCCTAAGATTGACAAGATAGATCCACAAGATAATACACATACATAAATCTATATGCAATGAATGTAACATGTTTGACAAAGCAAAGGAAGGACAAAATACGTGTATAAAACAAATTAATAACTTTGTCAGACTTCATACGTCGCCACCGACAGTTTGATCCGAGGAGCGACCAAGATGCCTAGCCGTGGGAAAGGCCGGCATAATCTCAAGGTACACATACGCACATGCGCGTACATACATCTGTATGAAATCTTCACTACGACGAGTCTGTAGTCGTAACTATATATAGACACACACACACACACACACTTTCGTCGAATGGACGGCGAGAACTAGAGTTCCGAAGAAAAAGGAAAATCTACGTGGATCTCAACGTCCAGGAAGTGCCTTATTGTATTATAGGGAAGGGGAGAGCTCGTGGTGTAGTGGGGGGGTGATAGGGAAGGAGAAAGGGGGGGGGAATATTGAGGGAAATGGAAGGAAATGAGGACGAGGGGGACATAGTCCAGGAGGCCAGGCGTCTTGTAAACAAAAGACGGACCGATGACGTTGACTTTGGTGATGACGGGATCAACAAAAATGTAAAGATTAGAAGTATAGATAAGAGCAGCACAGTGGAAGGTGATGATAACAGTTTCCAGGGATTTAATGAGGGTGGGGGGGATACCAACCTCTCCCGATTGGCATGACTAGAGGAGAAATTTGATAACATGACCGAGCATTGGGAAAGCAGGTTCGGTAACGTAGCCAAGATTGCACAAAGAGTTGAAAGATTGGATGAACTAGAGAAGGCGAAAAAAAAATTCACTAATGAAATAGAAGAATTAAAAAGACAGTTAAAAGAAGTTAAAGAAGGGAATGAGGAATTAAAGAGGAATAATAGAGACAATAAAGAGACCATAGCAAAAGAAGCACAGGGTTGGAAAAAAAAACAGGAAAAAAGTAAAGTTGCATTTACTGACATAATTAAACAGCAAATGAAAGAACAAATTGAAGACTCGTTTATTAAAGTGATGAGGCACAAAGAGAATATAGTAAGAGACTTAGCAGCCAAAAAGAAATGTATAATTATATTAGGAATGGAAGAGAAATTTAACCAAAATAGAACCACAAGAATTAAAGAGGAAAAAGAAAAAGTAAGCAGTTTACTAGAATTAGTTCAGGAAGATGAACCTGAAATAATGAAACAAATTGAAGAAATTTTTAGGCTCGGAAAATATAGTACAGAGAAGACTAGACCAATTAAGATTAAATTCAGGTCACAAACAACAGCAGAGAATATCTTAGCAAAAACAGGGAAGCTAGCAAAGAGTGAACAATATAAAAAGGTATGGATAAAAAGAGAAATGAATAAAGAGGAAAGAGAGGAAGAAAAAATGAAAAGGAAAGGAGCTAAAGAAAAAAAAACGAGACCAGAACGGAGTCAGAAAAAGATGAATTCTACTGGAGAGTAGTAAATATGAAAGTGAGGAAATGGTCCCTAACAGAGAGAAACAAAAAAGAAACAGAGAATACAATGGAAATAACAGAAAGTTAAGAGTGTCCTACACAAATATAGGTGGATTAATAACAGGACTGAATGAACTGAACGAGTATCTGAAGGAAAAAGAACCGGACATAATGGGAATTGTAGAGACAAAATTAAAAGGTCCACTACCACCCAACAGCATAGGACACAATGCATATAATTATTGGATTAGAAACAGAGAGATAAAACAAAGGGGTGGAGTTATGTTCCTGACTAAGAAGGATATAAACGTGAAGAGTGTCACATATGGAAAGAATACAGTAGAGATGATTATGATAGAAGTAGAAGACAGAGATAAGAAGAGCAGAAATTTGCAAATTTGCAAATTTGCTGTTCTCTTAGATTTTTTTCCAACCCTGTGCTTCTTTTGTTATGGACTCTTTATTCTCTTTATTATTCCTCCTAAATTCCTCATTCTCATCTTTTACTTCTTTTAACTGTCTTTTTAATTCTTCTGTTTCTTTAGTTAGGTTTTTGTTCACCCTCTCTAGTTCTTCCAATTTTTCAACTCTCTGCGCAATCCGTGTAAGTTGGCCGAACCTACTCTCCCAGTGTTCGGTCATTTTCTCAAGTTTTTCCTCTAGGCTTGCTAATCGGGGGAGGTTGCTATCCCCCCGTCATTAAATCCATGGAAATCATTATCTTCACCTTCCATTGTGCTGCTCTTATCTATATTTCTAATCTTTACATTTTTGCTAATCCCTTCTTCACCAAAATCATCCGGCCTTCGTTTGTTTACAAGTCGCCTGGCCTCCTGGACCAAGTCCTCCCCTTCCTCATTTCCTTCCATTTCCCTCAGTAATCCCTCCCCTTCTCCTTTTTCATCACCTTCCCACTACACCATGAGCTTTCCCCTTCCCTATAAATACAACACAGGTACTTCCTTGTCGCTGTGATCCTCGAAATTCTTGGATAACTCCGGAATCCGAACTTCGCCGTCTCCTCGACCGACGTGTGTGTGTGTGTGTGTGTGTGTGTGTGTGTGTGTGTGTGTGTGTGTGTGTGTGTGTGTGTGTGTGTGTGTGTGTGTGTGTGTGTGTGTGTGTGTGTGTGTGTGTGTGTGTGTGTGTGTGTGTGTATTTACCTAGTTGTATTTTGCGGGAAGGGGAGCTACGCTCGTGGTGTCCCGCCTTTGTATCTCGCAGTGTCTAGTTTGCTTTTAAACTCATGAATGGTTTTTGCGCACACTATTTCCTTGGCCAGTTTGTTCCAAGTGTCTACCACTCTATGTGGAAAACTTTTTCTTCAGATCTCTTCTGTAGCTATGTTTTTTTTATTTTCTTTCCATGTCCTCTTGTGCTTCTCCTGACCTAGTTTGACATGTCCTCTCTATCAAGTATTTATGTGCCTTTCATGATTCTGTAGATGGTCAGTAGGTCACATCTCTCTCTTCTTTGCTCCAGAGTCAGTAAATCTAGTTTAGCCAATCTCTCCTCATATGACAAGTTTGCAAGTGCAGGTGCCATTTTTGTTGCTGCTCTCTGGATTCTTTCTATTTTCTTTATATTCTTTTTGGTACTGGGTGACCACAATGTCGCCGCATATTCTAGTGTAGGCCTTATCAGTGTGACCAATATCTTTTTTTATAATTTCTTCGTCCAAATATGTAAATGCCACTTTTATTGATCTTAGCAAGTTGTAGGATTCTTCAACAATTTTGTTTATCTGTTTGTCATAGGACAAGTCGTTTGAGATAATTACACCCAATTTTTTTTCGGATCTCTCCTTCTTTACCTCCTTGGTTCCAATTTTATATTGTCCTGATTTTTTTTTTTTTTTTTTCAAGCTCCATTATGCTACACTTCTTAATATTGAAGTGTGTGTGTGTGTGTGTGTGTGTGTGTGTGTGTGTGTGTGTGTGTGTGTGTGTGTGTGTGTGTGTGTGTGTGTGTGTGTGTGTGTGTGTGTGTGTGTGTGTGTGTGTGTATTTACCTAGTTGTATTTTACGGGAAGGGGAGCTACGCTCGCGGTGTCCCGCCTTTGTATCTCGCAGTGTCTAGTGTGCTCTTAAACTCATGAATGGTTTTTGCGTACACTATTTCATTGTCCAGTTCGTTCCAAGTGTCTACCACTCTATGTGGAAAACTGTTTTTCTTCCGATCTCTTCTATAGCTATGTTTTTTTTATGTCCTCTTGTGCTTCTCTTGTCTCAGTTTAACAAGTCCTCTCTATCGAGTATTTCTGTGCCTTTCATGATTCTGTAGATCAGGAGTTCCCAACCGGTGGGTCGCGACCCCCTGGGGGGTCGAGAAGCCTTGGCGGGGGGTCGCGTAGCCTTGTTAGAAGTAACTATTCAAAGAACTATGCTAACCACGAAGTCCTTCTCTTCTACACAGCAGTGCGTTGGTTGTCGAAAGAAAATGTTATTAATCGTGTCTTTGAAATGAAAAATGAAATAAAGCTATTCCTGGAGACTCAAGGAAGGAAAGATCTTGCTGTTCACTTCGAAGATGAAGCATGGAATAAAAGGGTTGCGTACCTAGCCGACATTTCTGACCAGCTTAACAAGCTCAATTTGAAGCTTCAAGGAAGGGAAACACATGTTCTCCTTTTTCAAGATAGTCTTCGGGCCTTTGTTTCCAAACTGCAGAACTAGTGTCGGAAAACCAATCTTGGAAACATCACTATGTTTGAAAAACTTTGTGGAGTGATGGATGAGTCTCAGATCCAACTGGATCTGTTCCTCAAGGATGAAATTACCGAACATCTTCAGTCTCTAGAAAAGGAAGTCGAACGTTACTTCCCTGAGTTATCACAGGAACAAGAGGCCCTGGAAAGGAACCTATTTTCCTCTGAGCTTGATGTATCCAGCATCCCAGATGAAATCCAAGATGAATTTCTGGATCTAAGGAACGACTCTTCAGCTCATGATCTCTTTAAGGTGAAATCAGTGACTCAGTTCTGGTGCACTATATATCAGTCATACTCCGAAGTCAGCATGATAGCTTTACGTGTCCTTGTTCCATTTGCTTCTACCTACTTGTGTGAGGCAGGATTTTCCACTCTTATCAATATAAAAACAAAGAATAGGAACAGATTGGATGTTGGAGATGACATGAGACTGGCTCTAACAAACTTTCGGCCACGAATTTCAAAGCTTGCTGCTGAAATGCAACATCAGGCATCCCACTAGCTGGGTTGGATAGCTGCTCAAACCCATGTTAATATAATTTTAAGAAATATATGTTCTTTTTGTGAATTCAGGTTGGACCAATGTGATTTAATTTGCTAATCAATAATTACAAAATTTTTCAGTATTTTCTTAGATGTTCCTTTTCCTCTCCTTAACAGAAAATTAAAGGAAAATTAAGCTGATGAGAGTAAGCCCTAAGCAGGGGGTCACATGGGTTTCAAATTTTTAGATAAGGGGTCATGAGTGCAAAAAGGATAGGAACCCCTGCTGTAGATGGTCAGTGGGTCACCTCTCTCTCTTCTTTGCTCCAGAGTCGGTAACTCCAGTTTAGCCAATCTCTCCTCATATGACAAGTTTGCAAGTGCAGGTGCCATTTTTGTTGCTGCTCTCTGGATTCTTTCTATTTTCTTTATATTCTTTTTGGTACTGGGTGACCACAATGTCGCCGCATATTCTAGTCTAGGCCTTATCAGTGTGACCAATATATTTTTAATCATTCCTTCGTCCAAATATGTAAATGCCACTTTTATTGATCTTAGCAAGTTGTAGGATTCTCCGAAAAAAAATTTTATCTGTTTATCATAGGAAAAGTCGTTTGAGATAATTACATCCAAATATTTTTCGGATCTCTCCTTCTTTACCTCCTTGGTTCCAATTTTATACTGTCCTGATATTCTATTTTTGCTTTTTCCAAACTCCATTATGCTACACTTGTTAATATTGAAGTCCACTTCTCATTTCTTATTCAGGTCTTCCTGCAGTGATTCGTAATCCTTTTCAGTTTTTACTTTCCTTAATAGTTTGGTGTCGTTTGCAAAGAAGCTCATGTAACATTTCACATCATCATCCATGTCATTCACATAAATTGCAAACATTATTGGAGCCAATACAGATCCTTGCGGTACTCCACTGATCATCTCTTTCCAGTCTGAATATTTTTCTCTGAGCACTACTCTCATCTTTCTACCAATCAGGAAACCCTTCATCCATTTTAGTAGGTTCCCTTGTATCCCTCCTATATGTTCCAGTTTTTTTTTTTTTTTTTTTTTTTTTTTTTTTTTTTTTTTTTTTTGGTGGTATTGTCAAAAGCTTTTCGTAAGTCCAGGAAGGCACAATCAGCCCATCCATTCCTTTCTTGCACTATGTATATTAGTCTTGAGTAGAAACATATCAAGTCTGAGCCCAAATTGTCTTGGGTTTATTATATTGTTGTCTTCCAGGTGTTTTACAAATCTATTCTTGATGATTTTCTCACAAATTTTGGTTATAGTGCTTGTTAGTGAGACTGGCATGTAGTTAGTTGATTCCTCCTTGTTTCCTCCTTTATATATTGGTACAATGTTAGCATTTTTCCAGTCTTTTTGTATTTTTCCTTCTTGAAGTGAGCAACTTATTATGTTATGTATTTTGTCCGTTAGTTCTTTTTTGCATTCTTTTAGAATCCAATTTGCAATTCCATCCGGGCAATGTGATTTCTTGACGTCAAGGTTTGATAGATGTTCTATTATTTATTTTTGTGTTATTGTTATCTCGCTCATGGGGGGGGGGAGATCGCCTTTCATTTCCTTTGTCCCAATATTGTGCTTTCTCTCTAGTGAAGACAGATTTGAAGTGATTATTCATGACTTCGGACATTTCTAATTCTTCTGTGTATTCTAAATTCCCTTGGCATAGTTTCACCATTTCCTGTTTGTTTTTAAGTTTACCATTCACGTATCGATAGAATAGCTTGGGTTGCTCTTTGCATTTATCTATAATATCCTTTTCATGGTTCCTTTTCTCCTCTCTTCTCACTTTAACATACTCATTTCTATAGTCTATATAAACTTGCCATTTTCCAGTTCTTTTTTTTTTTCTCCATCTTTTCCAAGCTCTGTCCCTTCTATCTTTTGCCTCACTGTATCTTTTGTTGAACCCGCATTTAATGTACACTTTCTCTAGCTTCTGTCTTGATACGTGCCTATTCACCCCTTCATTGCAATTATCCATCAAGATATCCTATTTCCCTTCCACTTTTGTCTCTTCCATGTAAAAATTTTCCTAGTTTGCATTCTGGAAGAATTTCTTTAGTTTTGCAAAGTCCGTTTTGTTGTACATCAATCTTCCTTTCCTATGCTTTTTGATCCTCTCCGTGTCTATTTCTTCCTTTAGTATAGTTTGGATGAGTATAAGGTCACTTTCCAGTTGGTGTCTTGTAATGGTATCCATAATTTCAGGTTCTGTTGTAAATATTAAATCTAGTTTCGATGGTTCTTCGTTATTTCTGTATCTGGTGTTTTCACTGACCCACTGAGTCATTGTATATTCCATGGTCATGTCCAGTAATACATTACCGCACAAGTCTTCTCCTCCTCTCACTGTCATGTTCTCCCAACAAATTTCTTTGCAATTGAAGTCCCCTTTAATTACCAGATTACCCCTGCACATTAGTATCTCATTTAATGATTGCCTTGTATCTTCTAGCATTTTCATATGCCCGTTCTCTTTCCAAGCGTTCGTTTTTGAGGGCACATAAGTCACCACAAACTTTCTACTTTTCATGTTCTTCTCTTCGACTTTTATAA
Organism: Oratosquilla oratoria; assembly: GCF_046742065.1. Lineage (NCBI taxonomy): Eukaryota > Metazoa > Arthropoda > Malacostraca > Stomatopoda > Squillidae > Oratosquilla > Oratosquilla oratoria. The sequence goes on from NC_134777.1 coordinate 135,393,900, forward strand.
AAACATAAGAACATAAGAATAAAGGAGACTGCAAGAGACCATAAGGCCTACACTAGGCAGCTCCGTATTCATCACCACCTGCCATCCCCATCCATAAAGTTGTCTAATCGTTTTTTTTTTTTTTTTTAAACAACTGATAGTTTCAGCGCTTACTACATGGTTACTAAGTTTATTCCATTCATCGACCACCCTATTAGTAAACCAATTCTTGCCTATTTCCTTCTTAAATCTAAATTTGTCCAGTTTATACCCATTACTGCGAGTCCTGCCCTGTTGTTTTATTATGATAACCTTATTTGCTTCACCCTTGTTATAGCCTTTGATCCACTTGAACACTTCTATTATCGGCTGAAAGAAACCTGCACAGCGAAGCTATAGCGATAATCCCATACCACACTCCTGGTCATATGGCCATTTCCCGAAGGTTGAGTGTGGTTTGAATTTTCCGCCAAAATCATCAGAAATGTCAAATTCCCGGCTCTGTGCAGGCATGCGCATTGTCGACCCCACCTCCCCTTCCCTACCCCTTCCCTTCTTAGCCGGCTCGCTTGAGTCGTCACTTCTAGCGCGGAAACGGGACTAATCGGTTTACCCGCTGCCGGCCCGGGAGCCGGTGAGCCCGTTTCCTGCTTGTTAATCGACTGATAGTTTCAGCGCTTTCCGCATGGTTGCCGGTTTGACCCATTCTTCGACTACCCTATTAGTGATCCAGATGTTGCCTTCTTAAATCTTTGTGCTCCGGTTTGTGCCCTTTGCTGCGAGTCTGGTGGTGTGGAGGAGATCAATGGTCCTCTAACGCCTCACGGCTTGGATCGTCAGGCCCTAGGCGTAGACTTTGATTTTATACGATCGCAATCCGTCCCCGTCTCCGAGCCGTCCCTGGTAAACAACCCGGGTCCTCTCGGAGGACAGGGGACGTGTCTTATGGTACGGAGGGTGGTGCCCCCCAGGGTCATCAGGCCTCTCGGCAGCCCCATACCTCCGACCATCAATGGTCCTCTAACGCCTCACGGCTTGTATCGTCAGGCCCTAGGCGTAGACTTTGACCTTATACGATCGCAATCCGTCCTCGTCTTCGGGTCGTCCGTGGTAAGAACCCGGGCCTCTCGGAGGACAGGGGACGTGTCTTATGGTACGGAGGGTGGCGCCCCCCAGGGTCATCAGGCCTCTCGGCAGCCCCATACCTCCGACCATCAATGGTCCTCTAACACCTCATGGCTTGTATTGTCAGGCCCTAGGCGTAGACTTTGACCTTATACGATCGTAATCCGTTCCCCATACGTCTTCGGGTCGTCCGTGGTAAGAACCCTGGCCTCTCGGAGGACAGGGGGACGTGTCTTATGGTACGGAGGGTGGCGCCCCCGAGGGTCATCAGGCCTCTCGGCAGCCCCATACCACCGACCATCTATGGTCCTCTAACGCCTCACGGCTTGCTTCGTCAGACCCTTGGCGTGGACTTTGACCTCTTCCGTCGTCCGACGTCTCCGGGTCGTCCGTGGGTGGGCGGCCCGGGGACTCTTGGGGGGACGGGGGGGGGACGTGTCGGGTGGTGCGGAGGGTGGCGCCCCGGGGGGTCGGCGGGCCTCTCGGCGGCCCCCGTGCCTCCGACCGTCGTGGCCCTCTAGCACCTTTCGGTTTGCCTTTTCGGGCGGGTCCGTGAGCCCACCTTCCTACCGGAGCCGCTCACGTAGACCCAACAGGAAGTCCCACTCGAGAAAGAGTTCTATCTCTCCCAAGAGGCCTAGGACGCTCAGCTCGTCCACACCCTCCACATCCCGGTCACGGCACCACCCTCCTTCCGGGTTTCTTAAGCCGATAAAAACAATTTAAGCGGCTCGAGCCGCGACAAAGAAATATTTTACCATGTTAAAATTAATTTCAACGCTCACTGTGACTCAGGTCGAAATGAACATGACTTTTCCTATTCAACTTAAGCTAATCTACAGCCATGATGGTCGAGAATTTTACCATGTTCAAATTAATTTCGACGCTCACTGTGACTCAGGTCGAAATGAACATGACTTTCCCTATTCAACTTAAGCTAATCTACAGTCATGATGGTCGAGAATTTTACCATGTTTCATTAATTTCAAAGCTCACTGTGACTATGGACGAAGTGAACATGACTTTTCCTATTCAACTTGAGCTAATCTACAGTCATGATGGTCGAGAATTTTACCATGTTAAAACTAATTTCAACGCTCACTATGACTCAGGTCGAAATGAACATGACTTTTCCTATTCAACTTAAGCTAATCTACAGTCATGATGGTCGAGAATTTTTCCATGTTAAAATTAATTTCGACGCTCACTGTGACTCAGGTCGAAATGGACATGGCTTTTCCTATTCAATTTAAGCTAATCTATAGTTATGATGGTTAAGAATTTTACCATTTCAAAACTAATTTCAACGCCCACTGTGACTCAGGTCGACATAAACATGACTTTTCATATTCAACTTAAGCTAATCTACAGTCATGATGGTCGAGAATTTTACCATGTTCAAATTAATTTCGACGCTCACTGTGACTCAGGTCGAAATGAACATGACTTTTCCTATTCAACTTAAGCTAATCTACAGTCATGATGGTCGAGAATTTTACCATGTTTCATTAATTTCAAAGCTCACTGTGACTCTGGACGAAGTAAACATGACTTTTCCTATTCAACTTGAGCTAACCTACAGTCATGATGGTCGAGAATTTTACCATGTTAAAATTAATTTCAACGCTCACTGTGACTCAGGTCGAAATGAACATGACTTTACCTATTCAACTTAAGCTAATCTACAGTCATGATGGTCGAGAATTTTACCATGTTATAATTAATTTTAACGCTCACTGTGACTCAGGTCGAAATGGACATGACTTTTCCTATTCAACTTAAGCTAATCTACAGTCATGATGGTCAAGAATTTTACCATGTTAAAACTAATTTCAACGCCCACTGTGACTCAGGTCGACATGAACATGACTTTTCCTATTCAACTTAATTTAATCTACAGTCATGATGGTCGAGAATTTTACCATGTTAAAATCAATTTCGACGCTCACTGTGACTCAGGTCGAAATGGACATGACTTTTCCTATTCAACTTAAGCTAATCTACAGTCATGATGGTCGAGAATTTTACCATGTTTCATTAATTTCAACGCTCACTGTGAATCAGTGATATCACGGTATGATAAGATGACGTCATTATGTGATAAAATGACGTCACCATGTAGTCCTATGACGTCAGTTTGTGTCCCTGTGACGTCACGAGGCGATCCTATGACGCCATGATTAAATCCGGTGACGTCACAGTATAATCACATGATGTCACTAGGTATTAAACATATGGAAGTCCGCTTGTGGGTGATGAGACGTCACAAACTGCCATAGCACACTATTGGATGAGGACGCTCGCCACGGGCTTCGAGGACTTCCCGCGGGAAGACTTGGGGTGAGTTGGATACATACCGAGGGTCCAGGCCCGTCTTAGCGGGAGACGCTCAGGGAACGTCTTCACCCAGGACGAAGCCTCTTGACTAACGCCCACGGACGAGGTCGCTCGGAAACGAACTCGGCCTCGCATACTCCCTTTCGGTCTCTCGCTTACCCCGAGGATCTTCACGAAACTAGTAAGAGTGGTAGGCGTACGCTGGACGGAAGCAAGCGTCTCCACACTCATGTACCTAGACGGCTAGTTGATGCATTTGCCCACCGGGGAGGGTGCATCGGCCGACATCTCGGTGGCTCTGAGAGTGTTGGCGGACGTGGAGTTCGGGGTGGACTGGGACGGGTCTGCCCTCGCTTCCACACAGAGACTTTATTGGCTCGGGGTTGAGTGGGACACAGTCAGCGCTCTCTGGGTGCTCCCCTGCGCCAAGAGAGCGTGCTTCTCTCACACGTTCTCCCTCCTTCGGTGGCGGGGGGGGGGGGGTTGCCTCAACTTCGTGACCCCGGCCCTTCCACTGATCCGCTTGGGGCGCCGACGGCTGGTACGGGAGGTCGACAGGAGCATACTGCTTCTCCCGCGTGACCTGCCCGGGCCGATACCCTCAGCACTCCACAGCTTGTTGCGTCCCTGGCTTCGGTCGGGGACCCTACGCCGGTCGCTCTATCCAGGTTTCAGGAGACCTACGTGGTGTGGCAACTACGCCCACAAGTGTTCGAGTCGCTCTCCCTCCGCTACGGCACCCCAGAGGTGGACCTGTTTGCCTTCCCAAACACGACCCAGCTCCCCCTCTACCTCATCTGCATCCAAAGGACACGCACAGGAGGCCCAGACGCCTTCACGGAGGACTGGACCAGCTGGAAGTACGTATTCATTTTCCTCCTCCAGCGACATCGGTCCTCCTGAAGGTGATGCAGACCCTCAGGTCCTTCAAGGGTCAGGTCCTCCTGATAGCTCCCTACTGGCCAACCCAGCCGTGGTTCGGGGAGCTAATGAGATGGGGCCCTTCTTCCCTTCTACTGGGGCCAGCCTGCCTAGCCAACAGCCTTACCGCGCCTCTCCAAGCGTCACTCCAACTTGATACTTGGAGTTTCTACGGGGAGCTCTCAGTCAACTCTTCTCTACAGAGGCAGTAGACAAGATGCTCAGAGCTCACCTTCCGTCCTCAGTGCGGCAGTGTGGGTCCTGCTGACGGAGATTCCGGAACTGCCTTCGGAGACACGCGATGGTGACCATCTCCGCCAGCACGGTTCCGGACTTCCTGACTTGGCTGGCTACCTCCACCAACAGGGCACCGGTGACTATCTTGCCTCACTATACAGCACTCACGGATCCGCTACGCTTTGGCATGAACATCCGAGTACCACAGAGGGCGCGAACACCTCCTAATGAAGGGGATCAGCGCCTCGAGAGAGCCGAGACATCAACCGGTCCTGGCCTGGTCCTTGCATCGTGTTCTGCAGTATCTGGCGTTCGAAAGGGCCATTATGGAGGAAGAACACTTCCCTCAACGTGTCCTCTTTCTGCTCGCCTTGACTACGGACTACAGGGCTTCACAGCTGGCGGCAATCACCCGCCACCCGTCCTTCTCCTAACTGGAGGAGGACAGCTCGGCCCTAACCTCTCTCCATCACCAACATTCCTGGCCAGGAACGGCTGAGCGGACGACATGATTGGCCCTCTCAGAATACAATCCTTCTGGGAGGGAGGACGCCCACATCCGCTGCGTTCGAAGACTACGTGGAGCACACGGAAGAGATTTCTGAGGATCATCTCTTCTACAACTCGAAATTTAGGATTCTCTTAACCCCGAGGTCCCGGGAGCACCTGCTTTTCCGCTTTTGGAGAGAGCCGACTGGGGCCATGCCCCGCACGCCCACAGCATCAGGGACTTCGTGGCATCGCTGGCATTTCTCCGCACCCACTCTGTGGAGCGGGTGCGGGACCTAGGGGCTGGACATCGACGACTCCCTTGGGGACACGGTGTCTCTACCACTCGGTCGCCCCTGTCCCATGTGTCGCCATGGAAACGGCTCCACCCCTCTCATCTATCAATGAATAACTAAAAATAAAAAAGTCCAATGAGATAAGGCATGCGTTTCTTTTGTCCTTCCGGCCAATCCGTGGCAAAAAGGGGACACGGAGAGCGGTGGGGGTAAGGAAAGATTGGCGATTAAAACTTTGACGGGGGACCTGGAAGGCTCCTCCTACGGGGGACCTGGAAGGCTCCTCCTCCGGGGGACCTCGAAGGCTTCTCCTCCGGGGGACCTCGAAGGCTCCTCCTCCGGGGGACCTCGAAGGCTCCTCCGGGAGACCTCGAAGGCTCCTCCTCCGGGGGACCTCGAAGGCTCCTCCTCCGGGGGACCTGGAAGGCTCCTCCTCCGGGGGACCTGGAAGGCTCCTCCAGTCCGCTGAGACAAGGCATGTGTTTCTTTCGTCCTTCCGGCCAATCCGTGGCAAACAGGGGACACCGAGAGCGGTGGGGCTAAGCAAAGATTGGCGATTAACTTTGTATACAAAATTAAAACATCGATCATCGTTGAGCCCTGAACGATCATCGTTTTGCAATGGACGATCATTGTTGAGCCGTGGATGATCATCGTTGAGTCAAGAACGATCATCGTTAAGCCATGGTGCCAAAGTTCTCGAAGCTGCCGAAGTTCTCGAACGTGCCGAAGTTCTCGAAGGTGTCGAGGTTCTCGAAGTTCTCGAAAGTGCCGAAATTGTCGAAGGTGCCAAAGTTCTCGAAGGTGCCGAAGTTCTCGAAGGTGCCAAAGTTCTCGAAGGCGCCGAAGTTGTCGAAGGCGCCGAAGTAGTCGAAGGCGCCGAAGTTGTCGAAGGTGCCGAAGTACTCGAAGGTGCCGGAGTTCTCGAAGGTGCCGAAGTTCTCGAAGGTGCCGAAGTTCTCGAAGGTGCCGAAGCTCTCGAATGTGCAGAAGTTCTCGAAAGTGCCGAAGTTCTCGAAAGTGCCGAAGTTCTCGAAGGTCTGGAAGGTCTCGAAGTTCTGGAAGGTCTCGAAGTTCTGGAAGGTCTCGAAGGTGCAGAAGTTCTCGAAAGTGCCGAAGTTCTCGAAGGTCTGGAAGGTCTCGAAGTTCTGGAAGGTCTCGAAGTTCTGGAAGGTCTCGAAGTTCTGGAAGGTCTCGAAGTTCTGGAAGGTCTCGAAGGTGCAGAAGTTCTCGAAAGTGCCGAAGTTTTCGAAGGTCTGGAAGGTCTCGAAGTTCTGGAAGGTCTCGAAGTTCTGGAAGGTCTCGAAGTTCTGAAAGGTCTCGAAGTTCTGGATGGTCTCGAACTTCTGGAAGGTCTCGAACTTCTGGAAGGTCTCGAACTTCTGGAAGGTCTCGAACTTCTGGAAGGTCTCGAACTTCTGGAAGGTCTCGAACTTCTGGAAGGTCTCGAAGATCTCGAAGTTCTTGGTGTTCGTAGACTGCTCGTTCCGGCGACCCCGTCTCACTGGCGAGTTGTCAACAGACGCCATGAAGAGAGTCTAAGAAGTATATATATATGTATATATATAATTATGTATATATATATATATATATATATATATATATATATGTATATATATATATATATATATATATATATGTATGTATATATATATATATATATATATATATACATGTATATATATGTATATATATATATGTATATATAAATATATATATATACGTATATATGTATATATACGTATATCAATCAATGAATAACTAAAAATAAAAAAGTCCACTGAGATAAGGCATGTGTTTCTTTCGTCCTTCCGGCCTATCCGTGGCAAACAGGGACACCGAAAGCGGTGGGGGTAAGCAAAGATTGGCAATTAACTTTGACGGGGAACGTCACTCCGGAGACGTGCACGATGCCCCAAAACGCGGCAATCAAGAGAAGGCGGCAACGCCATTTCTGGAAGTGGGTGGCTGATTGCAAGAAGGTCTCAAAAGGAAGTCTTGAGAATAACCGGGGGTTGCAGAATACTTTACGGGCTGAACACATTAAAGCATTTCCTGAACTTTACAATAACACGAAGATTTTTTCGGTCCACAAAACAATTAAAGAATTCCACAGGAAAGTCATTCGGTTCAACGCTTCCCTAAGGGAGTGCAAAGATTTTGAGTACAGCGACGAAAAGTTTGATACTCTGGAATTGTTTGATGGAGAAATAACAGAAGAATAGTCAAATGGTTTTTCGAAGCATTACTTTGTGGGGTACAAAAGTTTCACGAAACATGGTGGACGAAGCGACCATAGAATCTACCAGATGCATTATCTTGATTTATCTTATAAGGCATACCAGAGGGCTAAACGTTACAACAAATATGCGGTCAAGAAGGTCAAAGACGCGCTGAAGAAAAAGAATGACCGGCGTCCCGTTAAAGAGGAAACGCCCGAAAACCTTTTTGGTGCACCAGGGAATTATAGTCAGCAGTTTTCGAGTAAATTGGAGGCAGAGAAGTTAAATGAGGACCGAGCACGAGAAATTCTTCAAAAGACGGAAGAGAGGGTCTCAAAAAGAGAAATGCGCGCAAAATTGAAGGAAGAAAAGACCAAAAAGATACGAGAAGCACGAGAATTGCGGGTGTTAAAGAGAGAGGAGAAAGCCCAAAAGATACGAGAAGCACGAGAACTGCGGGAGTTCAAAAGAGAAGAAAAGGTCCAAAAGATACAAGAAGCGCGAGAATTGCGGGCCGAAAAAAGGAAGAGACGTGAGGCGTTTAAGAAAGTGAAAGTTTTCCTGCGATTTGGAAAGACTTCATAGGATTTTTCAGAGGAAGAGAAAAATGTTCTTGACAAGTTGAGAAAAGAACGATCCGAACGTCATTTAAAGGAGCCAGATTCCGACCAGCGAGAAACTGTGAGGGAGGAGTTGCTTGGGTTTCTTAGGGAAAACTCTGTTCAAACTTTTCCGCATCACATCGGCCAATTGGGGGATTTCAAATGTAAAGTCTGTTCAGCTTTGCTGTGGAAACGAGAAAACAAAACAATCTGTTGCAACTTGGGTCAAACTCCTTTATTGTTGCCCTCAGATATTAAGGACGGGACAATAAGAGAGCTCTACGAAGGTAAAACCGTTCTCTCTGAAAGATTTTTGAAACACATCGCTGGTTTCAATTTAGTATTTTCTTTCACATCTTTTGCGACTTCGAGTAAGCTGGAGAACGCAGGGGAAAAGGCACTGTGTTACAAAATTCAGGGACGAGTTTACCACAGACTAGGCTCATTGAAGCCCGGGTTGCTAAAAAAGGGGTCTTTGACTGGGAAAGACGTGCATTTTGATCATGACAGTAATTCTGAGAAAAACCCGTTTTGGAGGAAGAATAATTCTTTCTTGGATCTTTATTTCTACCACGAGAAAGATCAGCAGATTAAACTTCGCACTCTGGCGGCTCAACATTTTTCAAAGTCAGGAAATGGCAAGGGGAAAATGAACGAAACGGAGAAGAGACGAGCTAGGGAGGAAAAGGTTCTTTCAGAGAACGAGAAGATTATCACACACTTTTACGAATACATGGCAAAACATAACGCGTGTCTGTCTGGGATGTTGAAAGAGCTAGAGACGGCTAAACAGCTCATGGAAGCTCACGTCAAGAAATATGGCAAATTACCCCAGGTGTCTATTACGTTGAAAGCCGCTGAGAATCTAACAACCCGCGAATATAAAGGAGTCTACCACCTTCCCACTTCTTCTTCGCAGGTGGGAGCCATCGTTAATTTGGGCCCCTCAAGAGACCCATTGGAAATAGTGATAGGTTCCTCAAAGGAAGATTCAAAATTTAGTCTCAGACTTATGAGTCACACCAACTTCTTCTACGATGTTTTTCAGTATCCTCTCCTGTTTCCCAATGGAGACGTCGGTCATTCTTGCACTCTGAAAAAGCAACGCAAAGCAGACATCTGTTGTTCAAAACATGTTCCTGCAACATACAGTAGGCTAAGCCCTTGCATGTACTACGCCTCTCTTTACATGGAAAGAGAAGGTGTTTTCAATTATGTGACTAAAGGGGCCCGTCTTTTCCAACAATTTGTTGTGGATAATTACGTGAAAGTTGAGTCTGACAGGTTGTCTTTCATCGAACACAATCAACAGGAGTTGCGGAAAGAGCGCGCTGATATTCTTATAGGGGACGGGGATAACCGAAAGGCGGGTCAACGGGTGATTATCCCTGCTTCATTTGTTGGGGGCCCAAGATACATGAAAGCGCGGCAGCAAGACGCCTTGGCTTTTGTGTCGTCTTACGGGTCTCCAGACTTTTTTATCACCTTTACAATGAATCCTCATTGGGAAAAGTTTAAACAAGCCGTGGAGGATGTCGGTTGTGACATCTCCCGGATGTATGACCGCCCTGACTTTGTTAGTCGAATTTTCAAGTTGAAAGTGGACAGCCTGATGGACGATCTGACGATTAAAAACGTGTTTGGGCGCGTTAAGGCACACCTACTGAATGTTGAGTGGCAGAAAAGAGGTCTCCCTCATGTTCATATCCTTCTTTGGATGGAACGCCACGTTACTGCCGATTTCGTCTCTAGGGTGATATCAGCTGAGATACCTGACAAAAATAAAGAGCCGCGCTTATATGAGATTGTGACAACGAACATGATACACGGCCCCTGTAGAGGCTTTGACGAGTCCCAACTATGTTGTCAAGGAAAGTACGGTTCCACATCATTGTGTGGAAAGGGTTTTCCGAAAGTGTGCAGGGGCGACATGTACTTTGGGAACAACGGGTACCCTCTGTATCGAAGGACAGCAGTAGGTGAAGGGGGCCACTCTTTCGAGAAAAAAGTAAAGGGAGAGAAAATCAAAGTTGACAATTCATGGGTTGTCCCCTACAGCCCGTACCTATGTTTAAAGTATAACACGCACATAAATGTTGAGTGCTCAAATTCTATAAAGTGCATAGCCTACGTTACAAAGTACGTCAACAAAGGATGTGACCGCATTCTGTTTTCGAAAACGAAAGAAGGGGAAGATGTTAATGAAGTGAGAAAATTCCAGGAGGCACGATTCGTCAATGCGAATGAGGCGTCGTGGAAGATTTTCAAATTTGCGATTCACAGAAGTCACCCCCCTGTGGCAACTCTTGACTTGCATCTAGAAGGAGAGAACGCGGGATTTTTCAAGGAGAACGCGTCTAAGGAGGAGATCGATAGAAAAACCTCTAAAGACACTCATTTGACAGCTTTCTTCAAACTGTGTGCGCGAAACGAATTTGCAGCAGGCCTATATTATAATCAGCTTCCCAACCACTTTGTTTTTAATAACACTAGCAGTGTCTGGGAAGAAAGAAAGACGACAGCATCTTCTCTAGGAAGGATACGTGCTGTCACAAATAAAACTGTCGAGCTCTTCTATTTGAGACTACTTTTAACACACGTAAAGGGGCCTACGTCTTACGAGGATCTTCGGACATTTGAAGGGGTGATCTACCCCACTTACAGAGAAGCCGTTAAAGCGATGGGACTCCTAAACGACAAAGAAACTTGGAAGAAAACTATATTGGAAATCATCAACCACACTAATGACCGCAATCAGTTGCGAGCTACTTATGCGAGCATGCTGGTGTTTTCGGAATTAGAGGACCAGTCAGGTATCTGGGAAGAGACCAAAGATTTGTTCGCCAGTGACTTCCTGCAGCGCCAAAAAGCGACGGAATACAACGATGAAATTTACCTTGACGCTCTAGACGATATCCAGGAACATGTGTGGAACTGCGGAGGGGGCTCTATCACCCAATATGGGCTACCACTTTCAAGATGTGGCGAGAAAACATCAAACATCATACGCCGAGAAAAGGCCTATAACAAAGAGAAGTTGACAGAAGAGGTGAAGGAGAAGTCTCTTCTTCTGAACAGCAAACAGAGACTCTGTTACGATACTGTGCTATTTCGCATCGAGAACGCCCAAAAGTACAGGCACAATGGGATATTCCTGGATGCTCCAGGTGGGACGGGAAAGTCTTTCGTGCTCAACATTTTACTGGATACTGTTCGTTCTCAGGGAAAAATTGCCTTGGCTGTCGCTTCATCGGGTATCGCCTCTACTGTTTTGCATGGAGGAAGAACTGCACATAACATGTTCAAGATCCCGTTAATGGATTACAACGAAGTGTGCGCCTGTAGCATCAAGAAAAACTCAGAGTTGGCGAAGCTCCTATCAATGATGTCTCTAATAGTCTGGGATGAAGTTGTGATGGCAAACAAGAACACGTTAGCTACTCTTGATGTTTCCCTTCGGGACATTTTGGGTGTTCCAGGAAGGTTTATGGGGGAGATAGTATTTGTCTGTGCGGGAGATTTTCGTCAAATCCTCCCAGTTATAAGAGGGGGAGGAATGAATGATGAACTCGAATACTGTATAAAGTCCGGTTATTTCTGGGACGACCTTTTAAAGTTAGAACTAACACGTAACGTGAGACTCAAGGCAGATGACGCAAAGAACAAGATATTTGCGAAAAATCTATTGGCTCTGGGGAGAGGGGAGAGTGGACCCGTAAAACTTCCCGAGAAGTTTGGGATTGTCGTTGAGACCTGTAAAGAGTTAGTGGACAAAGTCTCTGATAATTTAGAGGAAAATCACCTGAATGCTTCATATTTCGAGAAGAGGGCTATCATTTCCCCCACAAACGATGATGTCGACAGGATAAACTTGATGGTCTACGATAAGTCTGAAGAACCAGAGAAAGTGTACATGAGTGTTGACACTGCAATGGAAGAAGTAACGGACATTCAGACATCGGTTTTCAATGCCATAACGAGCCCCTCTCTCCCTCTTCACATGTTGAGACTGAAAGTAGGAAGTGTCATCATGGTTATGAGGAATATATGCCCTCCCAAGTTGTGTAATGGGTCCAGAGTAATAGTGACTAATCTTAAAAATAATATCATAGTCGGAAAGATCTTAGGCGGTACACACAGGGGTGAACAGGTTTTACTCCCGAGAATTACTCTGGAGTCTACTGATACCACTATACCATTCAAGCGGAAACAATTCCCTGTTAAGCTTAGTTATGCGATGACGATAAACAAATCTCAGGGGCAGACATTTGATAGGTGTGGAATATTGCTTGATTCTGCACAGTGCTTTGCCCACGGACAACTTTATGTCGCCTGCTCAAGAGTTACAAGCTGGAATTCTCTCATCATATACACAGGTTGGGAAAAAGTGAACGACGATTTCAGGATGAAACTACCACGCAATTGCGTGTATAAAGAACTTTTCGTTGAGAATCTTTCAGAAGAAGATAAACCTCCTGAAGCGGTCGTAGTTTCTGACGACCAAGAAGTTGCTTTGGCCGAAGAAGAGCCTGACCAAAGCATTGTAGAGATACCCAAAGAAGTGTACACGATCTCAGAAGAGGAAGGCGTAGATATGTTGCTGCCCGCGTCGTACGATTTGTGCTACGAAAGGGAAGAAGAGGTCGACCCTGCCTCCAGTTTCTCTATCTCTATCAAGGAGGAGTTGGAAGAGAAAATAGAGGAAGTTGACCAAAAAATAGAAGAGGTCAAAAAGATGCTAAAAGAGAACAGAGATACCACCACTGAGAGCAACAAGAGGTGCAGCGACGACGACGAGGGAGAATCTTCTACTAAGAAGTAGTGCCGGCGGCTTTAAGTTGAAGAAGAAGTTAAAGATGACTAATAAAACACAAATGTATAGCAAGAGGGCGTAGCCCTAGGGCGCGAAGCTCCCGGGAGCGAAGCGAGCAGCGCCGCAGGACAAGCACCCACGGCGTCGTCGTCGTCGTTGTCGTCTTCGTCGTCGTCATCATCATCATCATCATCATCATCATCATCATCATCATCATCATCATCATCATCATCATCATCATCATCATCATCATCATCATCATCATCATCATCATCATCATCAGTAGAAACCTCTTTAAAAACAGTGAAATGAAAGTAACAAAAGAGGAGGAAAGACATCTTGGCACTGTGATCGGCTCTGGATCATTTAAGAAGTAATATATCGAAAACAAAGTTATCGAATGGGTGGCGGAAGTTAGGCCACTAGCCAACTTTGCAAAGACCGAACCCTAGGCGGCATATGCTGCCACTTCGCTCGCGGGCGCCGCAGGCCAAGCACCCACGGCGTAGCCGTGGCTGGCGCAGCCAGGTGCTTGTATACATAAAAAAATAAAGTTTTTCAGTTTTGAAAATTTCCTGGCGTTTTTATGACCACCTTCCAAAATCCGGCAAAAATGTCCCATTGTGTAAGGATTCTGATTGGCTGAGAGACTGGTGACGTCATGGCAACGGAGATAACTGATTGGTCGAGAGTGGTGACGTCACGGCAATGGAGACGACTGATTGGACGAGAACACTGACATCACGGCATCGGAGACGATTGATTGGCCGCGAGCGAAGGGCAGGAAGCACAAGAATAAGTTTCCCCAACTTTACGCCTCACTTAAAAAACCTCAGTAACATCCACAATTAAGAGATTCCATAGGAAAATAATGGGGTTCAACAATATTCATGAGTACGATCTCATAATAGATTTCGACGAAGAAATTAAAGAGGAAGAATCGGAAAAGTTTATGAAACATTATTTTGCAGGATACAAGAATTTTACTAAGAGTGGTGGTTATGACGAAGAAATTAAAGAGGAAGAATCGGAAAAGTTCATGAAACAAGATTTTACTGGATACAAGAATTTTACTAAGAGTGTTGGTAAAAGCTGTCACGAGGAATACCAAAAGTATTACATCGATCAGAAATACAATGATTATATAAAAAAAAACCGCAACTCAAGGAAAAACAGTTTTTTTTAACTTTGCGCCTCACTCAAAAAAAAAAAAAAAAAAAAAACTCAGTAACAGCCACAATTAATAGATTCCATAGGAAAATATTGGGGTTCAACAATATGTTACGAAATGACAAAAATGATGTGTACTCTTGGAAGATCTTCAAGTTCCCAAGCCATAGGAGCTTCCCACCGATTACTTCGCTCGACTTGCACTTGGAAAATGAGACAATTTCCCTTCAAATTAAGTTTTGCTATGACAATTAATAAGTCGCAAGGGCAAACTTTTGACAAATGTGTGTTATTGTTGGATTCGTCCGATTGTTTTGCCCATGGACAGCCCTATGTGGCATGTTCAAGGGTTACAAATTGGGACTCATTAATTATCTTCCGAGGTTACCATAAGGTTAATGGTGAATGTGTGGTGAAAAATCCGACAAACGTGGTATATAAAGAATTTTTTTCGGACATGCCATCCATTAGGGAGGGAGAGTCTTTAGTGGAAGGTATCGACAGCGAGCAGGTAATTCCAGAAGAGGAACCTGAATTGGGATCCGTTGAGATTCCTGCTTCAGCTTACAATATTAGTGAAGAAGCCGCAACGGCAATGATCCTGCCTGATTACGACTATGTCGTCGACGAATCGGAATCAGATGTGTTGGTCCCCCTTAAGGTTTGGGAAAGGACTTTCCAAGAAAAAGAAGAATTGAAGAAGGAGAAAGAAGAAATAACTCAAGAATTAAAGAAGGCCAATGCACCCACGGCGTAGCCGGTGCCTTGGGACATTTTCTATGTCTATGTCTATGTCCATGTATATATATATATATATATATATATATAAATATATATTTTATATACATATATATATATATATATATATATATATATATATAATTAAACCATTTCAAAAGTGACACATTTTAAAAATGTTACATGCCATGGACGATCATCGTTGAGCCGTGGACGATCATCGTTGAGCCGTGGATGATCATGGTTCAGTCAAGGTCAAGAACGATCATTGTTGAGCCGTGGACGATCATCGTTGAGTCAAGAATGATCATCGTTGAGCCGTGGACGATCATAGTTGAGCCGTGGACGATCATCGTTGAGCCGTGGATAATCATCGTTGAGCCATGGACGATCATCGTTGAGCCGTGTGTATCCTCAACCGGTGTTGAGTGAATACATAACACAGAACTTAAGGCGGCAACACCAAACTCAATGTAACATATTTTTCGTTTATTAAATAAGTTTACTGGTTCACAATTTCTTCTATATTTTACACAATGTCAATCACTTCTTGAAATATGGGTAAATGTTTGATACATTAAGCACTATCATTTTGTTTGTGTCTATCTCTCAAGATATTAGTTCCAAGCTATCTGAATGTCACTCCATTTATATATCACAGTGCACTATTTTATTGTCTCTGTACATATCATCGGACCGACTGGTCCTGCTCTGGAGCATCGACTTTTTGTTCGTCGGAAGTGCTGACACAGCAAAAATAGGAGGTGCTGGTAAATGTTTTAATAAGGGTTTTTAATGGGAATGTTTGGTTTCCCGCAAATACACTATCATGTTCTTAATTACTAGCTATATGTTATTTACAGTATATAATATTTCCAGGGGGGAAGGGTTCATTATTATTTGGTTGTCGTGTGTTTTGTGAGTTAGAGGTTGACTGCACTTATGAGTATGTTTGTGTGTGTGTGTGTATGGTTGCTTCTGGTGGTGCTGGTCACACGGGCAGGAAGTGCTGCGTCGGCAACCGCCCAGTCAGTAAGATTGGGAGGATGCGCTTGGTGGTGGACCAGTGGGTGAGTGAGTGAGTGAGTGGGGTGAGTGAGTGAGTGAGTGATATTACTCATCATGTATATGGTGGCGTATACACGTGGACGATCATTGTTGAGTCAAGAACGATCGTCGTTGAGCTATGGACTATCATCGTTGAGCCGTGGGCGATCATCGTTGAGCCGTGGACGATCATCGTTGGGCCGTGGATGATCATCGTTGAGCCGTGGACGATCATCGTTGAGTCAAGAATGATCATCGTTGAGCCGTGGACGATCATAGTTGAGCCGTGGACGATCATCGTTGAGCCATGGACGATAATCGTTGAGCAATGGACGATCATCGTTGAGCCGTGGATGATCATCGTTGAGTCAAGAACGATCATCGTTGAGCCATGGGCGTTGTTGAGTCAAGAATGATCATCGTTGAGCCGTGGACAATCATAGTTGAGCCGTGGACGATCATCGTTGAGCCGTGGATGATCATCATTAGGCCATGGACCATCATCGTTGAACCGTGGACGATCATCGTTGAGCCGTGGACGATCATCGTTGAGTCAAGAACGATCATCGTTGAGTCATGGACGATCATCGTTGAGCCATGGACGATCATCGTTGAGCCGTGGACGATCATCGTTGGGCCGTGGACGATCATCGTTGAGCCGTGGATGATGATCGTTGAGCCGTGAACGATCATCGTTGAGCAATGGACGATCATCGTTGAGCCGTGGACGATCATCGTTGAGTCAAGAACGATCATCGTTGATCCATGGACGATCATCGTTGAGCAGTGGACGATCATCGTTGAGCCATGGGCGATCATCGTTACTAATAATAAATTAAATTAAACCATTTCAAAGGTGACACGTTTTAAAAATGTTACATGTCTTGGAGAGGGGGGTCTTTAAGTCCTCCGAGGTCGTAAGTTCTCCGAGGCAGTAAGCCTTTCGAGGCTGTAAGTTCTACGAGGGTGCAAGTCCTCCGAGGGTGCAAGTCCTCCCAGGGTGCAAATCCTCCGAGGGTGCAAGTCCTCCGAGGGTGCAAGTCCTCCGAGGGTGCAAGTCCTCCGAGGGTGCCAGTCCTCCGAGGGTGCAAGTCCTCCGAGGGTGCAAGTCCTCCGAGGGTGCAAGTCCTCCGAAGTTGTAAGCCCTTCGAGCCTGCAAGTCCTCCGAGGTCGTAAGTCCTACGAGGGTGCAAGTCCTCTGAAGTTGCAAGTCCTACAAGGTTGTCAATCCTCCAAGGTAATAAATCCTCCAAGATAATAAGTCCTCCAAGGTAATAAGTCCTCCAAGGTAATAAGTCCTCCAAGGTAACAAGTCCTCCAAGGTAACAAGTCCTCCAAGGTAACAAGTCCTCCAAGGTAACAAGTCCTCCAAGGTAACAAGTCCTCCAAGGTAACAAGTCCTCAAAGGTCGCAAGTCCTTAGTGGTCGCAAGTCCTCAGTGGTTGCAAATCCTCAGTGGTTGCAAATCCTCAGTGGTCGCAAGTCCTTAGTGGTCGCAAGTCCTCAGTGGTCGCCATGTTCCCTTGGACTGACCAGGAAAAATGTCCCTTGGGTTCGGCCTCGGCCTCGGGGCGGAACCCCAACATGGGATCCCCAGCACGGGATCCCTATCGTGGGATTAGAGCGCGGAGCGCTGCGGCCGAAGGCCGCTGTTTGCGCAGCAAGCCCCCAGCGAAGTCGGGGAGGGCGAAGCCCGCGGCTTGTCTTATATATATATAAAAAAAAAAAAAAAAAAAAAAAAGGTGGAGGGGGCAAAGGGGGACCGAGGATTGGGGAGGGGCCAGGAACCGCTGAACAGGATACGAATTTCGTATAATTTACGCAGTGTGTGAACAGTGCAATGTTGTGCATGTCACATTCTTCGGTGTGGGTACTTGACGTTTCTTTTCTCCCCTCTACTGAGTGATAAAATGAATAAGTCTCCCATAGGAAAGACACACGTAATAACGGTTTGAATCAGGCTTCACCTCTCCTCCCACCTGTCCTCGTCTCATGCATAGCTTCGCTGTGGAGGTTTCTTTCAGCCGATAATATTTCTTTGTCGCGGCTTGTGCCGCTTAAATTGTTCTTATCGGCTTAAGAAACCTGCACAGATTTAGGGTCCCTCCCTCCTCTGTGGAGCGAAGCCTTCATTTCTCATTGATGTGACGACTCAAGCGAGCCGGCTAAGAAGGGAGGGGGTAGGGAGGGGGAGGTGGGGTCGACAATGCGCATGCCTGCACAGAACCGGGAATTTGAAATTTCTGATGATTTTGGCGGAAAATTCAAACAACACTCAACCTTCGGGAAATGGCCATATGACCAGGAGTGTGGTATGGGATTATCGCTATAGCTTCGCTGTGCAGGTTTCTTAAGCCGATAAGAACAATTTAAGCGGCACGAGTCGCGACAAAGAAATATTAGATCACCCCGCACTCTACGTCTTTCCAGAGAGTGTAAGTTTAGGTGCCTAAGCCTCTCTTTGTAAGGCAAATTTCCGAGTCCATGTATCATTTTGGTCATTTTTCTCTGTACTGATTCTAGTGAATTGGTGTCCATTTTGTAGGACGGAGACCAAAACTGTACCGCATAGTCAAGGATGGGTCTAACTATCGCTAGATAGAGTTTAATAACTACCTCTGCACTTCTATTCGTTACCGTCCTAGCAATGAAGCCTAATATCTGTTAGCTTTATTTCTGGCGCTAATGCACTGCTTCCTGGTTTTGAGGTCCGGACTCACTAGAACACCCAAGTCCCTCTCGCACTCAGATTTTTCTAAAAACGTGTTATCTAAATTGTATCTATTTTCGGGGCTGTGTAGCCCTACGTTTAACACGCTACAATTAGAGATATTGAAGTTCATTTGCCATTTCACCGACCATGTTAACAACTTATTAAGATCATCCTGCAGAATCTCTGCGTCGTCTCCTGACCTAATTAGGCGTCCTATTTTAGTGTCGTCCGCAAACTTACTAACATCACTATTTATCCCATCGTCTAAGCCGTAAATGTACATAATGAACAATAAGGGACCCAGAACTGAGCCCTGGGGGACCCCGCTAGTAACATTGCCCCACCTAGATTTTATTCCATTTATGGTGACCCGCTGTTTTCTGTTACTAATCCAAGCTCTAATCCATTCTAACACTTTTCCTCCTATGCCATGGGCTTTGATTTTATTTAGTAGTCTCCGGTGTGGTACCTTGTCGAACGCTTTGCTAAAGTCAAGGTAAATAACATCGTAATTTTCATTGTTATCTGACGCCTTATATACTTTAGTGTAAAAAGATAAAAGATTAGTCACACATGACTTACCCTTGGAGAAACCATGCTGTGAATCACGAATTAAATTGTGTCCTTCGATGTGTTCTCTGAGTCTAACTATTATTGATTCAAGTATTTTTCCTATAACCGATGTCAAACTGATTGGCCTGTAGTTGCATATAGACGATCTATCTCCCTTCTTAAAAACAGGAACAACGTTTACCTGCCTCCAAGCAGTTGGAACAGAACCAGTGTCTACCGATTTATTGAATATTTCAGTTAACTGGTCGCAGATTTCAAATTTACACTCCTTAAGCATTCTTGGAAAAATTTCGTCTGGACCCGGAGATTTTGTAGCTTTAAGTCTGTCAATCTGCTTAACTACTTCTTCTTTACTAATGCTGATATTAGATAGACTACTTTCTTCATCCCCTCTGAAAATCGGATCGCAGTCAGGTACTTTATCTAACCTCTCATTAGTAAACACCGATAGAAAATAATTGTTAAACTCCTCACTCATTTTTTCTTCCGATTCTATCATGACATTTTCCTCGCTTTTAATTGGTCCTATTCTTTCTTTATTTTTTGTTCTATAGAGGTGAAAGAAACCCTTTGGGTTGGATTTTGCTTGACTGGCAACCTTGATTTCATAATTACGTTTCACTGAACGTGTATTTCTTTTAACCAGCTTTGCCATTTCGTTATATCTTGATCTAAGGTGTGATTCCCCGTTTTTTATTTTTACGTAAAGTCCTCTTTTCATTCCGATCTCATGTTTCAATCTGTCCGTCATCCATTTGGGAGTATTACTATTTTTCCGTATTGGTTTTAGGGGGATAAATGTGTTTTGTGCATTAATAATTAAATCAGTAAGATTGCTATATATTTCTTTTAAATCGCTGACCTGACTGTTGGGCCCTCGCCCCCAATTGACCCTACCTAAGGTATGCATATTACCCTCCGTGACCCAAACCTCACTCCCAGCCCCGCTCCGAGAACCAAGAATATTCCAAACGTCCGTATGGCATTTCGTATTCAATTTCAAATAGGTTTTTATATTGGCAAAGTTTGCTTTCCTGAAGTCTGGTACTTGAACGTTATTCGTACTTATTAATTTTTCCCAAATAATATTAAATCTTATTTCTTGATGATCGCTAGAGCCTAGACTATCTCCCACTATTACGCTGCTAATTTAGTGCTCATTATTTGTTAAAATTAAGTCCTGGGTATTTTGTCCCCTCGTAGGATCGGTAATCACTTGTTTTAGGAAATTATCCTGCACCACATCTAGGAATTTCTTCGCTTCATGATCACCTATTAAAGTTTCCCAGTCAATGTTTCTGTAATTAAAATCTCCCATGATCACAACGTTTTTGTACTGGGATGCTCTGTGAAATTCATGAATCAGGAGATCAGTCTGCTCAGTGCTGAGGTAAGGAGGTCTATACAAGACGCCAATAATAACTTTCTTATTCTAGACTATCTCCCACTATTACGCTGCTAATTTAGTGCTCTTTATTTGTTAAAATTAAGTCCTGGGTATTTTGTCCCCTCGTAGGATCGGTAATCACTTGTTTTAGGAAATTATCCTCCACCACATCTAGGAATTTCTTCGCTTCATGATCACCTATTAAAGTTTCCCAGTCAATGTTTCTGTAATTAAAATCTCCCATGATCACAACGTTTTTGTACTGGAATGCTCTGTGAAATTCATGAATCAGGAGATCATTCTGCTCAGTGCTGAGGTAAGGAGGTCTATACAAGACGCCAATAATAACTTTCTTATTCTTGCCTATAATCTCTACCCAAATAGATTCCGTACAGTCCTCTTCCTTATCGAATTGTTGATAATACAGTTTAATATATTTTTAACGAAAAGTGCACCTCCCCCATTCCTGCCAACCCTATCCTTATGAAAAAACTTATATCCTTCTATTTCGATTTCCGGAAGGAAATGTTTATCAGCCATGTTGACCCAGGATTCAGTAATAGCTATAATATCGAAATTTTATCATGATCAGTTCTACATTACTTTTGCCCTCCGCAATTTTTGTTACATTCAAGTTTTTCTTGGCCAAGAACATGATTCCTCCTTCCTGTTTCTTGTCTCTCTTTTTAATCCAGTAATTGTATAGTCCATGTTCAACATCGATGGATGGTATTTCACCCCTTAGTTTAGTCTCCACAATTCCTATTATGTTTGGTTTTTCCTCTAGCAGGTAATCATTAAGTTCACTCAGTCCTGAAATTAATCCGTTGATGTTGGTATAGGCCACTTTCAATTTTTTTTTTTTTTTTTTTTTTTTCTGTCTTTGGTTCACCCATTCTGATGTACCATTTCCTCGGTCTCATGTCGATTACTCTCCAATAGAATTCTTTGCTTTCGGTCTCCGTTCTCTTCGCGTTTTTTTTTTTTTTTTTTTTTTTTGCTTCATCTCTTAGTGTCTTCTCTTTTTATAATTCCTCAATACTCATTTCTCTTTTTATCCATATCTTATTGTACTTTTTACTCCTTGCCAAGGGTGTGCGTATATGTATATATATATATTTATATATATATATACATATATATATATACATATATATATATATATATATATATATATATATATATATATATATATGCATACATACAGTACATATACCAAGGCTTTTTCCCCCTTACAAGGGAGGTAGCCAAAAAGGAAAAGGCATAAAATCATTCCCACCCATTCCATCGCTGAATGCACTCCACACCCCTCCACTTGGATCGTAAGAGGCGAGAAGAAAGGGACGGGGAGTGGGACTAGGCATCCTTCTCCTTGTAGCCCCACAGGGGACATTTCTTAAAAAAAAAAAAAAAAAAAAAAAAAAAAAAAAAATATATATATATATATATATATATATATATATATATATATATATATATATATATTAGACTACCCGTGACCCGTTGGGTCACATAAAATCTTAAATGGCTCCTCTTTTTAAAGCAGGTTATTATTAGCTTAAGATATACCAGTTTTGTGCGGTCCTCGTGCTCTCTCGAAGGAAAGTAAACTGGATACAGGCGTTCTCAAGAAATTAAATAAAGAGAGCCTCCTTAATTATGCTTATGTTATGTCACGTCTCGTCATCCCACTCCCAATCCCACTCCCACCCCCAATCCCACTCCCACTCATTATCTTTATCATTCACGGAGTCCCTTGGGACTTGAGCGAGTAGCAACGTTCACAAATATAAATCTTATGATAGATATACTATGTCACTATCACCGTATAGTATAAATCACAGAAAATAAGTTTCTTTATAAAATTGAGTATAATATACAGCTCTTACCTCAATTCAGTAGACGAAGGCAGTGACTTGATTAGTTATAAGAAGTGAAATGCAGAAGATTGTAACGTCATGTCGTCGTTGCTTGGAACACTACGCATCATATGGTTCATACGGTTCGTAATTTTTCAATAAACTCATTATGCCTCATAGATGCTAATTCAGGAGTTGGCTATACTTTTAAGTACTGAATATGAAACTTTTATAAGTATATATAAATACATATATATGTATACACACACACACACACACACATATATATATACATATATATATATATATATATATATATATATATATATATATATATATATATATTAGGTCAAATAAGATTTTAAATGATACATTGTTATAAGAAGTGAAATGCAGAAGATTGTGACGTCATGTCGTTGCTTGGAACACTACGCATCATATGATGTCTCTTCTTCTGATTGGCTGGTCCTCAGTCGTTACGTCATATCTCTTCTTCTGATCTCTTCTGATTGGCTGGTCCTCCGTCGTGACGTCATATCTCTTCTTCTGATCTCTTCTGATTGGCTGGTCCTCAGTCGTGACGTCATATCTCTTCTTCTGATTGTCTGGTCCTCAGTTGTGATGTCATATATCTTCTTCTGATTGGCTGGGTGACGGTTACAAGCAAGCAAGATGACAAACAAAATTATCAGAATGTTATAAGTATATATGTATGTATTTATATAGATATATATATATATATATATATATATATATATATATATATATATATATACACACACACACACACACACACATTATTATATTTGTACTCACTATTACACTGTGACAGCGAGCAGCTGACCATTGAAGCCTTATCAAAACATTAGACTTAGAGTGGCGGAAATGACAATGTCGGGCATGTCCAGTAGCTGACAATGCTAAATGTCAAACAAAAATTCATGGGACTTATAAATATAGAATGTGATACCTGAATGTACTTGGTATCGTCACACGTTTTGAAAATGCGTTAGTTGAGATTTATGGACTAATAATGATGGTGTTAGGGAATGGCTTTACCGGTACCGTACATACATGTTAAATGTTTCGTCGCTTATTGGAAACGGAATTGAGAGGTATCGTGATTTTCTATCTAATTTTACATGTAATGTTATAATCATCTTGTATGTATATGTTGCTCATGTATAATAGAGTTTTCACCAGTTTAGATGATTGTGATGTGGAGCTGTATTATGTATATATAAGTTTTCAGTCTGCTTCCTATCTCCTTACTCCTTAGTCCTTAGAATATGTTACCTAGATATGTGATCATTAAGGGTCGAGACAGGAAAATCCCAGTGACTCATTTGGTACTTACTCATGCCATATGCATGCCCGACTTGCCATGTACTCGCAATTATGGTATAATTTCCATAGGCATAGAGGTCAACCATGTTCCTCATTCCTAGATCAAATGACAAATCCCTCCCTGAATTATTATTATACCAACTTTTCTTATATAGAGATCTGCAAGTGCATGGTTTTCATGACATTAAACTTCTTTGGCTGTGTGAGTGTGCTCCCCTTTGTCAATCAGTGTGGGCATCTGTGTATGTATGCAGTGATGGTAGAGAGATAAGAATGGCAAGTATTGTACATTATTAAGAAAAAAAAAATAGATATTGCCATTATTATTTATTGGTGGTGATACTGTATTGAGAGGAAATTTCATAGAAAAATTAAAGTAGATAATTAAAAAAAAGTGAAAATGTGCAAAATTCTAAACATTTACCTAGGCACTGCAGTGGTGGCATAATCGGAAGTGTGCTGCTCTTGCATTTGCTTGGTTGTAGGTTCAATTCCCACACTTATCTCCGGTTCTCAGTGGTGACTGTTACCTGCCCCCAACAGTCCAAGTGTACAGAAGCTCCTCTACTTACATTCATTCGTTTTATGTTTTTTCGATTTTACATTTGAACTGACTGTAAAAAAAAAATGTTAAAAAAAAATTGTGAATTTTTTAGTTTAGCGCGCTCTCCGTAGTTCAAACGATACTTACGCATGACGCTGCGTCCATTGTTCACATGGCACAAACGACAGACTGAACATGCCTTGCCTCCTCCTCCTCCTCCTCCTCCTCCTCCTCCTCCTCCTCCTCCCCCCCTCCTCCTCCACCATCTCAATTTATGTTGCTTGAATTTAGTTTATTTGAAATTAATGTTATTATTTTACAATGTTATGTGTATTATTAATGATTTAGGGGTGTTTGATAACTAAAACGTAAATTGAGGAGCGTCTGTTTAGGGCTAAGGTGACGGCTTTGGCTGAAGGTATGTACCTCTTAGCATAAACTTCTCACCTTCCACTAGGCTGGGTATAGGTTAGGGTAGGATGACTAGGATAATTTACGGTCAATTTATAATTTCACCCAAACAACGATTTTGATATGTGGCTCATGTGTTTCTGGTGAGAAATGTTGTGATATGAACAATGGTGTACATAATTTCCGTCGCAAATGCGTAGTTTTCAAGTAATTGATTATTGAAGTTATGCACTTATGCCTACATCTCCCCAACGATCTGGGGGGACCTGTGGGAAATCGGGGTTTTTGGGTGGGGAGCACTAATAAATTGAGTAATGCATGTTGCAAAACGGGTATAATATGAACAAGAACACATAAAAAAGATATAAAAAAAACAACATAAATTTCACCTTTGAGGTCCGGAGTGTGGTCATCTAACACGAGTGGTAGCCATGTTTGTTTACCAAGTTACCAACGATTCAAAAAATTTGTTGCTATATCCGCTACATTTAGCGAAGGCCACTCCACCCGCGCAGGAGTTGCTAACCGTAAACTAACGTAACCTAACCTATCCTAACATGACCTAACCAAACCTAACCTATCCTAACCAAACCTAACATAACCTAACCAAACCTAAGCTAATCTAACCAAACCTAATGTAACGTAACCTAACCTAACCAAACCTAACATAACCTAACCAAACCTAACCGAACATAACCTAACCTAACGTAACCTAACCTAACCAAACATAACATACCTTAAGCTAACCTAATGTAAACTAACCTAAACGTAACCTAACCTAGCATAACCTAACCTAAGCAAACCTAACCTATCCTAATCTAACGTAACCTAACCAATGAAACCTAATGTAATGTAATCTAACCAAACCTAACATAATCTAACCAAACAACGTAACCTAACCTAACCAAACTGAACGTAACCTAACGTAACCTAACCTAACCAAACCTAACGTAACCTAAACCGAGCAAACCTAACCTAACCTATCATAACCTAACAACATTAGTTTACAGTTAGCAACTCCTGCGCGGGTGGAGTGGCCTTCGCTAAATGTAGCGGATATAGTGACAAATATTTCGAATCGTTGGTAAACAAACATGGCTACCACTCGCGTTAGCCGACCACACTCAGGACCTCAAAGGTGAATTTTTTTTTTTTTTTTTTTTTTTTTATATCTTTTTTGTGTTGTTCATTTTATACCTGTTTTGCAATGCGCATTACTCGATTTATTAGTGCTCCCCACCCAAAAACCCTGATTTCCCACAGGTCCCCCCAGATCGTTGGGGAGATTTAGGCATAAGTGCATAACTTCAATAATTAATTACTTGAAAACTACGCATTTGCGACAAATGATGTACACCATCATTCATATCACAACATTTCTCGCCTGAAACACATAAGCCACATATCATAATCGTTGGTTGGGTGAAACTATAAACCATCCCAGTATTATTTTTCACCCAGAAGATGGAACCAGGAAGTTCCAAAGCATTGGCAACAATTGGAGAAATACTTAGAAACATCAAGGATGAAGACAAAAAGACTATGCATGTATAGAAACTACATGCAGTAAATTAATAAAAAATGAATCCTCTTCAGCCTTTAACCTCATTTGTCAACAAGAGAATATACTACCTGGCTACATGGAGATATACAATGGGATTGCACAATTCAATGGCATACATTTTGACGACTCACAGATTCAACCTCAATAAATTCCTTCCCCTAAACCTTAACCTCTTCAATATGAGTCAAATTCTTGTGCACAGCACCAGATGCCTAATGTATGCTGATTGATGCATCACAATACTCTCATTTTAAAATATAAAGTCATTGGTGTATTACTCATTCTCTTTCACTGAGTAATGATATATACAGAAAATATGATCAAGCCAGTTCACAGAATTTGGGGGTTACTCAGCTGCAACTACAAAATTAATACAAGCACTCCTCGTTTAACGACCTACTCGGTTAACGACAATGCGGAGTAATGACAGGCTTTATGACAGACCAATATTTGTTTAACGTAAATCTCCTGAAGTTACAACGTCGTGTATGATAAGTTGGCTGAGGCAAATTTGTATGATGTTATAAATGAACTTGTAAGGTGGATATTAGCGGTGAGGTAAAGTGTTCTGAAGCTTAGGTCTACATTACCATCATGCAAGTTCCAAAAACTACCTAGGGTACAGTATATACCGGTATTGATAAATTTTTAGTTTTGACCATGGGTGCAATATAGCAATAGAAAATTAATTATTAATTTTGTAAATTATAATGTATCAACATAATATGCAATTTTGTGAGCGGAAAAAAAAAAAAAGGTGCTAAAACAGATTTCGTAAGTAACGAAGTCATGTCGGACGAATGGTACGCCATGTTTGTTATGATAAATGCCGACGTCAAAAAATGAAAGGATGATAAATTCGTCTACCCTAAACTAAACTAACCTAACCTGTGTTTAATAAATCATTATCTGCAAATTAAATGTCATCCGGCTTGTCCTCGTTGTCGTCGTCGTAAGAGACGGCGGGCTTTTCAACCACTCTCTCAGCTTATGGGGTATACAAAGTTCTTGCAGCTTGAAGGAATGCATGTATCTCCACTCCATAACATTCCTTCAAGAAAATATACCTGGCAAGGTACTGTCGGAAGTACCGAGGCCGTCAATTGAAAGACGACATGATGGTGTCCCGATCCTATGCTACCGACTTCGTTCATTAGCATATTTGCTTGTAGCAAGGTATTTTTTATTTTCATTTCTGCCCACAAAATTGCATGTTATGTTGATACATTTTAATTTACAAAATAATTAATATTCTATTGCTATATTGCGCCCATGGTCGAAACTAAAAAAATACCCTGGTATTTAATATGGAATGTCAGCATACGCGGATTTGGTCATACACGGCAATTTCAGGAACCTAACCACCGCGTTATTTGAGGGCTTTCTGTACTATCAAAACCGTAAATAAGCTTTAATGTACTGTATAAAAGAGGGAAAATACACGAAAATAAAGATACATGTATTGCTGGACATTGTACATACAGTACATGTACGTATATGTATACACTTTAGCTTAACGACCAATTTGGTTAACGACAGCGATGCTGGTCCCAATTGTCGTCGTTAAACAAGGAGTGGTTGTATAATCAAGATGCAGATGCCAGCATCTTAGTATACCCACTCGCACCTCATGATGCCTATGTAGGCATCATCATATGGAAGAGGTTAATTCAACACCATAGCTGGCAAATTCAACATTCAAACCACACAAAAAAACACAAATTTCTTAGTTTGTCTGCTAAGATGGATGTGATTCATGTTGCAACAAATCACATTTTGACACCTCAAAAACCACTGTTGAGTGAGACCCAAACATTAAATAACATCACCAGCCAGTCCACCATAACTGTACTTCCTTTTTTCAGATATTCTGCATGGCATCCATCCAACCCAGGTGCCTTACCTACTCTCATCATCTTAACAGCTGCCTTCACTTCATCTTTCTTTATTTCTCCTCCATTTTCCTCACTCATCACAGTCATTTTCTTTGCACTTCCCACTGCAACTACCTTTCCCTCCCCATCCTCCTTCACATTTAATAACTCCCTAAAATACTCTGCCCACCTTCCTCTCACAACCTTCTCTTCCATTATCATCTCTCCATCTGCACCTTTTACCTTTTCTTCTCTACTTGATTCACTTCCTCTTCCTCTCTTAATTTACTTCCAAAACACTTTTTTATTATTTTCAAAATTTTGTCATACTCTTACCCCATTTCACATCTGTTCTCCTCTTTGCCTCCTTTATCTTATGCTTTACTTCTTTTACTTTGTACCTTTCATATGATTCCCTCATCCTAATTTGTAACCAGTCTATGAAAGCTTCTCTTCTACACCCTTCTTTGCTTCCTCATCCCACCACTCACTACCCTTCCTTCTATTTCCTCCCATCCTCCTTGTTCCACACACCATCTTTGCACACCTTATGACTCCCTCCTTGAACCATCCCCATTCCTCCTCCACTCCTATTTCTACTCTATCCTTCACTCCCTCCCACTCCTCTCTCAGCCTCTTCTTATACTCCTTTTCTTTTTCATTTAAGCAGTTCATTCTAAGCACCTTCTGCCCTTTTCCTCTTTCTCCACCTATTCTCCACTCTCAACTCACCTTCCACCAGGAAATGATCTGGTATTCCCCTGCTTTCTCCCCTTAGAATATGTACATCCTTAACTCTTCCTACTATACTTGTGGTTACCACTATATAGTCCATTAACACTACCACCCTTCCATCCACCACCCTCACCCTCTCCCATGTGTACTTATGCTTGACTTTCATCCAAAATACTGTATTTGCTATCATCAACTCTCTTTCGAGACATATCTCCACCATCAAATCTCCATTATGATTTTTTCCTGGAACTCCACACTTCCCAATCACTCCATTTATTGGTTCATTTCCTATCCTAGCATTAAGGTCTTCCAATACAACTACAGTGACATTTCTCCCTAATCCCTCCATGCACTCATTTAAATCTATCCAAAAAGCCTCCCATCTACACTCTTCTCACTACCAGGCCCATATACACTTACAAAAACCCACATCTCCCCAGCTTCACCTTCATCCACATTAACCTTGAAGAAACCTCCTTCCGCTCCACTACATGCTTACCTATCTCTTCGCTTACTAGTATACCCACCCCTTCTCTCCCTCATCCTCTCTTCACTCCTGAGAACCTCCCAACTACACTCCCAAACTCACACTCACCCCTACCTTTCAACTTAGTTTCATTCAGTGCCAACACATCCATCTGCTCACAAACATACTCCCTATCTCTTCCCTTTTACTCTCATCAGTACCACATTCACACACATTAAAAGACCCAAACCTTAGGATACTGGTTGGAAAACTCCTATACCCTTTTATGCTTTTACTTTTTTTAGGAATGTCCCTTGTGGGGCTACAGGTAACAGGATTCCTAGTCCTATCCCCCTCTTGTTTTTTTGTCGCCTTGTACAACTCAAGTGGGAAGACTTGGTGGCAGCATTCTTTTCCCCCACCACAGGGTAGGCCAAAAAAAGGAAATGCATATTCAGAGAAGTGGTACAGGGTAGTAACAAGGGGTGGGGAGACAGCATAACGGAGGGACAGTCACAGTATAATAAAAGTGTCATCATTTCTCTATGAACAGAGATTTCCTGTATCACAGACAAAATGATGTGTGGCTCTGGTCTGTAGGGGCACCCCATATAGACCCTAAAGTATCAGCTGCATGCTACTTTGCCATAATAACATGCAACCAATACCCCAGATGGAGATTAAGAGGTCCTGGTGTGGCAACATCTTCATTGTTGTACCACCCCCCAACCTCAAAAGTAGGGGGCTAAATAGCCACAGTACACCCCTGCCACTGGCTCTTATGCATGTGGCACCAATTCCTGGGAGCAGCTTTGGTTATCTGGGCAAGTACCACAACCCTTATTGCAACAATGCACCTTCACATTGTTTCTGCACTGAGAAGTGATTCTCTGGCAGTCATCTCTCTTCTCTTACTACAAGCCAGAGATGAAGATAGCAATCCTGGGCCCACCACAAAACACATGTTCAACATGCTCCAAACCCATCACCTTGAGTCGACAGACAAAGGGCTCAGTTCAGTGCAAATCATGCAAAAACTGGGCACACCACAAATGCAATACACTTGCCGACATGAAACAACACAAAAACACCTGGACCTATTCTATTTGCCCACCCACAACTATACTCCTACCATCACACCCCCAGCCTGCATACTCACCCATACCCCCACCCTTGCCATCCCCTTTCCCTCCTCTCCTCCCCAAACACTCCTCTTCCTCCTGACCCTGATCCTAATTCTCCCTGACCAGTACCCCAACCCCATACAACAATCTCCAACATTTACAGAACATACAACATCTACATCTTACAACATAACATTGATGGCATAAATAAAAGAACTATGCAAGAAGCAAACTACAACACTCCCAAAATACCCATATTTCATCATTTTACTACCATTAGACATGACAGGACTGATAGCAATAGCAGTGGGCTCATCCCCCTTATCCACCAGTCCATCTGCTTCATGGACATAGGTGCCACCACCAAAATCCTGCTCCCTACCACAGACAACACCACTGAAACCCAATCAATCCAAATTTGAACAGATAACAAATCCACAATTACAATAGTTAACATGTACGTACCCCCCAATCATCCCCCACAGTTCTGAGCAACCTAAGATCTGACCTTAACCAATTTGCCACCCTCCCCAATCTTATCTTTCGTGGTGGCTTCAACGCCAAGTTGTTGGCCTGACACAGGGTTTGATCTGTAAGTACAATTTGACTCACAGACAGAGGGTTTGATCTGTAAGTACAATTTGACTCACAGACCATCATGAACAACACCCTTAATTACACACATATCTCCCATCAAGCCCTCTGCACCCCCTCATGACATCACCCTCTGTTCCCCCTGCCTAATCCCAACAACTTCATAGAAAGTTGTTGGAGACCTCTGATCCAACCACCTTCCAATCATCATCATCACCACCACCAAAACACAATACACCCCAGTTGGCCACAGACACACATACACCAATTACAAGAGAGCAAACTGGGAAGCTTTCACTGAAGAGATAGAACAACATTTTGAGACACAAAACAGTACACCAATCACAGACATGGATGCTGCTGTGCATTATGTGTGTGTATATGCATATACACACACACACACTGGGAGTCATTATTATGAATAATATGTCACCTGAGAAACATATAAACAAGATTTTTGGAGAAACTTATAATTTGATAAGAACAATCAAAGTGGCATTTACATACCTGGATAAAGAAATGGTGAAGAAAATACTAATCACTTTGATAAGACACAAGATTGGAATAAGTAGCAATGATGTGGTCACCAAGTACAAAAAAATGTATAACAAAACTTGAAAAAATACAAAGAGCAATTACAAAATTGGCACCAACACTCTCAAAACTATCATATGAAGAGAGACTAGCAAAACTTGAGCTACAGACACTAGAGCAAAGAAGAGAGAGTGGAGAATTGATAACTATTTACAGAATCATGAAAGGCATAGAAATTATTGATAGAGAGGATCTAATAAAATGGGATGATAGAAATACAAGAGGACACGGAAAGAAAATAAAAAAAGACAGCTATAGAAGAGATGTGAAAAAGAACAGCTTTCCTCACAGAGTAATAGACATTTGGAACAAGTTAGATGAGAAAGTGGTGTGTGCAAAAACAATACATGAATTTAAAAATAGTTTAGATAAAATGAGATATGAAGACAGGACACCACGAGCATGGCTCCCCTTCCCGTAAAATACAACTAGGTAAATACACACACACACGTAAAATACAACTAGGTAAATACACACTTCATTCGAGACGTCGTAGAGTGAGCAAGTGCTGTGCTGCGCTGTGGCTAGCGATACCTAGTGGTTCCAGTATAAACATCGAAGGAAACCAGTGTTGTTTTTGCACGGTCTGACTATGCCGTGAGACCGTTAAAGTATTTTCTCTTGTTTCTAGTTTGCGAAATGTGTATATTTCCTTTCTGGCAACAATGGAGAAAGGAAATGATAATGAAGACAAAACAGCGAAAAGAGAAATAGAGGTGAGTATAGTGGAGAGCCCGAGAGGCTAGATTCCAAAACGCATTTCCCGCCAAGGAATATTCCAAGGCGGGAAGGAAATATATTTTCGGGGTTTCAAAGAAATGCAAGTGATATGGGAAGAAGTCTTGATATGGATAGAGAAAACAGATATAGTAGTGTCCTAAGAAATCGGGAAATAAGTGAGCTGGTCGATGAATTTTTTTACTTAAAAATAGATTACTAAGCTATGCACAGAGAACTCGTTGCTCTACGATAAAGTAATGAACAAACCATAAGGGAATTAAATGATCTAAGGAGTGAAATAGTATAAAGAAAGAAAATGAACAATTGAAAAACGAGGACAAGAGCAAGAAAGAACAGTTGAAGGTTGTGACCACAAAAGTGGTAGTCAATGAAATAAAAAGCTAATGGAAAAAAGAAAAGGAAAATCAAGAGATATCTTTTAGAAAAATATTAAAAGAACAAATGGAAGAAAACACAAAAGATACAGTTATTAAAGTAATAAAAGAAAAACAAAACCTAGTGAGAGACACGGTAGACAAATGAAAATGCATTGTGGTACATGGAATAAAAGAAAAACACGATATGCATAGATATCAAAAAGAAAAGGAGGATGTGGCACAGTGGACTGGCTTGTTGTATACTAAACGTGGCACTGGTTGCCCAATTACGAAGTTACGTAAGTTCACTCACACAAAGGGCAAGAAGGATCACCGTTTACTTGATGCCACGTATATTTTGACGATAGAAAAAAGAGGGGGGGTTGCCCCTTACAAGAGGCATGGCCTCTTCACATAAGAGGCTCTGCCATGATACTAGAGGAGTAGAGGAGATGAAAACTGCAAAACATGGAACGGCACTAGTTACTAACGCAGCTACAAGCCAAACATAAAAATATAAAAAATTACAAAGAATCTGAACACAATGTATATGCAGCTTAAGACTAATTCATTACGAACATACAGATACTCTAATATAACAGATACTCTAATATAACATGAATTTGGCTCAAAAACAACTTACTGAGTGGCATCCCCCAAGGCTGTTTTGGCTCCCTTAATATTTGCCATATACATAAATGATATGGATGAAGGAGTGAATTGTTACACGAACTTCTTTGCCAACGATGCTAAATTGCTCAAGAGTGAAAACAGAAGAAGATTGCAGATTGTTACAAGATGACTTGCATAGAGTATGGGAATGGAGTCAAAAACACGAAATGAATTTCAACATCAAGAAATGTAGCAAAATAGAGTCTCGGGAAACTACATGATTGGAGATAAAGAAATCAAAAAAGTTAACTCAGAGAGGGACCTAGGAGTAATCATCTCAAGTGACTTGACTCCTGACAAACATGTAAACAAGATATTTGGAGAGACTTACAATCTGTTAAGATCTATGAAAGTGGCTTTCGACTTAATGAATGAAGAGATGGTTAAGAAATTAATTGTTGCATTGATAAGACCGAAACTGGAATATGCTATATCATTGTGGGCACCAAGCACAAAGAAGAACACAAAGAACTTAGAAAGAATCCAGAGAGCGGCGACCAAGATGGCACCTACATTTGACATAAGAACAAAGATTGGAGACATTACAACTGATAACACTAGAGCAGAGAAGGGAGAGAGGTGATTTGTTGACCATCATTAGAATTATGAAAGGAATGAAAGTTCTTGATAGAGATGACCTATTAAAATGGGACAAAAGAGAAACAAGAGGACATGCAAAGAAACTAAAGAAAGACAATTATAGAAGAGACCTGAAAAAGAACAGTTTCCCATACAGGGTAATTTATGTCTGGAACAAATTGAACAGTGAAACAGTTAATGCCAGAAATATACATGAATTCAAAAGCAAACTAGATGTAGAGAGATACAAAAACGGGTCAACATGAGCATAGTTCCAGTCCTGTAAAATACTAGGTAAATACACCTTTAATACAATCATACAAAATGCAAACAAGAAATACATCCCCAGAGGCAACAGAAAATTACATAACCCAAACTTCACACCAGAAATCCAAGGGTTCATCAGACAATGCAACACACTTAAACACAATACCCCCACACCTATCCCTCAAAACATAGCGGACCAAGTACAAGTACAAGCACTAAGTACTGATATCAACTACAAAATATATTGCATGTTGGGAAAAAGGATTGTGGTACTCCCCAAGGTAGGCATAGCTCCTCTTGGGGATCGGTGCCACCTGCGTAGAGCCGGTGGCCAGGGGTAGATGCTGCCGTTTGGCCCCCAACTCTTGGGGTTGGGGGGTGGTCCCACGACGTAGATGCTGCAGCTCCAGGACCTACAACATCACACTGCCCAATCATACTTCTCTGCACCCCCTCTAAAGTCATTGAACGCCTAATACTTAAACTTGTCACACCACATATTCCCCTTGCTGACTCACAACACGGTTTTAGGCCACTACACTCCACTAACACTCTTCTGACAAACCTCACACAAAGAATTTTAGATGGCATCAATTCAGATAGGCCCCACCAAAGAACACTTCTTATAACATTAGACATTAGTAAAGCTTTTGATGCTATCCCCCGCCACAACCTAACAAATAAAATATATATCACAGACATGCACAATAACACCAAAAGATGGCTGGCCAATTATCTGGCAGGTAGGAATGCTTACGTGTCATATAATGGCCAATCATCGCACATCAGAAACATTAAGAACGGAGTACCACAGGGCTCAGTTCTATCCCCCACACTATTTAATCTATACATGCATGACTTACCCACACCAGACACCTCAGAAATACAAATCTCTTCCTACACAGACGACATAACAATTACATGCACACATCGTAACACAGACAAAGCTGCAGAAATAATCCAGCCATACCTTGACACACTCAACGCATGGTTCATCACAAACAGACTCAAAATAGCTCCAACCAAATCTACAGCAACACTTCTCACCAACTGGACAAAAGAACACAAATACATACCTCATCTCTACATCAACAACACTAATACCACACACAAACACACCGAAAATTCTTGGTGTAACATATGATACATCCATGTCTTTCAAACAACACATCACAAACATAAAAAACAAATGCACACCCAGACTTAACGCACTTAAGTCAATCACTGGAACAACATTTGGACAAAACAAAGAAACTAATATAACTACGAGTATATACAAACAATGCATACGCTCAGTGTTGAATTATGCGAGTCCTGCATGGGCTCCTAATCTCAGTGAGACACACCACAACACCCTTCAAATCATACAAAACAAAGCCCTAAAAACAATTACAGGCTGCACAAATACAACACCTACAGACCATTTACACCATGAAACAAAAGTCCTCAAAGTCAAGGACCACCTCGACATGAGAGGCACACAAACACTTGCCGCAGCCACCACAAACACATTACACCCGCTACACTACATAGCAGAACACCCACACACACCAAGAAACATTAAAACAACACCCAAAGACCTTTATCACGCACATATACTCTCTTCTCTTCCTCCACAACCACCAAATACCAGCCTCTGGAAACATATTCATAATCATATCACTCACCGCTCCATTAACACACTGAAAGACAACACACTGCTGCATGCCAGACCCCCTGATATCCACCCTTCTGAATCCTCTCTCCCACGAAAGGACAGAGTCCACTTGGCCAGACTGCGGTGCGGTCACCACCCAGCACTTCTAAGCTACCAGAAGAGGCTGAATGACCGCATTGTGAACAGCTGCCCAGGATGTAACACTTCACCCCATACCATACAACACATAATGGAAGACTGCATTATACACAATCATGCACGCAAACAACACAACATACGCTCTATAAAGGATTTGTGGGAAAACCCAGTTTCGGCTATGGCATTCCTTGGGGAGACGGGACTGCTCGGACAGACAGTCTAGGGAACGACAACAACAACAACAAAATATATGAACAAAAACCACAAACCTTGCAAACATTTATCAACACAATCACATAACAAACACCAGAAAACTGTACAAGACACTCAATAGCATTACACTGTCCAACAGTAACACGGCATGCTCTCACACAGTAATAACCACAACAACAGTCAACTTACCCTCAAGCAGACAACAAGTAAACTCACTCATAAATCATTTTGCACAGACAAACCATCTCACCCCTACCCATGATGTCCAATGCATCATTCAACCTAAGAAAGACTTCCTCACAGATTCAGACTACACACCCTTCATAGACAGCCAGCAAAACATATAATCCATAACCTCAAGTATTCATCTACCTGTGGCCCTGACAGCGTAAGTAACATCCACCTAAACACTTTGGACCACATGGCATATATGCACTCACCAATATTG
Organism: Oratosquilla oratoria; assembly: GCF_046742065.1. Taxonomy (NCBI): domain Eukaryota; kingdom Metazoa; phylum Arthropoda; class Malacostraca; order Stomatopoda; family Squillidae; genus Oratosquilla; species Oratosquilla oratoria. Next base: position 135,430,732 of record NC_134777.1, read on the forward strand.
GGAACTTCAGCTATTGGCACAGCACTATACCCAACATCTGGAAGTATGGGGAAATTATCACTATCCCCAAACCCAACAGTTACAACATCACACTGCCCAATCATACTTCTCTGCACCCCCTCCAAAGTCATAGAACATCTCATAGTACAACTCATCACACCACATATCCCCCTTGCAGAATCGCAACACTGTTTTAGACCACTACACTCCACAAACACTCTTCTGATAAACCTCACACAAAGTATTTTTGATGGCATTAATTCAGATAATCCCCCACACTGAACACTTCTTATATCACTAGACATTAGTAAAACTTTCAATACCATCACCTGTCACAATCTCACAAACAGAATATATATAACAAACATGCACAATAATACCAAAACATGGCTGGCCAATTATCTGACAGATGGGAATAGCAATGTGTCATATAATGGCCAATCATTGCACACCAGAAATGTTAAGAATGGAGTACCACAGGGCTCAATTCTATGCCCCACACTCATTAATCTATATGTGTATAATATACCCACATCCGACACCTCAGAAATATAAACATCTTATGCTGATGACATAGCAATTACATACACACCCCATAATGCAGACAAAGCTGCAGAAATACTACAATCATACCTTGACATACACAAAACTGATTCCAAATATCAAAAATAAATCATACGAAAATCGACTTAAGCACATGAATCTGTTTTCCCTAAAAAAGCGTAGACTCAGAGGTGACTTGATACAGGTCTTTAAGATTTTAAAGGGAATTGACAACATCAAAAGTGACCAAATTTTCACATTGAATGAGAATCAGACAAGAAACAATGGTCTCAAACTGTCCGGAAATAGATTCAATTTGGAAGTAGGTAGAAACAACTTTGCCAACCGTGTAGTTAATGAATGGAATAAACTTCCTGCACAGGTAGTGCAATGTAGTTCAGTTCGAAGCTTTAAGAATCATTTAGATAAATACCCAAGTAAGATGCTGTAATGATTATAATTTATGTTATATTATTTGTTTTTTTGTTATAATTTGTCTGTCTGATTTTCATTTATTATTAGTTATATGTCAATTTATAATCATTTACTATTTACCTTTTTGTTTGTTATTCAACTATACCTATGCATTTATTTATGTATTTTATGTTATTTTTACATTATTATAGTTTTAATTTATTTTTTTTTTTTTTTTTTTTTTTTTTTTTTTTTTTTTTTTTTTTTGCATCCGACCTAGATATGGATCAAAAGGTCTCCTGTCGGCATGCTCCGCCTTTGTAATCCTTTGTAAACACATGGTTCACTACAAATAGACTCAAAATAGCTCAAACTAAATCTACAGACACACTTCTCACCAATTTAACAGTGGAGCACAAATACATACATGGAGTAACATATGATACATTCATGTCATTCAAGCAGCACATCACAAACATAAAGATTAAATGCTTTAATCAATTGCAGGAACAACATTTGGACAAAATGAGAAAACTATTACCATAGTATACAAAGGATATGCACAGTGATGAATTATGTGAGCCTTACATGGGGCCTTAATCTCACTAAGACACCACAACACCCTACAGACCATAAAAAACAAAGCCCTAAAGACATTTACAGGCTGCACAAACACAACATCTACAGACCATTTACACCATGAAACAAAAGTCCTTAAAGTCAAGGATCACCTTTTTGTGAGAGGCACACAAACACTTGTCACAGCCTCCACAAACACAGCATACCCACTTCACCATATAGACCAAGAAACATCAAAACAACACTCAAATACTCTATTTTCTTCCTCCACAATCACCAGACACTAGCCTCCAGAAGCATATCCATAATAATATCACTCACTACTCCATCAACAAACTGAAAGACAATACATTGCTGCATGCTAGACCCCCTGATATCCATCTCTCTGAATCCTCTCTCCCCTGAAAGGATAGTCCACCTGGCCAGACTGCAGTTCTCCCACTGTCCAGCCCTTCCAAGCTACCAGAAGAGGCTGGATGACTGCACCAGGATGCAACACTTCACCCCTTATTGTACAATACATTATGGAGGACTGCATTCTACACAATCACAAATGCCAACAACACAATATACACTATAAAGGATTTGTGGGAAAACCCTGTTCCATCCTTGGCATTCCTTAGGGAGATGTCCTGTCTGCTTGGCCAGACAGTGTAGGGAATGATAACAACAACAGATCAAAGAAGTTACAAGATATTTTAACAACTCCCCAACCTAAACATAATTAAGTCCAGCAACAACCCCACTAGACAACCTCTTCAACACAACAACCAACATCCTCTGACTTAATGTGTTCATCCTGCCTACAAACCCAAACAACATGGGAAATCTTACAAGATCTTCCATCTAATCACTTCCATGTAAAGATTACCATAAAACTATGAGTAGAAAGGAAAATACCACCCATGTACAAGGGAACATATATAATCTCCTAAAAATAAAATTGGCAGAAGTACTTAGAAGATATAGAGATTAATCAGTCCATTGTTCCTGGTATCTTTTGCAGAAGACCCATGGCCTCCAGAAAACTGGCAACAGCCCCTAAGTCATGTGAAAAAGTGATATTAATTTACCTAGGGATAGTCAGTGTGGTATGAGGTGTTCTATAGCATCATCTGTATGGTGGTTGCATCTGGAACAGTTTGAATCTTTGTCCAGGTCTATTTCATGTTTTTTGTAGAACTGGTACCCTTCTTGGACCTCATCCTTACCAGTGGTCTGGAACTGTTCATACATTAATGCAGGAGATGGTGTCCATGGTATGCCACTGCAGTGCCAATACCCAGAGGAAGCTAATGTATCACACACAGACACAGTGATGCCCAAGTCACCTCAGGTCAGAGGTGAGCAGCTGTTGGGGTGCCATTACTCAGAGAGGATGCCCTTCCTAACCTCTGTGCTGTGGCCAGGATTCAAACAGACACTGAATTCACCATGTGGCTACCAGACATGCACTCTACTAACTGAGCCCATAGCAGGCCCCTATTCTGTGATGGTGCCGTTTCAATGACAGATAGTGCCCTAAATGTAGGAAAGTTAATGTGGGTCTTGTCGGGTGTGTGAGGGTTTTTTCTGTGAGACTTATATCTAGTGGTTGTTGTTGGAATATTGAATTAGATGATCTTTCTCGAAGGGCTTTTTTAGTTACCTGTGTGTGAATGTGTTTCTGTATGGCTATTTTGTGTGCTTGTGGTAGGTTGTGATAGATGTTTCAGTAGTGTACTGCTGGTATATTTTTTTCACATTCTGTTGGTGGTGCTTGTGAGATGTTATGTGAGGGGTGTGTGTTGTTTAGGGTTCTGGCATAGAACTGTGTTCCTATCATTTTCATGTGATGCTCTATTGGGAAGATTTTTATTTCTGTATGTAGGTGTCCTATAGGGGTGGTTTTGGTGCATCCTGCTCTTACTGCTCCATTCTGCAGTATTTGTACATTGTTTGTGTTCGATTTGGTGATTGTTGGCAACTATTACCCATAGATTGGGCTATATATGTGCTCTGAGCTCTCATCTGGGTGGATAATAGCTGTTGATCATGAATCCAACATGTGATCCAAGACTGTGGTGAATCATAGAACACTTTATCTTAAACTGCCTCACCTTAGCCATACCCAGGCAACAACACAATATGTCTTCCTTTTTGCTGGTTACCTGGGAGTCATGGGTCTCATGCAGAGAGATCTGGGACAATGTATTGATTAATTTGATTGCTATATTGTATAATGTAATTTCTATCACCTGCTGTATGGTAATGTACTGTATACAGTTGTTTTATATACTGAGAAAGTCACTGAATCTGGTTAACCCTGGTTTTTTTTTTTTTTTTTTTTTTTTTTTTTTTTTTTTTCCAGTTTGTTAAAATTTTGTACAAGTAAATCTTGTATACTGGCTCCAGTGTGAAGATGCCAGCTTTGGTGCTCTTAGGCCATCGTTGTCGACTTGGCAGTGATGATCTTGTCATCCCTGGGATTCTAGAATCAACACTGAGAGCAATATGGTAAATATAAAGGATCTGTAATATCTTATGTATTAAGAATGTTGTTAAGGAAAAAGGAAAGGATGTAATTTAAACCAGTGACAGGTACTTCCTTTTGGTGATCCTGCAAGATAGACAGCAGAGGGAATAATTTCCCTAATGTCCATCAACCTCATCACCTCTATATTAATGTGCAGGACTATGCCTATGATCTTACTGTATCAGGTTCATCTATAATTATTCTATCTTTTCACATTGGAGAGAGCTTACAGTCAGCAATTGCTCCCCTCCCCCTACTATTTTCAACTGGTGGCATAGAAACAATCCCACACTCATACAAGACAGACAGCAGTCCAAAATTTCTTCCCAGAGAGATCTGTGGGAGGGCCAGAGGACCAATGCCAGGCATTGTGGGCCTGCAGGTTTCCAGGCAACACTTGTTATTATGTTTGACCATATTTGTTCAACATGGATATGGATGGGCTGGTGTGGAAGGTAAATGCAAAGGTGCTGGGTAGCAGTTTGGAGCTGGTAAGTGAGAGTGGAAGAAAGTGGGGGGTGAGCCAGTTGTTTGTGGATGACACTGCTTGTAGCTGAGTCAAAGGAGAGACTGAAGCAGTTGATGGCAGTTTGGGATGGTATGTGAGAGGAGAAAACCGAAAATCAATGTGATGATATGGACAAGGGGTGAGAGTGGCAATGAGTTGAGGTGAGTTTAAAAGGTGAGAGGCTGGTTGAAGTGGAGAGTTTAAAGTATTTGGGTCACATGTAGCAGGGAATGGAAGAGTTAGGGTGGAGGTGGATTGTAGAGAAAGAGAATACATTAAACATTTGGGGGGAATTAAAACTGTTAACGAGAAATCACTATCTGGGGATGAATGCAAAGAGAAGACTATGAAGAAGTGATTATGCCCATGATGCTGTTTGGGGAGAGACTTGGAATTTAAAGGAAGCAGAAAGGAAGGGTCTAGACATCTTTGAGATGAAACGTTAAGAAGTGTGGTGAGAGTTACAAGGATGAATAGACTTAAAAATGTGGAGGTGAGGCAGAGTGGGGTTAGGAAGAAAGTTACCAGATAGGGTGGATTAAAGAATATTGAGATAGTTTGAGTACATGAAAAGAATGAATAAAGAAAGACTAAGTGTGGAAGACAGAGGTGAATGGGATAAACTTGAGGAAATAAAGTAGGGGGGGCTCACCATGTAATGAATCAGTGGAGGTTTTCAACTGTTGGGCCCTGCTGTTGAGGAGTTTTATTACTTTGTGTGGTGGAGGTGCATTGCCTCTGACTTCAGCAGTGGGCAGGGTACAGGGATGGCCCTTCATTCAGAAGGAATAAAGATGGAAGGGATAATAAATAGGATTTTAGATGGGTGTTGAATGGACGAAGAGTAAGTATATGCTTTGACTCACTTCTCTTATAAGATTGAAAGGGCCTTTTGGTATGTATATTATTGTATTTGTCATTGCTGTCAGTTAGTGACAGAGTTTGGGAAGATATGTGATAGGAGGAAGTTGAAAGTAAATTTAGGTAACTCAACAGCCCCAAGTAGGGGTGTAGAGGGGGGTGACTGACATGTTGGGTGTCGTATGAATATTTGTGATGTTGGGAATTTTTTTTATCAGTATTTGGATTTGATTATTTCATTTATATTAGGTAAAAGGTAAAGATATTTTTTAGCCTTTTTGGATTTGGAAAAGGTTTATGACAAGGTAGATAGGAATGTGCTGTGGGAGGTTTTGCAGATATATGGAATTGTGGGGAAAGATGTTAAGGGGGGATCAAGAGTTTTTATAAGAGTAGTAGAGCATGTGTTAGAATTGGAAATGGAGAGAGTAAATGGTTTGAGATAAAGGTGGGACTGTATCAGGGATGTGTCCTGTTGCCATGGCTGTTCAATGTGTACATGGATGGGGTGGTGCGGGAGGTAAAGGTGAGAGTAATGGGCAGAGGACTGGAGATGAGTAAAGAAAATGGAGAAAAGTGGGAGGTGAGCCAGTTGTTGTTTGCTGACAACACTGTGCTTGTGGCAGTCAAATATTCATGCACATATTAGCTGCCTAATGTACGATGATGCATCACAATACTGTACATGTATTATAAGATATAAAGTTACAGCTGTTATACTCATTCTCTTTCACCCAGAATGTTTGTAACCACAGAAAATGCGATCAAGCCTATTCACAGAATATGTGGGTCACTCAGCTACAACTACAAAATAAATATAATCAGGAAGCCGATAGTGGCATTTTCATATACTCACTCATGCCTCATGATACCTGTGTAGGGATCATCGTATTAAAGGGGTTAAGGGAGTTAGTGATGGAGATTGGGAAGGTATGTGATAGGAGAAAGTTGAAGGTAAATGGGTAAAAGCAAGGTGATGAGATGTACAAGGGGAGAGGATCTTATGAGTTGGAAATAAGTCTTACAGGAGAGAGGCTGAAGAAAATGGATAGCTCTAGGTATTTGGGGTCATATGTGGGAGGAAAGTGAATGCCTTCAAGGATTAAAAAGTGTCATGAGAAATAGGTTTCTGGGAATAGATGCAAAGAGGAAATTGTATGAAGGGGTAATTGTGACAATGGCTTTGTATGGGGCAGAGACTTAGAATTTAAGAGAGGCAGAGAGGAAAAATTTGAATGTGGTTGAAGTATGGTAAGGGTTACTAAGTTGGACAGAGTGAGAAACAAGGTGTGGAGGAGAGTGGGAGTGAAAAAGGAGATGACAGATAAGGCTGATGAAAGAGTATTAGGATGATTTGGACACATGGAAAGAAAAAGTGAAGAAAGATTAGTGAAAGAAGTGTAGAAGGCAGAGGTAGAGAGAGTGAATTTGAGAGGACAACCGAGGATGAGATGAATGGATGGGGTGAAGGGGGTGTTGAGGAAGAGGGAAATGTCTGTTGAGCAAAGAAGGGAGAAGACAGGAGATAGGGATGAGTGGAGAATGGCTGTATTTACCAAGTTGTATTATACAGGAAAGGAGCAAGGCTTGTTGGGTCCCATCTCCTGTTCTCTAATTTTCTAACATACCTAGACTCAAATTCATGTATAGTTCCAATCAATCCAAATCTTTGATTTCCAATTATATTTAGATTTGAACTCATGTATTGTTTGAGCTTGGGCTATATCACCTTCTAAGTTGTTCCACATATTTATGCATCTATATGGAAAACTGTACAGTCAACTCCCCATTAACGCAAGGGTTACGTTCCAGATGTCGTGTTAATGGAAATAGTGTTAACAGAACATAATTTCTCCATAAGAAATAATGGTAATAGTGGGGGTTATGTTCCTGGACAACGGGAAAGTCCATCTATTTTGGGATTTTATTACTAAAAATCCTAAACAAACACACTATTAATAAATTTGAAGGTTACAGAAACAATAAAAACACATTCTTACTATATCGGTATTTATTGTTTGGTAAAATACAATTTTTTATGCATGTAAACATTATTACGCATCACTACCATCACTGTCACTTGTCGTGCTCCCATCCCCAACCTCACTCCCCTCTCCTTCCTCACCCTGCTCTGCCTCCTCACTCGGTTCTCCCTCCTCATCTCCCTCTCCCTCCTTGCCTTGCCTTGCCTCCTCTTCCTTGACTATCTTTTTTTGAAAGAAATGGTGGAGTTTCGTCTGCGTCGTCTTTTTCTTCTTTTGATCTAACATCACTTTGTAACAGTTCAGCTCCGACATAACTTTTCTGGCCACTGTTGCACTTCTGTTAATATTCGGATCTTTGGCTTCCAAGATATCCAGTCCTTCTCGTATAAACGAGAGTGCTTTTTCGAGATCACTTTTGGTCAAGACTCTCTCGGGCTCTGGGGTTTCTGATATAGGCCGAGATGCAGCTGCCTCCAACTCTGCATTCTGTATCGTCTCCATCTCTAACAGTTCTTTGTTATTCAGTTCCACTGTGTGTGATTCTAGCAGTTCATCAATGTCTTTATGCTCAAGTTGGTCAAACCTGGCTTCCCTGGCCTTGTCAAGACTTTCCTTGTTAGCTTTAGAGACATTTTCTTGAATGTCAAAGCCGACGAAATTGTACACCAACTGAGGACACAGATGTTTCCAAACCCTGTTTAGGCATTTCCTTGGTACTTTCTCCGAAGATTCTTTAATGAAGCAGAGAGCATCTTTGATAGTAAACTGCCTCTAATATTCCTTCACGGTCATCTTGTCTTTTTGTGTCCTTTCAACCATGTCAGTCAGGGTCAAACATAGATAATACGACTTGAAGGTTTGAATAATTCCTTGGTCACATGGCTGCACAATGGAAGTGGTGTTTGGCGGCAAGAAAGCGAGCTGAATGTTGTTGGAGAGATTTTCTATTGACGGGGGATGGCTGGGAGCATTATCCAAGATCAGGAGAATCTTGAATGGAATCTCTTCCTTCTCGCAGTAAAGTTCTCACTCTTTCTCCAATTTCCCAAAGTAGTCCTTGAATATGCTCCCCATCATCCATCCTTTTTGGTAGGAATACCAGTAGCAGGGTAGGAAGGTCTTGATGTAGCCCTGTGAAGACACGAGAACAAACAAAATTAGTTTAGTGTGCCATAAATTGTGAGTTGGTGACACAATTTTCTTTTTTGTTTTGGTGCACGAAAAAAACGAGCATTTACAATCTCGGTAAAAAATTTCAAAGCTTTCATGACTAGTAATCAACATCCATACATACACACCTTCAATGCTCGTGGATTTTCCGAGTGGTAGACAAGGGCAGGTTTCAGCTTGCAGTCTCCCTCTGCATTGGCACCGAACAAGAGCGTAAGACAATCCTTGGAGGCCTTAAATCCAGGTGCAGTCATCTCCTCAACCTAGATATAGATCCAGTTAGGCAGTTTTTTCCAATATAGACCTGTCTCGTCTATATTAAGAATCTGCTTGGAAGTGTAGCCACCTTCCTCAATGATGGTCTTGAGGGTAGCCGGATACATTTTGGCTGCTTCCACATTGGCAGATACAGCTTCCCCAGTCATTTTGAGATTGAGGAAGTCATATCGTTTCTTGAACCTGAGAACCACCCAGAACTGGCATTAAAGGTCTTGGCTTTGTCTTTGTCTTCCTTATTCTCGTCTTGCACATCCTGGTAGAGACTTAGCTTTAGCTTGTATGATTGCCATGCTGATAGGGACATTATGCTTGTTTTGGTTTTGGATCTGTTGTGCCAATAAAATCTCCATCCTCTCCATCTCCATGGATCTTGCTCAGGAACATTGTGAAGAGGAGGCTGATGTACCAGCAACAGAACTGGCTCTGATCTTGTCAGCATTCGCCCTAATGGTCCGCAAAGTGCTCTCATTCAGTCCAGTAGCATGAACAATAAGAGAAGTTCTTTCACCCCAATCATAACGATCCAACACTTCTAACTTCTTTTCTATGGTCACAAGTTTTCTTGACCTCTTTGCTGCACTCTCCTTTGGGGTACCAGGATGCTTGGGTGCCATAGTACATGAATATTATGTAACACAAATTTTTGATAAAATTGTTTACGAGTTCCACACGCTGTGAGGGCTGGCTTCACACCCAGGACAAGATGCAGAGAGTGGGAGCGCGGGAGTCAGAATGTCTCTCCTGCACTATGGCGGCGAGATATTCAACTACAGTAGGCAGGAAATTCAACTCGCATAACATCAGACATTTGGTGTTATCAGAATTTATATTAATAAATTTTAAGTCGTGTAAGATCGAAATCGTGTTAACAGAACTCATGTTAACAGGGAGTTGACTGTATTTCTTCACATCCTTTAAACATGTGGTCTTTCTTAATTTACTCCCATGACCCCTTAAAGCCCTCCCATCATTAATCAGGAGATTTCTTCTGTCACTGCAATCTATCCCCTTTAGTGACCTGAACACTAATCATATCACCTCTTTCTCTTTGATCTTTCAAAGTTGGTAGACCCAGTACATTTAGTTGTTGTTGTCATTCCTTAGACTGTCTGAGCAGTCCCGTCTCCCCAAGGAATGCCACAGCCGGAATGGGGTTTTCCCACAAATTCTTTATAGAGTGTATGTTGTGTTGTTTGTGTGCATGATTGTGTAAAATGCAGTCTCCCATTATTTATTGAATAGTATGGGGTGAAGGTGTTACATCCTGGGCATTTGTCCACAATGTGGTCATCCAGTCTCTTCTGGTAGCTTAGAAGGGCTGGGTGGTGGCCACACCACAGTTTAGTCAGGTAGACTCTGGCCTTTTGTTGGAGAAAGGATTTAGAAGGAAGAGGGATGCAGCAATGTGTTGTCTTTTAGTGTGTTAATGGAGCAGTGAGTGACATGATTATGAACATGTTTCCAGAGGCTGGCATTTGGTGGTTTTGGAGGAAGAGAAAAGGGTATTTGTGTGTGATATAGGTTTTTTTTTATGGTTCTTGGTGTGTGTGGGTGTACTGCTATGTAGTATAGCAGGTGTGCTGTATTTGTGGAGGCTGCAGCAAGTGTTTGTGTGCCTCTCATGTCAAGGTGAGCCTTGACTTTGAGGACTTTTGTTTCATAGCATAGATGGTCTCTAGGTGTTGTATTTGTGCAGCCTGTAATTGTTTTTAAGGTTTTGTTATGTATGGTCTGAAGGATGTTGAGGTGTGTTTCACTGAGATTAGGTGCCCATGCTGGACTAGCATAATACATCACTGAGTGTATGCATTGTTTGTATATTGTAGTATTTGTTTGTTTTGTCCAAATGTTGTTCCAGTGATTGATTTAAGTGCATTAAGTCTAGGTGTGCATTTATTTTTTTATGTTTGTGATGTGTTGTTTAAATGACATGGATGTATTGTATGTTACATCAAGGATTTTTGGTGTGTGTGTGGTATTGGAGTGTTGTTGATATAGAGATGAGGTATGTATTTGTGTTTTTCCTCATGGTTTATCTGGCAGGCTGGGGACCAGTTTGGTTGCTGCCCTTTATGTTCTTTTGATCTTGTGTATATCCTTCACTGAGTGTGGGGGACCATACTACTGGTGCATATTCCAGTCTTGGACGTATCAGGGTTTTGATGAGTTTATTCATCATCCTTTCATCCATATAGTGGAATGCTACTTTGATCTTCTGCCGGAGTCCATATGTTTCTCCCACAATCCTGCTATGTCTGTCAGGGGATAGGTTGTTTTTATCAAGACTCCCAGTTCTTTCTCCTTTGCTTTTGTAATGGGTTCACTTCCCAAGGAATGGTTTAAGGATGGCTTTTTACTACTATTGCCCATGTCTAGTACTTTGCATTTTTTTATATTGAGCTTCATTTCCCATTCTTGGCTCCATGCAAAAATAATGTCTAGATCTTTTTGCAATAGTCTACCATCTTCCTCATTTTTCACTCTTTTTATGATTTCTGCATCATCTGCAAACATATTGGCATAGTTTGTTGTTCTCTCCATTATGTCATTGGTATAGACAAGAAACATTATTGGTGCAAGCAGTGAACTTTGTGGAACTCTGCTCATTACTGTTCTTCAGCTTGACATCTTATCCTTTACTACTGTCCTCGTGTATCGTTCCTCCAAAACGTCTTTTATCCATTCTAGAAGCTTGCCACTCAATCCTCATCCGTGCTCCAATTTCCACATAAGCTGACTGTTAGGTACTATATCAAATGCCTTCTCTAGGTCAAAGTACACACAGTCCACCCACCCTTCTCTCTCTTGCAGTACATCAATGACTCTTGAGTAAAAGCTTAAAAGGTTTGACACACACAATCTTCCAGATCTGAAGCCAAATTGACTGTCACAATTTTCATCTTTTCAAGATATTTGGTCCATCAATCTTTTACAATCCTTTCACATAATTTCACTATTGTGGTGGTTAGTGATACTGGCCTATAATTTAGTGATGTCTCCTTGTTTCTATCTTTGTGAATTGGCACCACATTTCCCTTTTCCAATCAAGTGTCACAGTGCCTTCTTTCATTGAACATGTAATAAGACAGTGGATCTTGTCAGCTAGTTGTTCTCTACATTCTTTAAGTATCCAGTTTGAGATCCTTTCAGGTCCTGAAGATTTTGCCACATCCAATAATCCCAAGAGATTGAGCACTTCCCTCACTTCTACATTCATATCTGCTAAACCTGGTTTTTTGCTCCCCTGGCTTTTCTTAAAAAAAAAATTGTGCTCTTTTGTGAAGACCGATTGGAAACTTTCATTTATTGTTTCTGCCTGAGCTGAGGTCTCTTCAAAGACCTCACCACCCATTATTGACTTGGTTATTTCTTCCCTGTCTCTCAATTTTCCACTTATAAACCTGTAAAACAGTTTTGGTTCCTCTGCATTTATCTATTATACTTCTTTCAAATTGCTTTCTTCCTCCCTTCAAATTATTGTATAGTCATTCCTAGCTTGTTTGTAAGCTTTTGTTTTATTGCTTCTTTTCTTTCTCGATTTTCCCCAAGCTATATCCCTGGCCTTTTTTGCAATCTCACATTTTTTGTTAAACCAGTCCTGTTTCTGCTTCATCCTTTCTGTAGTGTTTTGCACATGTTTGTTCATTCTTAGGTTGTAAATGTCAAGAACGATTTCCCATTTCCTTCTTATTCCTGTGGCATTCATGAATTCCTCTCAGTTTGTTCCTTCAGAGAATCTTTTCAACCCTAAATAATCTGCTTTCCTAAAATTGGGTCTTCTTTGGCTCTATTTCCTCATCCTCCAGCAGAAATTCAGTTGTAATATGGTCACTTTTTCTTATTAGACAAAAGTAGTTCAAGGAGCTGCTGATCTCTAGTTCTTTAGTTAGTAACAGATCTAATCTTGTGGGAATATCATCTTCTCTTACCTGGATCATTTCCTTTACCCACTGGGTCATTGTGTTCTCCATTGCTATACTCAACAGGGTATTTCTCCAGGAATCCGCTTTGTTGCTTGCTTCCCATTCCTCCCAGTTGAGCTCACCGCAATTAAAATCTCCAATAAGGACTGTGTTGCTACTTTGTTTAATATTTTTCTTTAGGAAAAGAGCTGTATCCAATAACATTTCTTAATATTCAATTTCACTCCAAGCCCTTGTCTTGGAGGGAACATATGCCACCATGAAGTCTCTTTTATTGTGTCCTTTAGTACTAATCATTAGGTGAATTGCTTCACCTGTGTATAGATGATACTGTTATGCAAGGAAGGGTGGTCGGGTGTGCTTATATATATGAATGATATTTTCACATAGCTCGAAGGGATTTCTCCCCATCTTCTCTTTTTCTGCATGAGGGGATGGAGAGGGGAGTTCACAGATTAAATTTAGTGACCTTGCTAGGGATATACTGTGTTATGCTACATTGCTTCTGACCCAGAGCAGTGGACAGAGTACAGGGATGACCCGTCATCTGTAAGGAGCAAAGATGAAAGGGGGAAAAGGGTGGTGGATGGGAGTAAGTACATACCTTTGACTTGACTACCTTCCTTATAAAGGGGAAAAAGCTCTTGATATATAGATAGATTAGTTGCTTTTGTTTTATTGGAATAGTCCATGCTGTTGTGTATTGTTGTTATGAATCCACCTTTGTGGACTCTTCTCTAACAGTTGTGTATTCAGTGAATGTAAGCAGTGTGGATGATGCTGTTAGTTTATTTTCTAGCAGTAGTGCTCTGTATATGTTATGTTTATGTAGCAATTGAAGCAGCTCCATGTGTTTATAATACCATTGATGTGTATTTGTAGTATGTTTAGAGTTTTTATGCTAGCATATTTGTGGGTTTGTTGATTTATGGTGGCTACTGTTTTAACTCCTTTATATTGGTTTGTATTGGCCAATGTGGTGCATTTTAGGTGAACCCATATGTAGCATGTTACACTGATGGATGTGTGAGTACTTGATAGGTTTTGTCCTTGAAGCACATGTGTATGGACTAGAGTTGGTGTTTATGTCTAGCTAGAAGGTGTGGGAGGGCAGGCATCAGAGCACTAACCTTCTAATGTGAAAAAAAAAATAATAATAAGAAAGGGGAGACATGTTGATAGATAGTAATAGAGAGGAAAGAGTGAATTTCTTGGCCTCATCTGGAGATCAGGTAGCAATCCTTTGGGACCTCGCCTCTTTGCGTAGGTAGGGATAAACCTATGCCTTTGCAGCTTGGCTTTCTCCATCAGCTCTATCTTTCCCCAAATATGGTAATATTTTAGAAGCAGAATACATACATACATACACCAAGGCTTTTTCCCCCTTTCAAGGGAGGTAGCCAAAAAGGGAAAGGCATAAAAACACTCCCACCCATTTCATCCCTAAATACACTCCACACCCCTCCCACCCTCCCTCTCATCTGAGCACCACCTGGATGACGGGTCATCCCTGCACCTTGCCCACCGCCCTGGGTCAGAAGCAGTGTCACAAGACACAGCACATCCACAGCAAGGCCGGTTCATTTAATCGGCGACCCCCCCTCTCCGTCCCCCCTTGCATATAAGGAGAGGACGGGGAGAAATCCCTTCGGGCTGCGTCAAAATTTGCTTACACATACTACCTCACCCCCACCCCCCCGCCCATTCCTCCTCATGCAATCACAACATCATCCATATACAACCATTCTCCACTCACCTCTGTCTTCCGTCCTCTCCCTTCCTTCCTCAACAGACATTCCCCTCTTCCCCAAAGCCCCCTTCACCCCATCCATCCACCTCATCCTAGGACGTCCCCTCATGTTCACTCCCTCCACATCTGCCTTCCATACCTCTGTTACTAGTCTTTCTTCACTCATTCTTCCCATGTGTCCAAACCATCCCAATATTCTTTCAACAACCCTATCTCCCAGCTCCTTTTTCAACCCTGTTCTCCTCCTCACCTCATTTCTCACTCTATCTAGCCTAGTAACCCCCATCATACTTCTCAGACACCTCATCTCAAACACATTCAAACTCCTTCTCTCTTCTTCTCTTATGTTCCACGTTTCTGCCCCATACAGTGCTGTTGGCACAATCACTCCTTCATACAGTCTCCTCTTCGCATCCATTCCTAAATGTCTATTCCTCATTACACTCTTTAATCCACTAAGGCATTTACTCGCTTCTCTCAATCTACATTCTACCTCCACCTTCACTCCACCTTTTCCTGCCACATTTGCACCCAAGTATCTAAAACTATCCACTTCCTCCAGTCGCTCTCCCTTAACCACTTCACTCCGGACTTAAATCTCGCGGGCAGCAGCCAATGCCAGCCGTACGACGTGTCGTAATAATACTCGCATCATAAAATATAGTCACCGCTTATATCGATCGTTCTCTCTTTCACCCGCAAATTTTGAAAACCACAGAGAATGGGATTCAGGGCACATTTGGAAGAATGTAAAAACACAGGGGCGACTACAATAAATATAATCAAGACGCCGATATGGCAGCGTCGCGAATCCACTTGCTCCTCATGACGCCTACGTGTGCGGCACCGTATGGAAGGGGTTAATGCTCACTTCCAGTCTACTGCCACTTTCACCCCTTGTACATCTCATCACCTTACTTTTACCCACATTTATCTTTAGCTTTCTTCTATCACATACTCTCCCAAACTCTGCCACCAGCTTCCTCAATCCCTCCTCCAATGCTGCCACAAGCGCAGTGTCGTCTGCAAACAACAGCTGGCTCACCTCCCACTTTTCTCCATTTTCTTTAACCATCTCCAATCCCTGACCCACTACCCTTGCATTCACCTCTCGCACCACCCCATCCATGTATAAGTTGAACAGCCAGGGCGACATAACGCATCCTTGACGAAGTCCCACCTTTACGTCAAACCACTCACTCTCTCCATTTCCAATCCTGACACAAGCTCTACTACTCTCATAAAAACTCTTGACAGCTCCCATAAGCTTTCCTCCTATCCCATAAATCTGCATAACCTCCCAAAGTGCCTTTCTGTCTACCCAATCATAAGCCTTTTCCAGATCCATAAAAGCCCAAAAAACATCCTTCCCCTTTCCTATAGCTTTCTCACATAAAAAATATTAATTGTGAGTCACCAAACCTTTTTAGACCAGAGAATATGTACATAAAGGTAGTTTTATGAAAAGGATAACAGGTCTTTATATTTGGGCATGCCTGTGTCAAATTATGATGTACTGGAATAAATGCATAATGTCTTAAAAGCAAATACATGAGCTCAGTCATACACTGAGGTGGGGAGTGATCGTGAGTGTCCGAAATGATATCTCTGCAGTGCTAGTCAATTGTGTTAACACGGAATTAGCAAAAATGAAGGAAAACAACGACCTGAAAGCTAATCACGAACCAGAGCCATCTGGTGTCAGTCTGTCGAACCGCAATGTAAACAAACATTCCCGAAACACGTGTATCAAAAACGACAAAGAAGATTTTCCAGGATTTAGTAAGTATGAAAGCAGTCACTTAAGTCGATTATTAGAGATAGAGAGGGATATGAAGAAAAATAGGATACGGTGGGAGAATTAAATTATGGATATCATTGGACTAATGGACTGCTTAGCACAAGCAAATCACGAAATTTCTGAACTAAGAAAAACCAACTTGGATCTTACAAACGAGATTAAAGAAATGAAAAGGGATATAAATGAGCTGAAGAGTGATAATGAAAAGAAGAGAATTAATTATAATACCTTACCTTACTGTCGTGCCATATCCTCTTGGACTTCGGCAACCATGGAGCGCCACCGTTCACGGTCCCTAGTTACTTGTAACATCTGTGCTGGTTTGAGTTGTTTTCCTGTTGCCCTCATCAGCCCGTCCATATACTTCTCCCTCTGCTTTCCTCTTGCTCTCCTTCCCTCCACCATTCTTGTCATCACCACCTCTTCCAACCCTTCCCTCCTCATTATATGTCCTAAGAATTGCAACTGTCTTTTCCTTATTATTGTCATCATGACAGCAATGATAATAACAATAGTGAAAACTTAAAGAAAGAGGTGAACAATAAATCACAAGAAATGACGGAAAAAATTGAAGAGAACCTAGGTGAGGAAAGTATTCAGAAAATTAAGAAGTTGAAGGAAAACATTGAAAATAAGGAAATTGCTTTCAAAGAAATAGTCAAGCAGCAAATGCAGGATAATGCAAAAGACACAATTATCCAAGTGATTAACGAAAAAGCTAATTGGGTCAGAGATACAGTAGATAGGAAAAAATGTATTGTGGTATATGGACTAAAAGAAAAACAGGGTTTGGCGAGGTACATGAGAGAAAAAGAAGAAAAAGAGACAGCAGTAGAAATCCTAAATGAAATTCAGGGGGGAGACTGAGATGCAGCCAAAGACCTGGACAAGACATATAGAATTGGTCACTATTCTAAGGATAGAAATCGACCTCTAAAGATGAAATTAAGGTCACAGATGGTAGTAGAAGACATTTTTGAAAAAGTAGGCAACTTGGCAAGGAGTGAAAAGTACAATAAGATATGGATAAAAAGAGAAATGAATACTGAGGAATTAGAAAAAGAAAAGTCACTAAGAGAAGAAGCATAGGAAAAAAAATTATGAGAACAGAGACAGAGCAAGGAATTCCAGTGGAGAGTAATTGACATGAGATTGAGGAAATGGCACATCAAAACGAAAAAACCAAGGACAGAAAAAATAATGGAGAAGGAAGAAAATTAAAAGTGGCCTATACTAACATTGACAGATTAATTTCAGGTCTGAATGAACTCAATGATTACCTGTTAGAAGAAAAACCAGACATAATAGGATTTGTAGAGACTAAACTAAGAGGTGAAATACCATCCATCGATATTGGACAGGAACTATATAATTACTGAATAAAAAACGGGGACAGGAAACAGGGAGGAGGAATCATATTCTTGGCCAAGAAAGACTCAAACATGACAAAAATTGCGGAGGGCAAAGGTAATGTTGAACTGATCATGATAAAAGTCGAAGGCAAGAATATGAAAAGTAGAAAGTTTGTGGTGACCTATGTGCCCCCAAAAACGAACGCTTGGAAAGAGAACGAACATACAAAAATGCTAGAAGATACAAGGAAATCACTAAATGAGATACTAATGGGCAGGAGTAATCTGGTAATTATGGGGGACTTCAATTGCAAAGGAATTTGTTGGGATAACATGACAGTGCAAGGAGATGACTTGTGGGGTAATGTACTGCTGGACATGACCATGGAATATACAATGACCCAATGGGTCAGCGAAAACACCAGATACAGAGGCAATGAAGAGCCGTTGAAACTAGATTTAATATTTACAACAGAACCTGAAATTGTGGACAAAATACATTACAAGATACCAATTGGAAAGAGTGACCATATACTCATCGAAATTGTACTAAAGGAAGAAATAGACATGGAGAGGAACAAAAAGCATAGGAAAGGAAGATTGATGTACAACAAAACAGACTTTGCAAAACTAAAGATATTCTTCCAGAATGCAAACTAGGAAAAATTCTATATGGAAGAGACAAAAGTGGATGAGAAATGGAATATCTTGGTGGAAAATTACAATGAAGGGGTAAACAGGCATGTACCAAGACAAAAGCGAGAGAGAGAGTACATCAAATGTTGGTTCAACAAAAGATGCAGTGAGGCAAAAGACAGAAGGGACAAAGCTTGGAAAAGGTGGAGAAAAGATAAAAAACATAGTAAATGGCAAATTTATATAAACTATAGAAATGAGTATGTTAATGTGAGAAGAGAGGAGAAAAGGAACCATGAAAAGGATATTATAGATAAATGCTAAGATCAACCCAAACTATTCTATCGATATGTGAATGGTAAACTTAAAAACAAACAGGAAATGGTGAAACTACGCCAAGGAAATATAGAATACACAGAAGAATTAGAAATGGCCGAAGTCATGAACAATCACTTTAAACCTGTCTTCACCAGAGAGAAAATACAAAATTGGGACAAAGATAATAATAAGCAATCTCCCCACATGAGTGAGTTTACAACAACACAAAAAGAAATATCAGAACACCTATCAAAACTGGACGTCAGAAAATCACATGGCCCGGATGGTATTGCAAATTGGATTCTAAAGGAATGCAAAGAAGAACTAACGGACAAAATACACAACATAATAGATAGCTCACTCAAAGAAGGAAATATACCTAAAGACTGGAAAAATGCTAACATTGTACCAATATATAAAGGAGGAAACAAGGAAGAACCCACCAACTATAGGCCAGTATCACTAACAAGCACTATAGCCAAAATTTGTGAGAAAATCATCAAGAATAGATGGGTAAAACAACTGGAAGAAAACATATTAAACCCAAGACAATTTGGGTTCAGACAAGGAAGATCATGCACCACAAACTTAATATGCTTCTACTCAAGACTAATAGACATAGTGCAAGAAAAAAATGGATGGGCTGATTGTGCCTTCCTAGACTTGCAAAAAGCTTTTGACAAAGTACCACACAAAATTACTAAAAAAAAACTGGAACACATAGGAGGAATACAAGGGAACCTACTGAAATTGATGGAGGACTTCCTGACTGGTAGAAAGATGAGAGTAGTGCTCAGAGAAAAATATTCAGATCGGAAAGAGGTGATCAGTGGAGTACCACAAGGATCTGTATTGGCACCAATAACGTTTGCTATTCATGTGAATGACATGGACGATGATGTAAAATGTTACAGGAGCTTCTTTGCAGAGGATGCCAAACTGTTAAGGAAAGTAGAAACTGATAAGGACTGTGAAGCACTGCAGGAAGACCTGAATAAGGTATGGAACTAGAGTCAGAAATGGGAAGTGGACTTTAATACTAAGAAGTGTAGCATAATGGAGTTTGGAAAAAGCAAAAACAGAATATCAGGAAAATATACAATTGGAACCAAGGAGGTAAAGAGGGCAGTATCCGAAAAAGATTTGGGAGTAATTATCACAAACGACTTGTACTATGATAAACAGATTAACAGAATTGTCTGGGAGGCTTACAACTTGCTAAGATCAATAAAAGTGGCATTTGCATACTTGGACAAAGACATGATAAAAAACATTGGTTACATTGATAAAGCCTAAACTAGAGTATGCAGTGACATTGTGGTCACCCAGTACCAAAAAGAATATAAAGAAAATAGAAAGAATCCAGAGAGCAGCAACAAAAATGGCACCTGCACTTGCAAACCTATCATATGAGGAGAGATTGGCTAAACTGGAGTTACTGATGCTGGAGCAAAGAAGAGAGAGAGGTGACCTACTGACCATCTACAGAATCATGAAAGCCACAGAGATACTCAATAGAGAGGACTTACTAAACTGGGACAAGAGAAACACAAGAGGACATGGAAAGGAAATAAAAAAACATAGCTACAGAAGAGATCTGAAGAAAAACAGTTTTCCACATAGAGTATTGGACACTTGGAACAAACTGGATAATGAAATAATATGCGCAAAAACCATTCATGAGTTTAAAAACAAACTAGACACTGCGAGATACAAAGGTGGGACACCACGAGCATAGCTCCCCTTCCCGCAAAATACAACTAGCTAAATACACTTTAGATACTGAAATGTATAACTTAGAAATTATAGCAGTTTATAGATGCTTATATTTCTATCATGGCTTTGCTTGCTTTCATAGATATTGTGATTATTTTAGTTATTTGTAAATGCAATGGTTTTTAATACTTCAAGGAAATGATCATAATTTTGGTTTAGGTACATGTGAGTTGCCCAATGAAGAGGCTTAAATATTTGTAGAAAAAAGTATACATTTAAATAGTATCTTAATTTAGTATATTTCCATACAAGTATTATATAGATGTTTTAAATTCATTACTTCAGGTTGGCCCTTATAATCTGGCTCTTCATCTGGCATGAAATCAACACTGAACTTTGCATCAATGGTTGGCATCTTCGTATGTACCTTATTGGTGTCATGGTGATCCTGGGGTCAACTTTAATCTTGACAATAGTACTCACATGCCATAGCATGCGTGGCACAATTATGCACACAGCACCAAGAAGGCATGTCCCACTGCTGCTACTTCTAAGGTAAGTCTTGACTGAATTGTGTTTACCAAATTGTATATATATATAATTGTAGTACTGTACATTGGAAAGGAGCAATGCTAATGGGGCCCTTTCTCATGCCCTCCAAATTATCATACCAAACTTGAAATCCATGTATAGTTCCAATTTGGTCTATATCTTTATCCAATTATCATACTTAGATTTGATTTAATGTATTGTTCCAACTTGGGCTATATCACCTTCTAAGCTGTTCCAAGTATTTATGCATCTATAAAATGAGAAGAGTGTAGAGGAAATGGAGGCTTTTTGGTGATGAGTGCATAGAGGGTATAGGGAGAAATGTCAATGTAGTGCTATTGGGAGATCTTTATGCTAGGGTAGGAGATGAACCAATAGATGGAGTGGTTGGGAAGTGTGGAGTGCCAGGAAAAAGTTGTAGTGGAGAGTTGATGGTGGAGATTTGTCTAGAGAATTGATGATACGTAGAAAGGAAGTCAAGCATAAGTGCACATGGGAGAGGGTGGTGGATGGAAGGGTGGTGGATAGGGTTTTAGTGGACTGTAGTGGTAACCAGGAGAAGAGTAGCAAGAATTTTGGATGTGTGTTCTTAGGATAGAGAGTGGGGGAATATCAGATAATTTTTTGGAGGAAGATGAGAGTGGAGGATAGATGGAGAAAGAGGAAAAGGACAGAAGGTAGGGAGGTGCTTAGGGGTAACCTGGTTAAATGAGAAAGAAAAAGAGGAGTACAAGAAGAAGCTGAGAGAAGAGTGAGAGGGAGGGAAGGATAGAGTAGCACTAAGAGTGGAGGAGGAATGAGGATGTTTCAAGGAGGGAGTCATAAGATGTGCAAAAATGGTGTGTGGAACAAGGAGAATGGGAGAAAATAGAAGATGATGAAGCAAAGAAGGTGGTAGAAGAGAAGAAACGAACATTCACAGATTGGTTGTAAAATAAGATAAATCATATGAAAGGTGCAAAGAAAAGAGAAAAGAAGTAAAACATAAGATACAGGAAGGAAAACGGAGATCAGATGTGAAATGGAGGAAGAGTATGACAAAAATTTTTGAAAGTAATAAAAGGATGTTTTGGAAAGACATTAAGAGAGGAAGAGAAGGCGAACTAAGTAGAGAAGAAAAGGTAAAAGGTGCAGATGGAGAGATGGTAATGGAAGAGACAATGGTAAGAGGAAGATGGGTGGAGTTGTTGAATGTGAAGGAAGATAGGGAGGGAAAGGTAGTTGTTGTTGTCGTTCCCTAGACTGTCTGTCCGAGCAGTCCCGTCTCCCCAAGGAAGGCCACAGCCGAAACTGGGTTTTCCCACAAATCCTTTATAGAGTGTATGTTGTGTTGTTTGCGTGCATGATTGTGTATAATGCAGTCTTCCATTATGTGTTGTATGGTATGGGGTGAAGTGCTACATCCTGGGCAGCTGTTCACAACACGGTCGTCCAGTCTCTTCTGGTAGCTTAGAAGTGCTGGGTGGTGACCGCATCGCAGTCTGGCCAAGTGGACTCTGTCTTTTCGTGGGAGAGAGGATTCAGAAGGGTGGATATCAGGGGGTCTGGCATGCAGCAGTGTGTTGTCTTTCAGTGTGTTAATGGAGCGGTGAGTGATATGATTATGAATATGTTTCCGGAGGCTGGTATTTGGTGGTTGTGGAGGAAGAGAAGAGAGTATCTGTGCGTAATAAAGGTCTTTGGGTGTAGTTTTAATGTTTCTTGGTGTGTGTGGGTGTTCTGCTATGTAGTGTAGCGAGTGTGATGTGTTTGTGGTGGCTGCAGCAAGTGTTTGTGTGCCTCTCATGTCGAGGTGGTCCTTGACTTTGAGGACTTTTGTTTCATGGTGTAAATGGTCTGTAGGTGTTGTATTTGTGCAGCCTGTAATTGTTTTTAGGGCTTTGTTTTGTATGATTTGAAGGGTGTTGTGGTGTGTCTCACTGAGATTAGGAGCCCATGCAGGACTCGCATAATTCATCACTGAGCGTATGCATTGTTTGTATATTGTTATATTAGTTTCTTTGTTTTGTCCAAATGTTGTTCCAGTGATTGACTTAAGTGCGTTAAGTCTAGGTGTGCATTTGTTTTTTATGTTTGTGATGTGTTGTTTGAAAGACATGGATGTATCGTATGTTACACCAAGAATTTTCGGTGTGTTTGTGTGTGGTATTAGAGTGTTGTTGATGTAGAGATGAGGTATGTATTTGTGTTCTTTTGTCCAGTTGGTGAGAAGTGTTGCTGTAGATTTGGTTGGAGCTATTTTGAGTCTGTTTGTGATGAACCATGTGTTGAGTGTGTCAAGGTAAGGCTGGATTATTTCTGCAGCTTTGTCTGTGTTACGATGTGTGCATGTGATTGTTATGTCGTCTGCGTAGGAAGAGATTTGTATTTCTGAGGTGTCTGGTGTGGGTAAGTCATGCATGTATAGATTAAATAATGTGGGGGATAGAACTGAGCCTTGTGGTACTCCGTTCTTAATGTTTCTGATGTGCGATGATTGGCCATTATATGACACATGAGCAACGTCTACGTCGTGGGACCACCCCCCAACCCCAAGAGTTGGGGGCCAATCAGCAGCAACCACCCCTGGCCATCAGCTCTACGCAGATGGCACCGATCCCCAAGGAGGAGCTACGCCTACCTGGGGGAAAGGTAGTTGTAGTGGGAGGTGCTAAGAAAATGACGGTGATGAATGAGGAAAATGGAGGAGAAATGAGAAAAGATGAGGTGAAAGCAGTTAAGATGATGAGAGCAGGTAAGGCACTTGGGTTAGATGAGTGTCATGCCAAGTGTCTTAAAAAGGGAGGTACAGTGATGGTGGGCTGGTTGGTGAGGTTGTTTAATGTTTGTCTAAAAGAGGGTAGAGTGCTGGAGGACTGGAGGAGTGCTTGTATAGTTCTGATTTACAGGGAAAAAGAGGACAAGTGTGAGTGTAGTAGTTCCAGAGGGATCAGTTTCTTGTTTGTAGTTGGGAAGGCTTATGGAAGGGTTTTGATTGAGAGGATTAGGAAAGGAACAGAGGGAGTAATTGGTGAGGAACAGTGTGGGTTTAGGACAGGGGTTGCATGGATCTGATTTTTGTGGTGATTGCAGATATGTGAGAAAGCTTTAGGAAAAGATAAGGATGTATTTTGGGCCTTTATGGATTTGGAAAAGGCTTATGACAAGGTAGACAGGAAGGCACTGTGGGAAGTATTGCAGATATATGGGATAGGAGGAAAGCTCTTGAGAGCAGTCACGAGTTTTTACAAGAGTAGTAGAGCCTGTGTTAGAATTAGAAATAAAGAGAGCGAGTGGTTTGAGGTAAAGGTGGGACTTCACCAGGGGTGTGTCATGTCGCCACAGCTGTTCAATGTGTACGTGGATGGGGTGGTGGAAGAGGTAAATACAAGGGTAATGGGCTAGGGATTAGAGATGGTTAAAGAAAATGGAGAAAAGTGGGAGATGAGCCAGTTGTTGTTTGCTGATGACTGCACTTGTAGCAAGATCAGAGGAGGTGTTAAGGAAGTTAGTGACAGAGTTGTTGTTTTTGTTGTCGTTCCCTAGACTGTCTGTCCGAGCAGTCCCGTCTCCCCAAGGAATGCCACAACCGAAATTGGGTTTTCCCACAAATCCTTTATAGAGTGTATGTTGTGTCGTTTGCATGCATGATTGTGTATAATGCAGTCTTCCATTATGTGTTGTATGGTATGGGGTGAAGTGTTACATCCTGGACAGCTGTTCACAATGCGGTCATCCAGCCTCTTCTGGTAGCTTAGAAGTGCTGGGTGGTGGCCGCACCGCAGTCTGGCCAGGTGGACTCTGTCCTTTTGTGGGAGAGAGGATTCAGAAGGGTGGATACCGGGGGGTCTGGCATGCAGCAGTGTGTTGTCTTTCAGTGTGTTAATGGAGCGGTGAGTGATATGATTATGAATATGTTTCCGGAGGCTGGTATTTGGTGGTTGTGGAGGAAGAGAAGAGAGTATCTGTGTGTGATACAGGTCTTTGGGTGTTGTTTTAATGTTTCTTGGTGTGTGCGGATGTTCTGTGACAGAGTTTGAGAAGGTGTGTGTAAGAAAGAAGTTGAAGATAAATGCGGGTAAAAGTAAGGTGATGAGATGTATAAGGGGAGATGATGGCAGCAAATTGGAAGTGAACATTAAGGAAGAGAGACTGGCGGAAGTGGATAGCTTTAGATACTTGGGGTGAATATGGCAGGAGTGTGGTGAGGGGAGTAGGGGATGTACATATTCTGGGGGGGGAGAGTGGGGGAGTGTCAGATTGTTTTTTGGTGGAAGGTGAGTTGGGGTCGGGGTGGGTGAGGAGGGAGAGGGGCACAGGAGGTGGGGGTGCTTGGAGTGAACTGCTTGAGTGAGAAGGGGGAGGAGAGGGAGTACAGGAGGGGGGGCAGGAGGGGGGTGGAGGTGTGTGAAGGGGGTTGTGGAATGGGGAGGACAGCAGGAGGTAGAAGGGGGTGGCGAGATGATGTAGCAGGGAAGGTTGTAGAAGAGAGGTGGTGAGCTTTCACAGATTGCAGAGTAGGATGAGGGAATCATGTGGAAGGTGTGGGGAAAGGAGAAGAGAAGTGGAGCATGGGATAGGGGATGCAGAGAGGAAGGCAGATGTGAGGTGGGGTGGGAGTGTGACTGAGAATTTTGAAAGTAGTAAAAAATGTTTTGGAAAGGAATTGAGAGAGGAGGAGGAGGAGGCGAATCAAGTGGAGAAGAAAGGGTGAGAGGTGCAGATTGGGAGATGATGGTGGAGGGAGGGCAGTGAAAGGTGGGCAGTGTTTTGGGGAGTTACTAAATGTGAAGGAGGATAGGGAGGGAGGGGTGGTGGGGTGGGAAGTGCTGGGAAAATGACTGTGATGAGTGAGGAAAGTGGAGAAGTGAGGAAAGATGGGGTGAAGGCAGTTGTTGGGATGATGAGAGTAGGTGGGGCACCTGGGCTGGATGGGTGTCATGCAGAGTGTCTGAAGGGGGGAGGTGCTGGCTGGTGAGGTTGTTTAGTTTTTGTTTGGTAGAGAGTGGAGTGCCAGAGGGCTGGGAGGGTGCCTGTGTGGTTCCTTTTTTTTACAAGGGAGGGGGGGGTACAGGTGTGAGTGTGGGGGTTTCAGAGGGACTGGCTTGTTAAGTGTGGTTGGGGGTGCTTGTGGGAGGGTCTTGGTTGAGAGGATTGGGAGAGGAATGGAGGGAGTGGTTGGTGAGGAGCAGTGTTGGTTTGGGGTGGTGGGGGTTGCATGGATCAGATTTTTGTGGTGGAACAGATATGTGAGAAAGCTATGGGAAAGGGTAGGGATGTTTTTTGGGGGTTTTGTGGGTCTGGAAGGGGTTTGTGACAGGATAGACGAGAGGGGCACTGTGGGAGGTGTTGCAAATGTGTGGGATAGGAAGAGGGTTTTTAAGAGCAGTCGGGAGTTTTTGTGAGAGTGGTAGAGCTTGTGTTGGGATTAGAGGTAGAGAGAGTGATAGGTTTGAGGTGGGGGTGGGACTTTGTCAGGGATGTGTTGTGTCACCTTGGCTGTTCAATTTATGCATGGATGGGGTGGTGCAAGAGGTGAGTGCAGGGCTGATGGGTTGGGGGTTGGAGATGGTTAGAGAGGGTGGAGAAAAGTGGGAAATGGGCTGGTTGTTGTTTGCTGGCAATGCTGCGCTTGTGGCAGGATGGGGGGGGAGGTTGGTGGCAGGGTTTGGAAGGATGTGCAGGGGAAAGAAGTTGAAGATGAATGTGGGTGGGAGTAGGGTGATGAGATGTTCAGGGGGGAGGGTGGCGGCAGACTAGGGGTGAGTGTTTGGGGAGAGAGACTGGAAGAGGTGGATGGTTTTGGATGCTTGGGTGTGAGTGTGGTGGGGGGGAGTGGAGGTGGAGTGGATTGGGAGTGAATGCCTTGGGGGATTGGAAAATGTGGTGAGAGGTGGACATTTGGGAGTGGATGGTGGGGGGATTGTGTATTTACCTAGTTGTATTATATGGTAAGGGAGCTATGCTCATAGTAACCTGTCTTTGTATCTCTGAGCATCTAGTTTGTTTTTTAATTCTTGTATAGTTTTTGCACATACTATTTTTTCGTCCAATTTGTTCCAGATATCTCTCACTCTTTGTGGAAAATTATTCTTTTTCAGATCTCTTCTATAACTATCCTTTTGAGTTTCTTTTTGTGTCCTCTTGTTTTTCTTCTGTCCCACTTTAATAAATCTTCTCTATCAAGAACTTCTATACCTTTTGTGATTCTGTAAATGGCCAGTAGATCTCCACTTCTTCTTCTTTGTTCCAGGGTTGTTAGTTCCAGTTTGGACAACCTTTGTTCATATGTCAATTTTGAAAGTGTTGGTGCCATCTTTGTCGTTGCTCTTTGGATTCTTTCTAATTTCTTTATATTCTTTTTTGTGTTAGGTATCCATCATGTTGCAGTGTACTCCAATCTTGATCTTATCAGTGTGACTAACATTTTCTTTACCATTTCCTTATCCATGTAGTGAAAGGCCACCTTTATTGTTCTTAGTAAATTATAGGTTTCTCCGACTATTTTGTTTATATGCTTATCTGGTGACATGTCTTTGCTAATAATTACTCTAGGTCCTTTTCCGAGCTAACTTTCTTTACTTCTTTTGTATATACATACATATACCAAAGGCTTTTTCCCCCTTACACGGGGGGTAGCCAAAAAGAAAAAGGCATAGAAACCACTCCCACCCATTCCATTCCCTACATATTCCACTCCCCTCCACCCTCCTCCCTCCGACTTATCTTGGCACCTCCTGGATGACGGGTCATCCCTGCATCCTGTCCACTGCCCTGGGTCAGAAGCAGTGTCACAAGACAGCACATCCACAGCAAAGCCGCTTCATAAATTCGGTGACCCCCCCCTCTCCATCCCCCCATGCAGAAAAGGAGAAGACGGGGAGAAATCCCTTCGGGCTGTGTCAAATTTGTTCTCATACATACTTCCTCACCCCCCATCCTCCACCCACTCCCCCCTCATGCATCACAGCATCATCCATACACAACCCTTCTCCATTCACCCCTATCTTCTGTCCTCTCCCATCCTTCCTCAACAGACATTGCTCTCTTGTGCAATGCCCCTTTCACCCCATCCATTCTTTTGTACCAACCTTATATTGCCCTGATATTCTATTTTTGATTTTTCCAAACTCCATTATACTGCATTTCTTGATGTTAACCTCTTCAGTACGGTTCAAAATCTCGCGGGCAGCATTAGCTGCCAGACGTACGATGTGTCGTAATAATACTCGCATCATATTAATATAGTCACCACTTATATCGATCGTTCTCTCTTTCACCCGTGAATTTTGATAACCATAGAAAATGTGATGAAGGCAGTTTAGAGAGTATGTCATTACGCAGGGGCAACTGCAATAAATATAATCAAGATGCCGATACGGCAGCCTCGCGTATCCACTTGCTCCTCATGCCGCCTACGTATGCGGCACCGTATGGAATGGGTTAAAGTACACTTCCCACTTTTGGCTCTATTTCCAGACTTTGTCTAGATCTCACTAAAGTGATTCACATTTTTTCTCTGTTCTTATTTTCTTTAGTAGTTTTGCATCATCTGCAAAGAAGTTCATATAACATTCAACACCTTCATCCATGTTATTTATATATATGGCAAACATTATCAGAGCTAGTACAGAACCTTGTGGGACTCCACTTATCATTTCTTCTCAGGTCGAGTTTTTGTCTCTAACTACCACCCTCATTTTTTTCCCATTCAAGAAATCTTCCATCCATTTTATTAACTTTCCTTGTACACCTGTTGTTTCAAGTTTTCTTATTAGTTTTTTGTGTGGTACTTTATCAAATGCCTTTTGTAAATCTAGAAAGGCTTATGGGAGGGTCTTGATTGAGAGGATTAGGAGAGGAACAGAGGGAGTAATTGGTGAGGAACAGTGTGGGTTTAGGACAGGTAGGGGTTGTGTAGATCAGATCTTTGTGGTAAGACAGATGTGTGAGAAAGCTATAGGAAAAGGTAAGGATGTTTTTTTGGCTTTTATGGATCTGGAAAAGGCTTATGACAGGGTAGACAGGAAGGCACTGTGGGAGGTACTGCAGATATATGGGATAGGAGGAAAGCTGTTAATAGCAGTCAAGAGTTTTTACGAGAGTAGTAGAGCTTGTGTTAGGATTAGAAATGGAGAGAATGAATGGTTTGAGGTAAAGGTGGGACTTCGTCAGGGATGTGTTATGTCGCCCTGGCTGTTCAATCTTTACATGGATGGGGTGGTGCGAGAGGTGAATGCAAGGGTGTCAGAGATTGGAGATGATTAAAGAAAATGGAGAAAAGTGGGAGGTGAGCCCGTTGTTGTTTGCTGACGACACTGCACTTGTAGCAGGATCAGAGGAGGGATTGAGGAAGTTAGTGACAGAGTTTGAGGTGTGTGAAAGAAGGAAGCTGAAGATAAATGTGGGTAAAAGTAAGGTGATGAGATGTACAAGGGGAGAAAGTGACAGCAGGCTGGAAGTGAGCATTAAGGGTGAAAGACTGGAGGAATGTGGCAGGAAAGGGAGGAGTGGAGGTGGAGGTAGAATGTAGATTGAAAGAAGTGAGTAAATGCCTTGGTGGATTGAAAAATGTAATGAGAAATAGACATCTGGGAATGGATGCTAAGAGGAGGTTATATGAAGGAGTGATTGTGCCAACAGCATTGTACAGGGCAGAAACATGGAACATGAGAGAAGAAGAGAGAAGGAGTTTGAATGTGTTTGAGATGAAATGTCTGAAAAGTATGATAGGGGTTACTAGGCTGAATAGAGTGAGGAATGAGGAGGTGAGGAGGAGAACAGGGGTGGAAAGGGAACTGGGAGATAGAGTTGATGAAAGAGTATTAGGATGGTTTGGACACATGGAAAGAATGAGTGAAGAAAGATTAGTAAAAGAGGTGCGGAAGGCAGAGGTGGAAGGAGTGAATATGAGGGGGCATCCTAGGATGAGATGGATGGATGGGGTGAAAGGGGCATTACAAGAGAGAGGAATGTCTGTGGAGGAAGGACGGGAGAGGACAGAAGATAGGGGTGAATGGAGAAGGGTTGTGTACAGATGATGCTGTGATGCATGAGGGGGAGTGGGTGGGGGAATGGGGTGTGAGGAAGTATGTATGAGAAAAAATTTGACACAGTCTGAAGGGATTTCTCCCCGTCTTCTCCTTTTCTGCATGGGGGGACGGAGAGGGGGGGTCGCCAAATTTATGAAGTGGCCTTGCTGTGGATGTGCTGTGTCTTGCGACACTGCTTCTGACCCAGGGCAATGGACAGGATGCAGGGATAACCCGTCATCCAGGAGGTGCCAAGATAAGAGGGAGGGAGGAGGGTGGAGGGGAATGGAATATATAGGAAATGGAATGGGTGGGAGTTGTTTCTATGCCTTTTTCTTTTTGGCTACCCCCTGTGTAGGGGGAAAAGCCTTTGGTATATGTATGTACGTATGTCTATTAGCCTTGAATAAAAAAAAAAAGTCAAGTTGGTGGCACAAGATCTTCCTTGTCTAAAGCCAAATTGTTTTGGATTCAGTATCTTATTTTCTTCCAGATGTTTAATCCATCTACTTTATGTGATTTTTTCACATATTTTAGCTATTGTGCTTTTAAGGGAGACCGGTCTATAGCTTGTTGGGTCTTCCTTATCTCCCCCTTTATATATTGGAACAATATTTGCATTTTTCCAATCTTGTGGTACCTTTCCTTCTTTGAGTGAGCAATCTATTTTAAATATCTTGTCCACTAGCTCATCTATGCATTCTCTTAGTATCCAATTTGCAATTCCATCTGGAGAGTGTGATTTTCTGACATCAAGGATTATTATTTGATCCCTTATTTCTTTTTGTGTTACATTTATTTCTTTTGTTGAGGTGGATCTTTCTACCTTTTCTTCTTCCCAATTATGTGCATTTTCTATTGTGAATACAGACTTAAGATGTTTGTTCATAATTTCAGCCATTTCTACATCTATATATTCCTCATTCCCTTGATGCAGTTTCACTATTTCTTGTTTATTTGTCAGTTTACCATTCTCATACCTGTAGAATAATTTAGGTTGATCCTTACATTTATTTATTTTGTCTTTTTCATAGTTTTGTTTTTCTTCCCCATCTGCTGTATTGGCTGCATGTTATTCTCTGTCTCTTGGGTATTGGCTGCATGTTATTGTGGCAAAGTAGCATACAGTTGATAGTTTAGGGTCTATATGGGGTGCCCTTATGGACCAGAGCCACATATAATTTTGTCTAGGATAGAGGAAGACTGTTCATAGACAAATGATGACACTTTTATTATACTACAACTATCCCTCCGTTATGCTATCTCCCAACCCCTTGTTACTGTCCTGTACCATTTCTCTGAATATTCATTTCTTTTTTTGTCTGCCCTGTGGTGGGGGAAAAGAATGCTGCCACCAAGTCTTCCCACTTCAGTCGTATGAGGCAACAAAAAACAAGATGGGGATAGGACTAGGAATCCTGTTACCTGTAGCCCCAAAGGGAACATTCCTAAAAAAAGTAAAGGCATAAGAGGTGTCTAGGAGTTTTCCAACCAGTAGCCTAAAGTTTGGGTCTTTTCATGTGCGTGGATATGGTATAGATGAGAGTAAAAGAGAAGAGATAGGGAGTATATTTGTGAGAAGAAAGATGTGATGGCATTGAGTGAAACTTAATTAAAAGGGAGGGGCAAGGGTGAGTTTGGGAGTGTAGTTGGGAGGTTCTCAGGAGTGAAGAAAGGATGAGGGAGAGAAGAGGTGGTTATATTAGTAAGTGAAGAGATAGGTAAGCGTGTAGTGGAGTGGAAAGAGGTTTCTTCAAGGTTAATGTGGATGAAGGTGAAGCTAAGAAGGGAGATGTGGCTTTTTGTAAGTGCATATGGGCCTGGTAGTGAGAAGAGTATAGAGGAAAGGGAGGCTTTTTGGATGGATGAGTCCGTAGAGGGATTAGGGAGAAATGTCAGTGTAGTATTGGGAGACCTTAATGCTAGTGTAGGAAATGAACCAATAGATGGAGTTATTGGGAAGTATGGAGTTCCAGGAAAAAATCGTAATGGAGAGTTGATGGTGGAGATGTGTCTCAAAAGAGTTGATGATAGCAAATACAGTGTTTAGGAAGAAAGTCAAGCATAAGTATACATGGGAGAGGGTGGTGGATGGAAGGGTGGTAGATAGAGTGTTAACCCCTTCCATACGGTGCCGCACACGTAGGCGTCATGAGAAGCAAGTGGATTCGCGACGCTGCCATATCTGCGTCTTGATTATATTTATTGTAGTCGCCCCTGTGTTTTTACATTCTCCCAAATGCGCCCTGAATCCCATTCTCTGTGGGTTTCAAAATTCGCAGGTGAAAGAGAGAACGATCGATATAAGCGGTGACTATATTTTATGATGCGAATATTATTACAACACGTCATACGGCTGGCATTGGCTGCTGCCCGCGAGATTTAAGTCCCGTACTGAAGTGGTTAATGGACTATATAGTAACCAGGAGTATAGAAGGAAGAGTTAAGGATGTACATGTTCTAAGGGGAGAGAGTGTGGGAATATCAGATCATCTATTGGTGGAAGGTAAGTTGAGAGTGGAGAATAGGTGGAGAAAGAGGAAAAGGGCAGAAGGTAGGGAGGTACTTAGAGTGAACTGCTTAAATGAGAAAGAAAAGGAGTGAGTATTAGAAGAAGCTGAAAGAGGAGTGGGAGGGAGTGAAGAATAGAGTAGAACTAGGAGTGGAGGAGGAATGGGAATGGCTCAAGGAGGGAGTCATAAGGTGTGCAAAGATGGTGTGTGGAACAAGGAGAGTGGGAGGAAATAGAAGGAAGGGTAGTGAGTGGTGGGATGAGGGAGCAAAGAAGTTTGTAGAAGAGGAGAAGGAGGCTTTCATAGATTGGTTATAAAATAGGACCAAGGAATCATATGAAAGGTACAAAATAAAGAGAAGAGAAGTAAAGCATAAGATACATATACCAAAGGCTTTTTTTTCCCCCTTACAAGGGAGGACAGAAATTTTTGAAAGTAATAGAAAAATATTTTGGAAAGAAATTAAGAGAAGAAGAAAAGGCGAATCAAGTAGAGAAGAAAAGGTAAAAGGTGCAGATAGATGATAATGGAAAAGAAAGCAATGAGAGGAAGGTCAGCAAAGTACTTTAGGGAGTTCTAAATGTGAAGGAGGAGAGGGAGGGAAAGGTAATTGCAGTGGAATGCGCTAAGAAAATGACCGTGACAGGTGATGAAAATGGAGGAAAAAATAAGGAAAGATGAAGTGAAGGCAGTGGTTAAGATGATGAGAGCAGGTAAGGCACCTGGGTTGGATGGATGTCATGCAGAATGTCTGAAAAAAGGAGGTACAGTATTGGTGGACTGGCTGGTGAGGTTATTTAATGTTTGCTGGAGAGAGGGTAGAGTGCCGGAGGACTGGAGGAGTGCCTGTATAGTTCCACTTTACAAGAGGAAATGGGACAAGTGTGAGTGTAGGAGTTTCAGAGGGATCAATTTGTTAAGTGTAGTTGGGAAGGCTTATGGGAGGGTCTTGATTGAGCAGATTAGGAGAGGAACAGAGGGAGTAATTGGTGAGGAACAGTGTGGGTTTAGGATAGGTAGATCAGATTTTTGTGTAAGACAGATATGTGAGAAAGCTATAGGAAAAGGTAAGGATGTTTTTTGGGCTTTTATGGATTTGGAAAAGGTTTATGACAGGGTAGACAGGAAGGCACTGTGGGAGGTACTGCAGATATATGGAATAGGAGGAAAACTGTTAATAGCAGTCAAGAGTTTTTACGAGAGTAGTAGAGCTTGTGTTAGAATTAGAAATAGAGAGAGTGAGTGGTTTGAGATAAAGGTGGAACTTCATGAGGGATGCGTTATGTTGCCCTGGCTGTTCAATCTATACATGGATGGGGTGGTGCGAGAGGTGAATGCAAGGGTAGTGGGTCAGGGATTGGAGATGGTTAAAGAAAATGGAAAAAATGGGAGATAAGCCAGTTGTTGTTTGCTGACAACACTGCGCTATAGCAGGATCAGAGAAGGGATTGAGGAAGTGACAGAGTTTGAGAAGGTGTGCGAAAGAAGGAAGTTGAGGATAAATGTGAGTAAAAGTAAGGTGATGAGATGTACAAGGGGAGAAAGTGGTAGCAGACTGGAAGTGAGTATTAAGGGAGAGAGACTAGAGGAAGTGGATAGTCTTAGATAGTTGGGTGCAAATATGGGAGGAAAGGGAGGAGTGGAGGTAGAATGTAGATTGAGAGGAGCGAGTAATTGCCTTGGTGGATTAAAAAGTATAATGAGAAATAGACATTTGGGAATGGATGTTAAAAGGAGATTGTATGAAGGAGTGATTGTCCCAGCAACAATGTACGGGGCAGAAACATGGAACATAAGAGAGGAGAGAAAGAGTTTGAATGTGAGATGAAATGCCTGAGAAGTATGAAAAGGGTTACTAGGCTAGGTAGAGTGAGTTAGGGTTGTTGAAAGAGTATTGGGATGATTTGGACACATGGAAAGAATGAGTGAAGAAAGACTAGTAAAAGAAGTGTGGAAGGAGTGAACATGAGGGGGCAACCTAGAATGAAATGGATGGATGGGGTGAAAGGGGCATTACAAAAGAGAGGAATGTCTGTTGAGGAAGGATGGGAGAAGACAGAAGATAGGGGTGAATGGAGAGGGGTTGTGTATAGATGATGCTGTGATGCATGAGGGGGAGTGGATGGGGGATGGAGGGTGAGGGAGTATGTATGAGAAATAAATTGACGCAGCCCAAAGAGATATCTCCCCATCTCTTTTTCAGGCTAAAGGGATGGAGAGGGGGGTCGCCGAATTAATGAAGCGGCCTTGCTGGGGAGGTACTGTGTCTTGTGACACTGCTTCTGACCCAGGGCAGTGGACAAGATGCAGGGATGACCCATCATCTAGGAGGTGCCAAGATAAGAGGGAGGGAAGAGGGTAGAGGGGAGTGGAGTATGTAGGGGATGGAATGGGTGGGACTGGTTTTTATGCCTTTGTCTTTTGGCTACCTCCTGTGTAAGGTGGAAAAAAGCCTTGGTATATGTATGTATGTTTTTCTTCCCAGCATATTTTCACATTTTCATTTCTCAGTTTGATATATATTTGCCATGTACCTTTTTTTTTTTTTTCTTTCTTTTTCCATGTTTTCCAAGCTTTGTCTCTTCTGTCTTTTGCCTCGCTACATTTTTTGTTATACCAGCACTTAATGTGTACCCTTTCCTGGTTCTGCTTTGGTATGTATTTATCTATTTCTTCTTTATAAATTTCTTTAAATATATTCCATATCTCTTCTGTCTTTGTTTTTTTCATTAAAGAAGTTTTCCCAATTCACTTTTTGAAAGAATTTTCTGAGTTTCTCAAAATCTGTTTTGTTGTACATTTGTCTTCCTTTTCTGTGTTTCTCGTTTCTTCCCAAATCAATTTCCTCTTTTAGTTCAGACTCTATATATATATGTGGTCACTCTTCCCAATTGGTATCTTGTATTCCATTTTATCTACAATATCAGGCTCTGACATAAATATTAAGTCTACTCTCGGCTGTTCTTCATTGTTTCTACATTCTCCTTTACCCAATGAGCCATTGTATATTCAGTGGTCATATCCAGCAGTATATTTGCCCAAAGGTCCTCTCTGCCCTTCACTGTCATATCTTCCTAACATATTTCTTTGGAGTTAAAGTCACCCATGATTACCATGTTTCTTCCTCCTTTTAGTAATTCATTTAATGCATGCTTTATGTCTTCCAACATTTTGGAATGGTCACTCTCAGTCCAAGAATATAATTTTGGAGGCACGTATATTACTACAAATTTTCTACTTTTCATGTCTATTTTCAACTTTTATCATAATCAATTCCGCATTATTATTTCCTTTTGTTATCTTTGTCACCTTTAAGCCTCTCCTAGTCAAAAATATGACTTCTCCACGCTGATTCTCCTTTCTATTTTGTATCCAATAACTAAGAGAGGGTGGAGTGCTGGAGAACTGGAGGAGTGCCTGTATAGTTCCGCTTTACAAGGGAAAGGGGGACAAGTGTGAGTGTCGTAGTTTCAGAGGGATCAGCTTGTTGAATGTAGTTGGGAAGGCTTATGGGAGGGTCTTGATTGAGAGGATTAGGAGAGGAACAGAGGGAGTAATTGGTGAGGAACAGTGTGGGTTTAGGACAGGTAGGGGTTGTGTAGATCAGATTTTTGTGGTAAGACAGATATGTGAGAAAGCTATAGGAAAAGGTAAGGATGTTTTTTTGGCTTTTATGGATCTGGAAAAGGCTTATGACAGAGTAGACAGGAAGGCACTGTGGGAGGTACTGCAGATATATGGGATAGGAGGAAAACTGTTAATAGCAGTCAAGAGTTTTTACGAGAGTAGTAGAGCTTGTGTTAAGATTAAAAATGGAGAGAGTGAATGGTTTGAGGTAAAGGTGGGACTTCGTCAGGGATGTGTTATGTCGCCCTGGCTGTTCAATCTTTACATGGATGGGGTGGTGCGAGAGGTGAATGCAAGGGTAGTGGGTCAGGGGTTGGAGATCATTAAAGAAAATGGAGAAAAGTGGGAGGTGAGCCCGTTGTTTGCTGACGACACTGCACTTGTAGCAGGATCAGAGGAGGGATTGAGGAAGTTAGTGACAGAGTTTGAGGTGTGTGAAAGAAGGAAGCTGAAGATAAATGTGGGTAAAAGTAAGGTGATGAGATGTACAAGGGGAGAGAGTGACAGCAGGCTGGAAGTGAGTATTAAGGGTGAGAGACTGGAGGAAGTGGATAGTTTTAGATACTTGGGTGCGAATGTGGCAGGAAAGGGAGGAGTGGGGGTGGAGGTAGAATTTAGATTGAGAGAAGCGAGTAAATGCCTTGGTGGATTGAAAAGTGTAATGAGAAATAGACATCTGGGAATGGATGCTAAGAGAAGGTTATATGAAGGAGTGATTGTGCCAACAGCATTGTACAGGGCAGAAACATGTAACATGAGAGAGGAAGAGAGAAGGAGTTTGAATGTGTTTGAGATGAAATTTTTGAGAAGTATGATAGGGGTTACTAGGCTGAATAGAGTGAGAAATGAGGAGAACAGGGGTGGAAAAGGAACTGGGAGATAGGGTTGATGAAAGAGTATTAGGATGGTTTGGACACATGGAAAGAATGAGTGAAGAAAGATTAGTAAAAGAGGTGTGGAAGACAGAGGTGGAAGGAGTGAATATGAGGGGGCATCCTAGGATGAGATGGATGGATGGGGTGAAAGGGGCATTACAAAAGAGAGGAATGTCTGTTGAGGAAGGATGGGAGAAGACAGAAGATAGGGGTGAATGGAGAGGGGTTGTGTATAGATGATGCTGTGATGCATGAGGGGGAGTGGGTGGGGGATGGGGGTGAGGAAGTATGTATGAGAATAAATTTGATGCAGCCTGAAGGGATTTCTCCCCATCTTCTTCATTCTGCATGGGGGGACGGAGAGGGGGGGGGGTTGCTGAATTTATGAAGCTGCCTCGCTGTGGATGTGCTGTCTTGCAACACTGCTTCTGACCCAGAGCAGTGGACAGGATACAGGGATGACCCGTCATCCAGGAGGTGCCAAGATGGGAGGGAGGGAGGAAGGTGGAGGGGAGTGGAATATATAGGGAATGGAATGGGTGGGAGTTGTTTCTATGCCTTTTTCTTTTTTGGCTACCCCCCGTGTAGGGGGAAAAGCCTTTGGTATATGTATGTATGTACATATTTCTCCCCCATCTGGGGTATTGGCTGCATGTTATTGTGCAAAGTAGCATGCAGTTGATACGTTAAGGTCTACAGTGCTCGACAAGGAAGTACGAAGGGTTAGCGAGAATGAGTGATGAAGAGAATGAATGAGTCATAAATCAATAAACAAAAGCTCACTTCATACCTCTAATACTTTGATGGGTGGCCTTTACGTGCAATGATCTCACGAAGGTGGTTTGGAATGGAATTGGCGTATTTGGCAAGATGTGCAGGGGTTATACTAACCCAGGATTGGTGAATGGCTGCCTCGAGCTTGGGCACAGAGCTCGTATCTGTACCCTGCAGGTCTTGTTTAATGTGGTTCCACAGGTTTTCTATTGAGTTTATGTCAGGACTATTGCCTGGCCAGTCTGCTATGTAAGGTATATGACAGTCTTTAAGCCACTGAGTAACACTACGAGCAGTGTGGGCTGGGGCGTGATCTTGTTGAAAGATGTTAGCACCTGAGCTATTAACCCCTTCCATACAGTGCTGCATACATAGGCAGCATGAGGAGCAAGTGGATACGCGAGGCTGCCACATCGGCGTCTTGATTATATATATTGTAGTTGCCCCTGCGTTTTTACATACTCTCTAAACTGTCTTTAATCACATTTTCTATGGTTATCAAAATTCACGGGTGAAAGAACGATCAATATAAGCAGTGACTATATTTTATGATGAGAGTATTATTACGACACGTTGTACGGCTGGCAGCGGCTGCTGCCCGCGAGATTTAAGGCCCGTACTGAAGAGGTTAAAAGAATCCTCCAGGTGGTCATTTAAGAGTTTATAATAAACATATTGGTTCACTTTTACATTTTTTGGTAGTACAAGGGTCCCAAGTCCTCTTCCACTAAAACTTCCCCATACCATAAGAAAATCAGGGTGTTTCACCGTTTGTTGAACGTACCGGGGGTCAAGAGGGTCGCTACCTGCATGCCGATACACATTTCCACCCCTATTGCCAGTCACAGTAAAGGTGGACTCATCGGTCCAGAGAATATCCAGCCACTTGTCATCATCCCACTGAAGATATTTCTTGCAAAACTCGACCCTACGGCGCCTCTGGTTAAGAGTGAGAAGAGGCTTCTTCACCAGGCAGTGGCTTCTGTACCCAAGGTCATGAATGCGGCGGCTAACTGTTCGCACACTAACCTCCCCAAAGAGTCCCGGGTTACTTTCTTTTATTTTTCTGGCGGTAACACGTGGATTATGCTCTAACTGTCTCTTGATAACATTAGTAGCACAAGGGGATGTCTTTTTGGGGTACTTTTTCCTTGGTTTGTAACCGGGTGTGTCACAGCCACCTTCCTTCTTAAAAATGGCAACCCACTTGCACAAAGACGTCTTGCCAACCCTAACCTGCTCTATTATTTCCTTTGTTTGGTGACCAGATTTATGTAAAGCTGGGTTATTGTCTCTTGTGATAAATACTTGTTCTTGCCCATATTAAGGCTAGAAAGCACCTCTGCAAAAAACACTGACTGCCTAGGTTGCGTCACCAGAACACTCACGGAACAAAAAGCCTCCCCATGAAGGCTAAGAGGCAACTGAGGGATGATTGATAGCATGCATCATAAACCCTACCCTTAGCTCCGCCAACTTGTCCGTTCACACTTCCTTGTCCATATCATTTACCCCCCTGGAGGATTCTTTTAACCCCTTCACTCCGGGCCAAAATCTCGCGGGCAGCATTAGCTCCCAGACATGCAATGTTGCGTCATAATACTCGCATTATAAAAAATAAAGTTACCGCTGTATATTGCTCGTTCTCTTTCACCCGTGAATTTTGATAACCATAGAAAATATGATGAAGCCAGTTTACAGAGTACAACTACAATATATATAATCAAGACATCGGCATCCTCGCGCACCCACTTGCTCCTCATGACACCTATGTAGGTGTCATTGTATCGAAGGGGTTAATAGCTCAGGTGCTAACATCTTTCAACAAGATCACGCCCCAGGCCACAATGCTCGTAGTGTTACTCAGTGGCTTAAAGACAGTCATATACCTTACATAGCAGACTGGCCAGGCAATAGTCCTGACATAAACTCAATAGAAAACCTGTGAAACCACATTAAACAAGATCTGCAGGATAAAGATATGAGCTCTGTGCCCAAGCTCTAGGCAGCCATTCACCAATCCTGGGCTAGTATAACCCCTGCACATCTTGCCAAGTATGCTACTTCCATTCCAAACCGCCTTCGTGAGATCATTGCACGTAAAGGCCACCCATCAAAGTATTAGAGGTATGAAGTGAGCCTTTGTTTATTTATGACTCATTCATTCTCATCACTCATTCTCGCTAACCCTTCATACTTCCTTCCCGAGCACTGTATACAGGGTGCCCCTATGGACCAGAGCCACACATCAATTTATCTGTGATTGAGGAAGACTCTGTTCATAGAGAAATGATGACACTTTTATTATACTATGACTGTCCCTCTGTTATGCTGTCCCCCAACCCTTTGTTACTGTCCTGTACAATTTCTCTGAATATTCATTTCCTTTTTTTTTTTTACCTACCCTGTGGTGGGGGAAAAGAATGCTGCCACCAAGTCTTCCCACTTGAATCATAAAAGGCAACAAAAAATGGGACCGGGGTTAGGACAAGGAATCCTGCTACCTGTAGCCCCACAAGGGACATTCCTAAAAAAAAAAGTAAAGGCATAAAAGGGTATAGGAGTTTTCCAACCAGTACCCTCAGGTTTGGGTCTTTTCATGTGCATGGATGTGGTACAGATGAGAGTAAAAGGTAAGAGATAGGCAGTATGTTTGTGAGAAGAAAGATGGATGTGTTGGCTTTGAGTGAAACTAAATTGAAAGGGAGGGGTGAGTGTGAATTTGGGAGTGTAGTTGGGAGGTTCTCAGAAGTGAATAGAGGACGAGGGAGAAAATGGGTGGCTATACTAGTAAGTGAAGAGATAGGTAAGCGTGTAGTGGAGTGGAAGGAGGTTTCTTCAAGGTTAATGTGGATGAAGGTGAAGCTGGGAAGGGAGATGTGGGTTTTTGTAAGTGTGTATGGGCCTGGTAGTGAGAAGAGCATAGAGGAAAGGGAGGCTTTTTGGGTAGATTTAAATGAGTGCATAGAGGGATTAGGGAGAAATGTCAATGTAGAAGTATTGGGAGACCTTAATGCTAGGGTAGGAAATGAACCAATAGATGGAGTGATTGGGAAGTATGGAGTTCCGGGTAAAAATCATAGTGAAGAATTGATGGTGGAGATGTCTCGAAAGAGAGTTGATGATAGCAAATACAGTGTTTCAGAAGAAAGTCAAGCATAAGTACACATGGGAGAGGGTGGTGGATGGAAGGGTGGCAGATAGAGCATTTATGGACTATATAGTGGTGACTAGGAGTATGGTAGGAAGAGTTAAGGATGTACATGTTCTAAGGGGAGAGAGTGGGGGAATATCAGATCATTTTTTGGTGGAAGGTAAATTGAGAGTGGAGAATAGGTGGAGAAAGAGGAAAAGGGCAGAAGGTAGGGAGGTACTTAGATTGAACTGCTTAAATGAGAAAGAAAAGGAGTATAAGAAGAAGCTGAGAGATGAGTGGGAGGGAGTGAAGAATAGAGTAGAACTAGGAGTGGAGGAGGAATGGAGGTGGTTCAAGGAGGGAGTCATAAGGTGTGCAAAGATGTTATGTGGAACAAGGAGGGCGGGAGGAAATAGAAGGAAGGATAGTGAATGGTGGGATGAGGAAGCAAAGAAGGGTGTAGAAGAGAAGAAGCAGGCCTTCATAGATTGGCTACAAATCAGGACAAGTGAATCGTATGAGAGGTACAAAGTAAAGAGAAGGAAAGTTAAGCATAAGATAAAGGAGGCAAAGAGGAAAGCAGATATGAAATGGGGTAAGAGTATGACAGAAAATTTTGAAAGTAATAAAAAGATGTTTTGGAAAGAAATTAAAAGAGGAAGAGGAGGCGAATCAAGCAGAGAAGAAAAGATGAAATGGGCAGATGGAGGCAGTGAGAGGAAGGTGGGCAGAGTATTTTAGGGAGTTGCTAAATGTGAAGGAGGATAGGGAGGGAAAGGTAGTTGCAGTGGGAAGCGCTAAGGAAATGAGAGTGATGAGTGAGGAAAATGGAGGAGAAATAGGGAAAGATGAAGTGAAAGCAGCTGTTAAGATGATGAGAGCAGGTAAGGCACTTGGTCTGGATGGATGCCATGCAGAATGTCTGAAGAAAGGAGCTGCAGTTATGGTGGACTGGCTGGTGAGGTTATTTAATGTTTGTTTAAGAGAGAGAAGAGTGCTGAAGGACTAGTGGAATGTCTATATAGTTCCACTTTACAAGGGAAGGGGGACAAATGTGAGTGTAGTAGTTACAGAGGGTTCAGCTTGTTGAGTGTAGTTGGGAAGGCTTATGGGAGGGTCTTGATTGAGAATATTAGGAGAGGAACAGAGGGAGTAATTGGTGAGGAACAGTGGGTTTAGGACAGGTAGGGGTTGTGGAGATCATATTTTTGTGGTAAGACAGATATGTGAGAAAGCTATAGGAAAAGGTAAGGATGTTTTTTTGGCTTTTATGGATTTGGAAAAGGCTTATGGCAAGGTAGACAGGAAGGCACTGTGGGAGGTATTACAGATATATGGGATAGGAGGAAGGCTGTTAAGAGCAGTCAAGAGTTTTTATGAGAGTAGTAGAGCTTGTGTTAGGATTAGAAATGGAGAGAGTGAATGGTTTGAGGTAAAATTGGGATTTTGTCAGGGATGTGTTATGTTGCCCTGGCTGTTCAATCAATACATGGATTGGGTGGTGCAAGAGGTGAATGCAAGGGTAGTGGGTCAAGGGTTGGAGATGGTTAAAGAAAATGGAGAAAAGTGGGAGGTGAGCCCATTGTTTGCGGATGACACTGTATTTGTAGTAGGATCAGAGGAGGGATTTAGGAAGTTGGTGACAGTTTGAGAAGGTGTGTGAAAGAAGGAAGCTGAAGATAAATGTGAGTAAAAGTAAGGTGATGAGATGTACAAGGGGAGAGAGTGACAGCAGACTGGAAGTGAGCATTAAGGGAGAGAGACTGGAGGAAGTGGATAGTTTTAGATAGTTGGGTGCGAATGTGGCAGGAAAGGGAGAAGTGGGGGTAGAGGTAGAATGTAGATTGAGAGAAATGAGTAAATGCCTTGGTGGATTGAAAAGTGTAATGAGAAATAGACATTTGGGAATGGATTTTAAGAGGAGGTTATATGAAGGAGTGATTGTGCCGACAACACTGTACGGGGCAGAAACATGGAATATAAGAGAGGAGAAGAGAGAAGGAGTTTGAATGTGTTTGAGATGAAATGTCTGAGAAGTATGATAGGGGATACTAGGCTGGATAGAGTGAGAAATGAGGAGATGAGGAGAAAAGGGGTGGAAAGGGAGCTGGGAGATAGGGTTGATGAAAGTGTATTAGGATGATTTGGACACATGGATAGAATGAGTGAAGAAAGATTAGTAAAAGAGTTGTGGAAGGCAGAGGTGGAAGGAGTGAATATGAGGGGGCATCCTAGGATGAGATGAATGGATGGGGTAAAAGGGGCATTACGAATGAGAGGAATGTCTGTTGAGGAAGGATGGGAGAGGACAGAAGATAGGGGTGAATTGAGAATGGTTATGTATGGATGATGCTATGATGCATGAGGGGGTGGGGGATGGGGGTGAGGGAGTATGTATGAGAAATGAATTGACGCAGCTCGAAGGGATTTCTCCCCGTTTGCTCTTTTTCTGCATGAGGGGACAGAAAAAGGCTGAATTTATGAAGCAGCCTTGCTGTGGATGTGCTGTGTCCTGCGACACTGCTTCTGAACCAGAGCAGTGGACAGGATGTAGGTATGACCCGTCATCAAAGGAGGTGCCAAGATGTGAGGGAGGGAAGAGGGTGGAGGGTAGTGGAATATGTAGGGGATGGAATGGGTGGTAGTGGTTTCTATGCCTTTTTCTTTTTGGCTACCTTCCGTAGAAGGGGAAAAAAGCCGTTGGTATATGTATGTACATATTTCTCCACTCGTTTATAGATCTTCATCGGAATCATCCATTTTTCTTCCACTTGTGTTTCTTCTTTGTAGAATTTTTCCCAGCTTGCTTTAAGAAAAAAATTCTTAAGTTTCTCAAAGTTCATTTTGCCATACATCAGTCTACCTTTTCTGTGTTTATCATTTCTTTTTATATATATATTTCCTCTAATTCTAACTCAAGTAGTATGTGGTCATTCTTTGCAATTGGTGTCTTGTATCCAATTTTGTCTACTATTTCAGGTTCTGACGTAAATATTAAATCTAGTCTCAATGGTTCTTCAGTATTTCTAAATCTAGTGTTTTCC
This sequence comes from Oratosquilla oratoria, assembly GCF_046742065.1. Taxonomy (NCBI): domain Eukaryota; kingdom Metazoa; phylum Arthropoda; class Malacostraca; order Stomatopoda; family Squillidae; genus Oratosquilla; species Oratosquilla oratoria. The sequence goes on from NC_134777.1 coordinate 135,474,614, forward strand.
TTTACCCATTGTGTCAATGCATGTTCCATAGTCATGTCAAGTAATACATTTCCCCACTGATCCTCTCCACCTTTCATTGTCATCTCTTCCCAACATATTTCTTTGCAATTATAAACACCCATGAGTACTGCATTACCTCAATACATCAGCATCTCATTTAATGAAGATTTCGTAATATGTAACATTTTGGGGTGATTGTGCTGACAGTACTGTCTGGGGCAGAAACATGGAACATAAGAGGGGAAGAGAGTAAGAGTTTAGATGCATTTACCTAGTTGTATTATACAGGAAGGGAGCTATGCTCGTGGTGACCCGTTTTTGTATCTTTCAGCATCAGTTTTTCTCTTAAAATCTTGAATAGTATTTGCACACAGTTTCTTTATCTAAGTTATTCCAGATATCCAGCACTCTGTGTGGGAAGGTTTTTTTTTTTTTTTTTCCGATCTCTCCTATAGTTATCCTTTTTGAGTTTCTTTTCTTGACATCTTGTTTTTCCATTATCATTTTTAGTAAGTCATTCCTATCAAGGATTTCCATTCCTTTCATGATTCTATAGATAGTAGATCACCTCTTTCTCTTCTCTGCTCCAGTATTGGTAGCTCCAATTTGGATAAGCTTTGTATGTTAATTTGGAAAGAGCTGGTGCCAACTTTGTCATTGCTCTCTGTATTCTTTCTAATTTCCTTATATTCTTTTCAGTACTGGGTGTCCAAAGTGTTGCTGCGTATTCCAGTTTTGGTCTAATCATACATACATATACCAAGGCTTTTCCCCCCTCCCCTTACAAGGGGGGTAGCCAAAAAGAAAAAGGCATAAAATCATTCCCACCCATTCCATCCCTGAATACACTCCACACCCCTCCACCCTCCCTCTTATCTTAGCACCTCTAATCAATGTAACTAATATTTTTTAATCATTTCTTCATCCTAATAGTCAAATGCCACTTTCATTGACCTTAATAGGTTGAAGGTTTCTCTGACTATTTTGTTTATATGTTTATCCAGTGTCATGTCTTTGCTGATTATTACTCCAAGGTCCCTTTCCGAGTACACTTTTTTTTTTCACCAATTTTATAATTTTTTGAAATTCTTTTTTTAACTTTTCCAAACTCCATTATGCTACATTTCTTGATATTGAAGTTCACTTCCCACTTTTGAGTCAATTTCCAGATTTTGTCCAGGTCTGATTGTAATGAATCACAGTCCTCTTCTGTTCTTACTCTCTTTAGTATTTTTGCGTCATCTGCAAGAAATTCATATACCATTCAATTCCTTCATCCATGTCATTTACATATATGGCAAACATGATTGGAGCCAGCACTGACCCCTGTGGGACACCACTTATCATTTCTTCCCACTTCAAGTATTTGTCTCTAATTAGTACCCATATTTTTCTCCCAGTCAGGAAGTCCTCCATCCATTCTAATAATTTACCTCTAATGCCACCTATTGATTCTATTTTTCTTATTAGTTTCTTGTGTGGTACCTTATCAAATACTTTTTGTAGATCTAGATAGGCACAGTCTGCCCATCCATCCCTCTCTTGTATTATATCTATTAGTCTTGAATAGAAGCAGATCAGGTTTGTTGTACATGATCTTCCTTGTCTAAACCCAAATTGATATGGGTTCAGTATAGTTTTTTCTTCCAGGTGTTTAACCCATCTACTTTTGATCACTTTTTCACATATTTTTGCTACTGTGCTTGTTAGGGAGAGTCTGTAGTTAGTAGTTGGATTTTCCTTATTTCCTCCTTTATATATTGGTACAATGTTTGCATTTTTTTCAGTCTTGTGGTACCTTTCCTTCTTTGAGCAAGCATTTGATTATATTGTATATGTTATCTGTTAATTCCCCTATGCATTCTTTCAGTATTCAATTTGCAATTCCATCTGGACCATGCGATTTTCTGACATCAAGGTTTTTTTATTTGGTCGCTGATTTCCTTCTTTGTTACAGTTATTTCCTTCATGGGGGGGGGGGAGGGTTTGTCTTTCTATTCCCTCACAGTTAGGTGAGTTCTCAATTGTGAATACCAATTTGAAATGGTTGCTCATAATTTCTGCCATTTCTTGTTCTTCCGTATGTTCATGACTTCCTTGGCACAGCTTTTCTATTTCTTGTTTGTTTTTTAGTTTACCATTCACATATCTGTAAAATAGTTTAGGTTGTTCCTTGCATTTTTCTGTTATTTCTTTTTCATAATTAGTCTTTTCTTGTCTGCATATTTTTACAAAATTGTTTCTTAGTTTGATGTAAGTTTGCCATTTGCTAGTTTTTTGTTTTGTTTTTTTTTCCATTTTTTCCAGGCTTTGTCTCTTTTATCCTTAGCTTCACTACATTTTTTGTTGCACCAGTTCTTTATATATGCTTTTTCTTGCTTTTGTTGTGGTACATATTTGTTCACTCCCTCGTTATAAATTTCTTTTAGTATATTCCATTTCTCATCAATCCTTGTTTTTTCCTTTAGGAATTTTTCCCAGTTTGCATTACAAAAGAGTTTTTTAGTTTCTCAAATTTTGTTTTGTTGTACATTGGTCTTCTATTCTATGATTATTATTTCTTCTTAGGTTTATTTGCTCTTTTAATTCAAATTATATTAGTACATGGTCACTCTTTCCTATTGGTGTTTTGTAATCTATTCTGTCTACAATTTCAGGTTCTGACGTAAGTATTAAATCCAGTCTCAAAGGTTCCTCATTGTTCCTGTATCTGGTGTTTTCCTTTATCCACTGAGTCACTGTGTATTCAATGGTCATGCTGCCCCATATATCTTCTCCACCTTTTACTGTTATTTCTTCCCAACATATTTCTTTTGAGTTAAAATCACCCATAATTACTGTATTTCCTCTTTCAGTATATCAATCAGTTCATACTATCTTCCAACAATTTGGAATGATTGTGTTCAGGATGAAATGCTTGAGAAATATGGTAGGGGTTACTAGGCAGGATAAATGAGAAATGAGGTGAGGAAGAGAGTGGGGGTAAAAAAGGAGTTGGGAGGTGAAAAAGTATTGGGATGGTTTGGACACATGGAAAGAATGAGTGAAGAAAGGTAAAAGAGGTGTGGAAGGCAGAGGTGGATGGAGTGAACATGAAGGGATGACCAAGGATGAGATGATGGATGGGGTAAAAGGGATGTTGTAAAAGAGGGGGATGTCTGTTGAAGAAGGAAAGGAGAAGATAGAAGATAGGGGTGAGTGGAGAATGGTTGTGTGTGGATGAGGCTGTGATGCATGGAAGGGAATGGGTGGGGAATGGAGGGTTAGGGAGTATGTGTTAATGATATACAGATGCAGCCCAAAGGGATTTCTCCCCATCTTCTCTGTGTTTTGCTACATTGCTTCTGAGGGCAGTGGACAAGATACAGGGATGACCTGTCATGCAGGAGGAGCTAAGAAAAGAGGGAGGGAGGGGTGGTGAATAGGAGTGGAGTATGTGAGGATGAAATGGGTGTGAATTTATTATGCCTTTTGACTTTGGCTACCTCACTTGTAAAGGGGAAAAGCCCTAGGTATATGTATATAGAAAATGTATTTCTCTAAATCCATTTGATATTTAATCTTTCTCAATTTGTTCTCATGACCTGAAATCCTTCCTAACCCTAATCCCTTCTGTCATTGTAGTCTATCCTCTTGAGCAACTTGAATACTGTAATCATATTACCTCTTGTTAATCTTTCAAAACTGGTAGACACGGTGTGGTTTATCTACCAGGCTGGGAACCAGTTTGACTGTTGCCCTTTGTATTCTCTCAATCTCATTTATATCCTTCACTCTTTGTAGGAACTATGCCACTGATGCATAATCTAGTCTTGGATGAATCATAGTTTCTATGAGTTTTTACATTATTTCTTCATCCATAGTGAAAAGCCAATTTAATATTCTGCAGCAATCCATATGTTTCTCCCATAATCCTGTTGATATGTCTGTCAGGTGATAGATTGTCTTATCAATACTCCCAAATCTTTCTCCTTTTTTCCTCTTGTAATGGGTTTGCTTAACAAGGAATAGTTTAGAGATGGTCTTGTAGAGATTTTACTTATTTTCAATACTTTACATTTTCCTTTTTTTTTTATTGAAATTCATTTTCCATTACTGGCTCCGTGAAAATATAGTTTCTAGATCTTTTTTCAACAGCCTACAGTCCTCCTTTTTCACACTTCTCATGATTTTTGCATCACCTGCAAACTTGTTGGCATAGCATGTTATACATACATACATATACCAATATCATTTTCCCCCTTACAAGGGAGGTAGCAAAAGTTAAAGGCATAAATCCATTCCCACCCATTTCATCCGCACATACTCAACTCCCATTCACCACCCCTCCCTCCCTCTTTTCTTGGCTCCTGCCCTGGGCCAGAAGCAATGTAGTAAAACACAGCACATCCACAGCAAGGCCCCTTCATTTAATTGGTGACCCATCCACCCCTGCCTCCATCCCCTCATGCAGAAAAAGAGAAGACAAGGAGAAGTCTCTTTAGGCTGCATCAAAATATCATTCACACATATTCTCCCCCCCCCCCCCACATACCCCTGTCTGGGGTATTGGCTGCATATTATTGTATGGTTGAAAGCTGCTCAGTAGCATGCAACTGATAGTTTAAGGTCTATACTGGGTGCCCCTATGGACCAGAGTCACACATCATTTTGTCTATAATAGAGGAAATCTCTATTCATAGAGAAGTTATGCTACTTTATTATATTGTGATTAGCCCTCTGTTATGCTGTCCCCCCACTCTTAATAGTGTCAGTTAAGCAGTAGTTGTCACTCAGGTCAGGTCAACCGGGTAGCTGCTTCAGTTAGCGATATGGCGAGTGAATGTGTTACTGTGTTCAGCGCCGAAGAGGTACAATCTCTACTTAGTAGAATTGAAGCCTTGGAGGATGCTGTTAAGTGCCTTAAAGAGGAGAATCGAGTTCTCCGCTCGAAGGCCCATAATACGGAAGACAAAATTAGCGATGAGCATGGATGGAATACGGTGAAAAATAAGATGCGGAAAAGTGGAAAAAAGTCCTCACCAGCCCCACTGAAATGCAAAAACTCGTTTCAAGTGCTGGCGAATCTGCAGGAAGAAGAAACTAATGAAATCCAAGAGAAGAAGGAAAGGGCAGACGCTGGATCCCTGCCAACAGGTAAGATTTTGGTAGTAGGAGACAGTCAAGTGAGGTATTTAGACAGGGTTTTCTGCGACAAAGATAGGAAACATAGGACGCAGGTGTGTTTCCCCGGCGCGGGCATAGGAGATGTTAGAGATAGGATTGAAGAGTGTCTAGTAGGGGAAGGTAAGGACCCAGTAGTTTGCTTAAGTGCCGGAGGAAATGATATAGGTAAGTTAGGGAGTGAGGAATTATTTGCACGGTACTGGGATGCGCTAGACAAGATCAGAAATAGGGGAGGTGTTCCTGTAGTATGTGGAATCCTTCCGAGGCATAGAGTTGGAGGCATGTGGCATTCCAGGGCTATTGCAATGAATTGCAGGCTGGCAAAACATTGTAAGGCTAATGGATGGGCATTTGTCGACAACTGGGACCGCTTTTATGGTAAGAATCACCTATACACAAGAGACGGAGTGCATTTGTCTCCCACAGGATTTCGGCTCCTTGCTGAATCCCTTGAGCGAGAATTAGGCATCCTACAGGTTTTTTTCGGGTAGATTACGTGGGAGTAGGGGGGGAAGTATCGGAATATAGTTTAGGCAATAGAAACAACTTAGAGGACTGTGTAAAAAATCACCAAAGCAGGTAGAGGGAAGATAAACTTAAAGTTTACTATACAAATAGCAGGAGCATAATTGACAAAATTGATTTGCTGCGAGGTAAAGCATGCGTAGAAAATTTCGATATTATAGCTATTACTGAATCCTGGATCAACATGGCTGATAAACATTTCCTTCCAGAAATCGAAAAAGAAGGATATAAGTTTTTTCATAAGGATAGGGTCGGTAGGAATGGGGGAGGTGTAGCACTTTTCGTTAAAAATACATTAAACTGTATTATCAACAATTCAATTAAGGAAGAGGACTGTATGGAATCTATTTGGGTAGAGATTATAGGCAAGAATAAGAAAGTTATTATTGGCATCTTGTATAGACCTCCTAACCTCAGCATTGAGCAGACTGATTCCCTGATTCATGAAATTCACAGAGCGTCCCAGTACAAAAACGTTGTAATCATGGGAGATTTTAACTATAGAAACATTGACTGGGAAACTTTAATAGGAGATCATGAAGCAAAGAAATTCCTAGATGTGGTGGAGGATAATTTCCTAAAACAAGTGATTACCGATCCTACGAGGGGACAAAATACCCTGGACTTAATTCTAACAAATAATGAGCACCAAATTAGCAGCGTAATAGTGGGAGATAGTCTAAGCTTTAGCGATCATCAAGAAATAAGATTTAATGTTATTTGGGAAAAATTAAAAAGTACGAATAACGTTCAAGTACCAGACTTCAGGAAAGCAAAATTTGACAATATAAAAACCTATTTCAAATTGAATACGAAAAGCCAGGCGGACGTTTCAGACATTCTCGATTCTCGTTGTGGGGCTGGTAGTCAGGTCTGGGTCACGGAGGGTAATATGCATACCTTAGGTCAGGTCATTTGGGGGCGAGGGCCCAACAGTCAGGTTAGCAATTTAGATAAAGTCCTGACTGCGATCCGATTTTTAGAGGGGGTGAAGAAAGTAGTCTAACTAATATCAGCATTAGTGAAGAAGTAGTCAAGCAGATTGACAGACTTAAAGCTACAAAATCTCCGGGTCCAGACGAAATTTTTCTAAGAATGCTTAAAGAGTGTAAATTTGAAATCTGCGACCAGTTAACTGAAATATTCAATAAATTGGTAGACACTGGTTCTGTTCCAACTGCTTGGAGGCAGGCAAACATTGTTCCTGTTTTTAAGAAGGGAGATAGATCGTCTATATGCAACTACAGGCCAATCAGTTTGACATCGGTTATAGGAAAAATGTTTGAATCAATAATAGTAAATAGACTCGGAGAACACATTGAAGGGCATAATTTAATTTGTGATCACAGCATGGTTTCTCCAAGGGTAAGTCATGTTTGACTAATCTTCTATCCTTTTACACTAAAGTATATAAGGTGTCAGACAACAATGAAAATTACGATGTTATTTACCTTGACTTTAGCAAAGCGTTCGACAAAGTGCCACACCAGAGACTACTAAATAAAATCAAAGCCCATGGCATAGGAGGAAAAGTGTTAGAATGGATTAGAGCTTGGATTAGTAACAGAAAACAGCGGGTCACCATAAATGGAATAAAATCTAGGTGGGGCAATGTTACTAGCGGGGTCCCCCAGGGCTCGGTTTTGGGTCCCTTGTTGTTCATTATGTATATAAACGACTTAGACGATGGGTTAAATAGTGATGTTAGTAAGTTTGTGGACGACACTAAAATAGGACGCCTAATTAGGTCAGGAGACGACGCCCAGATTCTGCAGGATGATCTTAATAAACTGTTAACATGGTCGGTGAAATGGCAAATGAACTTCAATATCTCTAAGTGTAGCATGTTAAACGTAGGGCTACACAACCCCGAAAATAGATACAACTTAGATAACACGTTTTTAGAAATATCTGAGTGCGAGAGGGACTTGGGAGTTCTGGTGAGTCCGGACCTTAAAACCAGGAAGCAGTGCATTAGCGCCAGAAATAAAGCTAACAGATTATTAGGCTTCATTGCTAGGACGGTAACGAATAGAAGTGCAGAGGTAATTATTAAACTCTATCTAGCAATAGTTAGACCCATCCTTGACTATGCGGTACAGTTTTGGTCTCCGTCCTACAGAATGGACATAAATTCACTAGAATCAGTACAGAGAAGAATGACCAAAATGATACAAGGACTCGGAAACTTGCCTTACGAAGAGAGGCTTAGGTACCTAAACTTACACACTCTGGAAAGACGCAGAGTGCGGGGTGATCTAATAGAAGTGTTCAAGTGGATCAAAGGCTATAACAAGGGTGATGCAAACAAGGTCATCATAATAAAACAACAGGGCAGGACTCGCAGTAATGGGTATAAACTGGACAAATTTAGATTTAAGAAGGAAATAGGCAAGAATTGGTTTACTAATAGGGTGGTCAATGAATGGAATAAACTTAGTAACCATGTAGTAAGCGCTGAAACTATCAGTTGTTTTAAAAAACGATTAGACAACTTTATGGATGGGGATGACAGGTGGTGATGGATATGGAGCTCCCTAGTGTAGGCCTTATGGTCTTTTGCAGTCTCCTTTATTCATATGTTCTTATGTTATGTTCAGTACCACTTCTCTGAATATTCATTTCCTTTTTTGATGAACCCTGTGGTAGGGGAGAAAGAATACTGCCAGAGTGTTCCTACTTGAGTCATAAAAGGTAACAAAAAAGGGATGGGGATAGAACTATACATCTGTAACCCCAAAAGGGACATTCCTAAAAGAAAAAGAAGAAAAAAAAAAAAGCATGTCATTAATATAAATAAGAAATGTTATAAGTGCTAGGACTGAACCTTGTTAAACTCGGCTGAACACTGCTTTTCATCCTGACATTTTATCATTTACTACTGGTGGATTAAAAAGTGTAATGAGAAATAGACATCTGGGAATGGATGCTAAGAGGAGGTTATATTTGCCTAGTTGTATTTTGCGGGAAGGGGAGCAATGCTCGTGGTGTCCCGCCATTGTATCTCGCAGTGTCTAGTTTGCTTTTAAACTCATTAATGGTTTTTGTGCATATTATTTCATTATCCAGTTTGTTCCAAGTGTCCAATACTCTATGTGGAAAATGTTTTTCTTCAGTTCTCTTCTATAGCTATGTTTTTTTATTTTCTTTCCATGTCCTCTTGTGTTTCTCTTGTCCCAGTTAAGTAAGTCCTCTCTATCAAGTATCTCTGTGCCTTTCATGATTCTGTAGATGGTCAGTAGGTCACCTCTCTCTGCTCTTTGCTCCAGTGTTGGTAACTCCAGTTTAGCCAATCTCTCCTTGTATGATAGGTTTGCAAGTGCAGGTGCCTTTTTTGTAGCTGCTCTCTGGATTCTTTCTATTTTTTTTTATATTCTTTTTGGTACTGGGGGACCACAATGTCACTGCATACTCTAGTCTAGTCCTTATCAATGTAACCAATATTTTTTTTATCATGTCTTCGTCCAAGTATGCAAATGCCACTTTTATTGATCTTAGCAAATTGTAAGTCTCCCCGACAATTTTGTTAATCTGTTTATCATAGGACAAGTTGTTTGTGATAATTACTCCCAAATCTTTTTCAGATCCTACTTTCTTTACTTCCTTGGTTCCAATTGTATATTTTCCTGATATTCTATTTTTGCTTTTTCCAAACTCCATTATGCTACACTTCTTAGTATTAAAGTCCACTTCCCATTTCTGGCTCCAGTTCCATACCCTATTCAGGTCTTCCTGCAGTGCTTCACAGTCCTTATCAGTTTCTACTTTCCTTAACAGTTTGGCATCATCTGCAAAGAAGCTCATGTAACAGTTCACGTCCTCGTCCATGTCATTCATATAGATGACAAACATTATTGGTGCCAGTACAGATCCTTGCGGTACTCCACTGATCACCTCTTTCCAATCTGAATATTTTTCTCTGAGCACTACTCTCATCTTTCTACCAGTCAGGAAGTCCTCCATCAATTTCAGTAGGTTCCCTTGTATTCCTCCTATGTGTTCCAGTTTTTTTTAGTAATTTTCTGTGTGGTACTTTGTCAAAGGCTTTTTGCAAGTCTAGGAATGCACAATCAGCCCACCCATTTCTTGCTTGCACTATGTCTATTAGCCTTGAGTAGAAGCATATTAAGTTTGTGGTGCATGATCTTCCTTGTCTGAACCCAAATTGTCTTGGGTTTAATATGTTGTCTTCCAGATGTTTTACCCATCTATTCTTGATGATTTTCTCACAAATTTTGGCTATAGTGCTTGTTAGTGATACTGGCCTATAGTTGGTGGGTTCTTCCTTGTTTCCTCCTTTATATATTGGTACAATGTTAGCATTTTTCCAGTCATTAGGTATCTTTCCTTCTTTGAGTGAGCTATTTATTATGATGTGTATTTTGTCCATTAGTTCTTCTTTGCATTCCTTTAGAATCCAATTTGCAATACCATCCGGGCCATGTGATTTTCTGACGTCCAGTTTTGATAGGTGTTCTGATATTTCTTTTTGTGATGTTGTAAACTCACTCATGTGGGGAGATTGCTTGTTATTATCTTCGTCCCAATTTTGTATTTTCTCTCTGGTGAAGACAGATTTAAAGTGGTTGTTCATGACTTCGGGCATCTCTAATTCTTCTGTGTATTCTATATTTCCTTGGCGTAGTTTCACCATTTCCTGTTTGTTTTTAAGTTTACCATTCACATACCGATAGAATAGTTTGGGTTGATCTTTGCATTTATCTATAATATCCTCATGGTTCCTTTTCTCCTCTCTTCTCACATTAACATACTCATTTCTATAGTTTATATAAATTCGCCATTTGCTTTGTTTTTTTGTCTTTTCTTCACCTTTTCCAAGCTTTGTCCCTTCTGTCTTTTGCCTCACTGCATCTTTTGTTGAACCAACATTTAATGTACTTTCTCACTTTTGTCTCGGTACATGCCTGTTTACCCCTTCATTGTAATTATCCATCAATATATTCCATTTCTCTTCCAATGTTGTCTCTTCCATATAGAATTTTTCCTAGTTTGCATTCTGGAAGAATATCTTTAGTTTTGCAAAGTCTGTTTTGTTGTACATCAATCTTCCTTTCCTATGCTTTTTGTTCCTCTCCATGTCTATTTCTTCCTTTTGTACAATTTCGATGAGTATATGGTCACTCTCTCCAATTGGTATCTTGTAATGGATTTTGTCCACTATTTCAGGTTCTGTTGTAAATATTAAATCTAGATTCGATGGCCCTTCATTGTTTCTGTACCTTGTGTTTTCACTGACCCATTGGGTCATAGGGTACTCCATGGTCATGTCTAGCAGCACATTGCCCCACAAGTCAACTCCTCGCACTGTCATGTTATCCCAACAAATTTCTTTGCAATTGAAGTCCCCCATAATTACCAGATTACCCTTACCCATTAGTATCTCGTTTAGTGATTTTCTTGTATCTTCTAGCATTTTTGTTTGTTCATTCTCTTTCCAAGCATTCATTTTTGGGGGCACATAGGTCACCACAAACTTTCTACTTTTCATATTCTTGCCTTCGAGTTTTTATCATGATCAGTTCAACATTACCTTTGCCCTCTTAAATTTTTGTCACGTTTAGGTCTTTTTTGGCCAAGAACATGATTCCCCCTCCCTGTTTCTTGTCCCTGTTTTTTATCCAGTAATTGTATGGACCTTGTCCAATAACGATGGATGGTATTTCACCTCTTAGTTTAGTCTCTACAATTCCCATTATGTCTGGTTTTTCTTCTAACAGGTAATCATTGAGTTCATTCAGACCTGAAATTAATCTGTCAATGTTAGTATAGGCCACTTTTAATTTTCTTCCTTCTCCATTATTTTTTCTGTCCTTGGTTTTTTCATTTTGATATGCTATTGTCTCAATCTCATGTCGATTACACTCCAATGGAATTCTTTGCTTTCTGTCTCCAATCTCATCAAGTTTTTTTTCTTTGCTTCTTCTCTTAGTGACTTTTCTTTTTCTAATTCCTCAGTATTCATTTCTCTTTTTATCCATATCTTATTGTACTTTTCACTCCTTGCCAAGTTGCCTACTTTTTCAAATATGTCTTCTACTACATCTGTGACCTTAATTTTATCTTTAGAGGTCGATTTCTATCCTTAGAATAGCGACCGATTCTACATGTCTCTTCCAGGTCTATGCGTGCATCTCTTTCCCCCCCTGAATTTAATTTTGGATTTCTACTGCTGTCTCTTTTTCTTCTTTTTCTCTCATGTACCTCGCCAATCCCTGTTTTTCTTTTAGTCCATGTCCATATACCACAATACATTTTTTTCTATCTACTGTATCCCTGACCCAGTTAGCTTTTTTGTTGATCACTTGGATAATTGTATCTTTTGCATTATCCTGCATTTGCTGCTTGACTATTTCTTTAAAAGCAATTTCCTTGTTTTCGATTATTTTCCTTCCACTTAATTTTCTGAATACTTTCCTCACCAAGGTTCTCTTCGATTTTTTGTGTCAATTCTTGTAATTTATTGTTCACCTCCTTTAAATTTTCGCTGTTGTTATTATCATTAGTTTTCTTCTTTTCGTTATCATTCTTCAGCTCATTTATATCCCTTTTCATTTCTTTAATCTCGTTTGTAAGATCCAAGTTGGTTTTTCTTAGGTCAGAAATTTCGTGATTCACCTGTGCTAAGCAATCTATTAGTCCTATGATATCTTTTCTTAAGTCCATAATTTCATTCTCCCACCGAATCCTATTTTTGCTCATATCTCTCTCTATCTCTAATAATCGACTTAAGTTCCTGCTTTCATACTTACTAAATCCTGGAAAGTCTCATTGCACGTGTTTGGGCAAGGTTTGTTTACATCACGGTTCGATCGACTGACGCCAGATGGCTCTGGTTCGTGACTGGCTTTCGAGTCGTTGTTTTCTTTCATTTTCGCTAATTCCATGTTAATACAATTGACTAGCACTGCAGAGATATCATTTCGGACACTCATGATCACTCCCCACCCCTACAATACAAACCAGGTTTCCTTTTTGGTCGTAAATCCTCTTCTTGGTCCCGCGACGACGACGACAATGGAGGTGTTCACCCATCATATGAAGGAGTGATTGTGCCAACAGCACTGTATGGGGCGGAAACATGGAACATAAGAGAGGAAGAGAGGAGTTTGAATGTGTTTGAGATGAAATGTCTGAGAAGTATGATAGGGGTTACTAGGCTAGATAGAGTGAGAAATGAGGTGAGGAGAAGAACGGGTGAAAAGGGAGCTGGGAGATAGGGTTGATGAAAGAGTATTAGGATGGTTTGGACACATGGAAAGAATGAGTGAAGAAAGATTAGTAAAAGAAGTGTGGAAGGCAGAGGTGGATGGAGTGAATATGAGGGGACATCCTGGGATGAGATGGATGGATTGGGTGAAAGAGGCATTACAAAAGAGAGGAATGTCTTTGGAGGAAGGACGGGAGAGGACAGAAGAATGGAGAAGGGTTGTGTATGGATGATGCTGTGATGCATGAGGGGGAGTGGGTGGGGGATGGGGGGTGAGGAAGTATGTATGAGAAAAAATTTGACGCAGCCTGAAAGGATTTCTCCCCATCTTCTCCTTTTCTGCATGAGGGGATGGAGAGGGGGGGGGCGTCGCCAAATTAATGAAGCGGCCTTGCTGTGGATGTGCTGTGTCCTGCAACACTGCTTCTGACCTAGGGCACTGGACAGGATGCAGGGATGACCTATTATCCAGGATGTGCCAAGATAAGAGGGAGGGAGGATGGTGGAGGGGAGTGGAATATATAGGAAATGGAATGGGTGGGAGTGGTTTCTATCTTTTTTTCTTTTTTTTTGCTGCCCCCCCCCCCCGTGTAAGGGGGAAAAAGCCTTTGGTATCTTTGGTATATGTATGTACTACTGTCCTCATGGACCCTTCAGAAAGTCTTTTGTGCATTCAAGTAGTTTACCTCTTGGTCTTTCCATATGCTCCAGTTTCCTGATGTCTTCCAAAACTTGCTAATTACTTCATTTGCCATGGCTTGCAATTTAAACTTGATTTTCATTGGTGTGAGCCATTTCTCTTATAATTACCTAACCTAACAAATTGTCAGTCAAATCAGTTGTATCCAAGTCATTTCTGCCAATCATGGAGGTAATTTCCTGAACCTTTTGCATCTTACATGTTCTTTGTGTACCCTTCATGAAATGATGGGGCATCTTCCTGCCAGCCAAAATTGATACATCCAGTCTTTTCAACTACATCTCTGAATTTTTTTTTTTATTTTAATAACCTTCACTATTCATGTCTTAGCCTAACATATCTTCTCTGCTACTGTATGATCTCTGTAAAGTTTAATGTATCCTTGAAGAAAAAATGGAGGTTTGATGATAGCAGTGAAAAGAAGCATTAACCTACTCCATACAATGATGCCTATTTACCTAGTTGTATTTTATGGGAAGGGGAGCTACTCTCGTGGTGTCCTGCCTTTGTATCTCGCAGTGTCTAGTTTGCTCTTAAATTCATGAATGGTTTTTGTGCACACTATTTTTTCATCCAGTTTGTTCCAAGTGTCCACTCTATGTGGAAAACTTTTTCTTCAGATCTCTTCTATAACTGTTTTTTTATTTTCTTTCCATGTCCTCTTGTGTTTCTCTTGTCCCAGTTTAACAAGTCCTCTCTCTCAAGTATTTCTGTGCCCTACATGATTCTATAGATGGTCAGTAGGTCGCCTCTCTCTCTTCTTTGCTCCAGAGTCAGTAACTCCAGTTTAGCCAGTCTCTCCTCATATGACAAGTTTGCAAGTGCAGGGGCCAATTTTGTGGCGGCTCTCTGGATTCTTTCTATTTTCTTTATAATCTTTTTTGGTACTGGGTGACCACAAGGTTGCTGCACATTCTAGTCTAGGCTGTATCAGTGTGACTAATATTTTTTTAATAATTTCCTCATCCAAATATGTAAATGCCACTTTTATTGATCTTAGCAAGTTATAGGATTCTCTGACAATTTTGTTCATCTGTTTATCATAGGACAAGTTGTTTGAGATAATTACACCCAAATCTTTTTCGGATCCCACTTTCTTTACCTCCTTAGTTTCAATTTTATATTGTCCTGATATTTTATTTTTACTTTTTCCAAACTCCATTATGCTACACTTCTTAATGTTAAAGTTTTTACTTTCCTTAATTTAGCATTGTCTGCAAAAAAGCTCAAGTAACATTGCACATCATCATCCATGTCATTCACATAAATAGCAAACATTATTGGAGGCAATACAGATCCTTGCGGAACTCCACTGAACACCTCTTTCCAACCTGAGTATTTTTCTCTTGAGTACTACTCTCATCTTTCTACCAATCAGGAAGTCCTCCATCCATTTTAGTAGGTTCCCTTGTATTCCTCCTATATGTTCCAGTTTATTTTTTTATTTTTTGTGTGGTACCTCGTTGAAATCTTTTTGTAAGTGCAGGAAGGCACAGTCAGCCCATTCATTCCTTTCTTGCACTATGTCTATTAGTCTTGAGTAAAAACATATTAACCCCTTCACTCCGGGGCACATCGCATGTCTGGCAGCATTAGCTGCCAGATGTGCGATGTTGCGTCATAATAATCGCATTATAAAAAATAAAGTCACTGCTCAATCGCTCGTTCTCTTTCACCCGTGAATTTTGATAACCATAGAAAATATGATGAAGCCAGTTTAGAAAGAATGAGGGTCACGCAGGTATGACTACAATAAATATAATCAAGACGCTGACATCGGCATCATCGCGCACCCACTTGCTCCTCATGACGCCTACGTAGGCGTCACCGTATGGAAGTGGTTAAGTTTGTGGTACATGACTTCTTTGTCTGAACTCAAATTGTCTTCGGTTTATTATATTATTTTCTTCCAGGTGTTTTACCCATCTATTCTTGATAATTTTCTCACAAATTTTGGCTATAGTGCTTGTTAGTGAGACCAGTCTATAGTTAGTTGGTTTTTCCTTGTTTCCTCCTTTATTTATTGGTACAATGTTAGCATTTTTCCAGTTTTTGGTATTTTTCCTTCCTTAACCACTTCCATATGGTGACGCCTACGTAGGTGGCATGAGGAGCAAGTGGGTATGCGATGATGCCGACGTCGGCATCTTGATTATATTTATTGTAGTCATATCTACGTAACCTCCATTCTCTCTAAACTGGCTTCATCATATTTTCTATGGTTATCAAAATTCACGGGTGAAAGAGAACGAACAATTGATATAGCATATTCTAGTTTCGGTCTTATCAATGTAACAATTTCTTAACCATCTCTTTATCCATGTAGTCGAATGCCACCTTCATTGATCTTAACAAATTGTAAGTCTCTCCAAATATCTTGTTTACATGTTTGTCAAATGTCAAGTCACTTGAGATGATTATTCCTAGGTCCCTCTGTGATTTAGCTTTCTTTACTTTGTCTCCAATCATATATTTTCCTGAAACTCTATATTTGCCTTTTCTGAACTCCATTATGCTACATTTCCTGATGTTGAAATTCATTTCATATTTTAGACTCCATTCCCATACTTTATATAGGTCATCTTGTAATGATCTACAATCTTCTTCTGTTTTCACTCTCTTGAGCAATTTAGCATCGTCAGCAAAGAAGTTCATGTAACAATTCACTCCTTTGTCCATTTATGTATATGGCAACTTATTATGTTATGTATTTTGTCCATTAGTTCTTTGCATTCTTTTAGAATCCAATTTGTAATTCTGTCCGAGCCATGGAATTGCCTGACATCAAGGTTTGATAGATGTTCCATTATTTATTTTTGTGTTATTGTTATCTCGCTCATGGGGGGAGATCGCACTTCATTTCCTTCGTCCCAATATTGTGCCTTCTCTCTAGTGAAAACAGACTTGAAGTGATTATTCATGAACTTCGGCCATTTCTAAATTTTTTGTGTATTCTATATTTCCTTGGCATAGTTTCACCATTTCCTGTTTATTTTTAAGTGTACCATTCATGTATTGGTAGAATAGATTGGGTTGCTCTTCGCATTTATCTATAATATCTTTTTCATAGTTCCTCTTATCCTATCTTCACACTTTTACATACTCATTTCTATAGCCTATATATACTTGCAATTTTCCAGTTGTTTTTTTTAATATTTTCTCCATCTTTTCCAAGCCCTGTCCCTTCTATCTTTTGCCTCACTGCATTTTCTGTTGAACCAGCATTGAATGTGTACTCTCTCTAGCTTCTGTCTTGGTATGTGCCTATTCACTCCTTCATTGTAATTTTCCATCAAGATATCCCATTTTTCATCCACTTCTGTCTCTTCCATGTAAATTTTTTTCCCAATTTACATTCTGAAGGAATTTTTTTAGTTTTCCAAAGTCCGTTTTGCTGTACATCAATCTTCCTTTCCTATGCTTTTTATTTCTCTCCATGCATATTTCTTCCTTTTGTTCAGTCTCAATAAGTATATGGTCATTCATTCCAATTGGTGTCTTATATTGGATTTTATACACAATTTCAGGTTCTATTGTAAATATTAAATCTAGTCTCGACAGCTGCTCATTATTTCTGTATCTGGTGTTTTCACTGACCCACTATGTCATTGTATATTCCATGGTCATGTCCAGTAATACATTACCCCACAAGTCTTCTCTGCCTTTCACTGTCATGTCCCCCCCAACAAATTTCTCTGCAGTTAAAGTCCCCCATAATTGCCAGGTTAACTCCACACATTAGTATCTCATTCAATGAATGCGATGTATCTTCTAGCATTTTCACATGCTCATTCTCTTTCCAAGCGTTCATTTTTGGGGGCACATAAGTCACCACAAACTTTCTACTTTTCATGTCCTTGTCTTCGACTTTTATCATGATCAGTTCTACATTGATGGTGGAGATGTGTCTTGAGAGAGAGTTGATGATAGCAAATACAGTGTTAAGGAAGAAAGTCAAGCATAAGTACACATGGGAGAGGGTGGTGGATGGAAGGGTGGCAGATGGAGTGTTAATGGACTATATAGTGGTGACCAGGAGTATGGTAGGAAGAGTTAAGGATGTACATGTTCTAAGGGGAGAGAGTGGGGGAATATCAGATCATTTTCTGGTGGAAGGTAAATTGAGAGTGGAGAATAGGTGGAGAAAGAGGAAAAGGGCAGAAGGTAGGGAGGTACTTAGAGTGAACTGCTTAAATGAGAAAGAAAAGGAGAATGAGTATAAGAAGAAGCTGAGAGAGGAGTGGGAGGGAGTGAAGGATAGAGTAGAACTAGGAGTGGAGAAGGAATGGGGATGGTTCAAGGAGGGAGTCATAAGGTGTGCAAAGATGGTGTGTGGAACAAGGAGGATGGGAGGAAATAGAAGGAAGGGTAGTGAGTGGTGGGATGAGGAAGCAAAGAAGGGTGTAGAAGAGGAGGCATTCATAGATTGGCTATAAATTAGGACAAGGGAAGTGTATGAGAGGTACAAAGTAAAGAGAAGGGAAGTTAAGCATAAGATAAAGGAAGCAAAGAGGAGAGCAGATGTGAAGTGGGGTAAGAGTATGACGGAAAATTTTGAAAGTAAAAAGATGTTTTGGAAAGAAATTAAAAGAGGAAGAGGAGGCAAATCAAGTAGAGAAGAAAAGGTAAAAGGTGCAGATGGAGAGATGATAATGGAAGAGAAAGCAGTGAGAGGAAGGTGGGCAGAGTATCTTAGGGAGTTGCTAAATGTGAAGGAGGATAGGGAGGGAAAGGTAGTTGCAGTGGGAAGCACTAAGAAAATGAGTGATGAGTAAGGAAAATGGAGGAGAAATAGGGAAAGATGAAGTGAAAGCAGCTGTTAAGATGATGAGAGCAGGTAAGGCACTTGGTCTGGATGGATGCCATGCAGAATGTCTGAAGAAAGGAGGTACAGTTGTGGTGGACTGGCTGGTGATGTTATATAATGTTTGTTTAACCTATTCATTCCGGGGCACATCGCACGTCTGGCAGCATTAGCTGCCCGACGTGCGATGTTGCATCATAATAATCGCATTATAAAAGATAAAGTCAGTGCTCAATCATTCGTTCTCTTTCACCCATGAATTTTGATAACCATAGAAAATATGATGAAGCCAGTTTAGAGAGAATGGAGGTTACGTAGGTATGACTACAATAAATATAATCAAGACGCCAATGTCGGCATCATCGCGTACCCACTTGCTCCTCATGACACCTACATAGGCGTCACCATATGGAAGTGGTTAAGAGAGGGTAGAGTGCTGGAAGACTGGAGGAGTGCCTGTATAGTTCCGCTTTACAAGGGAAAGGGGACAAGTGTGAGTGTAGTAGTTTCAGAGGGATCAGCTTGTTAAGTGTAGTTAGGAAGGCTTATGGGAGGGTCTTGATTGAGAGGATTAGGAGAGGAACAGAGGGAGTAATTGGTGAGGAGCAGTATGGTTTTAGGACAGGTAGGGGTTGTGTAGATCATATTTTTGTGGTAAGACAGATATGTGAGAAAGCTATAGGAAAAGGTAAGGATGTTTTTTTTGGCTTTTATGGATTTGGGAAAGGCTTACGACAGGGTAGACAGGAAGGCACTGTGGGAGGTACTGCAGATATATGGGATAGGAGGAAAGCTGTTAATAGCAGTCAAGAGTTTTTACGAGAGTAGTAGAGCTTGTGTTAGGATTAGAAATGGAGAGAGTAAATGGTTTGAGGTAAAGGTGGGACTTCGTCAGGGATGTGTTATGTCACCCTGGCTGTTCAATCTATACATGGATTGGGTGGTGCAAGAGGTGAATGCAAGGGTAGTGGGTCAAGGGTTGGAGATGATAAAAAAAAAAAAAAAATGGAGAAAAGTGGGAAAGAAGTCAGTTGTTGTTTGCTGACAACACTGTGTTTGTAGCAGGACCAGAGGAGGGATTGAGGAAGTTAGTGACAGTTTGAGAAGGTGTGTGAAAGAAGGAAGCTGAAGATAAATGTGGGCAAAAGTAAGGTGATGAGATGTACAAGGGGAGAGAGTGACAGCAGGCTGGAAGTGAGCATTAAGGGTGAGAGACTGGAGGAAGTGGATAGTTTTAGATAGTTGGGTGCGAATGTGGCAGGAAAGGGAGGAGTGGGGGTGGAGGGAGAATGTAGATTGAGAGAAGCGAGTAAATGCCTTGGTGGATTAAAAAGTGTAATGAGAAATAGACATTTGGGAATGGATGCTAAGAGGAGGTTATATGAAAGAGTGATTGTGCCAACAGGATTGTATGGGACAGAAACATGGAACATAAGAGAGGAAGAGAGAAGGAGTTTGAATGTGTTTGAGATGAAATGTCTGAGTAGTATGATGCGGGTTACTAGGCTAGATAGAGTGAGAAATGAGGAAGTGAAGAGGAGAACAGGGGTGGAAAGGGAGTTGGGAGATAGGGTTGATGAAAGAGTATTAGGATGGTTTGGACACATGGTAAGAATAAGTGAAGAAAGATTAGTAAAAGAGTTGTGGAAGGCAGAGGTGGAAGGAGTGAATATGAGGGGGGTATCCCAGGATGAGATAGATGGATGGGATGAAAGGGGCTTACAAAAGAGAGGAATGTCTGTTGAGGAAGGACGGGAGAGGACAGAAGATAGGGGTGAATGGAGAAGGGTTGTGTATGGATGATGCTGTGATCCATAATGGGGAGTGGGTGGGGGATGGGGGGTGAGGAAGCATGTATGAGAATTTTTTTTACACAACCCAAAGGGATTCCTCCCTGTCTTCTCCTTTTCTTCATGAGAGGAAGGAGAGGGGGGGGGGGGTTTGCCGATTTTATGAAGCTGCCTTGCTGTGGATGTGCTGTGTCTTGCAACACTGCCTCTGACCCAGGGCAGTGGACAGGATGCGGGGATGACCCATCATCCAGGAGGTGCCAAGATAAGAGGGAGGGAGGAGGGTGGAGGTGAGTGGAGTGTGTTGGGAATGGAATGGGTGGGAGTGGTCTCTATGCTTTTTTTTTTCTTTTTGGTGACCCCCCGTGTAAGGGGGAAAAAGCCTTTGGTATATGTATGTATGTAGTTCTACATTACCTTTGCCCTCCGCAATTTTTGTCACATTCAAGTTTTTCTTGGCCAAGAACATGATTCCTCCTCCTTGTTTCTTGTCTGTTTTTAATCCAGTAATTGTATAGTCCTTGTGCAACATTGATAGGTTGTATTGCACCCCTTAGTTTAGTCTCCACAATTCCCATTATGTCTGATGTAGGCATCATGAAGCGTGAGTGGGTTTTACAAAGATGCAGATTTGGTTTCCTGATTATATTTATTTTGTAATTATGGCGGAGTTACCCCCGAATTTTCTGAATTGGCTTAATTGCATTTTCTGTGTTTATTATTACTCAGAGTGAAAGAGAACGAGTAAATCAGCAGTGACTTCATATTTTATCACATGAGTATTGTGATGCATTATCATACATCAGGCATCCAATGCTGCATGCGAGAATTTGACTTGTATCAAAGAAGTTAAAGTGGAAAAAGTAGAAATAGGAGAAGGAAACAAACTGTTCTAGATTCACCCATTATTCAGATTACACTGAATACCTCATCTTACACAGCCTCTTTGAACCATACCCAAACACACTACTTCTTCCGTGGGTGACTTATGGGCCAATCTGGTGTGGCTGTTTTTGGTTTTTGGATCTCCTGTGGCAAGAGAGTCTTGGAGTAAGAGATGGATTGATTGATCTTCCTCCTCCTCCTCCTCCTCGTCCTCTGTGATAATGTAATATGACCTTTTCAGTTTCCTCTTTGACCATCAAAAAGTTTCTAATTCCTTTAGAATGGCTTTCATGAATTAAAATGAGTAAAAGACAAACAATAAACAAACTCGTAATCAGTACTTCCTGTGTATTGTTTTTCTGAGCCATATATCAACATTGTTTTCATTGTATACCATATCTGTTTGTTTATATTAAAGAATGTTCAGAGATGATACCTTGAAAATTTATATATGTTATATAGAATATAGAATATATTTTATAGAATAAAAGAGGAAGAGGTTAAATGTGTTTGAGATGAAATTTCTGAAGTATGGTAGGGGTTACAATGTTGGATAGAGTGGGAAACGAGGTGAGAAGGAGGGCGGGGATGGAAAAGGAGATGGCAGATAGGGGTGATGAAAGAGTATTGGGATGGTTTGGACACATGGAAAGAATGAGTGAAGAAAGATTAGTAAAAGGTGTGGAAGACAGAGGTGGATGGAGTGAATATGAGGGGGTGACCAAGGATGAGATGGATGGATGGATGGGGTAAAAGGGGGATTGAGAAAGATGGGAATGTCTGCTGAGGAAGGAATTGAGAAGGCGGAAGATATCTGTTTGTTTATATTAAAGAATGTTCAGAGATGATACCTTGAAAATTTATATATGTTATATAGAATATAGAATATATTTTATAGAATAAAAGAGGAAGAGGTTAAATGTGTTTGAGATGAAATTTCTGAAGTATGGTAGGGGTTACAATGTTGGATAGAGTGGGAAACGAGGTGAGAAGGAGGGCGGGGATGGAAAAGGAGATGGCAGATAGGGGTGATGAAAGAGTATTGGGATGGTTTGGACACATGGAAAGAATGAGTGAAGAAAGATTAGTAAAAGGTGTGGAAGACAGAGGTGGATGGAGTGAATATGAGGGGGTGACCAAGGATGAGATGGATGGATGGATGGGGTAAAAGGGGGATTGAGAAAGATGGGAATGTCTGCTGAGGAAGGAATTGAGAAGGCAGAAGATAGGGGTGAGCAGCGGCGGCGCCAGGAATTTTTAGTTGGGTAGGCTAAGGGAAGGCTGAGCAAATTTTTTAGGGGGCTAATAGTAATATGATAATACACACATATTATCCTCATTTCAGAAGGGGAGGGGGTTAATGGTTGGGATAGCACTGATGGCTGACAAATCTTTAGCCCTGGCAATTAAAAATTCCACTTAATAAGATTATTTCAACGAGTGTTTTAAATTTTCAATTTGCTATTTCAGTTGGGGGGGCTAATGGGGGGGCTGGCCACTTTTTTGGGGGGGCTAAAGCCCCCCAAGCCCCCCCCTGGTGCCGCCACTGGGGGGTGAGTGGAGAATGGTTGTGTATATTGTGATGAATGGAAGGAAGTGAGTGGGGGATTAGGGATAAGAGAGTATTTACCTAGTTGTATTTTACGGGCCTGGAGCTATGCTCGTTATGACCCGTTTTTGTATCTCTCCACATCTAGTTTGCTTTTGAATTCGTGTATATTTGTGGCATTAACTCTTATCACTGTTCAATTTGTTCCAGACGTCAATCACTCTGTGTGGGAAGCTGTTCTTTTTCAGGTCTCTTCTATAGCTGTCTTTCTTTAGTTTCTTTGTGTGTCCTCTTGTTTCTCTTTTGTCCCATTTTAATAGGTCATCCCTATCAAGAACTTCCATTCCTTTCATAATTCTAAAGATGGTGAACAAATTGCCTCTCTCCCTTCTCTGTTCTAGTGTTATCAGTTGTGATTTCTCCAATCTTTGTTCATATGTCAAATTTGATAGTGGTCGCCACTCTCTGGATTCTTTCTAATTTTTTTTATGTTTTTCTTTGCGATAGGTGCCCACAATGATGCAGCATGTTCTAGTTTCGGTATTATTAATGCAACAATTAGTTTCTTAACCATCTCTTCATCCATGAAGTCGAAGGCCACTTTCATAGATCTTAACAAATTGTAAGTCTCTCCAAATATCTTGTTTACATGTTTGTCAGGAGTCAAGTTACTTGAGACGATTACTCCCAGGTCTCTCTTTGATTTCACTTTTTTGACTTCTTTACCTCCAATCATATAGTTTCCTGAGACTCTATTTTTGCCTTTACCAAACTCCATTATGCTACATCTCTTGATGTTGAAATTCATTTCGCGTTTCTGACTCGACTCCCATACTCTATGTAAATCCTCTGGTAACAATTTGTTATCTTCTGTTGTCACTCCTCAGCAATTTAGCATCATCGGCAAATAAGTTTATGTAACATTTCACTCCTTCGTCCATATCATTTATGTATATGGCAAACATTAAGGGAGCCAGAACAGAGCCTTGGGGGACACCACTTTTTACTTCTTCCCATTTCGAGTTTTTCTCTATAAGAACCACTCTCATTTTTCTTCCATTTAAAAAGTCCTTTATCCATTCTAACAAACTGCCTTGAATTCCTCCTATTTTTTCAATTTTGTCTATTAATTTTTTATGTGGTACATATACCAAGGCTTCTTCCTCCTTACAAGGGAGGTAGCCAAAAAGGAAAAGGCATAAAATCATTCCCACCCATTCCATCCCTGAATACACTCCACACCCCTCCGCCCTCCCTCTTATCTTAGCACCTCCTGGATGACGGGTAATCCCTGCACCTTGTCCACTGCCCTGGGTCAGAAGCAGTGTCGCAAGACACAGCACATCTACAGCAAGGCCGCTTCATTAAATCGGTGACCCCCTCTCCGTCCCCCCATGCATAAAAGAAGACGGGGAGAAATCCCCTCGGGCTGCGTCAAATTTTGCTCACACTACCTCACCCCCCATCCCACCGCCCATTCCACCTCATGCATCACAACATCATCCATATACAACCATTCTCCATTCACCACTGTCTTCTGTCCTCTCCCGTCCTTCCTCAACAGACATTCCCCTCTTCCCCAAAGCCCCCTTCACCCCATCCATCCACCTCATCCTAGGACGTCCCCTCATGTTCACTCCCTCCACATCTGCCTTCCATACCTCTTTTACTAGTCTTTCTTCACTCATTCTTTCCATGTGTCCAAACCATCCTAATACTCTTTCATCAACCCTATCTCCCAACTCCCTTTCCACCCCTGTTCTTCTCCTCACCTCCTCATTTCTCACTCTAGCCTAGTAACCCGCATCATACTTCTCAGACACCTCATCTCAAACACATTCAAACTCCTCTCTTCCTCTCTTATGTTCCATGTTTCTGCCCCATACAGTGCTGTTGGCACAATCACTACTTCATACAGTCTCCTCTTAGCATCCATTCCCAAATGTCTATTTCTCATTACACTTTTTAATCCACCAAGGCATTGACTCGCTTCTCTCAATCTACATTCTCCCTCTACCTTCACTCCACCTTTTCCTGCCACATTTGCACCCAAGTATCTAAAAGTATCCACTTCCTCCAGTCGCTCTCCCTTAATGCTCACTTCCAGTCTACTACCACTTTCACCCCTTGTACATCTCATCACCTTACTTTTACCCACATTTATCTTTAGCTTTCTTCTATCACATACTCTCCCAAACTCTGCCACCAACTTCCTCAGTCCCTCCTCCGATCCTGCCACAAGCGCAGTGTCAGCAAACAACAGCTGGCTCACCTCCCACTTTTCTCCATTTTCTTTAACCATTTCCAATCCCTGACCCACTACCCTTGCATTTAGCTCTCACACTACCCCATCCATGTATAAGTTGAACAGCCAGGGCGACATAACGCATCCTTGACGAAGTCCCACCTTTACCTCGAACCACTCACTCTCTCCATTTCTAATCCTGACACAAGCTCTACTACTCTCATAAAAACAACTCTTGACAGCTCCTAGAAGCTTTCCCCTTATCCCATATATCTGCATAACCTCCCACAGTGCCTTTCTGTTTACCCTATCGTAAGCCTTTTCCAGATCCATAAAAGCCCAAAAAACATCCTTCCCCTTTCCTATAGCTTTCTCACATATTTGTCTTACCACAAAAATCTGATCTACACAACCTCTACCTGTCCTAAATCCACACTGTTCCTCACCAATTACTCCCTCTGTTCCTCTCCTAATCCTCTCAATTAAGATCCTCCCATAAGCCTTCCCAACTACACTTAACAAGCTAATCACTCTGAAACTACTACATTCAGACTTGTCCCCTTTTCCCTCGTCAAGTGGAACTATACAGGCACTCCTCCAGTCCTCCGGCACTCTACCCTCTCTCCAGCAAACATTAAATAACCTCACCAGCCAGTCCACCATCACTGTACCTCCTTTTTTTAGACATTCTGCATGGCATCCATCCAGACCAGGTACCTTATCAAAAGACTTGCAAATCCAGGAAGGCGCAGTCTGCCCAACCATCTCTTTCTTGAACTATATCAATCACTCTTGAGTAAAAGCATATTAGGTTTGTGGTACGTGATCTTCTACTTCTAAATCCAATATTTTTTTGTATTTAAAACATTGTTTTCCTCCAAATGTTGTTGTTGTCGTTCCCTAGACTGTCTGTCCGAGCAGTCCCGTCTCCCCAAGGAATGCCACAACCGAAACTGGGTTTTCCCACAAATCCTTTATAGAGTGTATGTTGTGTTGTTTGCATGCATGATTGTGTATAATGCAGTCTTCCATTATGTGTTGTATGGTATGGGGTGAAGTGTTACATCCTGGGCAGCTGTTCACAATGCGGTCATCCAGCCTCTTCTGGTAGCTTAGAAGTGCTGGATGGTGGCCACACCGCAGTCTGGCCAGGTGGACTCTGTCCTTTCGTGGGAGAGAGGATTCAGAAGGGTGGATATCAGGGGGTCTGGCATGCAGCAATGTGGTTGTGGAGGAAGAGAAGAGAGTATCTGTGTGTGATATAGGTCTTTGGGTGTTGTTTTAATGTTTCTTGGTGTTCTTTCTTGGTGTGGGTGTTCTGCTATGTAGTGTAGCGGGTGTGATGTGTTTGTGGTGGCTGCGGCAAGTGTTTGTGTGCCTCTCATGTCGAGGTGGTCCTTGACTTTGAGGACTTTTGTTTCATGGTGTAAATGGTCTGTAGGTGTTGTATTTGTGCAGCCTGTAATTGTTTTTAGGGCTATGTTTTGTATGATCTGAAGGGTGTTGTGGTGTGTCTCACTGAGATTAGGAGCCCATGCAGGACTCACATAATTCATCACTAAGCGTATGCATTGTTTGTATATTGTTGTATTAGTTTCTTTGTTTTGTCCAAATGTTGTTCCAGTGATTGACTTTAGTGCGTTAAGTCTAGGTGTGCATTTGTTTTTTATGTTTGTGATGTGTTGTTTGAAAGACATGGATGTATCGTATGTTACACCAAGAATTTTCGGTGTGTTTGTGTGTGGTATTAGAATGTTGTTGATGTAGAGATGAGGTATGTATTTGTGTTCTTTTGTCCAGTTGGTGAGAAGTGTTGCTGTAGATTTGGTTGGAGCTATTTTGAGTCTGTGATGAACCATGTGTTGAGTGTATCAAGGTATGGCTGGATTATTTCTGCAGCTTTGTGTTACGATGTGTGCATGTGATTGTTATGTCGTCTGCGTAGGAAGAGATTTGTATTTCTGAGGTGTCTGATGTGGGTAAGTCATGCATGTATAGATTAAAGAGCGTGGGGGATAGAACAGAGCCCTGTGGTACTCCATTGTTAATGTTTCTGATGTGCGATGATTGGCCATTATATGACACATAAGCATTCCTACCTGCCAGATAATTGGCCAGCCATCTTTTGGTGTTATTGTGCATGTCTGTGTTATGTATTTTATTTGTTAGGTTGTGGCGGGGGATAGCATCAAAAGCTTTACTAATGTCTAATGTTATGAGAAGTGTTCTGTGGTGGGGCCTATCTGAATTGATGCCATCTAAAATTCTTTGTGTGAGGTTTATCAGAAGAGTGTTTGTAGAGTGTAGTGGCCTAAAACCATGTTGTGAGTCAGCAAGGGGAATATGTGGTGTGACAAGTTGAAGTATTAGGCGTTCAGTGACTTTAGAGGGGGTGCAGAGAAGCATTTTTCTTGGGTTCTAATGATCTTTTCGCATATTTTGGCTATTGTACTTGTGAGGGATACTGATCTAAAGTTTGTAGGACTTTCCCAGTTTCCTCCTTTGTGTATTGGCACTATGTTTGCATTTTTCCAATCATGTGGTACTTTGCCCTCTTTTAATGAGAACTCTAATATCTTGTGTATCTTGTCAGTCAGTTTGTCCATGCATTCTTTTAATATCCAATTTACAATTTCATCAGGACTGTGCGATTTTCTGACATCTAGGCTTTTTATTAGATCTCTTATTTCCTTCTGTGTTATTGTTATTTCCTTCATTTTGGGTGAACTTTCTAACTGATCATTCTCCCAGGGCTGAGTTCTCGATTGTAAATAAAGACTTAAAATGTCTGATCATAACATTCGCCATCTCTGTATCATCAGTGAATTCCTTGTCTCCTTCGCGTAGTTTTACTATATCATGCTTGTCCTTTGTTTTGTCATTTACATATCTGTAAAAGAGTTTTGGTTGATCCTTACATTTATCTATAATATCCCTTGCATATTCCCTTTTTTCCTTCCTGCGTATGTTTACATATTCGTTTCTAAGTGCTTTGTATGTTTGCTTGTTGGATGTTTTTCTATTTTTCTTCCATTTTTTCCAGGCTTTATCTCTCCTTGCTTTAGCCTCACTACATCTTTTGTTGAACCAACATTTTATATATTTCTCCTTGTGAATGATATTTTGATGTAGCCTGAACAGATTTCTCCCTGTCTTCTCTTTTTCTGCATTAGGGGACAGAGATGGGGTTGCTGATTGAATGAAGCATCCTTGCTATGGATGTGCTGTGTCTTGGTGCATTGCTTCTGACCCAGTGCAATGGGCATGATGATGAGCCAAGATGAGAGGGAGGGAAGGGTGGTGGATGGGAGTGGAATGGTTTGGGATGAAATGGGTAGGAGTGGAATTATGCCTTTTGAATTTTGCTATGTCCCTTGTAAAGGGGAAAGAGCCCTTGGTATATCTATGTATGTATATAGAATTCAGTGTCTTGCTGCATTGCTTCTGACCCAGGGCAGTGGGTGAGAGGCAGTGATGACTCTTAATCAACAAGTAGGTAAGATAAGTGGGAGGAAATGGTGGTGGATGGAAGTGGAATGGGTGGGAGTGGGTACATGCATTTTGACTTGGCTACCTCCCTTGCAAGGGGGAAAAAGCCCTTGGTATATAGATAGAATTTAGTAAAGTAGAACAGAAAAATGGATATATTTACCTAGTTGTAAATCCATGTGAACAAGTTGTATAGACACGGTAAAGGAAACATTGACTGGAGGTGAAGCTTTTATTCCTGACGTTTCGTCTAACGACTTTCTCGTTAGACGAAACGTCAGGAATAAAAGCTTCACCTCCAGTCCATGTTTCCTTTACCGTGTCTATATTACCTAGTTGTATTTACCTAGTTGTAATGTATGGGAAGGGAGCTATGCTCGTGGTGACCCGTCTTTGTATCTCTCCGCATCAAGTTTTATCTTAAAATCTTGTATAGTGTTTGCACATATTGTTTTGTTGTCTAATTTGTTCCATGTATGTATTGCTCTGTGTGGGAAACTGTTCCTTTTCAAGTTTTTTCTATAACTATCCTTGTTCAGTTTTTTTCCGTGTCTTGTTTTACCGTTGTCCCACACTAACAAGTTGTTCCTGTCTAAAACTTCCATTCCTTTCATTATTCTGTAGATAGTCAGCAAATCTCCTCTTTCTCTTCTTTGTTCCAGAGTTGGTAGATTCAATTTGGACAGTCTTTGCTCATATGTTAGTTCGGCGAGAGTCAGTGCTAGTTTGGTTGTCGCTCTTTGTAATCTTTCTAGTTTCTTAATATTCTTTTTGGAACTGGGTGTCCAAAGTGATGCTGCTTACTCAAGTTTTGGTCTTATTAGTGTAGTTAGTATTTTCTTTATCATTTCTTCATCCATATAAGCAAATGCCACTTTGATTGACCTCAATAAGTTTTAGGTTTCTCCTAATATTTTATATGCTTATCTGGTTTCATGTCCTTTCCAATCATCACTCCAGATCTTTTTCCAAGTTTGCTTTTTTATTTTTTCTTCCCCAATTCTGTAATCTTTTGATATTCTGTTTTTACTCTTTCCAAATTCCATTATACTGCATTTCTTTATATTAAATTTTACTTCCCACTTGTGAGTCCAATTCCAGATCGTGTCCAGATCTTGTTGCAATGAGTTGCAGTCCTCTTCCATTGTTACCTTCTTTAGTAATTTTGCATCATCTGCAAAGAAATTCATATAGCACTCCACGCCTTCTTGTCATTAATGTATACGGCGAACGTGATTGGGGCCAGTACTGATCCTTGCTTGACACCGCTTTTTGCTTCGTCCCAGTTGGAGAATTTTTCTCTAATTACAACTCTCATTTTCCTCCCAATCAGGAAGTCTTTCATCCATGCCAATAATTTTCCTCCGATGCCACCTTTTGACTCTATCTTCTTTATTAGTTTTTTATGTGGTACCTTATCAAATGCCTTTTGCAGGTCCAGAAAAGCACAGTCCGCTCACCCATTTCTTTCTTGTATTATGTCTATTAATCTTGAGTAAAAGCAGATCAAATTTGTTGTATATGATCTCCCTTGTCTGAATCCAAATTGATTTGGTTTCAGTATAGATTTTTCTTCCAGGTATTTAACCCATCTGTTTTTGACAACTCTTTCACAAATTTTTGCTATTGTGCTTGTTAGTGAGACCGGTCTGTAAATGATAATTTGTGCAGGCAATGTACATACAGTACATACATATACCACAGACTTTTTCCTCCTTACAAGGGAGGTAGCCAAAAAATAAAGGCATAAAATCCACTCCTACCCATTCCATCCCCACATATTCCACTCCCCCGCCCCCCCATCCCAGTCCCTTCCAGATGACGGGCCACCCCCGCACCCCACCCACTGTTCCGGGTCAGAAGCAGTGCCACAAGACAAAATACATCCACAGCAAGGCTGCTTCATCAAATCAGCAACCCCTCTCTCCATCTCCTCATGCAGAAATGGAGAAGAGTGGGAGAAATCCCTTCGGGCTGTGTCAATTCATTGTAGATGGTGTTTATTGTATGTATTTACTTTATTTTTTATTTATTCATTTATTTCATTTTATTTTGTATAGGAATGGATGCAAAGAGGAGACTATATAAAGTGGTGATTGTACCAACAGCACTGTATGGAACAGAAACTTAGAATTTAAGAGAGATGAAATGTCTGAGAAGAATGGTAGAGGTTACAAGGTTAGATTGAGAAATGAGGTGAGGAGGAGAGTGGGGATGGAAAATATGGCAGATATGGGTGATGAAAGAATATTGGGATGGTTTGGACCCAGAAAGATTAGTAAAAGAAGTGTGGAAGGCAGAGGTGGAGGGAGTGAACTTGAGGGGATGACCAAGGATGAGATGGATGGATGGGATGAAAGGGGCATTAAGTAAGAAGGGAATGACTGTTAAGCAAGGAAGGGAGAAAGCAGGAGATTGGGGTGTGTTTAGAATGTCTGTGTATATTTACCTAGTTGTAATATACGGGAGGGGAGCTATGCTTGTGGTGACCCGTCTTTGTATCTCTCCGCATCAAGTTTTATCTTAAAAACTTTGTATAGTGTTAGCACATACTGTTTTGTTGTCTAATTTGTTCCATGTATTTATTGCTCTGTGTGGGAAACTGTTCCTTTTCAAGTTTTTTCTATAACTATCCTTTTTCAATTTTTTTCCGTGTCCTCTTGTTTTACCGTGTCCTCTTGTTTTACCGTGTCCTCTTGTTTTACCGTGTCCTCTTGTTTTACCGTGTCCTCTTGTTTTACCGTGTCCTCTTGTTTTACCGTGTCCTCTTGTTTTACCGTGTCCTCTTGTTTTACCGTTTTCCCACACTAATAGGTCGTTCCTGTCTAGATGATACTGTGATGCAATGAAGGGAGGGGGCAGGGCATGGGGGGGTTAGGGAGTGGTTATGTGTGAATGGTATTTTGACATAGCCTGAAGGGATTTCTCCCTGTCTTCTCTTTTTCTGCAAAAGGGGATGGAAATGGGAGGGGGTTGCCAATTAAATGAAAGGGGCCTTGCTGTGGATGTACTGTATCTTACTAGATTACTTCTGACCCAGGGTAGTGGGCAGGATACAGGGATGGCCTGTCATCCATAAGGAGCTAAGATGAGAGGGAGGAAAGGGTAGTGGATGGGAGTGAAATGGGTGGGAGTGGGTATGTACCTTTTGACTTAACTACCTTACTTGTAAGGGGAAAAACCCTTGGTATATAAATAAATAAATTATTTTACATCTATTTCTCTTTACAGATTTATGTTCAAAATCCCAGAGATTGTGTGGAATGTAGTTGGAACTGTTTGGATTGCAACTGGACTAGTAGATTGTACTGGAGAGACAACTCTGCCAATACTTATGAAAGGTATGGGACAGGAGAACTTCAAGAGTGCATGATCACAAACTAAGAAAAACTACATATCTTAGGGATATTAAGAAATAGTTTTGCATATAATAGATGTGTAGACCAGTGGAATGGCCTAAATGTTGATATAGTGCAAGCAAATACCATAGATAAATTTAAAGCAAAGTATGATAAATGGAGTTCGGGAGTTGGAACACCTATTCCATTATACAATTAGGTAGATACAATTAGGTAAATACCTACACTAAAATAAAAAACTGCATATCTCGAAACTCCATGTATCTAGATCCTCCATGGCCCAATTAATCTGGATATAGGAGGAATTACTGTAGTTTTATTGGCTCTTACAAATATAAAATGTGGATGTGTTTGAGAAAGTTGATTTGTGAAAATCAAGACAGCAGATATCAAGAAAAAAAATGTGCATGGATATATCACTTTGATAA
This sequence comes from Oratosquilla oratoria, assembly GCF_046742065.1. Taxonomy (NCBI): domain Eukaryota; kingdom Metazoa; phylum Arthropoda; class Malacostraca; order Stomatopoda; family Squillidae; genus Oratosquilla; species Oratosquilla oratoria. Next base: position 135,506,782 of record NC_134777.1, read on the forward strand.
CTAGCTTTCCCCAGATACAACCACCACATAGATATGGAGCTTTTTCTGCTATGTGGCCCAGCACTGGCTCCTTTGAGATGACAGCAGCACAAAATTCTTCTTCATGAAGCGGTGTGAACTTGCCTTGGTCAGCTTCTTGGGGGTTGTGAGATGTTGCAAAAAGGCTGGTATCAGTGGATTGATTAATTTATTAATGGATAAGTATGGATAGAGTTAGGTCAATCTGTTGCCCCTGGTCTCTTTTGCAAAATACCCACAGCCTCCCAAGAAATCAGCAATAGCCTCTGGGTGGGGCCTTAAGTCACCAAAGGAAGAGATATTGTGTTCTTGTCTGGGGATTGTTAGTGTGGAGCATAGTAGTATGAGATATTGTGTGTCTTCTGAGTGGTGGTTGCATTTGGGGCAGTTTCAATTTGTGGCCAGGTCTATTTTGCATTAGTCTATCTATCTTATCTATGTACCAAGAGTTTTTTTCTCCTTATAAGGGAGGTAGCCAAGTCAAAAGGTACATACCTATTCCCAACCATTCCACTCCCATCCACCACCCATCCAACCACACTAGCATGCTTCTTGTTGCCCAGGACACCATCCATTATTAAGACAGTACTACATGCATACATATACCAAGGGTTTTTCCCCCTGACAAAGGAGGTAGCCAAAGTCAAAAAGCATAATTCCATTCCCACCCACCTCACCGCCACCCTCCAGCCCTCTAAGACCATACTAACACAGAAGTATTATGAATCATAATAATTCTGTGATAGTACTGTTGGTGGAATGGGTGGGTTCTTGTTAGAGTATTGATTTAGGTGGTCTATTTTGAAGGGCTTCTTTAGTTATTTGGGTGTGAATGTGTTTCTGTATGGATGGTTTGGGTGGTAGGTTGTTGTGGATAGATGAGTAGTATGCTGCTAATGCTGTTTGTTTTTTGTTGCATTCTGTTGGTTCTGAATTAGATTAATTGTATTAACACCTAGGTGTATTTATTTATTTATTTATTTGTTGTTTGAGACAATTATCCAAAATTATTTACTATATTATTTTACAGCTGTGGTTGGTTATTGCTGGATTGTCATGATTTGTTTTACACTTGGGATGCTAGTTCTCTTTGATCCACTTGGCAAACCTAGTAAGCATTCTAATGCTTCAGAGAGTGATCCAAACTACTTTATGGAAAGGTAAGTGATTTAATAAATTTTGAATATGTAATTTAGTCATAATATGTAATTTAGTCAGTGTTTCAGTGTCTATCATTAAACTAATTTACCAGTTGAATTTTTTCACTAATGTCAAAGAGGTGGGCTTATACATTGCATTGTCATCATCCAAGAAAAGACAGAGAAGACTTATTAAAGTGGGATAAAAGGAAAACAAGGGGACTTGAAAAGAAACTCAAAAAGGATAGTTATAGAAAAGACCTGAAAAGAAAGTTTTCCACACAGAGTGGTGGATGTCTGGAAGGATGAAACAATAGTGTATGCAAACATCATACAAGAATTTAAGAACAAACTAGATGTTGCAAGATACAAAGACAGGTCACTACGAGTATAGCTACCTTTCCCATATAATACAACTAGGTATATACATAGTGTTGGTAAAAGGCAACCTGTCACCTGACAGACATAGCAGCAGCATTGTGGGAGAGGCATATGGACTACTGCAGAAGATTAAAGTGGCGTTCAATTGTGTGGATGAAGAGAAAAAATCATTCAAACCCTGATATGTCCAAGACTGGAATATGTATCGGTAGTATGGTCCCCACATAGAGTGAAGTATATAAGCAAGATTGAGAGAATAGGAATGGTAGCAACCAAACTGGTCCCCAGCCTGGTCTACCAACTTTGAAATATCGAAGAGAAAGAGGTAATATGATTACAGTGATCAGGTCACTAAAGGGGATAGATTGCATTGATAGAAGAGATCTTCTGATTAAAGATAGGAGGGCTTTAAGAGGTCATGGATGTGAATTAAGAAAGAACACATATTGAAAGGATGTGAAGAAATACAGTTTTCCATATAGATGTATAAATATGTGAAATAACTTAGAAAGTGTTAGCCCAAACTCAAACAATGTATGAGTTCAAATCTTAATATGATAACTGGAAATCAAAGATATAAAGTTGGAACCATACATGAATTTGAGTCTAGGTATGTTAGGTATGATAGCAAATACAGTGTTTGGGAAGAAAATCAAGTATAAGTACACATGGGAGAGGGTGGTGGATGGAAGGGTGGTAGATGGGGGCATTAATGGACTATGTAGTGGTGACCAGGAGAATAGTAGGAGGAGTTAAGGATGTACATGTTCTAGGGTGAAAGTGAGGGAATATCAGATCATTTTTTTTTTTTTTTTTTTTTTTTGGTGGAAGTGGGTTGAGGATGGATGGAGAGGGAGAAGGGGGACAGGGGGTGGGGAGGTGCTTAGAGTAAACTGTTTGGATGAGAAGGAAAAGGAGAAGGAGTACAAAAAGAAGTTGAGAGAGGAGTGGGAGGTGATGAAGGATAGAGGAGAATTAGGAATGGAGGAGGGAATCACAAGGTGTGCAAAGATGGTGTGTGGAACAAGGAGGAGGATGGGAGGAAATAGAAGGAAGGGTAGTGAGTGGTGGGATGAGGAAGGAAAGAAGGGTGTAGAAGAGAAGAAGCAGGGTTTCACAGATTGGTTACAAAATAGGACGAGAGAATCATATGGGAGGTACAAAGAAAGATTGTCAAAACTAGAACTACTGACTCAGGAACAAAGAGAAAGAGATGACTTATTGACCATCTACAGAATTATGAGAGGTATGGAAGTCCTTGATAGAGACGACTTACTAAATTGGGATAAAAGAAACACGAGGACATGGAAGGAAGCTAAAAAAGGACAGTTATAGAAGAAACCTGAAAAAAAAATGCTTTTCCCACATAATGGTGGATGTATGGAATATACTAGACAAAACAATAGTGTGTGCAAAAACAATGTAAGAGCAAATTGAAAATCATTGCTCTATATAGTGAAGAGGCTTGTGACGTCCCCATATAGATCGGTGCAGTTGTTTAGGGCCAGTATGTGCAGGAGTGGAGAGTTCATTCCTACATTGGAGACTAGCTGGAGCACCAGATACCCAGGCCGGAAAAGAATCAACCTTCATATCTCTTTCCTTGACGAGTATACTCTGATCACCTACAATATCAGAAGAATTCAACTTAAGATGTATCGGCAGTAGGAACCAGAAGAATCTTCACCGAATCAGTCTCTATAGAGGGATCGACATTGAGATAATTTTGCCTCTCATACAAAGATACGTTACCAGTTGGGGCCAAGTCATGCACTGATATTGTTGATTCGTGTCCATCAGCAAATTTTACATGAGTGTGTTATGGATTTGCTTCTAACAACTGAACCTCATCAAGGGGTTCATATTTACTGGAGTGAATGTGACGTCATAGTAAGACAAGTCCAGGAACAAGTTGCATAAACACAACAAAGGAAACATGGACTGGAAGTGAGGTGTTTATTCCTGATGTTTTGTCTATTGACTTTCTCAAAGGAATGAGCATACCGGATCATGCAGAGTTTATATACAAGCTTGGTGGCTCAAGGGGGTATACAAGCATAGAACGCTGTGTTCTGATTGGCCCGCTGAGACAGCCAATCTTGAAGCGCTATGCCAGCTGAGGATTTAGCCCAAGTGAGGCTGCCAGCCTTACTATCGATGTTGGGATGGGTAAATTAAAAGAAAGAGAGGGCAGGTTAAAAGAAAGAGAAGGCAGCGCCACCAACAGAACATCGTACATGGTGCTTCCTAACTTTGAGAAGATAGGAGACATTACTAGAATGCTCAGGAGCACAAAAGTAAAAGCAGTGATAACATTGGGAATGAAGATCTGTGATATATAAAGAAGCGGAACCAAGATGAGGGGGAGTGAGGACAGTGTCATGTATAAGATTCCATGTACATCATGCGATAAAGCATATTATGGAGAGACAAAAAGGAGGCTTAACACAAGGATCAGGCCGACCTCCATCACCATAGGCTCACCAGCGCAATGATGGTGCATGTAAACTAATCTGGGCACCTCCCACAATGGAACCAGGCCGAGGTATTACACAAAGGTATGGATAAGAAGACCAGGAAATCCATAGAAGCTTTGCTACCTGTCCCAACATCAATAGTAAGGCTGGCAACCTCACTTGGGCTAAATCTGCAGCGGGCATAGCGCTTCAAGATTGGCTGTCTCAGTGGGCCAATCAGAACACAGTGTTCTATGCTCGTATAATCCCTTGAGCCACCAAGTGTGTATATAAACTCCGCACAATCCAGTATGCTCATTCCTTTGAGAAAGTCAGTAGATGAAATGTTGGGAATAAACACTTCACTTCCAGTCTATGTTTCCTTTGCCCCGTTTATGCAACTTGTTCATATGGATTTTCACAGGTCCAGGAACAGATAACCAAGTTGGCAATGAATGGTTACTGAGAGATCGACACTGGTACGAGAAGAGCCTCTCGTGTGGCATAGCACTGGTGGCTGTATGGAGCAAAGGTCTAATTGAATGAAGAGCGTCAGGCAACGCTGTTTCCCGTTGACATTCTTGAAGGTTCTTGGATGCCAGAGCAAAGGTTATGTGTTTCCAGATTATAGCATTATACCTCTCACACTTTTCTTTTTTTCTTCGTGTTCAACTTATACATGGATGGGGTGGTGCGAGACGTAAATGCGAGGGTGGTGGGTCAGGGATTGGAGATGGTTAAAGAAAATGGAGAAAAGTGGGAGGTGAGCCAGCTATTGTTTGCGGACGACACTGCGATTGTGGCAGGATCGGAGGAGGGATTGAGGAAGTTGGTGGCAGAGTTTGGGAGAGTATGTGATAGAAGAAAGCTAAAGATAAATGTGGGTAAAAGTAAGGTGATGAGATGTACAAGGGGTGGAAGTGGCAGTAGACTGGAAGTGAGCATTAAGGGAGAGCGACTGGAGGAAGTGGATAGTTTTAGATGCATGGGTGCAAATGTGGCAGGAAAAGGTGGAGTGAAGGTGGAGGTAGAATGTAGATTGAGAGAAGCGAGTAAATGCCTTGGTGGATTAAAGAGTGTAATGAGGAATAGACATTTGGGAATGGATGCTAAGAGGAGACTGTATGAAGGAGTGATTGTGCCAACAGCACTGTATGGGGCAGAAACATGGAACATAAGAGAAGAAGAGAGAAGGAGTTTGAATGTGTTTGAGATGAGGTGTCTGAGAAGTATGATGGGGGTTACTAGGCTAGATAGAGTGAGAAATGAGTAGGTGAGGAGGAGAACAGGGGTGGAAAGGGAGCTGGGAGATAGGGTTGATGAAAGAGTATTAGGATGGTTTGGACACATGGAAAGAATGAGTGAAGAAAGACTAGTAAAAGAGGTATGGAAGGCAGATGTGGATGGAGTGAACATGAGGGGACGTCCTAGGATGAGGTGGATGGATGGAGTGAAGGGGGCATTGGGGAAGAGGGGAATGTCTGTTGAGGAAGGACATGAGAGGACAGAAGACGGGTGAATGGAGAATGGTTGTATATGGATGATGATGTGATTGCATGAGGTGGAATGGGCGGGGGGATGGGGGGTGAGGTAGTATGTGTGAGCAAAATTTGACGCAGCCCGAGGGGATTTCTCCCCGTCTTCTCCTTTTATGCAATGGGGGGACGGAGAGGGGGGGGTCGCCGATTTAATGAAGCAGCCTTGCTGTGGATGTGCTGTGTCTTGCGACACTGCTTCTGACCCAGGGCAGTGGACAAGGTGCAGGGATGACCCATCATCCAGGAGGTGCTAAGATAAGAGGGAGGGTGGAGGGGTGTGGAGTATATTGAGGGATGGAATGGGTGGAAATGATTTTATGCCTTTTCCTTTTTGGCTACCTCCCTTGTAAGGGGGAAAAAAGCCTTGGTATATGTATGTATGTACCTCTCACACTGCCCATTTCTTCAAGGATTATAAGGTGTTGTTCAGCTAGTAGTGATACCTAAATTGTGCAAGAATTCATGTAGATCCTTGGCCATAAACGAAGATATGCGATCAGAATATAGGTAGGAAGGTATACCAAATACAGTCGAACCTCAAAAGCCCGGACTAATTGGGGGGGGAAGGGTGGTATGGTCATGCCAAAATTCCAGTCATCGAAAATATCGCCCTAACACCCGTAGATTTTTGTAGCGGTATACGTATAGATAATGTATGATATGGCATAGAAACACATAAGAATAATACTCTAACACTGTAATAATAACAATACTGTAATAATAATACTATATTACTAATAATTCTGTAATAACTGTAATACAGGCATGTAAATGTACTGTATATACAGTGTACTGTACTGTATTTTTTTATTACATACACTGTAAATATCGGAAGGTATGCACGCGGGACAGTGGTGGCAGCCAGGGTTGCCGCGTTTTCTACACTACCGTGTAGAATGGGAGTGTTGCCATACCAGGGCATACATTTTTCTCGGGCGTGTGCAGACTTTCATAGCAAGATATACTTGTCAAACTTTGACAAAATGTTGGTTCTAGTTTTTTTATTCTTGAATGTATATAAGGCCCCCATGCCCTAACATATTCAGTACGATATAAATATTGTTTTTTTTATATTATTATCGCTAAAAGAAAGCTGAAACTTTAGCGTAGATTTTTTTTTCTACACAGTAAAAATGTATCTTTTGGGATATAATATTTTATAAGTAACACAATTACCAATAAAAGTCATATTTTGATGTACCATTTATTATTTGATAACTAGTTCTATGATTTTTAAACAAAAGTTTGAGTTTTTGAATGTTTTTAACAGCCCGCTGATATGTAGAAAAAATTTCCTCATGTCCTTGTGCAGTTGCCACATGCTGCTATTTTAGTACGTTTTGGTACAAAATTCTACGAAACGGCAGCCCTGGTGGCATCTTGACTGGGCCGAGTTTGAGTACACGTGTACGGCCATCGCTACTACGTACCAGACAAATAGGGAACTTTGCTTGAAAAGTCCGCCCTTTGTTCATTTCGACCGGTCATACGAGGGTCCAGCCATGGGGGTCCGGGCTTTCGAGGTTCGACTGTATTGCAAAAATATGATTTAGACAGTGGATTATAGTACCAGTAGTCATATTCTGACAGGCAAATGCAAATGGAAAATAAGAATACTCATCTACCACCGTGAGCGTAGTGGTTTCTGGAGTTTGAGGGTAGTGGTCCCTTGAAATCTAAACTAAGACATTCAAAGGGCTGCATATCATTGATAAGGGGAGTTTGGTGTGGTTTGTAGAAACGAGGTTTCAATTGGGCACACTGAGGGCATTCAGAACACACCCTCCTTACATCTTCTATGGAATAAGGAAGATTTCTCTTCCTAACAAAATGAGCAAGTCTTGTTGCACCAGGATCGCAAAGGCGAGTGTGGAGATCAGATACTGTCTCATTATTGACAGTAGCTCCACAGTGAGCACGTGACAGCATGTCTGCAGGAATGTTGTATTTACCAGGATGGTACATGATATCATAGTTGTAGCACCCTGTCTCAGTCCTCCATCGTTGAATTTTATCATTCTTGATTTTTCCAAGCCGATTTGTACGGAACATAAAGCTGACAGTTTGTTGGTCTGTAACTAAGGTAAAACATCATCCTGTCAAGTAGTGAGACCACTTCTTTATGGGTTCCACAATTGCACATGCCTCCTTTTCTACTGCAGAATGTTTGCATTCAGTAGATGCAAGGGTGTGAAAGAAAAAGGCAACTGGATGGCCTGCCTGATTCAGAGTAGCAACCGTATCTGATGCATCAGTCTCAACTACCAAAGGAGTAGTTTCATCAATTGAGAGCACAATAGCATTCCCAATCTTGTCTTTGATTTCATCGATGGCTTTCATGGCCTCTGGACACAGAGGAAAAGTGTCAGCAGTAACAAGGGGTCTGATCTTGTCAGAGAATCGGGAAACCCACTGTGAATAATAAGAAAACATACCAATAACATGGCGTAAGGAAGTACAGTCTTTAAGGATTGGTAATTCCTTTAATGGATATAGCCAAAAAAAAATCTATAGATTTTGTGGAAATGATAGATTTAGTCTCATTGAAGGTAAGGTTGTGGAACTGGGCAGCTTCTTGAAACTTTGCCAAGTTCTCATCATGTTCCAGCTGGGTCTTCCCTGCCACAACAATATTGTCCACATAAGTATAAGTTCCATGCAGATCATGTTGCTTGATGATGTTGTCAATAGTCCTTTGGAAGCAAGCAGTGCCATTCGTAACCCCAAATGGCACTCTGCGGAACTGATATAGCTTACCATTTGCTTCAAAGGCAGTATATGGCTTGTCCTCTTCCTGTATAGGTATCTGATGATAAGCACTTTTCAGGTCCAGTGAACTATAGTACTTGTAATGAGACTGTTCTGACAAGGTTGTCTATTTGTGGAAAAGGGTATGCATCCAAATGAGTGAATTTATTAATTATTTGTCCATAGTCAACAACCAATCTCTTTTGGTGGCACTCATTCGACACAACAAAGACTTGTGCCCTCCATGGAGATGTGCTTTCCTCAATAACACCATCATGTAGCATCTTGTTAATTTCAGACCTTATGAACTTCTTATCATCATCCCCAAATCTCAGAGATTTAGTTGCAATGGGTTTGCAATGAGGAGTAAGATACGAAAAAAGATGAGTTGTATCCACCAAAGCAGACAGTACTCTGGAAGTGGCAGGGTTGGAGATATTTAGATCTTTGTTGGATCTGCTTAAGTCCACAGTAACACTAGAGTGCTGGCTCATGAAGTCTCAAGCAGGAATATCACAACACAAGTCTGGCAGTACAGAAAGCTTCGTATTGTAGTATCTCTCGCCCTTCAAATTGATGTCAGCCATGCTGTCCCTTCCCAGGAGACATGAGTGATGAAGAGGCCATAGATACACTTCCACTCTGTGAGACAACCTTCAACTTGTGCTTCTTGGCATAGCTATGTGAGATGAAAGATTCAGAGCTCCCTGTGTCAATAAGAGTAGTTGCTTCATTATTACCAATCATAAGAACATAAGAGTAAAGGAGACTGCAAGAGACCATAAGGCCTACACTAGGCAGCTCCGTATCCATCACCACCTGTCATCCCCATCCATAAAGTTGTCTAATCGTTTTTTAAAACAACTGATAGTTTCAGCGCTTACTACATAGTTACTAAGTTTATTCCATTCATCGACCACCCTATTAGTAAACCAATTCTTGCCTATTTCCTTCTTAAATCTAAATTTGTCCAGTTTATACCCATTACTGCGAGTCCTGCCCTGTTGTTTTATTATGATGACCTTGTTTGCATCACCCTTGTTATAGCCTTTGATCCACTTGAACACTTCTATTAGATCACCTCGCACTCTGCGTCTCTCCAGGGAGTGTAAGTTTAGGTGCCTAAGCCTCTCTTCATAAGGCAAATTTCCAAGTCCATGTATCAATTTGTACTGATTTCCAAATTCTATTATGCTAAAAATTTTTTATGTTGAAGTTCATCTCATATCTCCGACTCCATTCCCATATTTTATCCAGGTCATCTTGCAGCGATCTGCAATCTTCTTCTGTTCTTACTTTCTTGAGTAATTTGGCATCGTCAGCAAAAAAGTTCATGTAACAATTTACTCCTTCATCCATATCATTTATGTACCGTATTTTTCTGACCATAAGGCGCGGGCAAAATCCTTAAAATCGGCCAAAATCGGGTGGTGCGCCTTATCATGAGGTGCGCCTTATGTTGTGGCTTCAGTGCAAAAAAATGCCTCGGACAGTGACGTACTATTTTGACATGTTTCATAGTTAGCCTGCCGACAGCGACAGCGCATAGGCCTAGGAAAAGTTACAACCAAGTTATAACCAATATGCATGTATCTTGACAGGAAAATTGCGAAAACTTCGACAGTTTTCAAGGCCATGCCACCGCATTCATTCACGCTATCATGGCTATGACATGATAGCGTCCACAACACAGACAGCCATTTTGCATTGGTCTAGTCTCGCTCCACTCCGACTGTAGTCATTTGGGTATTTTTTTAGTTTCGACCATGGGCGCAATATAGCAATAGAAAATTAATTATTAATTTTGAAAATTAAAATGTATCAACGTAATATGGAATTTTGTGGGCAGAAATGAAAATAAAAAATACCTTGCAACAAGTATGCTAATGAACGAAGTCGGTAGCATAGGATCAGGACGCCATCTTGTCGTCTGTCAATTGACGGCCTCGGTACTTCTGACAGTACCTCTCCAGGTACATTTTCTTGAAGGAATGTTATGGAGCGGAGATACATGCATTCCTTCAAGCTGCAAGAACTTTTTATACTCCGCAAGCTGAGAGAGTGGTTGAAAAGCCCGCCAACATCTCTCACGACAACAACAAGGACGAGCCGGATGACATTTAATTTTCAGGTAATGATTTATTAAACACAGGTTAGGTTAGACGAATTTATCATCCTTTCATTTCTTCGACGTCGGCATCTATCATAACAAACATGGCGTACCATTCGTCCAACATGACTTCGTTACTTACGAAATCTGTTTTAGTACCTTTTTTGTTTTTTTATTTCCGCTCACAAAATTGCATATTACGTTGATACATTATGATTTACAAAATTAATAATTAATTTTCTATCGCTATATTGCGCTCATGGTTGAAACTAAAAATTTACCATCATTTGTAATAAATCTTGTGTTTTTAAGTGAATAGAGAATTCCGGGAATAAAACTGCTAATGTTGGTTTTATTCCCCACAATTCCCGTAACATGTTTATGTTGTTTTTTAGGGGTATTGGCAGGGCAGACCGTTCATGGAGGTGGTCTGATTCCACTGACCAAAATAAAAAAATATATCATTTATTTTTGTAATTTTGCTAAATCCCAACCGATTTTTCTCATTCAACAACAAAAATGTTCAGTTCTGAATGCACTCACATGTGCATGATTATCCGATGACGAGACCAGGTGCGCCTTATGTAAGGACAGGGAATAGCAAATTACGGGTGCGCCTTATGGTCCGAAAAATACAGTATATGGCAAACATTAAAGGAGCCAAAACAGAGCTTTGTGGGACACCACTTCTCACATCTTCCCATTTCGAATTTTTGTCTCTAAGTACCACTCTCATTTTTCTCCCAGTTAAGAAATACTTCACCCATTCCAACAATTTGGCTTGAATTCCTCCTATTTTTTCAATTTTACTTATTAATTTTTTGTATGGTACTTTGTCAAATGCTTTCTGCAGTTCCAAGAAGGCGCAATCTGACCATCCATCCCTTTCTTGTATTATTTCAATTAATCTCGAGTAAAAGCAGATTAGGTTTGTTGTGCACGCTCTTCCACTTCTAAAGCCAAATAATTTGGGGTTTATTATTTTGTTATCTTCCAAGTGTTTGGTCCATTTGTTCCTGATGACCTTTTCACATATTTTTGCTACTGTGCTTGTGAGGGATACTGGTTTGAAGTTTGTAGGATCTTCCCTATTTCCTCCTTTATATATTTGTACTATGCATCTTTCCAGTCTTGCTGTATCTTTCCCTCTTTGAGTGAGAAGTCAATTATCTTGTATAGTTTGTCCGTCAGTTCACCTATATGCTCTTTCAGTTTCCAATTTGCAATTCCATCTGGTCCATACAATTTTCTGACATCTAGGCTTTTTATTTGGTCTTATTTCTTTTTGTGTTATCTTTATTTCTTTCATCATGGGTCATCTTTCTTGTCCATCTTCCCAAGATTGTGAGCTCTCAATTCTAAAAACAGGCCTAAAATGTCTGATCATAACTCCTGCCATCTCTGTGTCATCTATGTATTCTTTATCTCCACGCAGTTTCACTATTTCATACTTATCCTTTAGTTTTTCATTTATATATCTGTAAAAGAGTTTAGGTTGATCCTTGCATTTGTCTATGATATCCCTTTCATATTCTCTTTTTTCTTTCCTGCGTATATTCACATATTTGTTCCTAAGTTTTATATGTTTGCCATTTAGATGTTTTTCTATCTTTTTTTCCATTTTTTCCAGGCTTTGTCTCTCTTGGCTCTAGCCTCGCTACACCTTTTGTTGAACCAACATTTTATATAAATCTCTTTTTGTTTCTTTTTTGGTATACAAGCCCACTGGCTGCGCCAGTCCCGGCTACGCCGGTGGTCTTGGCCTGCGGCGCGCCCGGGGCTACGCCCCCTTTGTTATACCTCTAAACGGTTTAAAATGCACACTTTGTTCTACCTCTTGAATGTGTTTGAAATAAAAGAAGGTTTTATCATTTTAACTTTTATTTACATCAGAAACTTTAGTTTCGTCTATAATTTGTTTACTGCTTTGAGGCGAAGGAGATGAGACATCCTCGACGTCGCTCTTTTCTATTCCATTGTCAACTTTCTTCTTTTTTCGAGGCGGAGACGATGCAATATCTTCGTCGTCGCTTTGCCACTTGACCGTTTCCTTGATTTCCTCCATTTTCTTAGTCATCTCTTCTTTTAGACCCATAATTAATTCTTCCATTTTTTTCGTGACAGGGTTTTCAGCTTCATTACTACTGTTACTTTCTTCTTCATTTGAAACGTTTTCTTCGAAGGCAAAATCAGGTAAGATCATCTTGACGGCTTCTTCTGAAATGTTATAAGCGTCCTTTGGTATTGGAACTACACCTAATTCGGGGTCTTCTTCAGCTATGGGGATAAGTTCTTCTGCTTCTTCGCCTGTTACTGCAGAAGCAGGAGGTGACGCTTGAATGTTCACTACGCTATCCGAGAAAAGTTCTTTATATACACAGTTCGTGGCAGGTCTTAACCGGTATTCTTTATTTACTTTATGCCAGCCAGTATAGACGAACAAAAAATTCCACGACGTTACTCTTGAACAGGCGACATAGAATTGACCATGAGCGAAACACTGAACTGTATCCAAGAGTATTCCACACCGTTCGAACGTTTGCCCTTGTGACTTATTTATTGTCATCGCGTAACTTAATTTGACTGGAAATTGTTTTCTTTTGAAGCTAACTGGAGTGTCTTGAGCTTCTAACGTTATTTTAGGGATCATAACCTGTTCACCGCGATAACTACCCCCTAAAATTTTACCAACTATAATATTCTTCTTCAGATTAGTAACTAAAAGCCTCGTTCCGTTGCACAGTTTCGGAGGGCAAATGTTTCTAACAACCATCACTACACTTCCAATTTTCACTTGAAGTCAATGAGGAGGCAGAGAAGGACTTATCATGGCATTAAATACCGAAGTTTGAATATCGGTCCCTTCTTCCACTGCTCTATCAGTACTGTAATAAATTACTTCTTTTTCCTTTGATTTGTCATAAATCATAAGATTCACACTGTCAACATCGTCGTTTGTAGGTGATATTATAGCTCGTTGTTCAAAATATGAAACGTTGAGATGGTTGTCTTCCAAGTCCCCGTAGATACTATTTATCAATTCTTCAAGGGATTTTACTTGAACACCAAAACCTTCCTCAAGTTCCAAAGGCCCGTCATTTTGTGATCCGATTTCTAACAATTTTTGTGCAAATTTAATGTTGTTTGTATCATTTTTCTTGAGGCGTACGTTCTCGGTTAACTCCAGTTTTGTTATATCGCCCCACATGTAACTCGATTTGATACAGTATTCGAGTTCATCGTTCTTACCGCCACCACGTATAACGGGTAAAATTTGTCGGAAATCTCCAGCACAAACAAAAACTTTTCCTCCCATAAACATATAATTTTCAAGAATATTCCTCAACGTTATATCGAGTGCGGTCAACGTATTCTTCTTTGCCATTACGACTTCGTCCCACACAATTAAAGACGCCATCTCTAACAACTTTGCAAGTTCACTTCTCTTCTTGATTGCGCATGCTTTTATTTCATTGTATTCCATCAACGGTATCTTGAACATGTTGTGAGCAGTTCACCCTCCATGGAGAACTGTAGCGGCGATACCCGAAGACGCAACAGCCAAAGGTATTTTTCCCTGCGAACGTACAGTATCAAGTAACAAATTCAAGACAAACGATTTCCCCGTGCCGCCGGCAGCGTTTACAAAAATTCCATTGTTGTCGTATCGGTGTCCGTGTTCTACTCGAAACATTGCAGTGTCGTAAACTTGTTTTTGTTTATCATTTAACATTGGCTCTTTCGCATTAACATCGTCTTTCAGCCTTTCTTTGTTATACGACTTTTCTCTTCGAATAACCTTTGACGTTTTCTCACCACCTCTAGAAGGAGGAAGCCCGTAATCGGTGATGGACCCTCCTCCACAATTCCACACCTGTTTTTGTATATCATCTAACGCATCCAAGTATATTTCATCATTATACTCTGTTAGATTGTTTGTATGGAGAAAATCACTTGCAAAAAGATCTTTAGTCTCTTCCCAAATCCTGGATTGATCTTCAAGGTCTGAAAACACCAACATACTCGCATAAGTTTCTCTTAGACGATACCTATCGTTAGTGTGGTTGATTATTTCCAGAATTGTCATTTTCCATGTTTCTTCATCACTTAAAAGTCCTAAAGCTTTGACAGCTTCTCGGTAAGAGGGATGCATCACACCTTCAATTGTTCGAAGATCTTCATACGAAGTAGGCCCTGGTTTATGTGTTAGAAGTCTCAAATAGAACAGTTCTACTGTCTTGGTGGTCATGGCGGGAATGCGTCCTAGTGAAAAAGTAGGCCCTTGACGTTCTTCCCAGCATGTGAACACTTGGCGTTATAAACGAAATGGTGAGGCAACTCATGATAAAGCAAAGAGGCAGCAAAAGTATTCCTTGAACACAACTTGAAAAAGGCAGTTAGTTGAGTGTCTTTATGGACTCTTCTTTCTAGCTCCCTTTCAGATGTACGTTCATCGTAAAATATTTCGTTTTCGCCCTCCAAGTGCAAGTCTAATGTCATCACCGGCAGATAACTTTTATGTATTTCAAATTTAAATATCTTCCACGTTGCCTCGTTTGCGTTTATGAATCTTGCTTCCTGGAAGTTTTTTACTTCGTTTACCGTTTCACCATCAATAGACTTGCCAAAAAGGATTCTATCACAGCCTTTGTTAACATATTTTGTAATATATGCAATACATTTAATTGAATTTGAACATTCAACGTTTATGTGGGCGTTGTACTTCAAGCAAAGGTACGGATTGTAAGGTACGACCCACGAATTATCGATAACTTTTTCCTCTTTTTTAATTGTCACTTTGAATGAATTTCCTCCTTCTCCGATTGACCTTCGCTTATATTCAGGGTATCCGTTGTTGCCAAATAATAAGTCACTTCGGCAAGTCTTAGGGAAATTTTTTCCACATTTTCCAGAGCTTGCATTTTTTCCTTGGCAACACGGTTGTGATTCGTCGTACCCCTTACATGGACCATGAATCATACATCTTGTAACAACATCGTATAATCTGGGTTCTTCATTCTTATCGGGGATTTCAGCTGAAATTAACTGAGAAACCGTATCAGCGGTAACACGTTCGTCCATCCACAATAAAATGTGCGCATGGGGAAGTCCACGTTTCTGCCATTCTATACTGTATAAGTTGGCTTTAACTTGACCAAAAATCTTACCGTGGGTTAAATCTTTCATCAGACTATCAACTTTTAACTTGAAAATCCTGCTAACCAAATCAGGACGATCTCCTAGGCACCGCGTTGACGCGGAACCTGTATCGTTCATCGCTTCACGTAATTCAGGCCACTTTGGGTTCATAGTAAAGGTTATGAAATAATCAGGAGAGCCATAGTAGGTAACATAAGCAAGAGCATCTTGTTGTTGTTCTTTCATATACCGAGGACCTCCAATGAAAGAAGCGGGCAGAACTACCCTTTGTCCAGTAGCACTGCCTTTATTTGTACAGTTTAGTATGTCTGCTCTTTCTTTACGAATTTGGGATTGGTTCAGTTCGAAATACGTTAACTTATTAGATTCCATTTTCACGTAATTATCAACCACAAATTGTTGAAACAGCCTCCTACTTTTAGTTATGTGATTGAAAACACCCTCTCTTTCCATATAAAGAGACGAATAAAACATAGCTGGGGACAAACGATTATTTTTCATCTCCTTGGTCGTCCCGGGTTTACACTGTTTAATCATCGTATAAGAGTAACCGATATCACCATTCGGAATCAAAAGTGGATACTGGAATGCATCATAAAAAAAGTTGTTGTGGCTTAATATTTTGATAGCGTATTGCGAATTTGTTAAAGGAGAACTTATCACTATTTGCAACGGATCTTTGTTTGAGTCAAAGTTAACAATCCCCCCAACTTGTGCCGAAGAAGTGGGTAGGTGATAAACTCCTTTATGTTCTCGTGTATTGATTCTGTCTGCTGCCTTCAACGTTATAGACGCGCTAGGTATAGTGTTTGATTCTCTTAAATGTTCTTCTATCAATCTACGGCAAGTCTCGAGCTCCTTCAACATGCCTGATAGGCAAGCATTATGCTCGGTTAAATAGTCAAATAACAAAGACACT
Source organism: Oratosquilla oratoria (assembly GCF_046742065.1). Lineage (NCBI taxonomy): Eukaryota > Metazoa > Arthropoda > Malacostraca > Stomatopoda > Squillidae > Oratosquilla > Oratosquilla oratoria. The sequence continues at coordinate 135,523,251 of NC_134777.1, forward strand.
ATCTTTTGGTTTTCAAGGATCTCATTCTTCTCTCTTGCTCGACGCTCTGTAGTTGAACGGCATCTTGTAGTCGAATCTTCATTCATCAAATTTTGCATGCGTAACTTCACTTGCTGTTGTTTGTCATGGTAAAAGTAAAGGTCCAAAAACGCTCTTTGTGGCTTCCAAAACGGTCTGTCTTTTCTCGCGATTAGTTCAGGTTTGAGTAGCCCAATTCTATGGTATATTTTCCCTTGGATCTTGTAACAAATAGAAGCGTCTCGGCTGTTCTGAAGTGTGCTGGAAGTGTTAAATGATGTAAAACTAAATAGTGCGTTAAACCCGGTTAAATTTTCAAGATAAAACGTTTGGATAAAGAGGAAGTCGCATCATATAAACTTTGAAGATACTTTTTCAGTTCCAAAAACATAATCTTTGGTGTTTGTCCTGCGTTACAGCAGATGCTCTTACGTTCGTTTCTCCATAGAAACGACTGACAAAGTTTACACTTAAACGCTCCAATTTTTCCAACCGAATGGGGTGGCACTTCAGCTTCACGTAAAGACCCTTTGTACTTGATAGAGATTCTTTCGAACGATTCTACAAATGTTTTTACCCTACTGTTCATTTCCGTGCGTTTTTGCCGTGTAACGTTTAAATAATCGGTTGCCTCCTGTGTCAACACTTGACTGGTCAAATTTTTCCTATAATAATTCTTCAATTCATCTCGTGTCCTTTCCAATTGTTCCTTTTAATCCTTCTTCAAAATTTCACGTTGCTCTCTTTGCTTTCTTTTAGTTTTCTTCAAAATTTCACGTTCCTCTCTTTTCTTTCTGTTAGCTTCTTTCAATTGGAGACGTTGTTTCTTCATGGCAATGCGCTCCTCACGTAATATATGTTTGCGTTCTTGAATTGTCTGCTCTAAATGGTCAATTTCTAGTTCTATTTGCGTCTTTGGAGGGATCGTATTTTTACTTATTACAGCTTTAGAGTTGTTTTCAATTTGTTTAACTTTCTTATCCAAGGCACTCTTAATGGCATACTTTTTTAGCTTGTCTATTCTTCTTTGAGTTCTAAAACTTCTTTGAAGGTAATACTTCTGATAGTCCCGGTGATCCGATTTACCTCCACTTTTCGTAAAATTTTTATAACCTGCGTAGTAATGTTTTTCAAATGCCTGGGATCTTTCGTCTGAAATTTCTCCATCAAACATTTCAAGGGTCTCGAATGTCTCATCGGTATAATTTGATTTGGGATCCTCCTTTAATCTGACGTTGAACAACAAAAATTTACGATGAAATGACTTTATTGATTCCTTGATAGAGAAATCCTTGCAAGTTTGATACAACGTTGGAAATTTAGCGGCATGTTCTCGTTTTAAAAACACAACTTGCTTTTTGTTTTTTGACAGCTGCTGTTTTGTTATTTTTTTCATTTCTGTAACCCATTTCCAAAAATGGCGGTTTCTTCGTTTCACTACTGCTGAAGTTTCAGGCATCTTTCACAGGTTGAATGTACACGTGCCCTTGAGGTCAGCGTGTCCGCATTCTGCCGGGTTCTGACGGATTGGGAAAACCGATCGGGTCACAGATTTTTAGTAATAGAGATTTAATGTTTGTATCATTTTTCTTGAGGCGTATGTTCTCGGTTAATTCCAGTTTTGTTATATCGCCCCACAGTATTCGAGTACATCGTTCTTACCGCCACCACGTATAACGGGTAAAATTTGTCGGAAATCTCCAGCACAAACAAAAACTTTTCCTCCCATAAACATATAATTTTCAAGAATATCCCTCAACGTTATATCAAGTGCGGTCAACGTATTCTTGTTTGCCATTACAACTTCGTCCCACACAATTAAAGACGCCATCTCTAACAACTTTGCAAGTTCACTTCTCTTCTTGATTGCGCATGCATACATACATACATACATACACATACATACATACATACAAACATACATGCATACATGCATACATACATACATACATACATACATACATACATACATACATACATACATACATATATACATATATCTATGTTCTTAAAAATAATTTGTTGTCGAAATGGTCGGACTGGCAGTTCCGCCGAAAAGAGGACATTGCCGGGTTTAGTTGTCATAGTAATATGGCTGCGTAACGTCTTCTAGGAATAAACGCTGGCCTCTGTTTGGCCAAGAGAGTGGTACCGTCAAGGAAACGGAGACGACTGATTGGCGAAGAGCGGTGACGTCTTGACAACGGAGACGACTGATTGGTTAAGAGCAAGACGTTCGTAAGCCCCCGGGGAAGCCTATGGAAACACCCGGGGAGGCCTTTGGGAGACCCTGGATAGTCACTCGGGTACCTCTGAGAATCCCTGTAGGGATTCTCTGTGATACCTTCAAGGAACTCCTGAGAAACCCATTAAGAACCCCCTGGAACATCAAGGGGAGCACTTGTGGAGCCCTTGAGGTGCACTCTGGAAACTCCTGGGGAGTCCCTGTGGAACCCCTTGGAATCTCTCAGGGGAGCCCCTGGTACTAATAAAAGAATTCCTGTAATCGGACCGGAGACCGGAAATCCCTCAAGGGGACACGTCCCCTCCGGCCCCGGTTGTGTGAGTCGTCCCTTGATATCACGTCAGGCCCTGCAAAAAAAAAATCGAATAGACCTTTACTCTCGGACAGGGGTCAGCATGTCCGCATTTTGCCGAGTTCTGACGGATTGGGAAAATCGATCGGGCCACAGATTTTTAGTAATACTGATATTTATTCATTCCTTCTTTGTGCTTTTCTTTGAATATGTTCCATTTGTCTTCCATCTTTGTTTCCTCTTTAGAGAATTTATCCCAATTTGTGTTTTGGAACATTTTTCTTAGTTTTACAAAATCTGTTTTGTTGTACATAAATCTTTCTTCTCCATGTTTATCATTCCTATCTACATTGTTCTATTCTTTTAATTCAAACTATTAGTATATGGTCACTTTCCAATTGGTGTTTTATAAACCATTTTGTTCATAATATCTTGTTCAGAAGTTAATATTAACCCCTTCGATATGATGACGCCTACATAGGCATCATGAGGAGCAAGTGGGTATGTGAGGATGCCGATGTTGGTGTCTTGATTATATATCTTGTAGTTGTACCTGCGTGACCCCCATACTCTGTAAACTGGCTTCATCATATTTTCTATGGTTATCAAAATTCACGGGTGAAAGAGAACGAGCAATACAGCGGTAACTTTATTTTTTATAATGCGAGTATTATGACGCAATATCACATGTCTGGCAGCTAATGCTGCCCGCAAGATTTTGGCCCATATTGAAGGGGTTAAGTCTAGTTTCGATGGTTCCATGTTGTTTCTATATCTAGTATTTTCCTTAACCCATTGCGTTAGGGTGTATTGGATGGTCATATCCAGTAGAATGTTGCTCCAAAGTTCATCTCCCCCTTTAACTAACATTTCTTCCCAAATTATGTCTTTTGCATTGCATCCTCCTATCCTGTATGTCTGCATAACCTCCCACAGTGCCTTTCTGTCTACCCTATCATAAGCCTTTTCCAGATCCATAAAAGCCAAAAAAACATCCTTCCCCTTTCCTATAACTTTCTCACATATCTGTCTTACCACAAAGATCTGATCTACACAACCTCTACCTGTCCTAAATCCACACTGTTCCTCACCAATTACTCCTTCTGTTCCTCTCCTAATCCTCTCAATCAAGATCCTCCCATAAGCCTTCCCAACTACACTTAACAAGCTAATCCCTCTGAAACTACTACATTCACACTTGTCCCCTTTTCCCTTCTAAAGAGGAACTATACAGGCACTCCTCCAGTCCTCCAGCACTCTACCCTCTCTCCAGCAAACATTAAATAACCTCACCAACCAGTCCACCATCACTGTACCTCCCTTTTTCAGACATTCTGCATGGCATCCATCCAGACCAGGTGCCTTACCTGCTTTCATCATCTTAACAACTGCCTTCACCTCATCCTTCCTTATTTCTAATCCATTATCCTCACTCATCACTCTCATTTTCTTCGCATTTCCCACTGCAGCTATCTTTCCCTACCTATCCTCCTTCACATTTAGCAACTCCCTAAAATATTCTGCCCATCTTCCCCTTACTGCCTTCTCTTCCATTATCATCTCTCCATCTGCACCTTTTACCTTTTCTTCTCTACTTGATTCGCCTCCTCTTCCACTCTTAATTTCTTTCCAAAACATCTTTTTATTACTTTCAAAATTTTCTGTCATACTCTTACCCCATTTCACATATGTTCTCCTTTTTGCAACCTTTACCTTTTGCTTTACTTCTCTTTTCTTTTCTTTGTACCTCTCATATGACTCCCTTGTCCTATTTTGTAACCAATCTGTGAAAGCTCGCTTCTTCTCTTCTACAACCTTCTTTGTTTCCTCATCCCACCATTCACTACCCTTTCTTCTATTTCCCCCTGTCCTTCTTGTTCCACACACCATCCTTGCACACTTTATGACTCCCTCCTTGAACCATCCCCATTCCTCCTCCACATCTAGCTCTACTCTATCCTTTACTCCCTCCCACTCCTCCTTCAGCTTCTTTCCGTACTCCTTTTCCTTTTCATTCAAAGAGTTCACTCTAAGAACCTCCCTACCTTTTGTCCCTTTCCTCTTTCTCCATCTATTCTCCACTCTCAACTTACCTTCCACCAAAAAATGATCTGATATTCTCCCACCCTCTCCCCTTAGCACATGTACATCCTTAACTCTTCCTATCATAATCCTATTTACCACTACATAATCCATTAGCGCTCTATCTACCACCCTTCCCTCCACCACCCTCTCCCATGTGTACTTATGCTTGACTTTCTTCCGAAACACTGTATTTGCTATCATCAACTCTCTTTCTAGACACATTTCCACCATCAACTCTCCACTACGATTCTTTCCTGGAACTCCACATTTCCCAACCACTCCATCGATTGGACCATTTCCTACCCTAGCATTAGGACATTTCTTCCTAAATCCTCTATGCACTCATTTAGATCTATCCAAAAGGCCTCCCTTTCTTCTACACTCTTCTCACTGCCAGGCCCATATGCACTTACAAAGACCCACATCTCCTTCCCCAGTTTCACCTTCATCCACATTATCCTTGAGGAAACCTCCTTCCACTCCACTATCCGTTTACCTATCTCTTCACTTACGGTACTAGAATAGCCACCCCTTCCCTCCCTCGCTCTCTCTTCATTCCTGATAATCTCCCACTTACACTCCCAAACATACACTCACCCTTCCCTTTCAACTTAGTTTCACTCAAAGCCAACACATCCATCTTTCTTCTCACAAACATACTACCTATCTCTTCCCTTTTACTCTAATCTGTACCACATCCACGCACATTAAAAGACCCAAACCTTAGGGTGCTGGTCCGAGAACTTCCAGACCCTCTTATGCCTTCTCTTTTTTGTTTAGGAATGTGCCCTGTGGGGCTACAAGGAGAAGGATGCCTAGTCCCAATCCCCGTCCCTTTCTTCTCGCCTCTTACGAATACCGAGCTAAAATAATTGTTTAAGATATTACACATTCCTTCATTTGAATATTCAAGTTGACCGTCAGCAGATAATAGTGGACCAATGTGATTCCTAACAATCTTTTTATCTCTAATGTAACTATAGAATTCTTTGGGATTCTCTTTGGATTTATCAGCAATGTTAATTTCGTATTGTCGTTTTCTTTTTCTTATTGTCTTTTTTAAATCTCTCTGTATTTATTGATACATAACTTTCAGTCATTAGATGCACCCGAGCACTTATATTTCTTATAAGCTTGTCTCTTTTTAGCAATACTTTTTTCAGTTTCTTTGTTGAGCCACTTTGGGCGAGACTGATTTAGGGGACGTCTGTCCTTAAAAGGAATGTAAGTTTGAATCATCTTAGTGAGCGTATTTTGAAATATTTCCCACATACGCATAAGATAAAGTGAGCGTATTTTGAAATATTTCCAACATAAGCATAAGATAAAGGAAGCAAAGAGGAGAGCAGATGTGAAATGGAAAAAGAGTATGACAGAAAATTTTGAAAGTAATAAAAAGATGTTTTGGAAGGAAATTAAAAGAGGAAGAGGAGGCAAATCAAGTACGAGAAGAAAAGGTAAAAGGTGCAGATGGAGAGATGATAATGGAAGAGAAGGCAAAGAGAGGAAGGTGGGCAGAGTATTTTAGGGAGTTGCTAAATGTGAAGGAGGATAGGGAGGGAAAGGTAGTTGCAGTGGGAAGCGCCAAGAAAATGGCAGTGATGAGTGAGGAAAATGGAGGAGAAATAGGGAAGGATGAAGTGAAAGCAGCTGTTAAGATGATGAGAGCAGATAAGGCACCTGGGTTGGATGGATGCCATGCAGAATGTCTGAAGAAAGGAGGTACTGTTATGGTAGACTGGCTGGTGAGGTTATTTAATGTTTAAGAGAGGGTAGAGTGCTGGAGGACTGGAGGAGTGCCTGTATAGTTACTCTTTACAAAGGAAAGGGGGACAAGTGTGAGTGTAGTAGTTACAGAGGGATCAGCTTGTTGAGTGTAGTTGGGAAGGCTTATGGGAGGGTCTTGATTGAGAAGATTAGGAGAGGAACAGAGGGAATAATAGGTGAGGAACAGTGTGGTTTTAGGACAGGTAGAGGTTGTGTAGATCAGATCTTTGTGGTAAGACAGATATGTTAGAAAGCTATAGGAAAAGGTAAAGATGTTTTTTTGGCTTTTATGGATCTGGAAAAGGCTTACGACAGGTAGACAGGAAGGCACTGTGGGAGGTACTGCAGATATATGGGATAGGAGGAAAGCTGTTAATAGCAGTCAAGAGTTTTTACGAGAGTAGTAGAGCTTGTGTTGGGATTAGAAATGGAGAGAGTGAATGGTTTGAGGTAAAGGTGGGACTTCATCAGGGATGTGTTATGTCACCCTGGCTGTTCAATCTTTACATGGATGGGGTGGTGGAAGAGGTTAATGCAAGGGTAGTGGGTCAGGGGTTGGAGATGATTAAAGAAAAAGGAGAAAAGTGGGAGGTGAGCCCGTTGTTGTTTGCTGACGACACTGCGCTTGTAGTAGGATCAGAGAAGGGATTGAGGAAGTTAGTGACAGAGTTTGAGAAGGTGTGTGAAAAAAGGAAGCTGAAGATAAATGTGGGCAAAAGTAAGGTGATGAGAAGTACAAGGGGAGAGAGTGACAGCAGGCTGGAAGTGAGCATTAAGGGTGAGAAACTGGAAGAAGTGGATAGTTTTAGATACTTGGGTGCGAATGTGACAGGAAATGGAGGAGTGGAGGTGGAGGTAGAATGTAGATTGAGAGAAGTGAGTAAATGCCTTGGTGGATTAAAACGTGTAATGAGAAATCAACATCTGGGAATGGATGCTAAAAGGAGGTTATATGAAGGAGTGATTGTGCCAACAGCATTGTACGGGGCAGAAACATTGAACATGAGAGAGGAAGAGAGAAGGAGTGTGAATGTGTTTGAGATGAAATGTCTGAGAAGTATGATGGGGGTTACTAGGCTAGATAGAGTGAGAAATGAGGAGGTGAGGAGGAGAACAGGGGTGGAAAGGGAACTGGGAGATAGGGCTGATGAAAGAGTATTAGGATGGTTTGAACACATGGAAAGAATGAGTGAAGAAAGATTAGTAAAAGAAGTGTGGAAGGCAGAGGTGGAAGGAGTGAATATGAGGGGGGCGTTCTAGGATGAGATGGATGGGGTGAAAGGGGCATTACAAAAGAGAGGAATGTCTGGAGGAAGGATGGGAGAGGACAGAAGATAGGGGTGAATGGAGAGGGGTTGTGTATAGATGAGGCTGTGATGTATGAGAGGGAGTGGGTGGGGGATGGGGGATGAGGATGTATGAGAAAAAATTTGATGCAGCCCAAAGGGATTTCTCCCCATCTCCTTTTCTGCAAGAGGGGACGGAGATGGGGGGGTCGCCGAATTTATGAAGCAGCCTTGCTGTGGATGTGCTGTGTCTTGCGACACTGCTTCTGACCCAGGGCAGTGTACAGGATGCAGGGATGACCCATCTTCCAAGAGGTGCCAAGATAGGAGGGTGGAGGGGAGTGGAATATATGGGAAATGAAATGGGTGGGAGTGATTTCTATGCCTTCTTCTTTTTGGCTACCCCCTATGTAAAGGGGAAAAAGCCTTTGGTATATGTATGTAAGTCCAGTACTCTCCAAAAAAACTTTTTTTTTTTTCCGTCTCTGTTCTCTTCTCATTCCAATCATTGGCTTTAATTCTGAGCACTTTGTCTTTCTCTTTTTCCTCATCACTCATTTCCTTTTGTATCCTTATACAAGTTATTAAGATGATGAAAGCAGGTAAGGCACCTGGTCTGGATGGATGTCATGCAGAATGTCTAAAAAGTGGAGGTACAGGAGTCCCTTAAATAACGCAGGGGTTAGGTTCCTGAAATTACCGTGTATGACCAAATCTGCGTATGCTGACATTCAATATTAAATACCGAGAACCGTATGTTTGTGTATGTGTACGTGTATTTACCTAGTTGTATTTACCTAGTTGTATTTTGCGGGAAGGGGAGCTATGCTCGTGTTGTCCCGCCTTTGTATCTTGCAGTGTCTAGTTTGTTTTTAAACTCATGAATGGTTTTTGCGCATACTATTTCATTGTCCAGTTTGTTCCAAGTGTCCAAAACTCTATGAGGAAAACTGTTTTTCTTCAGTTCTCTTCTATAGCTATGTTTTTTTATTTTCTTTCCATGTCCTCTTGTGTTTCTTTTGTCCCAGTTGAGTAAGTTCTCACTATCGAGTACCTCTGTGCCTTTCATGATTCTGTAGATGGTCAATAGGTCACCTCTCTCTCTTCTTTGCTCCAGTGTCGGTAACTCCAGTTTAGCCAATCTCTCTTCGTATGATAGGTTTGCAAGTGCAGGTGCCATTTTTGTAGCTGCTCTTTGGATTCTTTCTATTTTCTTTATATTCTTTTTGGTACTGGGGGACCACAATGTCGCTGCATACTCTAATCTAGGCCTTATCAATGTAACCAATATTTTTTTCATCATGTCTTCGTCCAAGTATGTAAACGCCACTTTTATTGATCTTAGCAAATTGTAAGTCTCCCCGACAATTTTGTTAATCTGTATATCATAGGACAGGTCGTTCGTGATAATTACTCCCAAATCTTTTTCGGATCCTACTTTCTTTACTTCTTTGGTTCCAATTGTATATTTTCCTGATATTCTGTTTTTGCTTTTTCCAAACTCCATTATGCTACACTTCTTAGTATTAAAGTCCACTTCCCATTTCTGACTCCAGTTCCATACCCTATTTAGGTCTTCTTGCAGTGCTTCACAGTCCTCATCAGTTTCTATTTTCCTTAGCAGTTTGGCGTCATCGGCAAAGAAGCTCATGTAGCAGTTCACGTCCTCATCCATGTCATTCATATAGATAGCAAACATTATTGGTGCCAGCACAGATCCTTGCGGTACTCCACTGATCACCTCTTTCCAGTCTGAATATTTTTCTCTGAGCACTACTCTCATCTTTCTACCAGTCAGAAAGTCCTCTATCCATTTTAGTAGGTTTCCCTGTATTCCTCCTATGTGTTCCAGTTTTTTTAGTAGTTTTCTGTGTGGTACTTTGTCAAAGGCTTTTTGCAAGTCTAGGAATGCACAATCAGCCCATCCATTTCTTTCTTGCACTATGTCTATTAGTCTTGAGTAAAAGCATATTAAGTTTGTGGAGCATGATCTTCCTTGTCTGAATCCGAATTGTCTTGGGTTTAATATGTCATTGTCTTCCAGATGTTTTACCCATCTATTCTTGATTATTTTCTCACAAATTTTGGCAATGGTGCTTGTTAGTGATACTGGCCTATAGTTGGTGGGTTCTTCTTTGTTTCCTCCTTTGTGTATTGGTACAATGTTAGCGTTTTTCCAGTCCTCGGGTATCTTTCCTTCTTTGAGTGAGCTGTTTATTAAGATGTGTATTTTGTCTGTTAGTTCTTCTTTGCACTCCTTTAGAATCCAATTTGCAATACCGTCCGGGCCATGTGATTTTCTGACATCCAGCCTTGATAAATGTTCTGATATTTCCTTTAGTGATGCTGTAAACTCATTCATGAGGGGAGATTTCTTGTTTTCGTCTATGTCACAATTCGGTATTTTCTCTCTGGTGAAAACAGATTTAAAGTGATTGTTCATGACTTCGGCCATCTCTAAATCTTCTGTGTATTCTATGTTTCCTTGGCATAGTTTCACCAATTCCTGTTTGTTTTTAAGTTTACCATTCACATACCGATAGAATAGTTTGGGTTGCTCTTTGCATTTGTCTATAATATCCTTCTCATGGTTCCTTTTCTCCTCTCTTCTCACATTAACGTACTCATTTCTATAGTTAACATAAATTTGCCATTTGCTTTGTTTTTTGTCTTTTCTCCACTTTTTCCAAGCTTTGTCCCTTCTGTCTTTTGCCTCACTGCATCTTTTGTTGAACCAACATTTAATGTACTCTCTCTCTCGCTTTTGTCTTGGTACATGCCTGTTTACCCCTTCATTGTAGTTTTCCATCAATATATTCCATTTCTCTTCCACTGCTGTTTCTTCCCTGTAAAATATTTCCCAGTTTGCATTCCGGAAGAATGTCTTTAGTTTTGTAAAGTCTGTTTTGTTGTACCTCAGTCTTCCTTTCCTATGCTTTTCGTTCCTCTCTATGTCTATTTCTTCCTTTAGTATAGTTTCGATGAGTACATGGTCACTCTTTCCAATTGGTGTCTCATACTGGACTTTATGCACTATTTCAGGCTCTGTTGTAAATATTAGATCTAGTTTCGATGGCTCTTCATTATTTCTGTACCTTGTGTTTTCATGGACCCATTGGGTCATTGTGTACTCCATGGTCATATCTAGCAGTACATTGCCCCACGAGTCATCTCCTCCTTGCACTGTCATGCTGTCCCAACAAATTTCTTTGCAATTGAAGTCCCCCATAACTACCAGATTACCCTTACCCATTAGTATCTCATTGAGTGATTTTCTTGTGTCATCTAGCATTTTTTTATGTTCAATTTCTTTCCAAGCGCTTGTTTTTGGAGGCACATAAGTCACCACAAACTTTCTACTCTTCATATTCTTGCCTTCGACTTTTATCATGATCAATTCAGCATTACCTTTGCCCTCTGCAATTTTTGTCACCTTTAGGTCTTTCTTGTGTGTGTGTGTGTGTGTGTGTGTGTGTGTGTGTGTGTGTGTGTGTGTGTGTGTGTGCATGTGTGTGTGTGTGTGTGTGTGTGTATGTGGTGTATGTATGTGGCGGTTGTGTCGTATGTATGTGTGTGCATATATACATGTGTGTGTATGTGGCGTATATGCATATGTGTATGTGGCATATATACATGTGTGTGTGTGGTGTATACACGTGTGTGTGTGTATGTGGCGTATACAGGTGTGTGTGTGTGGCGTATGTATGTGTGTGTGGCGTGTGTCTGTGGCGTGTGTGTGTGTATGCATGCATGTATGTGTCTGTGTTCACATGTACAAGTAAGCATGTACGTGTGTGTGTCTGTGTTCGTATTTGTGTGTACAGACACGTGCATTTACAACATACATTGGTTGTCTAACACGTGTCTACGTGTGCGTGTCTACACGTGTGTAAGCGTGTATATGTCTGTTTTTGATCTCCCAAACCACCACCGCCAGTAACAACAAGAACCTCATAAGAGAAATTAAGACATGACAAGCGCAGTCATTATCAGACTTATTAGTTGTGTTCCAAACGAAAGAAACTTTACACTTCAACAGGTTAGGGCGGTAAAATTTCACGATAGCACGGCGCGGGTGGTGGAAGCGACAAGCTAAAGCTTGTTGTCCCCTCCCTCCCTCCTGCATCAGTACCCGGAGGTTGACACGTGACCACAGGCAGCCACCCACGGCTATCCCCTCGCCCCACACCCTTGTTTGAGCAGTTCCCAGTGTACGTAATGACGGTGTTATATGAGGATCAACTGTATATGGTAAAATAGAAAGCAGTTACCACAAATGTTTGCGATGTTGCCGCGTGCGTGCGTATGCGTGCCCGACTTGATGCCAATTTTAAAACGGTTCTCTACATTTGAGATGGTTTTGAAATAAAATCCGTGTATGATTGAATCCGTGTCATTCGAATCCGCATTATTTGAGGGACCCATGTACAGTGATGGTGGACTGGCTGGTGAGGTTATTTAATGTTTGCTGGAGAGAGGGTAGAGTGCCGGAGGACTGGAGGAGTGCCTGTATAGTTCCACTGTACAAGGGAAAAGGGGACAAGTGTGAGTGTAATAGTTTCAGAGGGATTAGCTTGTTAAGTGTTGTTGGGAAGGCTTATGGGAGGATCTTGATTGAGAGGATTAGGAGAGGAACAGAGGGAGTAATTGGTGAGGAACAGTGTGGATTTAGGACAGGTAGAGGTTGTGTAGATCAGATCTTTGTAGTAAGACAGATATGTGAGAAAGGTATAGGAAAGGGGAAGGATGTTTTTTTGGCTTTTATGGATCTGGAAAAGGCTTATGACAGGGTAGAGAGGAAGGCACTATGGGAGGTTTTGCAGATATACGGGATAGGAGGAAAGCTTCTAGGAGCTGTCAAGAGTTTTTACGAGAGTAATAGAGCATGTGTCAGGATTAGAAATGGAGAGAGGGAGTGGTTTGAGGTAAAGGTGGGACTTCATCAGGGATGTGTTATGTTGCACTGGCTGTTCAACTTATACATGGATGGGGTGGTGGAAGAGGTAAATGCAAGGGTGGTGGGTCAGGGGTTGGAGATGTTTAAAGAAAATGGAGAAAAGTGGGAGGGGACCCAGCTGTTGTTTGCGGACGACACTGCGCTTGTGGCAGGATCGGAGGAGGGATTGAGGAAGTTGGTGACAGTTTGGGAGAGTGTGTGAAAGAAGAAAGCTGAAGATAAATGTGGGTAAAAGTAAGGTTATAAGATGTACAAGGGGTGAAAGTGGCAGCAGACTGGAAGTGAGCATTAAGGGAGAGCGACTGGAGGAAGTGGATACTTTTAGATACTTGGGTGCAAATGTGGCAGGAAAAGGTGGAATGGAGGTGGAGGTAGACTGTAGATTGAGAGAAACGAGTAAATGCCTTGGTGGATTAAAAAGTGTAATGAGAAATAGACATTTGGGAATGGATGCTAAGAGGAGACTGTATGAAGGAGTGATTGTGCCAACAGCACTGTTTGGAGCAGAAACATGGAACATAAGAGAGGAGGAGAGAAGGAGTTTGAATGTGTCTGAGATGATGTGTCTGAGAAGTATGATGCGGGTTACTAGGCTAGATAGAGTGAGAAATGAGTAGGTGAGGAGGAGAACAGGGGTGGAAAGGGAGTTGGGAGATAGGGTTGATGAAAGAGTATTAGGATGGTTTGGACACATGGAAAGAATGAGTGAAGAAAGACTAGTAAAAGAGGTATGGAAGGCAGATGTGGAGTGATTGAAAATGAGGGGATGTCCTAGGATGAGATGGATGGATTGGGTGAAGGGGGCTTTGGAGAAGAGCAGAATGTCTGTTGAGGAAGGATGGGAGAGGACAGAAGACAGAGGTGAATGGAGAATGGTTGTTTATGGATGATGATGTGATGCATGAGGTGGAATGGGTGGGGGTGGGTGGGGGGGTGAGGTTGTATGTGTGAGCAAAATTTGACACAGCCCAAAGGGATTTCTCCCCGTCTTCTCCTTTTTATGCATGGGGGGACGGAGAGAGGGGGTTGCCAATTTAATGAAGCGGCCTTGCTGTGGATGTGCTGTGACTTGCGACACTGCCTATGACCCAGGGCAGTGGACAAGGTGCAGGGATGACCCGTCATCCAGGAGGTGCTAAGATGGGAGGGAGGGTGGAGGGGAGTGGGGTGTATTGAGGGATGGAATGGGTGGGAATGATTTTATGCCTTTTTCTTTTTGGCTACCCCCCTTGTAAGGGGAAAAAGCCTTGGTATATGTATGTATGTATCTTTATATGTTTGAATTTCTCACCGTTTGCCAGTTTGCTTTCGATAATACCTCCTCTGCTATCGTTTGTGTTCTTAGTTTTATTTTCAGAGGTCTATGATGTTTTTCTTATGAAGATTTGCCTATCCTGTGTATTTCATCAATTTCTTTATCGAGATTCTGACCTTCATCCTGTATTTCTTTCAGAATTTCTTTAGCTAATTCCTTCTGCTTTTCTCTCTGGTATCTATACATATCATGCGAGTACCATAGCCTACCCATCCCGCACAATAACAACAGGTTTCCTTCATTATTGGCAACAAAACAGCTAGATAGGCACACTCACAACTCAGCACTTCCTTTCGCTTTGGTGTCTGGACAATGTGTTGCTTCTTTCCTGTACAGGGCAGCAACCAAACTGGTCCCTAGTCTAGCAGATAAACCATATAAGGAAAGACTAAAAGTACTGGGTCTGCCAACTGTGAAAGAAGAAAGAGAAAGAGGTGACATGATAACAGTATTCAGGTCAATAAAGGGGATACATTGCATTGATAGCAAACTTGAGTCTAGGTATGATAGAAAATTAGAAAATAGGAGATGGGACCCAATGAGCATGGCTCCTTTCCTATATACTACAATCAGGTAAATACACATACACACACATCAAAAGTAGATGGATTAAACATCTGGAAGAAAATAAGATACTGAATCCAAAACAATTTGACTTTAGACAAGGAAGATCTTGTGCCACCAACTTGATTTGTTTTTATTCAAGGCTAATAGACATATCAACTGCATGCTACTTTGCCACAATAACATGCAGCCAATACCACACATCATTTTGTCTATGATAGAGGAAAACTCTGTTCATAGAGAAATGATGATACTTTTATACTACGACTGTCCCTCCGTTATGCTGTCCCCCAACCCCTTGTTGCTGTCTTGTACCATTTCTCTGAGTATTCATATTCTGTTTTCACCAACCTTGTCGTGGGGGAAGAGAATGCTACCACCAAGTCTTTCCACTTGAGTCATAAAAGGCGACAAAAAACGGGACGGGGATGGGATTAGGAGTCCTACTACCTGTAGCCCCGAAAGGGGACATTCCTAAAAAGAAAAGAAAAGGCATAAGAGGGTCTAGGAGTTTTCCAACCAGTACCCTAAGGTTTGGGTCTTTTAATGTGCGTGGATGTGGTACAGATGAGAGTAAAAGGGAAGAGATAGGCATTATGTTTGTGAGAAGAAAGATTGATGTGCTGGCTTTGAGTGAAACTAAAATGAAAGGAAAGGGCAACTGTGAGTTTGGGAGTGTAGCTGGGAGGTACTCAGGAGTGAAGAGTGGATGAGGGAGAGAAGAGGTGGCTATACTAGTAAGTGAAGAGATAATTAAGTGGGTAGTGGAATGGAAGGAGGTTTCATCAAGGTTAATGTGGATGAAGGTGAAGCTGGGAAGGGAGATGTGGGTTTTTGTAAGTGCGTATGGACCTGGTAGTGAGAAGAGCGTAGAAGAAAGGGAGGCTTTTTGGGTAGATATAAATGAGTGCATAGCGGGATTAGGGAGAAATATCAATGTAGTTTGATTGGGAGACCTTAATGCTAGGGTAGGAAATGAACCAATAGATGGAGTGATTGGAAAGTATGGAGTTCCAGGTAAAAATTGTAGTGGAGAAAAGATGGTGGAGATGTGTCTTGAGAGTTGATGATAGCAAATACAGTGTTTAAGAAGAAAGTCAAGCATAAGTACACATGGGAGAAGGTGGTGGATGGAAGGGTGGCAGATAGAGCATTAATGGACTATATAGTGGTGACCATGAGTACGGTAGGAAGAGTTAAGGATGTACATGTTCTAAGGGGAGAGAGTGGGGGAATATCAGATCATTTTCTGGTGGAAGGCAAAATGAGAGTGGAGAATAGGTGGAGAAAGAGGAAAAGGGCAGAAGGTAGGGAGATACTTAGAGTGAACTGCTTAAATGAGAAAAAAAAAGAGAGTGAGTTTAAGAAGAAACTGAAAGGAGTGGGAGGGAGTAAAGGATAGAGTAGAACTAGGAGTGGAGGAGGAATGGGGATGGTTCAAGGAGGGAGTCATAAGGTGTGCAAAGATGGTGTGTGGAACAAGGAGGTCGGGAGGAAAAAGAAGAAAGGGTAGTGAGTGGTGGGATGAAGAAGCAAAGAAATGTGTAGAAGAGAAGCAGGCATTCGTAGATTGGCTGCAAATGAGGACGAGGGAATCATATGAGAGGTACAAAGTAAAGAGAAGGGAAGCTAAGCATAAGATAAAGGAAGCAAAGAGGAGAGCAGATGTGAAATGGGGAAAGAGTATGACAGAAAATTTTGAAAGCAATAAAAAGATGTTTTGGAAGGAAATTAAAAGAGAAAATGGAGGCGAATCAAGTAGAGAAGAAAAGGTAAAAGGTGCAGATGGAGAGATGATAATGGAAGAGAAGGCAGTGAGAGGAAGGTGGGTAGGGAGGGAAAGGTAGTTGCAGTGGGAAGCGCTAAGAAAATGAGAATGATGAGTGAGGAAAATGGAGGAGAAATAGGGAAGGATGAAGTAGTACAGGAAGACTAGTTATGTATTGAACAAGGATAGTGATAGTAATAACGTTGTCAATAAATCCAGCATCGTGTAGTGTAATTGAACTCATACTAAGGTTTGATTGTGAAAATTATGTACAAGTGATGTGCATTTAGGAAATAATGAGTTGTAAAATCTGTATCACACTGCAAAGTGAAAAATTCATAAGGGAGGAACCCCCAAAGTTAATGATTAGTATTTGTGATCCTTGGATAATTGAAGTGTGTTTAGAACATAGAAATAGACTAAATATTAGGAATGTAGTAAAATCTCACTCTCCTTTTGAACCTAAATTCTGAAGAGGAAATAAAAGCATTTGCCAATGCCATCAGAATTTAGTGGTGGGATAAAATTCCCTCACGCTGTTCACAGCATTATATTTTGGTTTACAGCGGTGGGATGTTATATCCTCACTTAGAGTTGAAAGCATATGCCAGTTATGGCATTATAACTGTAAATCACCAAACAGCATGTGTACATTATTACTGGCTTCTGATTGGCTGCCTAGAATCGTACCACCGTGGTCTATTTGGCATGGGTTGACCGTCGATTTGTCCGCATTCATTACATCATTGTTCATTGGTTGTTACTGGTCACCATGTTGTTCAACTCAGACAGGTAAGCTATTTTATAATTGGGGTATTTGAATTTACAGTATATCCACCTTTTGGCGTATAGTATGTAGATTAAAATGACATTTTTAGTCTATTTCATTTTATATATATTTTATATATTTTAATTTAAGGTAATTTTGGTGCAAAACCATTTTAGGTTTACTGTACCCCCTGTGGTGAAAATCTGGCAACATTGACATGAGTTGGCATTCAGTAAGAGCCTGGTGTTTCTATGCTACATGGGTTTGATCATTCTGTCATAATTATATCACAACTGAGCAAACAAAATGAGCCAAGTATGGATATATTGATTTAACTTCATGGCCCAATGTGGTGGGCCCAGATAGAATGACTTGACAATAGAATCTAATGACTTGATACTAAAACATCCAAAACAGCATGTAGTATCTATATAAAAATGCATTCATTTATAGCAATGCAAGCATTGTTGAACACTAGGTAAATATATGAAAACAAAGGTGCATCAAATACCAGAATCCAGAAGGCGCATCAAACACCATCGCATTGTGGTTTGTACTGATGGCACCTTAGCAGGACAGGGCTGAGTGCTGGGAGCACTCCCATTGGATGGTGTTCTTTGTTGTTGTTTTCTTGGTGTAGAGGAAACCCTCATAGCAAAGCTTCAAGCTGCGTTTGTTGTTGGTGATGACTTCCATGATAGTTGTCTGTATGATTTGACATTTTGACATGGCCTTTTTATACTCATATGATACAGGCTTGTGGAATGGGACACGGATGGATGCCATGACAAAACCCTGGGAATGCGGATGACATACACCAATTGTTTGATTTTTGTTAGTATGTGACTTCCCAAAGGATTAACATCTAGTTCACATTATGTGACTTTTTTACTGTGACTTCACTCTCAACAGTTAGTGTTTTCACAGATTGGGGTTTTGTCCTCCCTGCTAAAATTCCCATGTGCTCTTTGCTCAAATACTCTGCATTAAAGAAAGGCAGCTATTGCATTGCTTGTGTTTTGTTTGCTGGTGTTCAAGCTGAAACTGGAGGACAGACAAAGCTGGGAACCTTAATTTTGCAGCTGATGCACAAATATAAAAAAAGCTACTAAGGCGCTTGGTAACCGTAATGGCAATGGCTATTATAAAACCAGTGTGGTTAGGGTGCAACAGTTTCTGGACATTGTGCGCCATCCAACAAGAGCTGTTGATGTCATATTGACTTGGAAAAGTAAGGAGCAAATTGAGAGCAACTGTCATCTGCTTGTCCCAGTTATTGAGAATACAGTGAGTCCTCCTTATACGGTAATTCTTTATCCGGTAAATTCATAGTTATGGTATTTGGTAATTACTACCCTCAATTCTATTTACAGTAAGAACAATTCTCAGATATGGTATCCGCTCGTGTTTTGGAGGTAAAATTAGATATTTTGAAGAGGAAAGAGCAGGGAGAAGGTATGTCTGCCATAAGTCGAAATTTGGGTTCGGTATACAGTAATTTAAATTTGCGGTAAGGTTTTCAGGAAAGCATATGTACCGTATAACGAGGACTCATTGTATACTGTTTTGTGGCTGCAATATGCTTCCCCTTCAAGGGTACCATGACAACGGCCCCTTAGATTTATCTGCTCCAAGTGTAACTGGAGAAGAAGTTTTTCGAGTGCTGTTGCAGTACCTCTCCAATGGCAGCAATGCTGAATTAGTGAAGCTTCTTATTACATTCAACATGAATAGTACTCTCATTAGCAAGACTATCCAGAATTAACTCATCGGAATATCAGGTGAAAATTTTTCCATATATTATTTTTACTGTTATTTTTATACTTTTGTATTTCAATACATATATTGCAAGAAATATCTAAGTGATATATTGATTTGTAGGGCAACTAGTGCAAGAAAAGGTGATGTCTCAAGTTGCTGGAATCTTTGTTATCATGATGGACGAGATGACAGATGTTGCGAAGAAAGAACAAACCACCATCTGGGTCCGTCACTTCAGTAACGACCAATTGAGGGAGGACTTTTTGGGTTTCATGCATGCTGAAGACCTGACAGGAGAAGGACTGGCTTGTCTTCTCAGCACAGTAGATAGTGTTGGTCTTGATATGAGCAGCTGTCGCGGTCTCTGTTTTGATGGAGCCAGTGTCATGATGGGAAGTTTTGCAAGTGTGCAGCAGTTATACTGTGAGAATAACCACTCACAAAGGTGATCCACTGCTGCAATCATCGGCTTAACCTAGTGTTAACAAAGGCTTGTGACACAGAGCAAGTCAAACTCATTCTCCAGAACCTCAACAAGGGTTACAACTACATTAGTTCCTCGAACATGTATTTACCTAGTTATATTTTGCAAGAAGGGGAGCTATGCTCATGGTGTGTTCTATGAGGTTTGCTCAGCTGGTGAAACACCGCACATCCTTAAAGCGGCAGAAGTTGGTCAGCCTTTGTGCTACTAGATGGGTTGAGTGACACGATTCCGTCATTGTTTTCATTAAACTGCTACCAGTTGTATCCGTCTTCGGTGAAGATGAGAGCAATTCGGATGCAAAAGCAGGACTACTGCTGATCACCATCCAAGAGCCGTGCTTTCTGATTGGTCATGTTGTCACTGAGTCTGTATTGGTTTACACTGTGGAACCAAGCCAAGCTCTGCAATCTCCTATGGTGAACCTCATGTCCGCATATGCTACGATCAGGGAAGTAGTGATGCATCTTGCGAGACTCAGGGAAGATGCCAACACTAGATTTCATGATATCTTCACGAAGGCAGAGGAGCTACTACATGATATCGGCTCAATGCACAACACCATTTCCCTTGCTTCGATTTTGCAAATGGCAGACACAATGGGATAATGTTCCTTTCCAAACAGCAGAAGAGTATTACTACCAATCTGTATACATACCATTTCTTGATCAGGTCTTGAGTGAGTTACAGCGTCGGCTCCAGGATGATACCGATATTACTGGATTCAACATCAAGCATCTGCTCAATGGCAATGATGGAGATGGGGCTTTAATGAAGGCGGCACAGGTTACAAGGTTGACATTGAGAACTTGAGTCTTGTCAAAGCGGAAGTAGAGCACTGGTTTTCAACAGCAAAAGAGTTTTACTCAGTTGGAAATGCTCTCGCTCACACCAAGACCTGTATGTATCCAAACTTGGCCAGGCCTCTCCAAGTTTTGATCACACTCCCTGTTTCGCATGCAGAAGTGGAACGGTCATTCTCAACTTTAAAGTGACTGAAGACTTATTGAGGAACACTATGGGTCAAGAGCACCTCAATGGTCTAGCGCTACTTGGTGTTCACAACGAAATTGACATTACAACAAACAGCGTGATCAATGCATTTGGCCAAAGAAATCGGAAACTGATGTTTTTTGTGAACACCACATTCTTCTGTAATTTAGTAGATGGGGGTTGTTTTTGCTAGACTGTGGTGACTCATTTATCTGTGTTAGATGTTGTAATCGTACACTTAAATGTATGTTCATTAAATATTTATCATTTGCCAAATACTTATTACAGGACAGTAGTTGTGATAACCTTTATCGATTTTTACATCTGTTATAGATGGTTAATATTCAATAAAATTTTGCTCATCAAAATGATATGTGCATTCGCCTTTTTCAATTGTATTTAGATAAAATAATCTCTCGAAATAAACACCATGTGAGGGCGGAGCCTTTATTTGTATGACATTTCGCTTGTTACATTTTTTTTTCAAATACTTAATTGTGATACACATGATTGAGATTAAATAAGAGGAATGGGGGGAACAGGGAAAGGGGGAGGGAGGAAGGTAGGGGAGGAGAAGGGGGGAGGGAGGAAGGTAGGGGAGGAGAAGGGGGGAGGGAGGAAGGTAGGGGAGGAGAAGTGGGGCTTGAATACTAGGAAAGATTGAAGAGAAGGCTGGCCCAATTGTCTGAGTAAATGGCTGGGTGACAGACATTGGCCCACAATCAAGAGAAAGGGGGAAGAAAAATAGGAAAGGTGAGCAAGTGTCAACTGCGGATGGACAGCATCTTTGAGAGGAAAAAGGGACTTTGAAGGGCAACTAAGGATGGCTTAAAATTTTATTGTCAGTGGGTATTAAAGAAATTATGTGGGGCAAGATATTGAACATGCCCCTATTCTGTTCAATTGTGTTGTTTCCTTATAGGATTGCTGCTTCTGTGGATCTTGTCGGGCTCATGTATTAGAAGCTCTGCATTTTTCCAATCCATCAAGTGGTTCTCACTGTTCCTATGTGCCAATGTTCCTATTTTTCTTCCCCCTTTTTCTTGATTGTGAGCCAGTGTCCATCACTCAGACAATTGGGCCAGCCTTCTCCTCAATCTTTCCTACTATAGTGGTACCTCTATTTACGCGTGCCCTTATGCACGCAGAATTCTATTTACGCGGTCAAATCATGGGGAAAATCTTGTTGCTATTTACGCATTGGTGTCCATTACTGTGCAGAAAATCAAATCCTGCACCACCGTCTTCTTGATGTCACCATTCACGTGCTGTGTTGTGTCTCCTCCCACCATCTTTGTTTGTTGTGTGCATGACTGGTCCTTCTTTCAGTGCCTACCCCTTGGTATTGTACTGTTTGTGCCTTTAAAATGCCTCCAAAACAGGTGAGAAGTCCTACTGAAGCTGGTGCTCATAAGAAAACCAGCATCATGATTGAGAAAAAGAGGGAAGTGATTGCCAAAGCTGCTCAAGGTTTATGCATGTGTAAGCTGGTGAGAGAGTTTGGTATGCCTGAGTCAACAATAAGAACCATTCTTTTAAATAAAGATAAAATTCTGTCAGCTAATGTGTCTAAGGGTATAAGGTATGTGAGCACACATAAGAGGCCAGCATTGTTGGACGAGGTGGAAAGGTTATTGCTTGTGTGGATACAGGAGAAGCAACATAAGAGTGACAGCTTGTGAGGAAATGATCTCTTCAAGGGCTTGCCAGGTGTATGCCAACCTGCAGCGGCAACAGGCTGGTACCAGTGGCCAGCTTACACCACCTTCAGTGCCCTTTACATCCAGTAGGGGGTGGTTTGAGAAGTTTCAGCAACATACGGGCATCCACAGAGTGACACGGCATGGTAAGGCAGCAAGTACGGACATGGACGCAGCTGAGGCGTTCGTCAAGGTGTTTGGAGGTGGTGCATCATGAGGGTTACCTGCCACAGCAGGTATTTAATTGTGATGAAATAGGACTTTTTTTTTGGAAGATGATGCCTAACAGCACCTACATTACTGCTGAGGAGAAAGCTTTGCTGGGGCATAAGCCTATGAAAGACAGGCTAACAGTGATGTTGTGTGCAAATGCGAGCGGCAACTGCAAGATCATGCCGCTCGTAGTGTATCATTCGGAGACGCCATGAGCATTCAAGAGGGGCAACGTTCTGAAGAGCAGACTTCCAGTGATGTGGCATATGAACCCGAAGGCGTGGGCAACCTGACAGCTGTGCCAGGAGTGGCTCGAAGGAGCATGTGACCCTGAGATCAAGAAGTTTCTGCTGGGGAATGGACAGCCACTGAAGTGCCTCCTACTGCTGGATATTGCCCCAGCACATCCCCTCAATATGCAGGCACATCTTCCCCAAGATCTGGATTTCATCACAATTAAATTCCTGCCTCTGAACACCACTTCCATTCTGCAACCGATGGACCAGCAGGTCATTTCTTATTTCAAGAAGCTGTACACCAGTGCTCTGTTTGAACACTGCTTCAACGCTACCACCAATTCAGACCTAACCCTGTGAGAATTTTGGAAGTCCCACTTATCTTGCACTGTGTCAAGATGATTAGCAAGAGCTGTGAGGAGGTTACCATCAGGACTCTACAGGCAGCGTGGAAGAAGCTTTGGCCATCATTTGACAGGGAGTGGGGCTTTGAGCCTGCTGGTCCATCAGTCATCTCAGACATCTTTGCACTAGGGAGAGACCTGGGCCTGGAGATGGAGGATGGGATGTCGAGGAGTTAGTATGGGAGCACGAAGATGAACTGACCACCAAGGAGCTGAAGGAGCTGCATCAGGAGTAGGTCGTCGAACTGGCCCGGGAACAGCAATAGGTTGAGTGAGATGACAATTGTATTCAGGGCCCCACCACTGAGGAGGTGAAGGAGGCCTGTGGAGGAAGATCTATGATTTTGTGGAGGTCACACACCTGGACCAGACACTAGTGAGCCATGTTGCAGGCCAGTTTAATGAACAGGTCATGCCTCACTACCGCCAAATCCTGCACACACGGTGCCGGCAAGCAACCATCACAGATTGACGAGTTAAACACCATATGAGGACGGAGCCTTTATTTGTATGACGTTTCGCTTATTACAGCTTTTTCAAGTACAAGTTGAGATACATATGGTTGAGATTAAATAAGGAGAAAGGAGGGAACGGTGAGAGAAAAGAAGAAGGGGGTGGAAGGAAGAGGGGGAGGAGGAGGAGAAGGGTGGGGGGATGGAACACTGGGAAAGGTTGAGAATGCTGGCCCAAACGTAATCAGGTGAGCGACTTTCAAAACGGCGACTGTCCTAATGGCGACCGCATTATAACAGCGACTGTAATAATAGCGACTTAACTATCGACCGGTCAGAAAGGTCGCAGACTTATGTTTCAATTGCTTGTATGTTCGTGTTTGTATTTACGCGTTCAGTTGTGTTTACTTTGTGAGATAGGTTCAGAATGAAATATGCTCAAAAGGTCGCAGACTTATGTTTCTATCGCTCATATTTATTTGTTTGTGTTTACATGTTTGTGTTCACTTCGTGAGATAAGTTCACTGAAGTGAATTTACTGGTCGGTTGCTCGGTCGTCGGTTTTTTAATTCTTTTAATAATATTTTTCTTTCAATGATAAGTAAATAATAATAGCAACATTTAGGATTGGCCGAAACGTCGTACCCTGCAGAGTTCTGGCCGAAACGTCAGTTGCCGAAACGCCTGTGGCCGAAACATCCTATATTCGATGCGCTCCCCTCCTGCATGCTCATAATGATGTTGAACTTCTGGACTGGGTTGTTCAAAATAATTTTTTGCACTATCTTGGCGTTAAATCTATCTTGACATTAAACATCATGGTAACACAGAGCGTTACCATGACTTTTAACAACAAGATAAACTAACGCCAGAATTAGTTTTTGAACAACCCAACCCTAGACTCCTTGTTAAGATGTGTTATCAATGTTAGGCAACTTTTTGTGCAACAATAACACCATTTACCTTAGTCCACACATGAAAGCTGTATAATTTTAATTTAGATAATTTGGTGCACTGTATAATTTCAATTTAGATAATTTGTTTCATAAATTTAATTTCGTTTTCACACAGTATGTGCAAAAAATATTGTCACTTGAAATGATATCTATTTCTTTAATTCTTTTAATAATATATTTTCTTTCAATAATGAGTAAATAATAATAACAACATTTGGAGGACTGGCCGAAACGTCCTACGTCGTTTTTTTTTAATTCTTTTAATAATATTTTTCTTTCAATAATAAGTAAATAATAATAGCAACATTTATGATTGGCCGAAACGTCGTACCCTGCAGAGTTCTGGCCGAAACGTCTGTGGCCGAAACATCCTATATTCGATGCGCTCCCCTGCATGCTCATAATGATGTTGAACTTCTGGACTGGGTTGTTCAAAATAATTTTTTGCACTATCTTGGCGTTAAATCTATCTTGACATTAAACATCATGGTAACACAGAGCGTTACCATGACTTTTAACAACAAGATAAACTAACGCCAGAATGTCGAATGGTCAAAATGTCGACACGACAGATTGTCGAATACGACATAATGTCAAAAAAATATGCATTTCACTGATTATTCGGTCATGCGTGCTTTTTATATTAGTGGCACTTGAATAATCATGACTAAAAGAGGTTGCTTGAAGATGGATATTGTTTTAAAGAAAATGTAACTCGGCAATAAAGACGATATTTCCCAAATTACTCGACCCATCATGGCTGCCCGGCATGATTTTCTTCTTTAACATAACAATGAAGATAAAACAACTTAAAGAACAGTCACTTATACCAGTTCAATTACAATTAAATTAATTAAAGGAGTATTAGTGAAACCACAGTGAATGGCAATTGCCTTTTTACAGTTGATAATGGAATCACACAAAACAAAGTTTAACGTTTATTTCTATGTACACTGTACTATGAAGACACATCAATGATTGAAGGAAGACACATTAATGATTGAACAATTGCCTTATTATGGTTGGTGATGAAATCACACAAAACTAATTTTTATGTTTATTTGATAATTGATTTTATATGTAAACTTCTATTCACATTTACTTATACATAGATTTGAATATACAAGTATTGGTACAAATGGATGTTGTACATTATATCAGAAAAAATCAATAAGTAAAAAAAAAAAATGGAGCTTCAACATATTCCTGAAAGGATCGGTCTTCATACTGTGAAACAATGCGCGATATCCGTTTATTCGTTGAACTAACTGGTTTAGATGGCTCATGTCCAGCGATGAGTTGTGAGAGGACAGTTTCTGTATGGGCTTGTTCATCTTGTAGACGAAGTACATATAAACTCGTAGATACTTGGGAGAACCTTGCCAACGCAACGACTCCTTGAAAGTTCCGAGGCCATCCATCCTTCAAGGTGGTTTGTCGTTCTCGGTTCTTCCTGGACGACACGTTGGTGGAAAATGGCTTTGTATCTTTCTCTGATGTAATTTACGAAAGGGTTCACATTCAGGAGGCATATCTGAAATAAGTTCATGAAAGGCTCTTGCGATGTCGGAAGGGGGAACAAAAGCCAAAGCAGTGAGTTATTTAAGTCTCTGTGCAAAACTGCTGTCGTTCACGTACATTTCACGCAAGCCTAAATAAACAACCTTTCTCCCGTGCGCTTGAGCAGAGTGAAAGAAACAAGCTTCGACCTTCTGCACAGACAAGATATCCTTTGTAGCTTCCATCGTAGCACGTTCAGTCACTTCTGTAAATCGAGATCGAGACCGCGTTGTGATGGTGCATCTTGGATGGCTGGCTGAGAAGATACGACAATAAGCGTCTTTGGTTTTCTTGGTTGTCAACACGAAAAGGAGAGGCAGCATTTGCCCCATCACTGGTGCATGCAGGGTACATGTAGAGTTGATAAAACAATCCCGGAGAGACGTCAAAAGTGCTATCGCCGTACCATACCGAAGAGTTTGATCAATTTCTCAGGATGTTGTTTGAACAAAACACTATGATACGCTCATTGTTGCCAAAACTGATATCAGCCATAATCCAAGGGTCTCCCCCCCCCCTTGTTTTGTCTTGATGTGAGGATCAGGTAGGGTAAGGTCTGTAGCACTACGAGGTAAGCCCGGCTGGCTTTTACGACGCTGCCTCTGAATCAGCCTTTTGATGCTCGACTCCTCCGGAAGATATCCACGAACCTCTTCTGGAAGATGGCAGCTGGAGAGTTCTTGGCATATCATTCGCGACGTCCTTTCCAAAGTTTCTTTGGCGATGCGCCTAATCCTGGACCTTAACCCTTGCAGGATTTAGTCCATGTATATTGTGAGCTTTTGTGGTTACTATCATATCATCAAGAGTTACAGCTTTTCCTGAACAGGCATGGTCCTCGCAGCGCCAGTATACTTTTTCCATAACACATTTGTTTTTGGTGTAAAGAAAACCTTCGTATGAAGGTTTTTTTCTCCTTTTTAGCAACGAAGAATTCTGCCATGTGTTGTATTCGAATGAGTGTAGTTCAAGAAATTATTTTGAAATGAGAATATTCACTTTATGGACAGACAGGAAAGTTTTTTCCTCCTTTTTGTATTCGAATGAATGTAGTTCAAGAATTGATTTTGAAATTAGAATATTGACTTTATGTACAGTCAAGAAAGTTGATTAGGGATAGCACCAAGTTTTTGGTGGATATTTCAGTTATTCCTGTTGAGCGTGAACACAGGCTTGCATTTTTCGGTGATTTTATGTACACAATCACGTCGATATCTGAAATTTCGACATTTTGTCGCAGTCTACATTCTGTCGTTTCGGCATTCTGTCGTTTCGACGTTCTGTCTTTCGACATTGTGTCGTGCACCGGAACAACCCAACCCTAGACTCCTTGTTATGATATGTTATCAATGTTAGGCAACTTTTTGTGCAACAATAACACCATTTACCTTAGTCCACACATGAAAGCTGTATAATTTTAATTTAGATAATTTGGTGCACTGTATAATTTCAATTTAGATAATTTGTTTCATAAAATCAATTTCGTTTTCACACAGTATGTGCAAAAATATTGTCACTTGAAATTATATATATTTCTTTAATTCTTTTAACAATACATTTTCTTTCAATAATAAGTAAATAATAATAGCAACATTTGGAGGACTGGCCGAAACGTCCTACCCTGCAGAGTTCTGGCCGAAATGTCAGTGGCCGAAACATCCTACATTCCATGCGCTCCCCTCCTGTATGCTCTTAATGATGTTGAACTTCTGGACTGGGTTGTTCAAAACAAATTTTTACATTGTCTTGGCGTTAAATCTATCTTGACATTAAGCATCATGACCATCAAGATAAACTAACCCCAGAATTAGTTTTTGAACAACCCAACCCTAGACTCCTTGTTATAATATGTTATCAATGTTGGGCAACTTTTTGTGCAACAATAACACCATTTACCTTAGTCCACACATGAAAGTTGTATGATTTTAATTTAGATAATTTGGTGCACTGTATAATTGTAATTCAGATAATTTGTTTCACAAATTTAATTTCGTTTTCACATAGTATGTTAAAAAAATATTGTCACTTGAAATGATATATATATATATATATATATATATATATATATATATATTTCTTAATTCTTTTAATAATATATTTTCTTTCAATAATAAGTAAATAATAATAGCAACATTTGGAGGACTGGCCGAAACGTCCTACCCTGCAGAGTTCTGGCCGAAACGTCAGTGGCCGAAACATCCTACATTCCATGCGCTACCCTCCTGCATGCTCATAATGATGTTGAACTTCTGGACTGGGTTGTTCAAAACAAAAATTTGCATTATCTTGGCGTTAAATCTAACCCTAGACTCCTTATTATAATATATTATCAATGTTAGGCAACTTTTTGTGTAATGATAACACCATTTACCTTAGTCCACATATGAAAGTTGTATAATTTCAATTTAGATAATTTGTTTCATAAATTTCATTTCATTTTCACACAGTATGTGCAAAAAATATTGTTACCTTAAATGATGTATAAGTATTTTTTTTAAATTATTTTAATAATATATTTTCTTTCAATGATAAAAAAGATAATGATAGCAACATTTGGAGGACTGCTGATGCGATAATGTCGCTGTTATGACAGTCGCTCTTATAATACAATCGCTATCATGTGGTCGCTGTTGTGATGGTCGCTGTTTTAGAAGAATCGCGATTGTGAAGTCGCTCTATTGACAGTCGCTGTTATGACAGTCGCTATTCGGAACCCGAGCCCTACATTGTCATAGGCTACTTTTAGGTTCAGTGGCGGTGCCAGGGGGGGGGGGCTTGGGGGGCCTTTAGCCCCCCCAAAATGTGGTCAGCCCCCCCATTAGCCCCCCCCAACTGAAATGAGCAAATTGAAAATTTAAAACACTCATTGAAATAATTTTTATTAAGTGGAATTTTTAATTGCCAGGGCTAAAGATTTGTCAGCCATCAGTGCTAGCCAAACCATTAACCCCCTCCCCTTCTGAAATGAGGATAATATATGTGTATTATCATATTACTATTAGCCCTCCCAAAAATTTGCTCAGCCCCCCCTTAGCCTCCCCAACTAAAAATTCCTGGCGCCGCCACTGTTTAGGTTTATATCCAACTCATTTTCCATCAAGTAATCATTCATCTCCAACCTGGCCAATGGTAAACAATCTGCATTAACATAGGCTACTTTTAGTTTTCTTGTAGTGTTTCCATTGTTGTATCTCCATCCATCTCTGAATCCATTTCTTGATATTCTTGCCTTAAAAAAAAAAAAAAAAAAAAAAATCTTCCATCCTAATTTTATTTCTGTCCCTGGCTTCTTGTACAAATTTCCATGTTTTTACAAGTTCGTCTTTATTCCTGATCCAAATAGTTTTTAAACTTATCTTTGCTTGCCAATTTCCAAGGCTTGCTGATTACTTTGTTTGGTATGGCTTGTGGTTTAAACTTAATGTTCATTGGAGTCAAGCCATTCTTCTTCTACTGACCAAACCTAAACACATTGTCAATCTGATCAGTTGCATTCAAGTCTTTTCCCATCATTGTGAGATTCATTTCCTTGGCCATGTACATTTCATGTTCTTGGCATACCTTTCATGAAATAGTATGGTTTACCACCATGACACATCTAGTCAAATTGACTTCATCTCTGACAAGAGATTTCCTTTTTATAATAACCTTCACTACTTCTTTCAACTTTACATATTTTCTGCTGCTCCATGATCTCTTTAAAGTTGAATGCATCCCTCTGTTGGACAGATAACCAACCTTCTTGAATACCCATCAATTCATTGATATCATTCTTGCTTCTTTTTATGTTATCTTTATCTTGCCTTCATAGTATTGAGATCAATCTTCTTAGTCATCAAAGTCTCAGTTTCCATTTTAAGTGTACTTTGCCAGTTTTTGTTTTCTGAGCCAGGTTGGTGGCTTTTTCTTGTTCAAGTTTTCATTCCACA
This sequence comes from Oratosquilla oratoria, assembly GCF_046742065.1. Taxonomy (NCBI): domain Eukaryota; kingdom Metazoa; phylum Arthropoda; class Malacostraca; order Stomatopoda; family Squillidae; genus Oratosquilla; species Oratosquilla oratoria. The sequence continues at coordinate 135,553,005 of NC_134777.1, forward strand.
TCATATGAAACTTTGACTTGCACCATGGGAGGAGAGTAAATTTCTCAACAGTCTCAACTTAGTTGCAAATTCACTCTCTTCTATTGTTGAATACTTATAAGCTATGAAACTGTCCCTTGCTTTCATTGTGGCCTGATTTTAGTTATGGTCAGTTTCCTTAAAAAAGTTTTGCCAATTAACATCAGGAAACCCTTAAGAAATTGTGTGCACATCATATTGCCTGATGTACAATGATGTATCACAATATGCACATTACAAAATATAAAGTTATTGCTGTTATACTCATTCTCTTTCACCCTGAATAGATATAATGTCACATAAAACATGATTGAGCCTGTTCACAAAATACAGGAGCCACTCAACTACAGCTACAAAATAAATATAATCAGGAAGCTGATGCTGGCATCCTTGTATACAGTACTCCACTCGTGGCTTATACTTAGGTGTCATCGTATTCAGGAGGTTAATGACCCCTGAATATTGTTGCTCCAGTGTGTCTACCTAATTGGGAGATCTTTCTCTCACATGCAGTTAAAACTGCTCATTTTTAACCTCTTCAATATGAGTCAAATATTTGTGTGCACATCAGGTTGCCTGATGTATGATGATGCATCACAACATGCACATTACAAAATATAAAGTTACTGCTGTTATACTCATTCTCTTTCACCTTGAATAAATATAATGTCACAGAAAATGTGATCAAGCCTGTTCACAGAATATGGGGGTCTCAGCTACAACAAAGTAAATATAAACAGGAAGCTGATGCCAGCATTCTCATATACCCCACTCGCAGTTCATGACACATACATAGGCATCATTGTATTCATGATGTTAAAGCTTCATCTGTGTCAGCCCCATGTGACCTCTCCTGGTAAGGATGTGTGTGAATGGCCAGGGTCATGTACTTTCAGATATGATAGCATATCTTATCAATATAGTATAAGTGAAATTCTGTCTCTCCATACAGCAGCAGCACCTATATTCAGGTATGGGAGCGCAGATGTCGAGTTCTGTGCTGCTGTCTAAACACCAAGGACAGGAACAATTCTGAGGCATTCAGAAATGTTGCAGGTATATATGATTTCATTTAGATTATTGTATATCCCATCATATAAGATGCACCATCATGTAAGACACACCTGTGATTTGGTTAGGAATATTTAGGAAAAATTAGAAAATGCTACATTTTCTCAGTTCTTCATAGCCCTCCCTTTAATAAGACTCGAGTCCAAGACTATAGGCTGATAGATATTCTTCAATTGAAGTACTTTAGCAAAGTATCCAACAGATCTAACAGATTTCATACATGTGGTCTTTCATTTCAGAAACTGAATTACTCACAGATAAAGGATGCTGACATGAGACCTTTTGGTCATCCCCAGATCGTACCTGTTTCTTATGACACTTTTCATTGCCCCAGACTTTTTCCCCCTTACAAAGGAGGTAGTCAAAGGCATAAATCCACTCCCACCATTTCATCCCCACATACTCCACTCCCATTCACCACCCCTTCCTCCCTCTTATCTTGGCTACTCCTGGATGACAGATCATCCCTGCATCTTGCCCACTGCCCTGGGTCAGAAGCAATGTAGCAAGACACAACACATCCACAGCAAGGCCACTTCATTTAATCGCCGAACCCTCCTCTCTGTCCCCCCAAAAAGAGAAGACAGGGAGATATACTTTTGGGCTATGTCAAAATATCATTCACGCATACTCCCTAACCCACCCCTATCCCCCACCCACTCCCTTCCATGCATCATAGCATTGTTCATACACAGCCATTCTCCACTCACCCCATTCTCTGTCTTCTCCCCTCCTTCCTCAACAGACATCCCCCTCCCAACACCCCATTCACCCACTCCATCCACCTGTGCCTTCCAAACTTATTTTACCAATCTTTCCTCACTCCTTCCATGCATCCAAACTATCCTAATACTCTTTCATCAACCTCACCCTTAACTCCCCTTCCATCCATGCTCCCCTCCTTATCTCCTTGCTCCTCACTCCATCCAGCCTAGCAACGCCCATGACACCATCTCAAACACATATAAACTCTTTCCTCCTTTCTTATGTTCCATGTCTCTGCCCCATACAAAGCTGTTGGCACAATCACCCCTTCATACAATCTCTTCTTAGCATCCACCCCCAAATGTCTACCTCTCATTACACTTCTCAATCCCCCAAGGCATTTACTTGCATCTCTTAATCTACATTCCACCTTTACCTCCACTCCTCCCTTTCACACCACATTTGCCCCCAAGTATCTAAAGCTATCCACTTCCTCCAGCCTCTCTCCCTTGATACTCACTTCCAATTTGCTGCCATCCTCTCCCCTTGTACATCTCATTACCTTATATTTTTCCACATTTACCCTCAATTTCCATCCCTCGTACACCTTCCCCAACTCTGTCACTGACTTCCCCAATCCCTCCTCGGATCTCGCCACAAGCGCAGTGTCATCAGCAAATAACTGGCTCATCTCTCACTTCCCTCTATTTTTCCTGTCTCCAATTCCCAACCCATTACCCTTGCATTTACCTCTCGCACCATCCCATCCATGTACACATTGAACACCTACAGCGACATGACACACCCCTGGCAGAGTACCACCCTTATCTCAAAGAACTCCCTCTCTCCTCTTCCAATTTTAACGTAGGCTTTACAACTCCTGCAAAAACTCTTGACTTCTCTGAACAGCCTTCCTCCTATCCCATATATCTGCAATACCTCCCACAGTGCTGTCCTGCCTATCCTGTCATAAGCCTTCCCCAAATCCACGAAGGCCCAAAAAACATCCTTACCTTTTCCTAAAGCTTTCTCACATATCTGCGTTACCACAAAAAGCTGATCCACACAACCCCTTCCTTTCCCAAACCCACACTGTTCCTCACCAATTACTCCTTCTGTTCCTCTCCCACACTTGTTCCCTTTTCTCCTGTAAAGCAGAGCCATACAGACACCTCAGGCACTATCCTCTTTTACTCAAACATTAAACAACCTCACCAGCCAGTCCACCATCACTGTACCTCCCTTTTTTAGACACTCCATATGACACTCATCCAACCCAGGTGCCTTACCTGCTTTCATCATTTTAATAACTACTTTCACCTCATTTTTTATTATTTCTCCTCTATTTTCCACATTCATCACTGTCATTTTCTTATAGCCTCTCACTGCAACTACCCTTACCTCCCGATCCTCCTTCACATTTAGCTACTCCCTAAAATACTCTGCCCATATTCCTGTTATCGCCATCTCTTCCATTATCATTTTGCCATCTGCACCTTTCACCTTTTCTTCTCAAATTGATTCACCTCCCCTTCCTCTCTTAATTTCCTCCCAAAACATCTTTTTATCCTTTTCAAAATTTTCTGTCATAATCTTCCTCCATTTCATATATGCTCTCCTTTTTTACCTCCTTCATCTTCTCTTTTCTTTGTACCTCCCATATGATTCTCTTGTCCTATTTTGCAACCAATCTGTGAATGCTCATTTCTTCTCATCTACAAGTTTCTTTGCTTCATCATCCCACCACTCGCTTCCCTTCCTTCTATTTCTTCCCATCCTCCTTGCTCCACACACCATCTTTGCACACCTTGTGACTCCCTCCTTGAAACATCCCTATTCCTCTTTCACTCCTAGTTCTACTCTATCCTTTACTCCCTCCCACTCTTCTCTCAGCTTCTTCTTGTACTCCTTCTCCTTTTCTCTCTCATTTAAGCAGTGCACTCTAAGCACCTCCCTATCTTCTGTCCTTTTTTCCTTTCTCCATTTATCCTCCACTCTCAACTTACCTTCCACCAAAAAATTATCTGATATTCCTCAGGTCTCTCCCCTAAGAACATGCACATCCAAAATGCTACCTAATCTTCTGGTTACCACTAGTCTGTTAACCACTTCGGTACAACGACACCTGCATAGGCATCATGAAGCACGAGTGGATACATGAGGATGCCAGTGTCTGCGTCTTGATTATATATATTTTTTGTATTTGTATATGAGTTACCCCAGATTCGGTGAACTGGTTTGATCATGTTTTCTGTGTTTATTATTACTCAGAGTAAAAGAGAATGAGTAATACACCAGTGACTATATTTTATATTGCTAGTGTGATGAATCGTACATGTGGCAGCCAATGCTGCATGCAAGAATTGGACTCATACTGAAGTGGTTAAAGCCCTGTCTACCACCCTTCCTTCCACCACCCTCTCCCATGTGTACTTATGCTTGACTTTTTTCCTAAACACTGTGTTAGCTGTCATCAACTCTCTAGACACATCTCAACCATCAACTCTCTGCTATGGTTTTTTCTTGACACCTAACAGTTAACCACTCCATCTATTGGTTCATCTCCTACCCTAGCATTGAGATCTCCCAATACTACATTGACATTTCTTACTAAACCCTCTATGCATTCATTTAAATCTATCCAGAAACCCTTGCTTTCCTCTACACTCTTCTCACTACCAGGCCCATATGCACTTACAAATGCCCACATCTCCCTTTCCAATTTCACCTTCATCCACATTAACCTTTAAGAAACCTCCTTCCACTCCACTACACACTTTCCTAATGTAGCCACTCCTTCTCTCCTTTGCCCTCTCTTCACTCCTGACACCCCACTACACTCACAAACTCAGACTTGCCCCTACCTTTCAACTTAGTTTCACTCATTGCCAACACATCCATCTTCTCACAAACATACTGCCTATCTCTTCCCTTTTACTCTCATCTGTACCACACCCATGCACATTAAAAGACTCAAACTTTAGGGTTCTGGTTGGAAAATTCCTAGACCATCTTATGCCTTTGCTTTTTTTCAGGATCTAAATATGATAATTGGAAATCAAGGATAAAGATTAAGTTGGAACTGTACATGAATTTGAGCCTAGGTATGTTAGAAAATTAGATAATAGAAGGTGGAACCTAATGAGCATTGTTCCTTTCCTGTAGACTACAATTAGGTAACAAGCAATTACTCCCCAACTCCCTATCATCCACTCATTCCCTTCCATTCATCACATTATCATTCATACACAACCATTCTCCACTCACCCCTATCTTCTGCCTCTCCCCTCCTTCCTCAACAGACGTCCCCCTCTTGTTCAATGCCCTTTTCACCCCCATTCATTCATCTCATCCTTCCACACTTCTTTTACTAATCTTTCTTCACTCATTCTTTCCTTGTGTCCAAACCAACCCAATACTCTTTCATCAACTCTATCTCCCATCGACAGCACTGTATTGGGCAGACATGGAACATAGGAAAGGAAGAGTTTAAATGTGTCTGAGAAGTATGGTGGGGTTACAAGGTTGGATAGTGTGAGAAATGAGGTGAGGAGGAGAACTGTGGTGGAAAAGGAGATGGGAAATAGGGCTGATGAAAGGGTATTGATAAAATCGTTAAATCCTTTTCCTTCTTTGCCATTGCTATTAATTCATCTCCCATTCCTTAGCTAGGTCTTCATGTAGTATCTTGACATCAGCATCAGGGCTCAGTAGAAACTGCACCCTACAGTATCTTACTTCTCATTTCTCTCCAGTCTGATCTTCCTCCCTCACTACTGCTCTCACTTGCTCAAGTCATATGTATCCAAAGTGATATATTTTATGATTTTTGTCTAGTGGAAGAGGTTCACCATTTGATTTGACTGATTCATTGTAGTTGAGGGTCATTAGGGTCACTGGAGATTTCTAAGGTGAGGGAGACACTTTGTTTAACCTCTTCAGTACGGGCCAAAATCTCGCGGGCAGCATTATCTGCCAGACGTACGATGTGTCGTAATAATACTCGCATCATAAAATATAGTCACCGCTTATATCAATCGTTCTCTCTTTCACCCGTGAATTTTGATAACCATAGAAAATGTGATGAAGACAGTTTAGAGAGTATGTCATTACGCAGGGGCAACTACAATAAATATAATCAAGACGCCGATATGGCAGCCTCGTATATCCACTTGCTCCTCATGCCGCCTACGTATGCGGCACCGTATGGAAGGGGTTAACTTCATTAAAATTCTGAGTTGTTGATGTCAATTTGTATATTTTTGGCTGTAGTTTTGTAATTGCTGTGCTGGGCTACTAGGTTGTCTGCATTGGAGAAAGCTTTGATGTTGTGCTTTGGGTCCGGTGTGGGGTAGGTTGCTTTGAACAAGTTAAATATTGGTGATGATATTATCGCTTCCTCGAGGCCCCATTTATATTCATTTGGTCCCCTACAGGTGGTTATTTGGCGACACTGCACTCCTTGCCTGCCACGAGGTTTTTCAGATATTTCTTGTCATTGCTTTGCACATTAGTTTCTACAATTTTTGATAGGATGTCTGGAGACACCAAATGTCTAAAAGGCAGTCACCACACAGAAAAACACAGAACATATTGTCCTACTCTGTTCTGCACTCATTCATCCCAGGCAACTCCACAAAGTTTCTTTACTGAGTTATTTATGGATTGAGCTGGTGATCAGGGCCAGTTTCTTGGGGGATGCAGGCCTCTTGAAAGAAGGAAATGAATTCATTGATTGATCTCTCATGTCCTTCACTCATGGTACTTCCTTGTCCAAGGCCTATAGTACCCAAAATAACCAGAATGTGTAAAAGCATATCCATTCTCCATTTTACATATGCTTGATGCTTCACAGCTCCAAGCCAACATTTTTTTTTTTTTTTTTTTTTTTTTTTCCCTGGGATCAAGGAAACACCTATGTTTCCATTTATGGTGATAAATATCCAGGTTGATAAAATGTATTAATGTATAGAATGGAGGAAGGAAGAGGAGAAAATAATGAACCAATGAAAAGAGGACTAGACATGAATAGAGTAGAATCACCACTTGGAGTGATACCAAAGAGGACTTGGTTAAACAACACCCCAAAATGAGAGTACTGGACCTGAGGCTGAGAAAATGATACATAAAAAAAGGAAACATAAACCAAAAAAGAGAAGAAAGGAAGAAGTTACAAATAACATATAATGAATGATTTCTGGACTAAACAAATAAAATGACTCTGTTAACAGAGAAACCTGATAATAATGGGAATTGTAGAGACAAAATTAAAAGGTCCATTACCATCAATTACTATAGGAAAAGGTCTATATAACCAGTGGACAAAAAATAGAACAGAAAGACAGGGTGGAGGAATCGTCTTTTTGACTAAAATTTTTTTTTTAATATGACAAAGATAACAGAAGGAAAAAATAATGTAGAATCGATTATGATTAAAGTTGAAAACGGAAACATGAAAAGTAGAAAATTTATAGTAGTATATGTGCCCCCAAAAACACAGGCTTGGACTGACAGTGATCATGCCAAGCTACTGGAAGACACAACAAATACATTAATTGAATTAATGAAAGAAGGAGGAAACATAGTAATCATGGATGACTTTAACTCAAAGGAAATATGTTGGGAAGAAATGACAGTAAAAGGTGGAAAGGAACTTTGGGGAAATATTTTACTGGGATATGACCATTGAATACACATTGACTCAATGGGTGAAGGAAAACACCAGATATAGAAACAATGAAGAACCGTCAAGACTAGACTTAATATTTACATCTATTTAATTAGTTGTATTTTATGGAACGAGAGCTATGCTCGTAGTGACCTGTTTTCGTATCTCTCCACATCCAGTTTATTCTTAAAATTGTGTATAGTTCTGGCATTCACTGTTTCTCTGTTTAGTTTGTTCCTGACATCAATCACTCTATGCGGAAAGCTTTTTTTTTTTTTTTTTTTTTTTTTTTCTCCAGGTCTCTTCTGTAGCTGTCTTTCTTTAGTTTCTTATCGCGTCCTCTTGTTTCTCTTTTGTCCCACTATAATAAGTCATCTCTATCAAGAATTTCCAACCCTTTCATAATTCTGTAAATGGTCAACAAATCAGCTCTTTCTCATCTCTGTTCCAGTGTTGACAGATGTAATTTCTCCAATCTTTGGTCGTATATCAAAATTGACAGTGTGGGTGCCATTTTTGTCACTGCTCTTTGGATTCTTTCTAATTTTCTTATTTTCTTCTTTGTGCTAGGTGCCCAGTGTTGCAGCATATTCTAGTTTAGGTCTTATCAGTGTAACAACTATTTTTTTTTTTACCATCTCCTCATCTATGTAGTTGTAGGCCACTTTCATTGATCTTAATAAGTTATAAGTCTCTCCAAATAATTTATTGACATGTTTATCAGGTGTAGTCACTTGAGATAATTACTCCCAGGTCCCTTTCTGAATTGACTTTTTTGACTTCTTTGTTTCCAATTTTGTATTGACTTGATACTTGGTTTTTGCTTTTTCAAATTCCAGTATGCAACATTTTTTAATGTTGAAGTTCATCTCACATCTCGGACTCCATTACCATATTTTGTTTAGGTCTTCTTGCAGCGATCTGCAATCTTCTGTTCTTACTTTCTTTAGTAATTTGGCATCATCAGCAAAGAAGTTCATGTAACAATTTACTCCCTCCATATCATTTATATATATGGCAAACATTAAAGGAGCCAGTACAGAGCCTTGTGGGATGCCACTTTTCACATCTTGTATATTTTTGCTACTGTTCTTGTAAGGGATACCAGTCTGAAGTTTGTAGGATCTTCCCTATTTCCTCCTTTATATATTGGTACTAAGTTTGCATCTTTCCAATCTTGTGGTACCTTTCCTTCTTTGAGTGAGAAGTCTATTATCTTATATAGTTTATCTGTCAGTCCATACACTCTTTCAGTATCCAATTTGCAATTCCATCTGGTCCATGCGATTTCCTGACCTCTAGGTTTTTTATTTGGTCTCTTGTTTCTTTTTGTGTTACCTTTATTTCTTTCATTATGGGTGATCTTTCTTGTTGTCCATCTTCCCAAAATTGTAAGCTCTCAATTGTAAAAACAAACCTGAAATGTCTGATCATAACTTCTGCCATCTCTGTGTCATCTATATATTCTTTATCTCCATGCAATTTCACTATTTCGAGTTTATCCTTTAGTTTTTCATTTATATATCTGTAAAAGAGTTTAGGTTGATCCTTACATTTGTCTCTAACATCTTTTTCAAAATTTCTTTTTTCTTTCCTGTGGATGTTCACATATTCATTCCTAAGTTTTACACTTGTGCCATTTGGGTGTTTTTTGTCTTTTTACCATTTTTTCCAGGCTTTGTCTCTCCTGTCTCTAGCCTCACTACACCTTTGCGTTTTGGAAATTTTTTCTTACATATACCAAAGGCTTTTTCCCCCTACATGGGGGGTAGCCAAAAAGAAAAAAAGTATAGAAACCACTCCCACTAATTCCATTTCCTATATATTCCACTCCCCTCCTCCCTCCTCCTGGATGACGGGTCATCCCTGCATCCTGTCCACTGCCCTGGGTCAGAAGCAGTGTCGCAAGACACAGCACATCCACAGCAAGGCCGCTTCATAAATTCGGCGACCCCCTCTCCATCCCCTCATGCAGAAAAGGAGAAGACGGGGAGAAATCCCTTCGGGCTGTGTCAAATTTTTTCTCATACTTCCTCACCCCCCATCCCCCACCCACTCCCCCTCACGCATCACAGCATCATCTATACACAAGCTCTGTTGTCCATTCACCCCTATCTTCTGTCCTCTCCTAGCCTTCCTCCACAGACATTCCTCTCTTTTGTAATGCCCCTTTCACCCCATCCATCCATCTCATCCTAGGACGCCCCCTCATATTCTTTCTTTCCACCTCTACCTTCCACACTTCTTTTACTAATCTTTCTTCACTCATTCTTTCCATGTGTCCAAACCATCCTAATACTCTTTCATCAACCCTATCTCCCAGCTCCCTTTCCACCCCTGTTCTCCTCCTCACCTCCTTATTTCTCACTCTATCTAGCCTAGTAACCCCTATCATACTTCTCAGACATTTCAACCTCAAACACATTCAAACTCTTTCTCTCTTCTTCTCTCATGTTCCATGTTTCTGCGCTGTACAATGCTGTTGGCACAATCACTCCTTCATATAACCTCCTCTTAGCATCCATTCCCAGATGTCGATTTCTCATTGCACTTTTCAATCCACCAAGGCATTTACTCGCTTCTCTCAATCTACATTCTACCTCCACCCCCACTCCTCCCTTTCCTGCCACATTCGCACCCAAGTATCTAAAACTATCCACTTCCTCCAGTCTTTCACCCTTAACCTCTTCAGTACGGGCCAAAATCTCGCGGGCAGCATTAGCTGCCAGACGTACGATGTGTCGTAATAATACTCGCATCATAAAATATAGTCACTGCTTATATCGATCGTTCTCTCTTTCACCTGTGAATTTTGATAACCATAGAAAATGTGATGAAGACAGTTTAGAGAGTATGTCATTACGCAGGGGCAACTACAATAAATATAATCAAGATGCCGATATGGCAGCCTCGCGTATCCACTTGCTCCTCATGCCGCCTACGTATGCGGCACCGTATGGAAGGGGTTAATGCTCACTTCCAGCCTGCTGTCACTCTCTCCCCTTGTACATCTCATCACCTTACTTTTGCCCACATCTTCAGCTTCCTTCTTTCACACACCTCAAACTGTCACTAACTTCCTCAATCCCTCCTCTGATCCTGCTACAAGCACAGTGTCATCAGCAAACAACAATGGGCTCACCTCCCACTTTTCTCCATTTTCTTTAATCATCTCCAACCCTTGACCCACTACCCTTGCATTCACCTCTTGCACCACCCCATCCATGTAAAGATTGAACAGCCAGGGCGACATAACACATCCCTGACGAAGTCCCACCTTTACCTCAAATCTGTTTTGCTGTACATTAATCTTCCTTCTCTATGTTTATCATTCCTACCTACATTGTTCTGTTCTTTTAATTCAAACTCTATTAGTATATGGTCACTCTTTCCAGTTGGTATTTTATACTACATTTTGTTCTCAATATCTGGTTCAGAAGTTAATATTAAGTTTAGTTTCGACGGTTCCTCATTGTTTCTATATCTAGTATTTTCCTTAACCCATTGTGTTAGGGTGTATTCAATGGTCATATCCAGTAGAATGTTGCTCCAAAGGTCATCTCCCCCTTTTACTATCATTTCTTCCCAGATTATATCTTTTGCATTGAAATTGCCCATGATTACTATGTTTCCACCCTCTTTCAGTATCTCGTTTAGCACATTCATTGTGTTTTCCAGTAATTTAGAATATTCGCTGTCCGACCACACATGTGTTTTTGGTGGTACATTCACTGCTACAAATTTTCTGCTTTTCATCCTTTTGTTTACAGTTTTGATCATAATTAATTCTACATTGCCTTGGCTTCAATAATCTTTGTCACATTTAGACCCTTTTTGGTCAATATCATGACTCCTCCCTGCTTGTCTGTTTTATTTTTCACCCAGTGGTTGTATAGACCATGTCCCACTATGCTTGTTGATAGAAGTCCTTTCAATATTGTCTCTACTATTCCCATGATGTCAGGTTTTTCTGTTTCTAGATAGTCATTTAGTTCATTGATTCCAGATCAGCGTCTATGACCTTGGCAGTTACGAAGCCAGATAATCAATCAATCATTGATTCCAGAAATCATGCCATTGATATTTGTGTATGCCACTTTTAGTTTCATATTTTCTTTTTGTTTTTGGTTTAAGTTTCCATTTTTTTGATGTACCATTTTTTCAGTCTGAAGTCCAGCACTCTCCAATTTTTTTTTTTTTTTTTTCTGCCTGTTTTTTTCTCATTTCTGTCATTGGCTTCAATTCTGAGAGCTTTGTCTTTCTCTTTTTCCTCATCACTCATTTCTTTTTGTATCCATATATGTTTGAATTTCTCGCTGTTTGCCAATTTAACTGCTTTCAATAATACCTCCTCGGCTATCATTCGAGTTCTTAGTTTTATTTTCAGGGGTCTATGTTGTTTTTCTTTTGAATATTTGCTTATCCTGTGGATTTCGTCAATTTATCAAAATTTTGCCCTTCATCCTGTATTTCTTTCAGAATTTCCTTAGCTATTTCCTTCTCCTTTTCTCTCTGGTATCTATACATATCATGTTTTTCCTGGATACCATGGACCACAGTACATTTACCTTTGTCAACTGTATCTCTCACCCAAATTTCCTTTTCTTTGATTATTTTCTTAACTGTTTCTTTTGTATTTTCCTCCATCTGCTTTTGTGATATTTCTCTAAAAGATATTTCTTGATTTTCCTGTTCTTGTTTCCATTGATTTTTTATTTCAATGAGATCTATTTCTTTGATTGACTCTTCCACCTTTCTGGTCACTACTTGTAATTGCTCGACCTCCTTTTTCAGTTCTTCATTTTTATTTTTGTCCTCATTTTTCATTCTATTGTTTTCTCTTTTAAGGATTTCAAATTCACTCTTTAGGTCACTTAATTCTTTAATCATTTGCTCATTACTCTTATGCAAAATAATCACTTCCCCAAGTACAGCTCGGTAATCCAATTTCAAATCTATGATTTCTTCCATTAAGTCATTTACTTCACATTTTCCTAATGCATTACTATATCTAATTTCTCTATCTACATCCAAGCTTTTACCTATTTCACCAGGGTTTCTTTGAAACCCTGAAATTTTTTTATTTTACCACCTTTGGTTTTTCCTGAAATAGTGCACAAAATGAAATACAAGACACAAGTTCGGAAGAGTGACCACATATTAATAGAGTTCAAACTAAAAGAACAAAATGATGTGAAAAGAAATGAGAAACATAGAAAAGTAAGACTAATGAACAACAAAACTGACTTCGAAAAGAAAAAAAATTCAAAATGCAAATTGGGAATTTTTTTTAAATGGAACAAAGATGGAAGAAAATGGAACATATTAAAAGAAAAATACAAGGAGGGAAGAGATAAATACGTACCAAATAAGAAACAAAAAAGGGTATACATAAAGTGTTGGTATAACAAAAAGTGTAGTGAAGCTAAAGATAGAAGAGACAAAGCCTGGAAAAGATGGAAAAAACAAAACAAAAAAATTACCAAATGGCAAACATACATCAAACTAAGAAACAAATATGTAAAAATATGGAGGGAAGAAAAAAGAAACTATGAAAAAGACATAATAGAAAAATGCAAGGACCAACCTAAACTATTCTATAGATAAGTAAATGACAAAAGACGAACACGAAATAATGAAACTGTGCAAAGGAAATAAAGAATATATAGACAATGTAGAAATGGATGAAATTATGATCAAGCATTTTAAATCTGTATTCACAATTGAAAGTCACAAAATTAGGAAGAAGGACAGAGAGAAAGATCCCCACAATGAAGGAAATAAGGGTGACACGGAAAGAAATAAGGGAACAAATAGAAAAACCTTGATGTCAGAAAGTCGCACAGGCTGGATGGAATTACAAATTGGATATTGAAAGAATGTATAGATGAACTAACAGACAAAATACACAAGATGATCGATTTCTCACTCAAAGAAGGAAAAGTACCACAAGAGTGGAAAAATACAAATATTGTACCAATGTACAAAGGAGACAAAGAAAATCCAACCAACTATAGACCAGTCTCCCTTACAAGTACTATAGCAAAAATATGCGAAAAAGTTATCAAAAGTAAATGGATTAAACACTTGGAGGAAAACAAAATACTAAATCCAAAACAATTTGGATTTAGATGTGGAAGATCATGTGCCACAAACTTAATATGCTTTTATTCACGATAAATAGAAATAATTCAAGAAAGGGATGGATGGGCAGATTGTGCCTTTTTAGATTTACTAAAGGCATTTGACAAATTACCACAGAAAAAACTACTAAAAAATATTGAAACAATAGGTGGAATACAAGGAAAGTTATTGGAATGGATGAAATATCTCTTGAATGAGAAAAAAATGAGGGTGGTACTCAGAGACAAGAACTCAAATTGGGAAGAAATGATAAATGGAGTCCCACAAGGCTCTGTATTGGCTCTGATAATGTTTGCCATATATATAAATGACATGGATGAAGGTGTGGATTGTTATATGAATTTCTTTGCAGATGATGCAAAACTACTAAAGTAAGTACAGAGGAAGATTGCAAATCATTACAAGAAGACCTGGACAAAATCTGGAAATGGAGTCAGAAGAATGAAGTGAATTTAAATATCAAGAAATGTAGTATAATGGAATTTGGAAAAAGCAAAAACAAAATATTGGGACAATACAAACTAGGTACAAAGGAAACTAAAAAAGTCAACACGGAAAGGGACCAAGGAGTAACTATCACCAATGACATGGCACCAGACAAACATATCAACAAACTAGTCAGAGAAACTTTTAATATATTAAGATCAATGAAATTGGCTTTTGACTACATGGATGAAGAAATGGTAAAGAAAATATTAGTTACATTGATAAAACCAAAATTGGAGTACCCTGCAACACTATGGACACCAAGTACCAAGAAGAACATAAATTAGAAAGAATTCAAAAAACAATAACAAAGATGGCACCAGCACTCTCCAAATTGACATACGAACAAAGATTAGACAAATTTGAACTACCAACCCTGGAACAAAGAAGAGAAAGAGGAGACCTGCTAACCATCTACAGAATTATGAAAGGGATGGAAATCCTTGATATAGATGTCTTATTAAAGTGGAATAGAAGAAAAACCAGTGTACACAAAAAGAAACTTAAAAAGGATAGTTACAGAAGAGATCTGAAAAAGAATAGCTTCCCACACAGAGTGATAGATATCTGGAACAAACTGAATGAAGAAACAGTGAGTGCAAAAACTATACAAGAATTTAAGATCAAATTGGATACTGAAAGATACAAAAGCAGGTCACTATGAGCATAGCTCTCTTCCCGTAAAATACAACTAGGTAAATACAGATTGATTAATTGTTGCCTTGAATTTCGCTATTGCCCACAGTGGCTGGCAATAGTTCTTGAGTCATCCCACTGAAACCTCTGGGAAGAAACTTTGGACTGTTATTTGTGTTGTAGTAGTGTGAGACTGTGTATGCCTCACCAACTGAAAGTGGTAGAAGGGGAAGGGGAACAGTTATCAGCTTTCCTTGTGTGAAAGTGTAAGAAATGCAGTTGAAGTTGATAGACAGAGATCTTAGTTCCAGTCCAGAGACTGAGTGGTAGCCCCTCAGGGCTTTATCTCCTGATGGAGGTGAGGTGATTGATGGGTTTTGAAAATAGGCAACTTTGCTATCCATCTTAGAGGACCACCACATGCAGGTACCTGTCATTGATTACCTAATCATAAATCCACTGTATGAATGCTTTTTCATGAGGGCTTTTTACCATGCCCATGTTTTAGAATACCATCTTTCTTCCCATCCACAGATGTATTGGCATCTATCTTTGAAGACAACAATTTAGTGGCTTCTGACATTGCAGCAGCACTTGTATTGTTACGACTTAAACGAAAACAAGAGGAACAGGAAGCACAGGTGCAGCGACAGAACATCAACAGTAGCATCTCAGTCAGTAAGTTGTCCACTGCCATTGTAGGTGTGCCATTGTCATTTTATAGTTGCATCTTTACTATTGTACTCATAGTAATTCAGTTTCATTTTAGTATTTACCTCATATTTACCTATTTATGGTGTACATGGAAGGAACTACAGTCATGGGTAGAGAAGCTTGTACAAGGGTGGCTAATGCAGTAAGATCAAATTGAATATATTAATTAGGACAACAGATAAAAATGTGCATACGCTTGGAAGGCTTGATAGAAACTGAGCACTTGGGGATACCAACAACTTAGAGCAGGAAAACTCTTGAGGAAGTGAGCAAGCAGAACACTTTGTTCCTACAACATATGTACAGTATACAATAATAAATATACAATGTTTCAAGTACACCATTACATTGCTCAGCCACCACCACTCGGTGACCGCACCGAACAAGCAAGAAAAAAATTACCAAGCAAGACAAAAGCAAAATGTACCTAATAAATTCCAGACAAACATGTAAACAAAATAGTTGGAGAAACCTACAACTTAATAAGATCAATGAAAGTGGCCTTTGACTACATGGACGAGGAAATAGTGAAGAAAATCCTAGTTACACTGATAAGACCAAAATTAGAGTATGCAGCATCACTATGGACGCCCTGTACAAAAAAACAAAAAACAAAGAAACTAGAAAGAATTCAAAGAGCACTAACAAAGATGGCACCAATACTCAGCATGTTGACATATGAACAAAGATTGTACAAACTTAACTTATTAACTCTGGAGCAATGAAGAGAAAGAGGCAATTTGATATCCATATATAGATTTATAAAAGGGATGGAAATCCTTGACAGGGATGATCTACTTAAATGGGACAGAAGAAATACAAGGGGGCACAAGAAGAAACTTAAGAAGGTCAGTTACAGAAGAGATCTGAAAAAGAATAGCTTTCCACATAGAGTGATAGATACATGGAATAAATTGAAAGAGAAAACAGTGAGTGCTAAAACTATACACGACTTTAAGAAAGAACTGGATGCGGAAAGATACAACTGCGAGTCCCTACAAGCATAGCTCATCTCCCGCAAAATACAACTAGGTAAACTAGGTAAATACACATGCAACAGAGCGACCACAAAATTGTGGAAAAGAATAATCAGAATAGCACACCCTAATATATAAGCACATATAATTACATGACATAAGGACAATACATATGAATACACAAAGGAACTGTACACAATACAAGAAATACACAAAGGAACTGGCGCCAGTTAAACATGAGAAAAAGACAGCCATTCCCAGACATCCAGGACATGATACTTAATAGCTAAACAATAGTTACACATCATACCTAAGAAATGGACACAAAAATGGTAAACATCACGAACATAATACAAGACACCATAGATACATCATAAGCAATAAACAAATATAGTTTAAGCAGACAAAAGACCCCTTGACTGGAGATTATAATTATGAGGGGTAGATACACAAGGCATAGTTTGTACATGGAGCCTTGGGGGAGGCTAGGTAAATGCAGGGATAGGCACTCTTGTAACCTTAAGCCTATCCACGTGTAACACTTCGCTCAGTCCCTGGGAAGGATCAAAGACCCTGAATTTATTACAATGTAACTGTTCAGTTACCAAAAAGGGGCCTGCAAATCTACAGTTGAGCTTAGATTGGCGGTCAGGCATGCTTTTATATACATGATCACCAATGCTGATGTTAACAGGCTTAGCCCGCAGATGCTGGTTTTTCAACATCTTGGCTTTGGAGACATCAAGTTGATCTCTTACAGAACTATAAATAGAATGCAAAGTGTGACATTGGAGTTGACTATAGTCTTCCATATTGTAGAGGGGACGAGTAGGACTATCAAGCACATCATAAGGGAGTCGTTTTTCCACTCCATAGATAACACTGGGTAACAGCCAAAAAATCGTCAGGGGTTTCTCAGCTGATTTAGACTAATTTAGACTAATTTTGGTGTTCTGAGTCCGAATATCACATTGGTTTTGCTCAATCAGGTCAACTTTTTGAGATACAGCCATAGGCCTACCTGACGAGCTATACATATGATAATTTGAAGGGTTTTGAGTTCAATCCTATTTTTCTTGAATATAGCGTATTATTCATATATAAATGGTTGCTTCTGGTGTGTTTCTGTTTGAAATTGACTAATTGACTTATTTCTTTCTTTTCAGGGTATTGATATGGCTTCGGCGCGATGGTCATGCAGGAATAATCCTGACATTTTCTGCTACATTCGCGGAGAATACACGCTGTCAATGCACAGGAAGAGCATCACAAGCTTTGTGAAGCGCGCATACCAGGCTTACTTTCAAGTCAAACTGGGTGACCAAGATAAGTCCTGGGCACCGCACACAGTGTGCATGACGTGCGTGGAATACCTCCGGCGGTGGACGAAGGGCACGAAAACTTCACTGAAGTTTGGGATTCCGATGGTTTGGAGGGAGCCGTCTGACCATGAATCGGATTGTTTCTTCTGCGCCATCAATACTACTAGCATCAACCAGAAGAATCGGAGCAGCCTCCAGTACCCCGACCTTCCATCTGCCCGCCGTCCAGTTGCTCACTGCGAAGAACTTCCTGTACCAGCGTGCAGAGAGCTTCCTGACAGCGACAACGAGGCCACCACTGCATATGAGGGAGGAGATACAGAAGAAGAGTATGAAACACAAGATGGTCCGCAGCCCTTTTCACAATGTGAGCTTAATGATCTGGTTCGGGATCTCAGCTTGTCGAAGACTTCCGCCGAGCTGTTGGCCTCCAGACTCAAAGAGAAAAATCTACTCGGCGAGGACGCGCGTATCACGTTCTTTCGTAGAAGGCATCAGGACTACATGGGCTACTTCTGCCAGGAGGAAGACCTCGTGTACTGCCGAGATGTCGCCGGTCTTCTTGTTAAACTCGGCGCTCCTCAATATGATCCGAGAGATTGGCAACTCTTCATAGACAGTAGCAAGCGCTCTTTGAAGAGTGTGCTCATCCACAACGGGAACAAGTTCGCCTCAATTCCTCTTGCGCACTCCACAACTCTCAAAGAGAAATATGAAGCAGTCAAGTACGTGCTCGACAAAATCCAATATGAGCAGCACCAATGGCTCATCTGCGTCGACCTTAAGATGGTGAACTTTCTACTTGGTCAGCAGTCCGGGTACACAAAGTACCCATGCTTTATATGTAAGTGGGACAGTCGAGACAGAGCCCAGCACTATGTGAAGAAAGAGTGGCCGGCGCGAGAGAAGTTAGTACCTGGGGCGAGCAACATCATAAACGAACCTCTTGTTGACCGGGAAAAGATTTTGTTCCCACCGCTTCACATCAAGCTTGGGTTAATGAAACAGTTCACACGCGCTCTGGACAAGGATGGGAGGTGCTTCAACTACCTGTGGCGAGCCTTCCCTGGAGTGACCATTGAGAAGCTGAAGGCCGGCATTTTCGATGGCCCACAGATACGGCAGCTCATCAAGGACACAGAGTTCGAAAACTCCATGAACACGCTAGAGTGCGCCGCCTGGAGGTCGTTTGTGCAGGTGGTGAACAACTTCCTGGGGAACAAGAAGGCAGCAAACCACGCCACACTCATCAACAGCATGATAAAGAACTTCCAAAACCTCGGGTGTTTGATGAGTATAAAGATGCATTTCCTGTTCTCACACATGGAGAAGTTTCCTGAAAACCTTGGTGTGGTCAGCGACGAGCAGGGAGAAAGGTTCCATCAGGACATGCGTCAAATGGAGGAGAGGTACCAGGGGAGGTGGGACGCAGTCATGCTCGCGGACTACTGCTGGTCGCTGAAGAGAGACAACCCAGCAGCTGCTCACACACGGAATTCGAGGAAACGGCGATTTACGCCGTGAACTCCGAACTTTTGTGTCACGTAATGCTCATGTACATGTATTAAGCTTATCAAATGTAATCGAGTATATAAAAAATGAATGAATTTGGATACGTTGACTTTTATTTCCCCAGGAAAATGGAAAAACCAAATTTTTATGATCTGCAGAAATTGGGTTTTTGGACGAAAAATAGTTTTTTTCTTAAATGTCTGTAGCGAACAATCCTGACCTGATTGAGAAAAACCAAGGGCATTTTCGGACTCAGAGCATCACAATTAGTCTAATTCCGCTGGAAAACCCTGGACGATTTAAAAAAAAAAAAATTTGTTACCCAGTGTAATATAATGAGGCATCTTGCCCGTAAAGACATTAATGTTGCTGTTAATATAGACACTGACATGGGGAAGCCAATCCTCCCAAGATTCACGAAGGCTACCAGCAACATGCCTGAGTACATCTAAAATCTTCCTATTTGTCCTCTCGACAAGACCATTGGATGCAGGAAGTGGTCCATACACATGAGGACATACACAGAACTTTGAGTTCTATGAGGCAGTTGTAAAAGGCCTATAGCCATAGTCTGAAAAGGGCAAGAAGGAGTATGGTACTCTAATATGGGAGGAGTGTGTGTAGAACCTTTGTTCTGGGCACAAGTGCTATACTGGGCTACATGAGAGGTGACATCTAGTTGCATTTTTGGCCAATAATACTTCTTACGTGCCATAGCCAGAGTTTTGTCATGACCTGGGTGACCAGCCTGAGGGGCATCATGAGCAAGGGACAAAACAACGGGAACTAGAGACTCGGGGATCACTAGCTGTGCCACATCCTGCTCAAGCATTTCCACATTACGAATGAGAGCCTTATCCTGCAAGGAAAGTTGGGACAGGGGAACAGGTAATTCTGGTAAGGTGGTATCATCACCAGATTCCAAAGCATAAATAACAGCAGCCCAAACAGGTTCCTCATGCTGAGCTTTGGTCAGATCCTTCAGAGAGAAGTTGTCAATTACTGTAACACCAGGAACAGGGATATTACATGAAAGTGCATCAGCAACATTGTTTGCATCCCTTGGAATGTGCTTAAGGGTTGGGTTAAATTCCTCAATCATAAGAAACCATCTGGCTAGGCGGCCGGAAAGGTTTCTTCCCTGGAAAAGCTGAGTGACAGCAGTGTGGTCCATGTAGACTGTAATATGATATCCAAAAATGATATCACAAAAATGCTTTAAAGCCCACATCACTGTCAAGGCCTCCAAATGAGTAACAGAGTAATAAGACTCAGGCTTGTTAAGAATGCAACTAGCATGTGCATGAACATGGGGTCTGCATCCGTCTACTTGCTGCATAAGTACAGCTCCAATACCTGTACCAGAAGCATCTGTACAAATAGTAAAGGGAAGGCTATAGTCTGGGAATGCCAACACAGGGGCTTTAGTAAGTGCAAGTTTCAAGGAATCAAAACTTTCCTGATGAACATCATGCCATTGGAAGAAGTATCCTTCTTGAGGAGATGTGTTAGTGGGGTAGCAATTGAAGCAAAATTCCTAATAAATGCATGATAGTACCCTGCCAGACCAAGGAAGGAACGTACATTCTCAACTGACTTAGGGATAGGGAAGTCCTTAACCGCATCAGTAGTGTGAATACCATGTTTGTCTCAGTGAGACACACCACAACACCCTTCAAATCATACAAAACAAAACCCTAAAAACAATTACAGGCTGCACAAATACAACACCTACAGACCATTTACACCATGAAACAAAAGTTCTCAAAGTCAAGGACCACCTCGACATGAGAGGCACACAAACATTTGCTGCAGCCACCACAAACACATCACACCCGCTACACTACATAGCAGAACACACACACACACCAAGAAACATTAAAACAACACCCAAAGACCTGTATCACACACAGATACTCTCTTCTCTTCCTCCACAACCACCAAATACCAGCCTCCGGAAACATATTCATAATCATATCACTCACCGCTCCATTAACACACTGAAAGACAACACACTGCTGCATGCCAGACCCCCTGATATCCACCCTTCTGAATCCTCTCTCCCATGAAAGGACAGAGTCCACCTGGCCAGACTGCGGTGCAGCCACCACCCAGCACTTCTAAGCTACCAGAAGAGGCTGGATGACCGCATTGTGAACAGCTGCCCAGGTTGTAACACTTCACCCCATACCAAACAACACATAATGGAAGACTGCATTATACACAATCATGCATGCAAACAACGCAACATATACTCTATAAAGGATTTGTGGGAAAACCCAGTTTCGGCTGTGGCATTCTTTGGGGAGACGGGATTGCTCGGACAGACAGTCTAGGGAACAACAACAACAACAACATCAACATGACCTAGGAATTGGATGCTAGACTTAAGAAAAAAACACTTGGGCAAATTGAGTTTCAATCCAGCATCAGCAAACCGTTGCAAGACCATGGACAACTTAATGAAATGGCTCTCCACATCCTTGGAAACTAAGATCCCCTTCGATACGATGACGCCTACGTAGGCGTCATGAGGAGCAAGTGGGTACGCGAGGATGCCAATGTCGGCGTCTTGATTATATATATTGTAATTGTACCTGCGTGACCCCCATACTCTGTAAACTGGCTTCATCATATTTTCTATGGTTATCAGAATTCACGGGTGAAAGAGAACAAACAATACAGCGGTAACTTTATTTTTTATAATGCGAGTATTATGACGCAACATCGCACGTCTGGCAGCTAATGCTGCCCGCGAGATTTTGGCCCGGAGTGAAGGGGTTAGATCATCCAGGTAAACAAAAAGTCCGTTGTCTATGTCCATTGGGAGTAGAGAAGGCTGTGACCTTACAAGACTTCTCCAGGGGTATCTGCCAAAAAGCCACTTTCAAGTCTAAGGTGGTGAACACCATATTACCAGTGGCAATGGACTGAAGAAGGTCACTTAGTACAGGCAAATGGTAATGGTCAAGAAGAGTGACCTTGTTAATTCACCTATAATCAATAACAGGACAAAAAGATCCATCCCTCTTAGGCACCAGGAGGAGGGGTGAGTTCCACTCCAAGTGAGACTCTTGTACAATGCCTTCACATAACATGTCAACCAAGGACTGTGCAACAAGCCAACGAGAGTGAGGCAACCTGTAAGAGGGAATGTAAGCAGGACAAGCACCTGGTTGAAGATCAATTCTATGAACCACATGATCTGCAGGGCCCCAACATGGGTAAGTGACGCCCCAGGACAAATTGAAAAGTGCTGCCTCGGGGCGAATCGAAAAGTGCCACCCCGGGGTGAATTGACGCCACCCCCCCCCCCACACACACATACCACCATTATCACCACCTTCCAATCTGATGGTCACTAGTATGGTTCACATGAAACATTCATCCACAAAACGTTTATACACACATCATTCATACACACAACTCATGATAAATAAATCATGCATTAAAAGTACATTGGGGGGATTTGCTTTACCTTCTTTTCACCAAAAGTGCCACCCCCCCCCCAAAAAAAAAAAAAAAAAAAGTGTTGCCCCCCCTGCCCCTCCCCTTGTCGGGGCCCTGCATGATCTGTCAGTCCTAATGGATCACCAGGCAAAGCCAAAGCCTGACGATGGGTCACTAACAGTTCAATGAGACGAGGCATCTTTTTAGGAAAATCAATCTCACCTACAAACGTTGCAAATTTGGAGGCCAAGTGAGCCATGTCATTCACTTGTGGAGACTATATCACAAGAGCTGCAATGATAGGAGATGAATCCTGGAATATATCATCGTCAGCTATTTCAAAGGAGCCCAAGCGACTGCCAGGAGAGAGAATGATAGGAGCACGTGTGACATTGGTTACCATAGCTGTGGTAACATGATCCTCGCGAATAGTAGAGAGAGTCCCTTCCAAATAAGGTAGTGAATATGAACAGAGTCAGACCGAGATAAAACGTCAGACCCAAATGGAGCACCTGAATTGCGCACCAGAACTTGAACTGCACTTGAAGGTCCAATACAATGGTCTCCTACAACAACAGCAGCACAAGAAAGAATACAAGAGGTAAAGTAAGGAGGTCCTATGAAGGCAACTGAACAACCTGGTCATGCACAGGAGGGGAGTCACATATGGAAACTGGCCCATCTGTTGCAGGAATAAGAAAATTACAATAAATCACTACACAGTGACTAGGAGATATATCAATGCCATGTGCTGTAAGAGCATCGATGCCCAAGAGGTAATTACACATAAGGGCAAGACCAGAGACAACAAAAGTGACATGAAAAACTTGAGCATGTGAGGAAAATCTTAAGGGAATGCAAAGAGACCCAAGAATAGGCAAGGGGGCACCTTGTACAGAATGCAAACTATTACAAAAAGGAGATAAAGAGAGATTGTACAAATCCTGGAGAGAATAATGAGCTTTTCTATTTGAGACTACATTCTGCGCCAGTATCTACAGTGACTGAAAGAGGTGTATTTTCTGTAAGAAATTGGAAGGTGAGTAACTGAGAAGACTCACCAGCAACCAAGGGGATGATCTGTGACCTCACAGTACTGGTCAAATCTTTGGATTGTGAAATGAGTGCTTGTGAAAATGGGACGGAGATTGTCTAGGCTGAGAAGGTGTCTCAGCTCTAAGCTGCAAAATCTTGAAACACTGGTGAGTCGAGTGTTTACAATGACTATGACAGTAGCTAAGCGTATCCTGTGGCTCTACTCTAGAGAGGTCATGCATCACATTAGAAGAAACATTCAATACATTCCTATGAACAGGGGACTGTCTTGACTTGTGTACATGATGCTTACGACGAAAACAAAAATAACTTGAATGACCTGACTTGTTACAATAGGTACATGTGAGTACAGGAGGGATAAATGTAGAGGAAGGAGAGCTGCGAGTAGGAACTGAAGACTGTGGGGGTGGAGGAGAACTAGGAAAATTGGCTTGTTGCTGAGTCCTGCTAATACACAAGGAACCAGAAGGCACTTCTCTAAGTTTACATGAAAGCTTTGTTGCAAAAGACAGTAGAGTGTCATCTGTCTTATAGCTGAGAGAAGAGGCAACTCTCCTTACAAAAGGCACTAAGAGAATGATGTATAAAAGGAAGTCAAAAATAAGACAGAATCTACCCAAAGAGATAGTGTCATGCTCAACCCACTCTGAATGGGAGAATCTAAGGCTTCAACCACAATTTTGCTGGCCTGGGCCTGAGCATGCCTATAGTCAAGAGTGCCCAATTTGGATGTAAGAACATCAGCCAGATTAAAACGCCATTGAAAAGAATTCCCTACAGGGGTATCAGAATTTTTTTTAAGGAAATTAGACTGAAAGAGGTTGTAATTATACCCTAAAGACTTGGGGTTGAGACACAAAGCAGACAACATCTCAAAAGCCAGAGAATTAAGCACAAGATGTGACCTTATGAAAGAAATTTTCTCCGACCCCATAGAAACATTAGTATTGACAATACAATCTTCACAATGGTGAAGAAAATCAATGGCTTTATAATGGGGATCATCACCAGAAAATTTGATAACAGAAGGATCCAGATGTAACAGTGTGAAAATATGAGCCATTGTCTGAGGTGATATTTGGGTGTAAATAAAGGAGGGTAGCTTATGTTTAGTAGACATCACTAAACAAGATCTTGGAATTTCAGTACCATTGTGTAACAACATTAATGAGAAGAACAGAAAAAAATTATACATTAAGTATTGCGACCGCTTTACAAAAACACTGTGAAGGCCACATGCTGCAGGTTCAGGTCCTGCCTGGAAGCTGTGATGGAGGCTCAGGGGTGGCCTCTTTGAGTGAGCTGTGTTTGGCAAAAGATCCTCTAAGAGATGCACTTTGAATTTTGTGAATACATAAATTTTTGCTCAAGATATGACGTTTTTCTTTCCTTTCCAAAAAAGTGTTAAGTTTATCCCGAACACCCTGTAAAAAATAAATATAATCAAGAAGCCAACGCTGACATCCCCATGGCTCATGATGCATACATAGGCATCATTGTATTCAAGAGGTTAAATTACAGGCCAGCCTTAATGAGAATAATTTGTCTAACAAGTCTGATTATGAAAGTATTATGCAAGTAGTATTTTGGCATATAAGAGACTTCTTTATTGTAGTGCAAATTAGATAAAAAAAAAAAGATTATGAAGATGTATGGGCTTTTACTGAAAAAGTTCATTGATGTAGGCAGATAACATGATTGATGATTTAATTTGCCTAGATAAAGCTTCAGGATTGTTGTTATTACTGATATAATAATTATCATTATTATTATTATTGTTCTTGTTATTATTATTATATATTTTTTCTTTTATTAGGAGCTTTGCAATTAGAAGGACGACTGCCTTTCCAACAAACACCCCCTCCAGAATGGATGAAAGTTGGAAGTGCACATCACTTCATGCGGTTTGCTTTGGGATCCTATGGGTGGCCATGGTTTATTTACCGCAGGTTTTGGGGTGGTCTGTGCTCACTCTGGTCAGGACTGAAATGTTGTGCATGTTGCAGGTTTGTCAAATGATTGAAAATATTTGAGTATTATTTAGATATGCCTTCACAGCATGGTTCCTAGCAGTCAACAAAACACAAACAATTTACAAACTTTACAGAATGGAGCACTAAGAGAGTAATAACGGATACACCAAAACACCCCAGTGAGACACGACATGAAAATGACAAGAATACAATTTTACACCAGAGCCCTAGACACCACACACCTTTCAACACTACATTTCACAAGCACCTTCAACAGAAAAAAATGCACCTGCAGCATACTACACAAACATCTATGATAACCTTTCATCTGCATCACACAAAACATCCACACAAAAACATACCCAGATCACTAATTGAGAGTAGGAGACAGGACCCAATGAATGCTGCTCCTTTCTTGTTTACTAAAGTTAGGTAATTGGAAATTGGTATGTTATAACACATTTGTAAATGTTCACTATAAACCCACTATCAGAGAAATAATATCGGAAGTATAGGGAATCTGTATATTTCGACTACTATCTGTAGTCCTCTTCTGCTGAAGAGGACTACAGATAGTAGTCGAAATATACAGTTTCCCTATACTTCTGATATTATTTCTCCGATAGTGGGTTTATAGTGAACAAAGTTAGGTAAATACCACCCAAAACACAGAAAACATCCACACAGAGATGTATACACCCCCAAATAACTGAACAAGCCCTTCAAGAAAGAACAAACTCAATACTCCAACAACAACCCCCAGACATAAGTCCCATAGAAAAAACCCTCCAACACTTGACAAGAACCTGACTAGCATGCCTGAGTTCTGGATTTCATCCAGCATTAAGAGAATATCAACACAGAATAGGCCTAGCCACAGATTCAAATGACCATAGATGTAACCACACAGAAAACACAGAACACCTCATACTACTATGACCCACACTTCTCACCAACTGGACAAAAGAACACAAATACATACCTCATCTCTACATCAACAACACTCTAATACCACACACAAACACACCGAAAATTCTTGGTGTAACATACGATACATCCATGTCTTTCAAACAACACCTCACAACCATAAAAAACAAATGCACACCTAGGCTTAACGCACTTAAGTCAATCACTGGAACAACATTTGGACAAAACAAAGAAACTAATATAACAATATACAAACAATGCATACGCTCAGTGATGAATTATGCGAGTCCTGCATGGGCTCCTAATCTCAGTGAGACACACCACAACACCCTTCAAATCATACAAAACAAAGCCCTAAAAACAATTACAGGCTGCACAAATACATCACCTACAGACCATTTACACCATGAAACAAAAGTCCTCAAAGTCAAAGACCACCTCGACATGAGAGGCACACAAACACTTGCTGCAGCCACCACAAACACATCACACCCGCTACACTACATAGCAGAACACCCACACACACCAAGAAACATTAAAACTACACCCAAAGACCTTTATTTCACACAGATACTCTCTTCTCTTCCTCCACAACCACCGAATACCAGCCTCCGGAAACATATTCATAATCATATCACTCACCGCTCCATTAACACACTGAAAGACAACACACTGCTGCATGCCAGACCCCCTGATATCCACCCTTCTGAATCCTCTCTCCCACGTAAGGACAGAGTCCACTTGGCCAGACTGCGATGCGGTCACCACCCAGCACTTCTAAGCTACCAGAAGAGGCTGGACGACCGTGTTGTGAACAGCTGCCCAGGATGTAACACTTCACCCCATACCATACAACACATAATGGAAGACTGCATTATACACAATCATGCACGCGAACAACACAACATACACTCTATAAAGGATTTGTGGGAAAACCCAGTTTCGGCTGTGGCCTTCCTTGGGGAGACGGGACTGCTCGGACAGACAGTCTAGGGAACGACAACAACAACAACTATGACCCACTCTGACTGTCCATAGACAACAACACAATATCTCTTCTCTAAGTGGTTAATGGTCCCAATCGGAGACTGTCAGTTTTCTGGAGGTCATAAGTCTTCTGGAAGAGAACACAGAGGCAACAGATGGACTGATTATGTGTATGTGTGTGTTTACTTAATTTACCGAATTGTAGTATACAGGAAAGGAAAAATGCTCAATGGGTCCTGTCTCCAATTCTTTAATTTTATATCATATGTAGTCTCAAATTCACATGTTTCCTAGTTAATCTAAATCCTTGACTTCCAGTTATCATATTTAGATTTGAACTCATGCATTGAGCTTGGACTCAATCACTTCCTAAACTATTCCAAGTATTTATGCATCTATATGAAAAACTGTATTTCTTTACATCCTTTAAACATGTGGTCTTTCTTAATTTGCTCCCATGACCTCTTAAAACCCTCTCATCTTTAATCAGGAGATCTCTTCTGTCAATGCAATCTATCCTTTTTGATGACCCGAATACTGTGATAATATCACCTCTTTCTCTTTGATATTTTAAAGTTGGCAGACCCAGTTCTTTTACTCTTTCCTCATGTGGTTTATTTGCCAGGCTGGGGACCAATTTGATTGTGTATTTACCTATTTACATATCTTACGGGAAGGGGAGCCATGCTCATGGTGTCCCGCCTTTGCATCTCGCAGTGTCTAGTTTGCTCTTAAATTCATGTATGGTTTTTGAACACATTATTGTTTTGTCTAGTTTGTTCCAAGTGTCCACCATTCTGTGTAGAAAACTATTCTTCTTCAGATCTCTTCTATAACTATCTTTTTTGAGTTTCTTTCCATGTCCTTATGTGTTTCTCTTGTCCCAATTTAACAAGTCCTCTCTATCGAGTATTTTCATGCCTTTCATGATTCTATAGATGGTCAGTAGGTCGCCTCTCTTCTTTGCTTCAGAGTCAGTAACACCAATTTAGCCAGTCTCTCTTCATATGACAAGTTTGAAAGTGCTGGAGCCATTTTTGTGGATGCTGTCTGGATTCTTTCAATTTTCTTTATATTCTTTTTGGTACGGGGTGACTATAATGTTGCCGCATATTCCCATATTCCAGTTTAGGCTTTATTAGTGTGACTAATATTTTTTTTTAATAATTTCTTCATCCAAATAGGTAAATGCCACTGTTATCAATCTTAGCAAGTTATAGGATTCTCTGACAATTTTGTTTATTTGTTTATCAGAGGACAAGTCATTTGAGATAATTACTCTTAGATCTTTTTCAGATACCACTTTCTTTACCTCCTTAGTTGTAATTTTATATTGTCCTGATATTCTATTTTTACTTTTTCCAAACTCCATTATGCTACACTTCTTAATGTTGAAGTCCACTTCCCATTTCTGACTCCATTTCCAAACCTTGTTCAGGTCTCCCATTAGTGATTCACAATCCATTTCAGTTTTTACTTTCCTCAACAATTTAGCATAGTCTGTAAAGAAGCTCGTGTAACATTCCACATCATCCATGTTATTTGCATAAATAGTGAACATTATTGGAGCCAATACAGATCCTTGTGGAACTTTACTAATCACCTCCTTCCAACCTGAATATTTTTCTAAGTACTATTCTTATCTTTCTACCATTCAGGAAGTCCTCCATCCAGTTTAGTAGGTTACCTTGTATCCCTCCTATGTTTTCCAATTTTTTGAATAACTTTTTGTGTGGTACCTTGTAAGTGTGTAGTGGAGTGGAAGGAGATTTCTTCAAGGTTAATGTGGATGAAGGTGAAGCTGGGAAAGGAGATGTGAGTTTTTGTAAGTGCATATGGGCCTGATAGTGAGAAGAGCATAGAGGAAAGGGAGGTTTTATATCTACCTAGTTTTTTTACCTAGTTGTATTTGATGGGACGAGAGCTGTGGTCATTGTGACCCATTTTCATATCTCTCCACATCCAATTTATTTTTGAACTTGTGTATAGTTCTGGCATTCACTGTTTAGTTTGTTCCAGACATCGATCACTCTGTGCAGGAAACTGTTCTTTTTCAGGTCTCTTCTGTAACTGTCCTTCTTTAGCTTTTTATCATGTCCTCTTGTTTCTCTCTTGTCCCATTTCAATAGGTCATCTCTATTGAGAACTTCCATCACCTTTCATAATTCTGAAGATAGTCAACAGGTCGCCTCTTTCCCTTCTCTGCTCCAATGTTGACAGCTGTAATTTCTCCAATCTTTGTTCCTATGTCAAATTTTATAGTGTGGGTGCCTTTGTTGCCGCTCTTTGGATTCTTTCTAATTTCTTTGTGTTTTTCTTTGTGCTTGGTGCCCACATTAATATAGCATATATTCTACTTTCGGTCTTATCAATGTAGTAATTATTTTCTTAACCATCTCTTCATCCATGTAGTCGAAGGCCACTTTCATTGATCTTGATAAGTTATAAGTCTCTCCAAATAGTTTATTTATATGTTTGTCAGGTGTCAAGTCACTTGAGATGATTACTCCTAGGTTCCTCTCTTGAGTTTACTTTCTTTACTTCTTTGTTTCCAATTGTATATTTTCCCAAAACTCTGTTTTTGGATCTTCCAAATTCTATTATGCTACATTTCTAGATGTTGAAGTTCATCTCGTATTTCTGGCTCCATTCCCATACTTTATCCAGGTCATCTTGTAGCGATGTGCATTCTTCATCTGCTTTCACTTTTGAGTAGTTTGGCATTATCGGCAAAAAAATTGATGTAACAATTTACTCCTTTGTCCATATCATTTATATATATGGCAAACATTAAAGGAGCCAAAACAGAGCCTTGTGGGACGCCACTTTTTACATCTTCCCATTTCAAACTTTTGTCTCTAAGTACCACTCTCATTTTTCTCCCAGTTAAGAAGTCCTTCACCCATTTCAATAGTTTACCTTGAATTCCTCCTATTTTTTCAATTTTACTTGTTAATTTTTTGTGAGGTACCTTGGATGGATTTAAATGAGTGCATAGAGGGATTAGGGTGAAATCTCAATATACAGTAGTTGTATTGGGAGACCTTAATGCTAGGGTAGGAAATGAACCAATAGACAGAGTGATTTGGAAGTATGGAGTTCCAGGAAAAAATCGTAGTGGAGAGTTCATGGTGGAAATGTGTCTCGAAAAAGAGTTGATGATAGTAAATACAGAGTTTAAGAAGAAAGTCAAGGATAAGTACACATGGGAGAGGGTGGTGAATGGAAGGGTGGTAGGTAGAGCATTGATGAACTATAAAGTGGTAACCAGGAGTATGGTAGAAAGAGTTAAGGATGTACATGTTCTCAGGAGAGAGAGAAGTTGAATATCAGATCATTTTTTGGTGGAAGGTAAGTTGAGAGTGGAGGATAGATGGAGAAAGAGGAAAAGGGCTGAAGGTAGGACTTAGAGTGAACTGCTTAAACGAAAAAGAAAAGGAGTATAAGAAGCTGAAAGAGGAGTGGGAGGGAGTGAAGAATAAAGTAGAACTAGGAGTGGAGGAGGAATGGGGATGATTCAAGGAGGGAGTCATAATGTGTGCAAAGATGGTGTGTGGAACAAGGAGGATGTGAGGAAATAGAAGGAAGCATAGTGAGTGGTGGGATGAGGAAGCAAAGGGTGTACAGGGTCTAACAGATAAATCCGTACAAACTTTGAAGAGGTTTTAAGCACTTAAAAAGTAACATATGGCAATTCTGATTGTTTCCAGATACTTCCATTTGTCTAATAATTTAGCCAGTTGTATACTAGCACCGGTGCAATAAACATTAAGCAATGGAACAAGCCAAATGTTCAGCCATATGCGAACTTCGTCGCGCGGGTCACACTCCTAGCACCATAATAAGGATGCTAAAATACTCCAGACAAACTGTTTACGATGTTTGTAAACGTTTTGATGAGACCGGCGAAGACCAACGAGCTGCTCACAAGCCCAGAAGGGGCAGAATTCTAACACCTCGCTTTTTAGCTGGTCTCAAGAGAAGTGTCAATGCAAATCCATTATCGACATTGGCAAAGAAGAGAGGTGTCAGCACAATGACAATTCACAGAGCATTAAAGAAATTGGGATTAACCTCATTCTCACAAGGAAAAAGACATCTTTTGACACGAAAAATGAAAGAAATCCGCTTGACCAGGTGCCAAAAGCTGTTGAACTGGATGAAGTCGAATGGCTCAGTCATCAAGTTTTTTTCCGACGAGAAGATTTTCACGGTTGATGCGACTTTCAATAAGCGGAATGATCGCTGGATAGCCTCCTCATCCTCAGAGGTTCAACACAAGACAACGACGAAGAAACCAGCAAGTGTCATGGTGCTCTGTGTGGTGTCAACTGAGGGGGACGTCTTCACTCACTTCTTCAACAACAAGGAGAAAGTCAATGCCGTTGTCTATTGCAAAGTTCTAGAAGAGAAAATAATACCCTGGATGAAAGATAAGGCTAGTGGCAACCAGTTTGTCTTCCAACAAGACTCGGCTCCAGCCCACACAGCGAAGAGGACCACCAACCTTCTCGAAGGGTCAAATGTGCAGTTCTGGAACAAAGAGTTGTGGCCCTCAAATTCGCCAGACCTAAACCCTTTAGATTATTATTTTTGGGCGCGAATTGAGGCCAAGGCATGTGACAAGCCACACAGAAGTATAACAACCCTGAAGACAGACATCAAGAAGGCTGTGGGTTCATTATCAAAGTCTGAGATCATCAACGCTGTATCCAAGTTTCGTAAACGCGTTGAAAGTGTCATAACAGCTGAAGGTGGTTACATTGAATGAAATCATTGTTCTTATTGCCTTTTCTAAATATACTGAAAATTTCATAACTCTCTGTTTATTATAACCCGAGATATTAATCTTAAAACATGTGATAAGAAGTACGGATTTATCTGTTAGACCCTGTAGAAGAGAAGAAGCAGGCTTTCATAGATTGGTTACAAATTAGGACGAGGGAATCATATGAGAGGTACAAAGTAAAGAGAAGTAAAGCATAAGAGAAAGGAGGCAAAGAGGAGAGCAGATGTGAAATTGGGCAAGAGTATGAAAGAAAATTTTGAAAGTAAAAAAAAAATTTTTGAAAAGAAATTAAATGAAGAAGAGGAGGCGAATCAAGTAGAGAAGAAAAGGTAAAAGGTGCAGATGGAGGAATGATAATGGAAGAGAAGGCAGTGAGAAGAAGGTGGGCAGAGTATTTTAGGAAGTTGCTAAATGTAAAGGAGGATAGGGAGGGAAAGGTAGTTGCAGTGGGAAGTGCTAAGAAAATGAGACTGATGAGGAAAATGGAGGAGAAATAAGGAAAGATGAAGTGAAAGCAGCTGTTAAGATGATGAGAGCAGGTAAGGCACCTAGGTTGGATGAATGCCATGCATAATGTCTGAAAAAAGGAGATATAGTTGTGGTGGACTGGCTGGTGAGGTTATTTAATGTTTGTTTAAGAGAGGGTAGAGTGCCGAAGGACTGAAGGAGTGCCTGTATAGTTTCACTTTAAAAGGGAAAGGGTGAAAAGTGTGAGTGTAGTAGTTTCAAAGGGATCAGCTTGTTAAGTGTAGTTTGGAAGACTTATGGGAAGGTCTTGATTGAGAGGATTAGGAGAGGAACAGAGGGAGTAATTGGTAAAGAACAGTGTGGGTTTAGATCAGGTAGGGGTTGTGTAGATCAGATTTTTGTGGTACATATACCAAAGGCTTTTTCCCCCTACATGTGGGGTAGCCAAAAAGAAAAAAGCATAGAAACCACTCCCACCCATTCCATTTCCTATATATTCCACTCCCCTCCATCATCCTCCCTCCCTCTTATCTTGGTACCTCCTAGATGACGGGTCATCCCTGAATCCTGTCCACTGCCCTGGGTCAGAAGCAGTGTTGCAAGACACAGCACATCCACAGCAAGGCCACTTCATAAATTTGGCAACCTCCTCCCCCCTCTCTGTCCCCCCATGCAGAAAAGGAGAAGATGAGGAGAAATCCCTTTGGGCTGCATAAATTTTTTTTCTCGTACATACTTCCTCACCCCCATCCCCCACCTACTCCCCCTCATGCATCACAGCATTATCTATACACAACCCCTCTCCATTCACCCCTATCTTCTGTCCTCTCCCGTCCTCTCCCGTCCTTCCTCCACAGACATTCCTCTCTTTTGTAATGCCCCTTTCACCCTATCCATCCATCTCATCCTAGGACACCCCCTCATATTCACTCCTTCCACCTCTGCCTTCCACACTTCTTTTACTAATCTTTCTTCACTCATTCTTTCCATGTGTCCAAACCATCCTAATACTCTTTCATCAACCCTATCTCCCAGTTCCCTTTCCACCCCTGTTCTCCTCCTCACCTCATTTCTCATTTTATCTAGCATAGTAACCCCTATCATACTTCTCAGACATTTCATCTCAGACACATTCAAATTCCTTCTCTCTTCCTGTTCCATGTTTCTGCCCCATACAGTGCTGTTGGCACAATCACTCCTTCATATAACCTCCTCTTAGCATCCATTCCCAGATGTCTATTTCTCATTATACTTTTTAATCCACCAAGCCATTTACTTGCTTCTCTCAATCTACATTCTACCTCCACCCCTCCTACTCCCTTTCCTGTCACATTCGCACCCAAGTATCTAAAACTATCCACTTCCTCCAGTCTTCCACCCTTAATGCTCACTTCCAGCCTGCTGTCACTCTCTCCCCTTGTACATCTCATCACCTTACTTTTGCCCACATTTATCTTCAGCTTCCTTCTTTCACACACCTCAAACTCTGTCACTAACTTCCTCAATCCCTCCTCTGATCCTACCACAAGTGCAGTGTAGTCCACAAACAACAACGGGCTCACCTCCCGCTTTTCTCCATTTTCTTTAATCATCTCCAACCCCTGACCCACCACCCTTGCATTCACCTCTCGTACCACCCCATCCATGTAAAGATTGAACAGCCAGGGCGACATAACACATCCCTGAAGAAGTTCCACCTTTACCTCAAACCATTCACTCTCTCCATTTCTAATGCTAACGCAAGCTCTACTACTCTCGTAAAAGCTCTTGACTGCTCTAAACAGCTTTCCTCCTATCCCGTATATCAGCAGTACCTCCCACAGTGCCCTCCTGTCTACCCTGTCATAAGCCTTTTCCAAATCCATAAAAGCCTAAAAAACATCCTTACCTTTTCCTATAGCTTTCTCACATATCTGTCTTACCACAAAAATCTGATCAACACAACCCCTACCTGTCCTAAATCCACACTGTTCCTCACCAATTACTCCCTCTGTTCCTCTCCTAATCCTCTAAATCAAGACCATAAGCCTTCCCAACTACATTCAACAAGCTGATCCCTCTGCAACTACTACATTCACACTAGTCCCCCTTTCCCTTGTAAAGTGGAACTATACAGGCACTTCTCCAGTCCTCTGGCACTCTACCCTCTCTTAAACAAACATTAAATAACATCACCAGCCAGTCCACCATAACTGTACCTCCTATCTTCAGACATTCTGCATGGTATCCATGCAACCCAGGTGCCTGGCCAGGTAATCATCCCCCACAGTTCCAAACACCTTCAGGCCTCAATTTAGCCAACTAGCCTCAATCCCCAACCTGATCGTGGGTGGTGACTTCAACGCCAAGTCGTCGGCCTGGTATGTCGACAACCCTGACACAGACAGAGGGCTTGATATACAGTAGCGAGCATAAGTTAAGGGACAGTAAAACACTTTCTGAATAAATCTTTCTTGTAACTTAAGTATTTAATCAAGAGACCTGTAAACTGACACAGATTTACATACACTTCTAGTATGAATTCTGATGAAGTTTCAAAGCAATAGATAGACCGGTTAGTAAATAAGTAGAAGAATAGTATAACAGTTACATTTCCATGTAGTGCAAAAGTTAAGGGACACCATAAAAAAATATCAAGAGTATCAATAATTGGTGAACATACCCTTGTTCTGAATAACCTCATTGCATCGTTTACCACAGGAACCTATTAATGTTCTACAAAACTCCAGAGTCAACTTTTTCCACTCTTCTTCCAAATATTCCCATAGTTTGTCCTGTTTTTCTGGATTTTTGGCTTGCGCATGTTCTCCAATGATCTTCCATACGTTTTCTATTGGATTAAGATCAGGCTGGCCAATTCATAACTGATATCCCCTCGTCCCTCAAGAATGTGGTAACGGACTTGGCTTTGTGGCAAGGAGCATTATCTTGCATGAAAATGGGTGGTTGTGCAGCTGCAGCTCATAAACTTGGTAGCGCATGCTGTCGAAGTAGCTCCTTGTATACAGCTGCATTTACTGCACCATGCAGGCGAACAAGCGGTCCAGGCCCGGCAGCAGAAATGGCTCCCCACTCCGTCACACTACCTCCTCCAAATTTCACTGTCTTTTTGACGCACTTTGGAGACAACCTTTCACCTAATTTGTGTCTGACATACTTTTTTTCCATCACACCCAATCACATTAAACTGGGATTCATCACTGAAATGAACTGTAGCCCACTGTGCGTCCGACCATACATGTTCTTGGGCAAACTGAAGACATAGTTTTTTCTTTTTCTTTGAGATCAAAGGCTTCTCAGCAGGGACACGTGCCAACAAACCAGCTGGTCCTGGAGCTGCAGCGTCTACGTCGTGGGACCACCCCCCAACCCCAAGAGTTGGGGGCCAAACGGCAGCAACCACCCCTGGCCACCGGCTCTACGCAGGTGGCACCGATCCCCAAGAGGAGCTACGCCTACCTTGGGGAGTACCACAATCCTTTTTCCCAACATGCAATATTACGTTTTTTCTGCACCGAAGGGTGATTTTCCGGCGATCACCCCTCTTCTACTTTTAGCTGGAGATGTAGAGAGCAATCCTGGGCCCACCACAAAATACACATACCCAACATGCTCTAAACCCATTACTTCGAGCAGACAGACAAAGCAGACCTTCAAAGCAGACCTTCAAAAAAATATATATATATATATATATATATATATATAATGTGGTGCCGTCGATTGATTAGTGTTTAACCAAGAGCACCTCCAATGGGAGTGATCAGAGATACCCACATAAGAACGATTTGGGAAATAAAAAAATCAAGGTATACGCTGCCACCACCCAATCGTCTATATGGATATATCTGACCATAAATGGAAACTGCTCCTTGTTATTCACGTCTGACTCCGTCCCCTTTCCTCAGGTCGTTCGGGGTTGGTTCTGGGTAGCGAAAAGGCCTATGCCCAAGTGGGGGTAGTAAAAGAATATAAGTGAAGGTCTGCTATGTGTTAATTACAGTGGCCGCAAAAAAAAATGTTACATTTTCACCGCAAATAAAAATGTTACACGCGGCGCGACGTAACAAAAGAATTCTGGTCTGAGCCACAAGTGTAGTGGGCGGATCTGGCTATGACGTAGTCCCCTCCCTCAGCCCCTATACCCCTCCACCGCAACATCTCACACCTCATGAGCCCGCAGAGCTCGTCGAGTAAAGATTGCCCATACGCTGCTCTCAATCACGCCATTTTTTCACTCGACACCCAACTTTGGCCGCCTATATTTCCACTTCCACCAGGCACAATGGTTAAAAATCAACTTTCCCTGGAACAGAAGAGACGGGCCTTGTCCCTGATAGAACAAGGAGTATCTGTGATACGCGTGGCGGCGGACCTGCAAGTGTCAAGAATGACCGTTTACCGCCTGAAGAAAGCTGGTGATGCTCTGCCCCCGGCACGACACCGCGACGGAAGGAGGGCTCTGGCAGACCACGGAAGACATCAGCACGCACAGACTTCATTCTAAAGAAAGAAGTGAAGGCAGACCCCGGAATAACAGCCTTAGAACTGAAAGAAAAGCACCCGAAATTGCTCCAGGACGTCACAGTGAGAACAGTGCAGCATCGACTACAAAAGGACCTAAAATTACCATCACGTCGGGCCGCCAAGAAACCTCTGCTGACTGATAAGATGAGGAAGAAAAGGCTGCAGTTCTGTAAGAATTACCGACACTGGACATCAGACGACTGGAAGAAGGTGATGTTTAGTGATGAGAGTACGTTCCGGCTCATCAGAGGAACTTCAAAGCTGGTCCGCCGCCCCAGTAATGTCTCCCGCTACGACCCAAAATACACCGTCAAGACTGTTAAACATCCTGACAGCGTGATGGTGTGGGGCGCCTTCACTGGAAATAATGGTAGAGCTGGCTTGTATTTCCTCCCCAAGAACGTCACAATGAAGTCTGCCAACTACATCGAGGTTTTGCGAAACCACATGCTGATTTTCTGGCGGATCCATGACTGCAACTTTTTTATGCACGACGGAGCCCCAGCACACAAGTCCAAAGCAGTGAAGGATTTCCTGGAAACCAACAAGATTGATGTTCTGGAGTGGCCTGGTAACTCCCCTGACCTGAATCCCATCGAAAACGCATGGAATCAGATGAAAAACATCCTGGAGAAGGAACGACCCAGCACCGTACCCGACCTGAAGGAGGCGCTGAAGAAGCACTGGGCCTTGATGGACCTACAGTATTTCGCCAACCTCGCCACTTCGATGCCCAAGAGGATCGAGATGGTGATCAAGAATAAGGGCCACATGACCAAATATTAATTTTGTATATATAATGTAAGCTTAAAAGGTAAATAAAACCCATTTAACATGTACTTTTGTGTTTAGTTATCCAAAAAATCTTAGTGTAACATTTTTTTTTGCGGCGACGGTATTACACTGAAGCAAAAATATAGTAAGGAAATACAAAAGTATATTGTGGTTTTCTCCAACTATACAATCTATTGATCCTTACAATATGAAAAATATATGGGTATGCGAGATATTTAATAACACAGTTGTCTTTTTTGCTTATGGGCATCATAAGTAAGGTCACAGGCACGTGGAAAAACGTAGTTATTTACGCTCCAACCTTCCGGTCACTGTATAAGTCTACTTACAATATTGTGTCTACTTCCAGCACTGTGTCTACCTTCAAACCCGTATTCTTATTAGAGAACGATCACAGACAGAATCGTACTCTAAGGATTACACCCTCATAGCTAATGTATATACGCAAAGTGTTTGTGAAGTACACTCCCTTAAACCCTTTTAATTCCTGTTATCGGAATCATTTTTGGCATCAGATTCAAAACTTAATAATAATAATAACTATCTACCTACTATATCTGCACTATATCATTTAACTCACATATTGACATTTGTTTTCATTAATCTTACAGAACGTGTCCATACCTGTTATCGGAATCATTTTTGGCATCAGATTAAAATTTTAGCTGCGCACAAAAAGAACGAGACGGCTATGTGTTCGTATCTATGGGTAAACTACTAACCTCCCTGTTGTATTATTTCGTAAAACTTCATTTCGCTTCTCAACAGAGCCCCTAGCTGCTACAATCTCTCCCTAAACTATTTCTCTAGTGGAATCCTGAACTGAAAGTTGGGAATTTTTCCTATTACTCTTAAAATTAATGGCCTTAGTTTACGCCTCTGTCCGAACGTGTTTAGTGACGTCACGGGTGGGCGGAGCTACGGTGCGCCCGCTATGTTCGAGAACATTCTAATGTCGTCTCGAAGCTTTAGTTGAACCAAAATCAGCTGAAATATATTTGTAGCTATCTCCTATTGTATGTTTTTCTTCAATGATTATAGTAAGGCTCTTTGCCAACACATCTTGATAGGCAGACATAGAATAGAATAAATTCATGGTCTATTAAGGCTCTATTTTCTACTTTGCTTCTTGGTTGAGTAAAACCGTCACGACGTCCATAATACCCAGTCTCTCAAATAAATAAATAGGTAAATAAAACGAAATTCCAAAAATAATATCCCTTCAAAATTCCTGTCCTTACATGGCCCTACGCCCCTCTGTAAGAAAAATTCCGCAACATCACGTGAAGGATTCTATTTGGTGTGGTCCAAATCCCCCTGCAAAAGAAAAAAAAATCCATCCTGCAAAAGAGAGCGATTATCCTTTTGATAGCTTGACGAGGCACTCTCCCCTCAGCACACTCGTAGGTGTACGAATCTCAGGTGACCCGGGGGTACACCAATTTACTGTGGATGTCTCCGTGGACTTTTCCATCAGCCTTCGTATTGGCTGGATTCCCCAATTGACCTCTTACATACTACTTGACTGGACATGCATAGCCGCTACGACCGAGCTAAGCCACGACTCTCTCTTGTGGTTTCGCCCCATGGGTGGCACACTTCTCCCCCTACTGTGGGCTCACTTCTGGGCAATCGGCGATTGACCACCAGGTCCTGAAGTCCTACACCCCTGTCAAGCGGGCAATTGTAAATTGAGTTGGGTTCATGATCCCAACTCGAGCTAAAGAATTTCCCCATTTTCCAATACTACTCCGAATGAAAGTGCTCGCTAACCATCGTTTGTAGTCCCTCTCCTAGGCTAATATTGACTTCTTTATCCCCCCCCTAAGTTGACATTTAGTTCCTTCACCTGGCTGTTGCTGAAATTTCCTTTTACAACATATGAAATATATGCATCCTTAATCCTAGGACATCTCAACCTTACACATGTATAAAAGTATAGGTGGGTTACATTTAAGCTTTATGGTCCAATATATAGGAACATTGAGGGCATCTTTGCATTAATTTGCACGAGCATTCGTTTTTCTTTGGACATATACTGGCACGATATGATCCCTACATTTCCTATTGCAGTTAACTACTGTCATCTTAGCACCTTAAATCACTAGATATGGCACCAACTGGTCGGGTTGCTCCAGTTGATTTCTTCAGCATTCCTCGATGAGCCGTCTTGGTGCACGACACATCCTTGGTGGTAGTATTTCCACTTCCGGGTCTGGGTGGAACTCTTTTTCAACAGGCTCCACCAACCACTCTTCGGAACCAAAGTAAGGTTTCACTTGAGCAGCAGCTCTCCTTGTCTCCTTTCCCGTGAAGGGATTTCTTAGTTCGTATACACTGTGTCCTGCTAATGCCCCCACCACTCTGTAGGGCCCTTCCCACTTGGGGTTCAGCTTGCGGCAGGTACCTGGTATAGCAGTTTCCTTCCGGATCCATACTAAAGATCCCACTTCAACCTTCTGCTCGCCTCTCCTGCGGTTCGCCACACTCCGATACTCCGTTGTCATCTTACGGTGGGTTTCTCGGATGATTTGATGAGCGACCTCTGTTTCATCTTCCGTTCCCTCTACACCTGGGAGTCTATGACCGGCCAATCGGGGTGGGTGTCTTCCGAAGAAGCCGAAATAGGGAGTATGTCCGGTGGAGGTGTGTGTGGCTCCATTCATCTTCCTTGGACAGGCTTGTAGTAGATCCGGCCATTTGTTTGGGTGTCCCTGGCATAGTGTTGCCAGGATGCTCTTCAACGTTCGATGCATCCGTTCTATTACACCGTTTGCTTGTGGGTGGTATGGGGTGGTGTAGAGTAGGGTGATTTGCTGTTCTCCACACAACTTCTTGAAAGCCATGTTGGTGAATTCTGCTCCATTGTCTGCTACGATGCTCTCTGGGGTGCCGTAGTCTGCGAAGAACTGGGTTAGGGAGTGTAGTATGTGTTGGTGGTGTTTTGTTCTCAATGGGAAAAACCTAACGAACCTACTGTAGTGATCGATTATGGTCAAAATATACCTATATCCCTGCGACCCGGATACCATATCCGTTAGGTCTATGCCTATTCTCTCCATTGCCTTTGTAGCAGGGGGAACCTCTTTGTATTGCTGTGACAACCCTTGTGTACCCTTGAACCTCTGACAAGTAATGCATTTCTTTACAAAATTACATACATCTACCTTTAAATTTGGCCAATAGAACAGCTCCTCGGCTTGTTTAATTGTTTTCTTTTGCCCTAAATGACCTGTTAACTCATGTGCATGTTTTATTGCTTCCTGAATCAAATTGTGAGGGATTATGAGTGCGTAGTGAACGCTTCCATCTGATTTCTCTCTAGCATAATATAAGATGTCGTCTATCAATGCAAACTGATCTAGGGTCGTCTTCCTTAAGCGTCTACTTGGTAATGTGCCTCCTTCTAAGTAGTTGGCTAACTCTAACCATGTGGAACTCTCTCTCTGTTTATCCTTGAAAGTGGGTCTATCGTATCCCAGCCAAGTGGCTTCTGGTACTCTCGTGATCATTCTAACTGGCCTTGACAGTTGGTCGGCTACAACGTTTTCTTTCCCTTTTACATACTGGATCTCATACTGGTATTCTCTCATCTCTAGGATCCACCTATTCATGCGTGGAGACTTGGTCTTTCTTTTGAATACACTGGTTAGGGGCTGGTGATCTGTTATAATGGTGAACTTCGTCCCCCATAAGTGATGGTGAAAGTTTCTGCAAGCTAGCACTATTGCAAGTGCCTCCTTATCTGTAATCGCGTACCGCGTTTCGCATGGGTTTAACTTCTTTGAGAAATATCCTATGGGTTTAATGCCCCCTTCTGGCTGCACTTGGCTCAGTACTGCCCCCATGTGTGTGTTGCTGGCATCAGTAGTTAGTAGGAATGATTGGTCATTCCGTACTTTTGCTAGTATGGGTGCACTGGTTAGCTTCTCCTTCAGGTGCTCAAATGCCTCCTGGCGATTGCTGTTCCATACATATTCAGAATCTGACTTTGTAAGATTAGTGAGTGGTACCGCGATTTTTGCGAAATCTGGTATGTACTTCCTATAAAATCCACACATCCCTAGGAATCTCCTCACTTCCTTTACATTCTTTGGTGCTTTCATCATTAGTATGGCATCCACGTTTTTCGGTAATGGCTTACTACCTTTTGCTGATACTACATGTCCTAGAAATGTAACCTGTTTTAATCCGAAGAGACATTTGCTTAAATTTAATTTGACTCCATTTTGTTCCAGTACTGAGAATAATTCACCTAGTCGTTTCACTAGTTCTGTGAAGGTGGGTGCCCATAGAATAAGGTCATCCAGATAATTCCTGACCCAACCTTTCCGTAACAGGGGCTTCAATACCTCAGTCATGCGCCTCGAAAATATAGCAGGAGCACAATTCAGTCCGAAAGGCAATCTTCTAAATCTATATAATGATACACCATCACTGAAGGTAGTGAGGTCTCTGCTTTCCTTGTCTAACATGACTTGGAAGTACGCATCCTTCATATCTAATGTTACATAATATTCATGACCACTGGCTTGTTCTACTAATTCATCTAGTCTTGGCAAAGGGTAGACATCTGCTGTCAGTTTTTCATTCACATGCCTATAGTCCAGGCACATCCTTTTGCTGCCATCGGGTTTGTTCACCAGGACTATTGGAGATAACCAGGCTGCCGTTGATTTCTCAATAATCCCCTTTTCCTCCATATCCGTTAGCATATCTGAGATAATTGTCTTTGCCTGTTCAGGATAACGGTATATAGGAGCTCTACTGGGCTGAGGGTTATTTACCTGTATATGAGCGGGTGGACCTTCAATTAACCCCAGATCATCGCTTCCCAGTATAAATAGCCGTTCGTGCTCTAGGATCAGTTCGTTCAGCTCTCTCTGCTCCCTGTTAGTAAGATGGTCCCAGTTTTGTTCCCTTATTTTCTCTTCCAACTTCTCTACCCTAGTACCTTCTAACTTTGCTGACTCATAATTAGGTAGTAGATCATTGTGTATTTCCCTGGTCACATTAATTCTAAGAGGGGGTATGTTCCTAGTCAGCTCATATGAACCTATTATAGTCCCTTTCTGGTACTTCAGCCTTTTCTTAGAATTGTTAACCAGTGGTACGTATATTGAACTCCCTTCGCTAACATCTACTAAATATGGGTGACCGTTATGGCTGTAACTTGCTTGGGGATACACTATAAGACTTGTGCCCGGTTTTTCTCTCACTGGGACTGTTATAAATCTAGTCTGATATGGCTCTAAGAATACTGGAGCCTCCAAACCTACTTGTAAGTGATGCTTCGGATTTCCATTTAGCGTAATGGGGCTCTCTCGTACCTGTCGGACCTCCCCCCGTTGACTCTTGACGGTGTTAAATGGATACGATACCCTACCCCAGCATAGAGTTCTCTTCCTGGCATTCCAATGATAATCTGCTTGATTCAAGATGTCACATCCCAATAGTATGTCAGTAGCTAGGTATGAGTCTGGTACTATAGGAATCCATTGTGTAACTACCTTTGCATTACCCACATTAACCTTTGTTTTTATCATTCCAATTATCCTAAGCGGGTTCCCTGTGACCCCTTGTAATCTTGGAGGATTCCTCCGCAAGTTGAGTTCTCCTTCAATCATCTTAGATGCTTTCTCCGACACCAATGTGTGATCACTCCCTGTGTCTACTAATGCCCTTAGTTGCTGGCCCCCTACTTCTGTAGTGATCACCGGGGTTGATTTTCTGTTATCCAGTCATTTTGAACCTTTGGAGTTTGAGCGGTATTGGCTCTTCATTGAGGCTGGGCAATTCGGGTCTCCCCTCCTGCAACTTAGCTTTCCACAATCAAAACAATGGCCAGGGGGTGGTTTCCTCCAACAGTCTTTTAACCAATGGGAGGCTGTTTGACAGTACAGTACTGACAGTATCTGAGACGGTCGCTACCTTCTTGTGCATTCCTCCCCTTCTCCTGCTCTAACTGAACCTCTAGTTTGCGGATCCTATACATGAGTTCATCGACATCGACATCACCTCGGGTACAGCTGTTTTTCCTCTCCTTGGCATGTAACACGTTCACCGGCGAGTCCCTTTGAATCATCAAGAACTGCCTCTCGTTCTCTAATCTATTTAGGAAGTGATTTAGTGGGTACCCATCATTTAAGAATCCCTC
The DNA here is from genome assembly GCF_046742065.1 of Oratosquilla oratoria. Taxonomy (NCBI): domain Eukaryota; kingdom Metazoa; phylum Arthropoda; class Malacostraca; order Stomatopoda; family Squillidae; genus Oratosquilla; species Oratosquilla oratoria. The sequence goes on from NC_134777.1 coordinate 135,597,384, forward strand.
AATCCTTTCCTTTGATCCTGTGGGTAACCCATTCCACAGCTTCCTTTTGATGGTCTGGTCCCGGTTTGGTAAGCTTTCACTTGGGATTCTCGTCTCGAGTACTGCATGATGGTACTTAAACTTATGTATGAATGTTTCTGGTGACTCTATCCAGTCATATCTCATGTTCTCTAAGTCCTGCCATGCTCGATCTAGGTTAACTTCGATGCCGAATTCCTTCTGTAGCCCCGTCTTAAAAGACTCCCATGAGTGGATGGTTCCCCTCTTTTGATTGTTGTATATGACTACGGCTAATTCCGGGCTGGCCCTACTCTTTGCAATCAGGATTCTTTCCTGGTCATCGTCGCTACATCACTCCACCAACTCAGTGAACAATTGGAACTTGGCTATGGCATCAAGTCCCCGTAACTCTTCCAACTTTAGTATGGGAATGCCGTTTGGGTCTGCGAGTATCCTTGGTTTTTCCTCCTTTATTGGGGTTTTGGGTGTGCATTGGGCATTCTGTGCCTGTATGTCTATTACGATCCTCAACGTACCTATTATCTCTAATAGCTCTCCACTGACTCTCTGTTCATTTGTAGCACCTGTTTCTTTGCCTCCTCCTGGGTTAGATTCCCATTCAGGTCTATCTTCCATCCTCGTTCTCGTCTCTTCTTCCTCTCCCGAATTGGATTCCCATTCCGTTTTATTGTTCATTTTTACCTGACTGCCTTTAATTATGTGTAGTTCCATCAAAGCTATACACCTTAACACGTCACTTCCCCACACAATCTCATCCGCTATTTCTATATGGGATATATTCTGTCTCTGATGACTGTACTGCCAATCCACAGGGTACACAAGCTTTGTCTAAGTCGACACACAGATAAGTGAGCTTCAGGTTGGTTAATAGCGTAAATCCCACCGCTGCCACCAATAATGTGGGGCCACCAATAATGTGGGGGTAGTAAAAGCATGTAAGTGAAGGTCTGCTATGTGTTAATTATTACACTGAAGCAAAAATATAGTAAGGAAATACAAAAGTATATTGTGGTTTTCTCCAACTAGACAATCTATTGATCCTTACAATATGAAAAATATATGGGTATGCGAGATATTTAATAACACATTTGTCTTTTTTGCTTATGGGCATCATAAGTAAGGTCACAGGCACGTGGAAAAACGTAGTTATTTACGCTCCAACCTTCCGGTCACTGTATAAGTCTACTTACAATATTGTGTCTACTTCCAGCACTGTGTCTACCTTCAAACCCGTATTCTTATTAGAGAACGATCACAGACCGAATCGTACTCTAAGGATTACACCCTCATAGCTAATGTATATACGCAAAGTGTTTGTGAAGTACACTCCCTTAAACCCTTTTAATTCCTGTTATCGGAATCATTTTTGGCATCAGATTCAAAACTTAATAATAATAACTATCTACCTACTATATCTGCACTATATCATTTAACTCACATATTGACATTTGTTTTCATTAATCTTACAGAACGTGTCCATACCTGTTATCGGAATCATTTTTGGCATCAGATTAAAATTTTAGCTGCGCACAAAAAGAACGAGACGGCTATGTGTTCGTATCTATGGGTAAACTACTAACCTCCCTGTTGTATTATTTCGTAAAACTTCATTTCGCTTCTCAACAGAGCCCCTAGCTGCTACAATCTCTCCCTAAACTATTTCTCTAGTGGAATCCTGAACTGAAAGTTGGGAATTTTTCCCATTACTCTTAAAATTAATGGCCTTAGTTTACGCCTCTGTCCGAACGTGTTTAGTGACGTCACGGGTGGGCGGAGCTACGGTGCGCCCGCTATGTTCGAGAACATTCTAATGTCTCGAAGCTTTAGTTGAACCAAAATCAGCTGAAATATATTTGTAGCTATCTCCTATTGTATGTTTTTCTTCAATGATTATAGTAAGGCTCTTTGCCAACACATCTTGATAGGCAGACATAGAATAGAATAAATTCATGGTCTATTAAGGCTCTATTTTCTACTTTGCTTCTTGGTTGAGTAAAACCGTCACGCAAGTCAACACTCAAATAAATAAACAGATAAATTAAACGAAATTCCAAAAAAAATATCCCTTCAAAATTCCTGTCCTTACATGAATAATGTGGGGGTGTCGATTTGATTAGTGTTTAACCAAGAGCACCTCCAATGGGAGTGATCAGAGATACCCACATAAGAACGATTTGGGAAATAAAAAAATCAAGGTATACGCTGCCACCACCCAATCGTCTATATGGATATATCTGACCATAAATGGAAACTGCTCCTTGTTATTCACGTCTGACTCCGTCCCCTTTCCTCAGGTCGTTCGGGGTTGGTTCTGGGTAGCGAAAAGGCCTATGCCCAAGTGGGGGGTAGTAAAAGAATATAAGTGAAGGTCTGCTATGTGTTAATTATTACACTGAAGCAAAAATATAGTAAGGAAATACAAAAGTATATTGTGGTTTTCTCCAACTAGACAATCTATTGATCCTTACAATGTGAAAAATATATTAGATAAATACCTAAGATGCTGTAATGATTATAATTTATGTTATATTATTTGTTTTTGTTTTGTTATAATTTGTCTGTCTGATTTTCATTTATTATTAGTTATATGTCAATTTATAATCATTTACCATTTACCTTTTTGTTTGTTATTCAACTATACCTATGCATTTATTTATGTATTTTATTTGTTATTTTTACATTATTATAGTTTTAATTTATTATTAATATGATTTTTTTTTCTTTTTTTTTTTTTTTTTTTTTTTTTGCATCCGACCTAGATATGGATCAAAAGGTCTCCTGTCGGCATGCTCCGCCTTTGTAATCCTTTGTAATCATAAGTAAGGTCACAGGCACGTGGAAAAACGTAGTTATTTACGCTCCAACCTTCCGGTCACTGTATAAGTCTACTTACAATATTGTGTCTACCTTCAAGCACTGTGTCTACCTTCAACCCCGTATTCTTATTAGAGAACGATCACAGACAGAATCGTACTCTAAGGATTACACCCTCATAGCTAATGTATATATGCAAAGTGTTTGTGAAGTACACTCCCTTAAACCCCTTTTTCCATATCTGTTATCGGAATCATTTTTGGCATCAGATTCAAAACTTAATAATAATAATAACTATCTACCTACTATATCTGCACTATATCATTTAACTCACATATTGACATTTGTTTTCATTAATCTTACAGAACGTGTTCATACCTGTTATCGGAATCATTTTTGGCATCAGATTAAAATTTTAGCTGCGCACAAAAAGAACGAGACAGCTATGTGTTCGTATCTATGGGTAAACTACTAACCTCCCTGTTGTATTATTTCGTAAAACTTCATTTCGCTTCTCAACAGAGCCCCTAGCTGCTACAATCTCTCCCTAAACTATTTCTCTAGTGGAATCCTGAACTGAAAGTTGGGAATTTTTCCTATTACTCTTAAAATTAATGGCCTTAGTTTACGCCTCTGTCCGAACGTGTTTAGTGACGTCACGGGTGGGCGGAGCTACGGTGCGCCCGCTATGTTCGAGAACATTCTAATGTCGTCTCGAAGCTTTAGTTGAACCAAAATCAGCTGAAATATATTTGTAGCTATCTCCTATTGTATGTTTTTCTTCAATGATTATAGTAAGGCTCTTTGCCAACACATCTTGATAGGCAGACATAGAATAGAATAAATTCATGGTCTATTAAGGCTCTATTTTCTACTTTGCTTCTTGGTTGAGTAAAACCGTCTCTCAAGTCAACACTCAAATAAATAAACAGATAAATAAAACGAAATTCCAAAAATAATATCCCTTCAAGATTCCTGTCCTTACACAATATGTGCAAAAACTGGGCCCACCTCACTTGTACAACACTTGCTGACACAAACCAATACACAAACACTTGGACATGTTCTACCTGCCCTCCAGTAACCCCACTCCCACCTCCCCAACCACAGCCAGCACCCTCACCCACTCCCACTCCCAATTTCCCTCTGCCCTTACCCCCGATTAGTACTCCCCTTCCTTAGTCCCCGATCTCTCCTTTCCCCCCCTCTGACCCAGATCCTACACCTTCCCCACTACCACCCCAACCTCAACCCCAAACGGCAACATACAACACATACAAAACACACAACATCAACATATTACAACACAACATTGACGGTATTAACACGAAAAAACATGAACTTGAACACTTTCTTAAACAACACAACATACACATTGCAATTTTACAAGAAACAAAACTAAGACACACAAAACACCATCATTTCATAATTACACCACCATCAGACAAGACCGGACTGACGGCTATGGCGGTGGACTCATCACCCTGATCCACCACTCCATCTGTTTTGTGGACACAAGTGCCACAACCAAAATTCTCCCTACCACAGATAACACAACAGAAATCCAATCCATTCAAATCCGCATAGGCAACAAATCAACACTGACAATAGTTAACATGTACATTCCCCCCCAATCATCCCCCACAGTTCCAGACACCTTCAGGCCTCATTTTAGCCAACTAGCCTCAATCCCCAACCTGATCATGGGTGGAGACTTCAACGCCAAGTCGTCTGCCTGGTATGTCGACAACCCTGACTCGACAGAGGGCATGATATACAGACTCAGTTTGACACATTGACTATCATGAACAACACGCATAATCATACACATATCCCACACCAAGCCCTCTACACTCCCTCCTCTCCTGATATCACCTTTTGCTCCCCCTGCCTAACCCCAACAACATCATGGAGAGTGGTCGGAACCCTTGGCTCTGACCACCTTCCAATCATCATCACCACCAAAACAAGATGCACCCCAGTTGGCCACACACATACACCAATTACAAGAGAGCTAACTGGGAAGCTTTTATTGAAGAGACAGAACAACATTTTGAAACATTTAACAGTACACCAATCACAAACATAAACAATGCTGTGCACACTTTTAATACAATCATACAAAATGCAGACAAGGGATACATCCCTAGAGGCAACAGAAAATCACTCAACCCCAACTTCACACCAGAAATCCAAAGCCTCATCAGACAACGTGACACACTTAAACACGGTACCCCCACACCTATCCCTCAAAACATAGCAGACCAAATACAAACACTAAATACTGTGATTGCCAATAAAATACATGAACAAAAAACACAAATTTGGCAAAACTTTATCAATACACTTGATCACAAAACAAACACCAGCAAATTGTACAGAACACTCAACAGCATTACACTATCCAACAGTAACACTACACGCTCTCACGCAGCAATAATCACAACAACAGATAATCTACCCTCAAACAGACAACAAGCAAAAGCACTCATACGTCATTTTGCACAGACAAGCCATCTCGCTTCTCACCCTGACGACCGACGCACCATTCGACGTAAGAAAGACTTTCCCACAGACTCAGACTATATACCCTTCATAGACAGTCAGACAAAACACATAATACATAGTCTCAAGCACTCATCTGCCTGTGGCCCTGATAACATAAGCAACATCCACCTAAAACACATTGGACCACAAGGTATACACGCACTCACAAACATTGCAAACTACAGCTATTCACACAACACTATACCCGACATCTGGAAGCATGGTAAAATAATCACCATTCCAAAACCGAACAAAGACCCAACAATCCCAACATCGCACCGCCCAATCACACTTCTCTGCACCCCCTCTAAAGTCATTGAACGCCTAATACTTAAACTTGTCACACCACATATTCCCCTTGCTGACTCGCAACACGGTTTTAGGCCACTACACTCCACAAACACTCTTCTGACAAACGTCACACAAAGAATTTTAGATGGCATCAATTCATATAGGCCCCACCAAAGAACACTTCTTATAACATTAGACATTAGTAAAGCTTTTGATGCTATCCCCCGCCACAACCTAACAAATAAAATATATAACACAGACATGCACAATAACACCAAAAGATGGCTGGCCAATTATCTGGCAGGTAGGAATGCTTACGTGTCATATAATGGCCAATCATTGCACATCAGAAACATTAAGAACGGAGTACCACAGGGCTCAGTTCTATCCCCCACACTATTTAATCTATACATGCATGACTTACCCACGCCAGACACCTCAGAAATACAAATCTCTTCCTACGCAGACGACATAACAATCACATGCACACATCGTAACACAGACAAAACTGCAGTAATAATCCAGCCATACCTTGACACACTCAACACATGGTTCACCACAAACAGACTCAAAATAGCTCCAACCAAATCTACAGCAACACTTCTCACAAACTGGACAAAAGAACACAAATACATACCTCATCTCTACATCAACAACACTCTAATACCACACACAAACACACCGAAAATTCTTGGTGTAACATACGATACATCCATGTCTTTCAAACAACACATCACAAACATAAAAAATAAATGCACACCCAGACTTAACGCACTTAAGTCAATCACTGGAACAACATTTGGACAAAACAAAGAAACTAATATAACAATATACAAACAATGCATACGCTCAGTGTTGAATTATGCGAGTCCTGCATGGGCTCCTAATCTCAGTGAGACACACCACAACACCCTTCAAATCATACAAAACAAAGCCCTAAAAACAATTACAGGCTGCACAAATACAACACCTACAGACCATTTACACCATGAAACAAAAGTCCTCAAAGTCGAGGACCACCTCGACATGAGAGGCACACAAACACTTGCCGCAGCCACCACAAACACATTACACCCATTACACTACATAGCAGAACACCCACACACACCAAGAAACATTAAAACAACACCCAAAGACCTTTATCACGCACAGATACTCTCTTCTCTTCCTCCACAACCACCAAATACCAGCCTCCGGAAACATATTCATAATCATATCACTCACCGCTCCATTAACACACTGAAAGACAACACACTGCTGCATGCCAGACCCTCTGATATCCACCCTTCTGAATCCTCTCTCCCATGAAAGGACAGAGTCCACTTGGCCAGACTGCGGTGCGGTCACCACCCAGCACTTCTAAGTTACCAGAAGAGGCTGGATGACCGCGTTGTGAACAGCTGCCCAAGATGTAACACTTCACCCCATACCATACAACACACAATGGAAGACTGCATTATACACAATCATGCATGCAAACAACACAACATACGCTCTATAAAGGATTTGTGGGAAAACCCAATTTCGGCTATGGCATTCCTTGGGGAGACGGGACTGCTCGGACAGACAGTCTAGGGAACGACAACAACAACAACAAACCAGCTTGCTTCAGTCGATGTGAAACCGTAAATCGAGACATTGTGCCACTGGAAGTTTCACCCATCTCGTGAGAAATTTCAGCTGCAGTCTTAAAACGGTCTTGCATGCTCTGTCCATCATTCTGTCCTCTCTCGAATTGGTTTTTCGAAGTCTGCTGGTCTTTGGCAAAGTTTTAACGTTTCCCGACTGTTTGAATCTAGCTACAATGCGTTGCACGATACTGCGAGATCTCCCTATTGCACGTGAAATCTCTGAAAGTGATAATTCATCTTTGTGTAAAGAGATAATGCTGTTTCTCTCTGCTTCAGACACTTGTTGACGTTTTGCAGGCGCCATGATGGATTTTAAGGCGTTCCAATAATGTACAAGCTTAAGCTATAATTGGCTTGATGCAGAAAGTCTTATAAATGCTTACAAATAAGAGCTAAATTGACATCAACAAGGTTTTTGGTTGCATTTTTTGATGTGTCCCTTAACTTTCGCACTACATGGAAATGTAACTGTTGGACTATTCTTCTGCTTATTTACTAATCGGTCTATCTATTGCTTTAAAACTTCATCAGAATTCATACTAGAAGTGTATGTAAATCTGTGTCAGTTTACAGGTCTCTTGATTAAATACTTAAGTTACAATAAAGATTTATTCAGAAAGTGTTTTACTATCCCTTAACTTATGCTTGCTTCTGTACAGACTCAGTTTGACTCAACAACAACAACAACAACAACATTGACTATCATGAACAACACACATAATCATACACATATCCCACACCAAGCCCTCTACACTCTCTCCTCTCCTGATATCACCTTCTGCTCCCCCTGCCTAACCCCAACAACATCATGGAGAGTGGTCGGAACCCTTGGTTCTGACCACCTTCCAATCATCATCACCACCAAAACAAGATGCACCCCAGTTGGCCACAGACACACATACACCAATTACAAGAGAGCTAACTGGGAAGCTTTTACTGAAGAGACAGAACAACATTTTGAAACACTTAACAGTACACCAATCACAAACATAAACAATGCTGTGCACACTTTTAATACAATCATACAAAACGCAGACAAGAGATACATCCCTAGAGGCAACAGAAAATCACACAACCCCAACTTCACACCAGAAATCCAAGGCCTCATCAGACAACGAGACACACTTAAACACAATACCCCCACACCTATCCCTCAAAACATAGCAGACCAAATACAAACACTAAACACTGTGATTGCCAATAAAATACAAGAACAAAAAACACAAAATTGGCAAAACTTTATCAATACACTTGATCACAAAACAAACACCAGCAAATTGTACAAAACACTCGATAGCATTACACTATCCAACAGTAACACAACACGCTCTCACACAGCAATAATCACAACAACATCTACCCTCAAACAGACAAGCAAACACGCTCATAAATCATTTTGCACAGACAAGCCATCTCACTTCTCACCCTGATGACCGATGCACTATTCGACGTAAGAAAGACTTTCCCACAGACTCAGACTATACACCCTTCATAGACAGTCAGACAAAACACATAATACATAATCTCAAGCACTCATCTGCCTGTGGCCCTGATAACATAAGTAACATCCTCCTAAAACACATTGGACCACAAGGTATACACGCACTCACAAACATTGCAGACTACAACTATTCACACAACACTATACCCGACATCTGGAAGCATGGTAAAATAATCACCATTCCAAAACGAAACGAAGACCCAACAATCCCAACATCGCACCGCCCAATCACATTTTTCTGCACCCCCTCTAAAGTCATTGAACGCCTAATACTTCAACTTGTCACACCACATATTCCCCTTGCTGACTCAAACACGGTTTTAGGCCACTATACTCCACTCCACAAACACTTTTCTGATAAACCTCGCACAAAGAATTTTAGATGGCATCAATTCAGATAGGCCCCACCACAGAACACTTCTTATAACATTAGACATTAGTAAAGCTTTTGATGCTATCCCCCGCCACAACCTAACAAATAAAATATATAACACAGACATGCACAATAACACCAAAAGACGGCTGGCCAATTATCTGGCAGGTAGGAATGCTTATGTGTCATATAATGCTCAATCATCGCACATCAGAAACATTAACAATGGAGTACCATAGGGCTCTGTTCTATCCCCCACGCTCTTTAATCTATACATACATGACTTACCCACATCAGACACCTCAGAAATACAAATCTCTTCCTACGCAGACGACATAACAATCACATGCACACATCGTAACACAAAGCTGCAGAAATAATCCAGCCATACCTTGATACACTCAACACATGGTTCATCACAAACAGACTCAAAATAGCTCCAACCAAATCTACAGCAACACTTCTCACCAACTGGACAAAAGAACACAAATACATACCTCATCTCTACATCAACAACACTCTAATACCACACACAAACACACCGAAAATTCTTGGTGTAACAAACGATACATCCATGTCTTTCAAACAACACATCACAAACATAAAAAACAAATGCACACCTAGACTTAATGCACTTAAGTCAATCACTGGAACAACATTTGGACAAAACAAAGAAACTAATACAACAATATACAAACAATGCACACGCTCAGTGATGAATTATGCGAGTCCTGCATGGGCTCCTAATCTCAGTGAGACACACCACAACACCCTTCAAATCATACAAAACAAAGCCCTAAAAACAATTACAGGCTGCACAAATACAATACCTACAGACCATTTACACCATGAAACAAAAGTCCTCAAAGTCAAGGACCACCTCGACATGAGAGGCACACAAACATTTGCCGCAGCCACCACAAACACATCACACCCACTACACTACATAGCAGAACACCCACACACACCAAGAAACATTAAAACAACACCCAAAGACCTGTATCACACACAGATACTCTCTTCTCTTCCTCCACAACCACCAAATACCAGCCTCCGGAAACATATTCATAATCATATCACTCACCGCTCCATTAACACACTGAAAGACAACACATTGCTGCATGCCAGACCCCCTGATATCCACCCTTCTGAATCCTCTCTCCCATGAAAGGACAGAGTCCACCTGGCCAGACTGCGGTGCGGCCACCACCCGGCACTTCTAAGTTACCAGAAGAGGCTGGATGACCGCATTGTGAACAGCTGCCCAGGATGTAACACTTCAACCCATACCTTACAACACATAACAGAAGACTGTGTTATACACAATCATGCACGCAAACAACACAACATACACTCTATAAAGGATTTGTGGGAAAACCCAGTTTTGGCTGTGGCATTCCTTGGGGAGACGGGACTGCTCGGACAGACAGTCTAGGGAATGACAACAACAACAACAACCCAGGTACCTTACCTGCTCTCATCATCTTAACAGCTGCTTTCACTTCATCTTTCTCTATTTCTCCTCCATTTTCCTCACTCATCACTCATTTTCTTAGCGCTTCCCACTGCAACTACCTTTCCCTCCCTAACCTCCTTTACATTTAGCAACTTCCAAAAGTAATCTGCCCACCTTCCTCTCACTGCCTTCTCTTCCATTATCATCTCTCCATCTGCACCTTTTACCTATTCTTCTCTACTTGATTCACCTTCTCTTTCTCTTTTAATTTCTTTCCAAAACATCTTTTAATTATTTTCAAAATTTTCTGTCATACTCTTTTCCCATTTCACATCTGCTCTCCTCTTTGCCTCCTTTATCTTATGCTTACTTACCTTCTCTTTACTTTGTATCTCTCATATGATTCCCTCGTCCTAATATGTAGCCAATCTCTGAAAGCCTGGTTATTCTCTTCTACACCCTTCTTTGCTTCTTCATCCCACCACTCGCTTCCCTTCCTTCTATTTCCTCCTGCCCTCCTTGTTCCACACACCATCTTTGCACACCTTATAACTCCTTCCTTGAACCATCCCCATTCCTCCTCCACTCCTAGCTCTACTCTATCCTTCACTCCCTTCCACTCCTCTCTCAGCTTCTTCTTATACTCATTCTCCTTTTCTTTCTCATTTAAGCAGTTCAATCTAAGTACCTCCCTACCTTCTGCCCTTTTCCTCTTTCTCCACCTATTCTCCACTCGCAATTTACCTTCCACCAAAAAATGATCTGATATTCCCCCAATCTCTCCCCTTAGAACATGTACATCCCTAACTCTTCCTACCATACTCCTGGTCACCACTATATAGTCCATTAACACTGTCTGCCACCCTTCCATCCACCACCCTCTCCCTTGAATACTTACACTTGATTTTCTTCCTAAACACTGTATTTGCTATCATCAACTCTCATTCAAGACACATCTCCATGAACTCTCCACTACGGTTTTTACCTGGAACTCCATACTTCCCAATCACTCCGTCTATTGGTTCATTTCCTACTCTAGCATTTAGGTCTCCCAATACATTGACATTTCTTCCTAATCCCCCTATGCACTCATTTAAATCTACCCAAAAATCCTCCCTTTCCTCTACGCTCTTTTCATTACCAGGCCTACACACACTTACAAAATCCCACATCTCCCCAGCTTCTCCTTCATCCACATCAACCTTGAAGAAACCTTCCACTCCACCACATGCTTACTTATCTCTTCACTTACTAGAATAGCCACCCCTTCTCTCCCTTGACCCCTCTTCACTCCAGAGAACCTCCCAACTACACTCCCAAACTCACACTCGCCCCTCCCTTTTATTTTAGTTTCACTCAAAGCCAGCACATCCATCTTTCTTCTCACAAACATACTGCCTATCTCTTCCTTTTTACTCTCATCTGTACCACATCCATGCACATTAAGAGACCCAAACCTTAGGGTACTGGTTGGAAAACTCCTAGACCCTGTTATGCCTATACTTTTTTTTAGGAATGTCCCCTTTGGAGCTACAGGTAGCAGAACTCCTAATCCCATCCCCCATCCCGTGTTTTGTCGCCTTTTACGACTCAAGTGGGAAGACTTGGTGGTAGCATTCTTTTCCCCCACCACAGGATAGGCAAAAAAAGGAAATAAATATTCAAAGAAATGGTACAAGACAGTAACAAGGGGTTGGGGGACAGCATAATGGAGGGACAATTGTAGTATAAAAGTGTCATCATTTCTCTATTAACAGAGTTTTCCTCAATCACAGACAAAATGATGTGTAACTCTGGTCTGTAGGGGCACCCCATATAGACCCTAAAGTATCAACTGCATGCTACTTTACCATAATAACATGCAGCCAATACCCCAGATGGTACATATTTGTTTATTCCCTCATTGTAAATTTCTTTTAGTATGTACCATCTCTATTCCATCTTTGTTAATTGAAGAAGTTTTTCCAATTTGCATTTTGAAAGAATTTTCTGAGTTTCTCAAAATAATTTTTGTTGTACATTAGCCTTCCTCTATTTTTCTCATTTCTTCTCAAATCCATTGGTTCTTTTAGTTCGAACTCTATTAGTACGTGGTCATTCTTCCCAATTGGGGTTTTGTAATTAATTCTGTCCACAATTTCAGGCTCTGACGTAAGTATTAAATCTAGTCTTGACAGTTCCTCATTGTTACTATAGCTGGTATTTTCCTTTACCCATTGAGTCATTGTGTATTCAATGGTCATATCTAGTAGTATGTTTCCCCAGAGGTCTTCTCCACCCTTCACTGTCATTTCTTCCCAACATATTTCTTTTGAGTTAAAGTCACCCATAATTATTATATTTCCTCCTTCCAGTAAATCAGTACATTCTTTGTGTCTTCTAACAGTTTCTGTCTTGGCACATACCTATTCACTCCATTATAGATTTCCATCAAGATCTCCCATTTCTCTTCCACTTTTGTCTCTTCCATGTAAAAAATTTCCCAATTTGCATATTGAAAGAATTTCTTTAATTTCCAAAGTCCGTTTTGTTGTACATCAATCTTCCTTTTCTGTACTTTTCATATATATTCCTTATTTTAGTTCAGTCTCTATAAGTATATGGTCACTCTTTCCAAATGGTGTCAAGTATTCAATTTTATCCACAATTTTAGGTTCTGTTGTAAATATTAAATCCAGTCTCAACATTGTATATTCCATGGTTATGTCCAGTAATACATTGCCCCACAGATCCTCTCCACCCTTCATTGTCATTTCTTCCCAACAAATTTCTTTGCAGTTAAAATCCCCCATAATTACCAGGTTACCTCAGCACTTTAGTATCTTGTTTAATGAATGCCTTGTATCTTCTAACATTTTTGAATGCTCATTCTCTTTCCAAGAGCTTGTTTTTGGGGGCACATAAATCACCACAAGCTCTGTCCTTTTCATGTCCCTGTCCTTGACTTTTATCATGATCATTTCTACATTGTTCTTGCCCACAGTAATCTTTGTCACATTCAAGTTTTTCTTGACCAAGAACATGATTCCTCCTCCCTGTTTCTCGTTTCTGTTTTTAATCCAATAATTGTATAACCCATGTCCATTATTGGGTGGTATTGGACCCCTTTATTTCATCTCCACAATTCCCATTATATCTGGTTTTACATTTAACAGGTAAACATTTACTTAATTTAGTCCTGAAATTAATCCGTCAATGTTAGTATAGGCCACTTTTATTTTTTTTCTTTCTCCATCTTTTTTTCTGTTTTTGTTTCACCCATTCCGATGTACCATTTTCTCAGCCTCATGTCAATTACGGTACCCTCTAATAGAATTCTTTGCTTTTGGTCTCCGTTCTCTTTGCATTTTTTTCCTTAGCATCATCATTTAATGTCTTCTCTTTTTCTAATTCCTCAGCACTCATTTCTCTTTTTATCCATATCTTATAGTGTTCACTCCTTGCCAACTTACTTGCTTTTTCTAATGTCATCTATTACCATATGCGATCTTAGTTTTATCTTAAAGGGTCAATTTCTTTTCTTAGAATAATGTCCCATTCTATACACATCATCTATATCTTTCTCTACCTTCCGATCACCATCTTTTATTTCTTTTAAAATTGATATTGCCGTTTCTTTTTCTGCTTTTTCTCTCATGTACCCAACCAGACCATATTTTTCCCATAGTTCATATACCACAATACATTTTTTTTCTATCCACTGCATCTCCAACCCAATTTGCCTTTTCTATCATTTCTTTAAAGACAATTTCTTCATTTTCTCTGTTTTCACTCCATTTCTTAATCTTTTGCATAATTTCCTTGCCTAAATTTTCTTTGATTATTTTGTATTTTGTTATTTACCTTTTTTTTTTTTTTTTTAAGTTTTCACTATTAATAGTGTCATTAATTTTCATCTTTTCATTATCACACTTAACCTCTATTATATAATTTTTTATTACCTTGAGTTTGGTTCTTAGTTCCGAGGTTGTTTTTTTTTAGATCAGATATCTCATTGTTGGCTTGTGCCAAACATTCCAATAATTCTACAATTTCTTTCCTTAGTTCCATGAATTTGTTCTCCCATCGTTTTCTATTATTACTCATTTCCCTTACCATGTCTAAGATTTGACTCAAATTTCTTCTCTCATATTTATCAAAGCCGGAAAATGATTCTTCATTATATATTCGATGTCTCGTTGGTGTCTCAATTGGTCTGTGTACATCGTACTTTGGCATGCCGCCCCTAGATATCTCTGCTATTGAGTCAACTTTTGATTCAAAATTATTGTTATTTTCCTGCATTTTTTCTTAATAAATCAAACTAGCACTGCAGAGCATTCATTATGGACAACCACACTTGCTCCCCCTCCTATTCAATACAAACATGGCCTCCTTCTTTCATTGTACAATTAAGAATTTTCATCTTCTACAGAGCACAAATGAAGAGATGTTTACAGTTCCAAAGCTCACCAGTGTAGTTACCTAGTTTTATTTTACAGGAAGGGGAGCCATGCTCAGGGTGTCCCGTCTTCATATCTCATTTTATCTAGCCTGTTTTTAAATTTGTGTGTCATTTTTGCACACACCACATTTTCATCTAACTTGTTCCAAATGTCTATTATCCTGTGGGGAATCTGTTCTTTTTCATGTCTTCTATAATTGTCTTTCTTGATTTTCTTTCCATATCTCTACCATCCCATTTTATTAGATCCTCTCTATCAATAATTTCCATGCCTTTGATGATTCTATAAATAGTTATCAATTCCCCTCTCTTTGCTGCAATGTCTGTAGCTCAAGTTTTGCCAACCTCTCCTCATATGATAGTTCTGAGAGCGTTGGTGCCAGTTTCGTAATTGCTCTTTGTATTCTTTCAAATTTTGTTATACATTTTTTGTACTTGGTGACCACGTCGTCTATGCATACTCCAATTTTGGTCTTATCAAGGTGATTAGTATTTTCTTCACCATTTCTTCATTCAGGTATGTAACTGCCACTTTGATTGATCTTATTAATTATAAGTTTTTAAAAAAAAAAATGTTTATAAGAACATAAAAATGAAGGAGACTTCAAGAGACCATAAGGCCTACACTAGGCAGCTCCATATCCATCACCACCTGTCATCCTCATCCATAAAGTTGTCTAATGGTTTCTTAAAACAACTGATAGTTTCAGCGCTTACTACATGGTTGCTAAGTTTATTCCATTCGTCAACCACCCTATTAGTAAACCAATTCTAGCCTATTTCCTTTTTAAATCTAAATTTGTCCAGTTTATAACCATTACTATGAGTCCTGCCCTGTTGTTTTAATAGGATGACTTTATTTGCATCACCCTTGTTAAAGCCTTTAATCCACTTGAACACCTCTATTAGATCACCCCGCACTCTGCATTTTTCCAGAGAGTGTAAGTTAAGGTGCCTAAGCCTCTCTTCATAAGGCAGATTTCTGAGTCCATGTATCATTTTGGTCATTCTTCTCTGTACTGATTCTAGTGAATTGATGTCCATTCTGTAGGACAGAGACCAAAACTGTACCACATAGTCAAAGATGGGTCTAATTATCGCTAGATAGAGTTTAATAATTACCTCTGCACTTCTATTTGTTACCGTCCTAGCAATGAAACCATGCTCTATTAGCTTTATTCCTGGTGCTAATGCACCGTTTCCTGGTTTTAAGGTCCGGACACACTAGAACTCCCAAGTCTCTCTCGCACTCAGTTTTCTCTAAAAGCGTGTTATCTAAGCTGTATCTATTTTTGGGGTTGTGTAGCCCTACATTTAACATGCTACACTTAGAGATATTGAAGTTCATTTGCCATTTCACCGACCATGTGAACAATTTAGATCATCCTGCAGAATCTCTGCGTCGTCTCCTGACCTAATTAGGCTTCCTATTTTAGTGTCGTCCGCAAAGTTACTAACTTCACTATATATCCCGTCGTCTAAGTTGTTTATATACATAATGAACAACAAGGGACCCAAAACCCAGCCCTGGGGGACCCCACTAGTAACATTACCCCACCTAGATTTTACTCCATTTATGTTGACCTGCTGTTTTCTGTTACTAATCCAAGCTCTCATCCATTCTAATGCTTTTCCTCCTATGCCATGGGCTTTAATTTTATTTAGTAGTCTCTGGTGTGGCACCTTGTCGAACGCTTTGCTAAAGTCAAGGTAAATAATATTGTAATTATCATTGTCATCTGACGCATTAGTGTAAAAGGATAGAAGATTAGTCACACATGACTTACCCTTGGAGAAACCATGCTGTGAATCATGAATTAAATTATGTCTTTTGATGTGTTCTCTGAGTCTATTTACTATTATTGATTCAAGCATTTTTCCTATAACTGATGTCAAACTGATTGGCCTGTAGTTGCATATAGACGATATATCTCCCTTCTTAAAAACAGGAACAACGTTTGCTTGCCTCTCTCAAAATCCAGTTTGCCATATCATCTGGACCATGCGATTTTCTAACATCGAGATTACTCAAAGCATTTCTCAGGGGACATATTATTCTCTTTTTCCACTTTTTAAATTTCTTCCTCTCCCAATGTATATGATCCCACTATTCTTATTTTGCTTCTTCCAAATTCCATTATACTACGCTTCTTAATACTGAATTCCATCTCCCACTTCCTACTCCATTCCCATACTTTATTGAGATCACTCTGCAATGATTCACAATCCTCTTTGGTGTTCACTTTTTTTAACAGTTTTGCATCGTCTGCAAAGAAGCTCATATAATTTTCAATTCCTTTATCCATATCATTGATATATATACCGTATTTTCCGGCGTATAGTGCGCGACTTTTTTCCGTTGGAAGGGCCTAAAAATGGGGGGTGCGTGGTATCCGGTGGTGCGCATTATCTACGGCCTACGATAAAAATTCTGCGGCTGTGTGTGTAATTTTTTTCACAACAACGTGACGATGTTGGCCGTCACAAAGTCGGGACGGCACACTTCTCAGTGACGTTCCGTGAGAACAAGAAGAACAGCCATGGTGACATGAAAGAATACACCAGCATGGGCTACCGTATATAAATATTTGGTATAGGTAGGTATCTGTCGAATCTTATTTTTCATGTTTAAATAGGCCCAAACACCATGAAACATGATCACCTCAAGATATGAAATGAACATTTTCTGTAAAAATCCCGAAATTTTTCTGTATATTTTACTTTCAATAAACTTTTTTTTAGATCATATTTCCTACAAACTATTTAAGCTACAAAGTAATAAGGGACCAACGCACAACATGTTTTAGACACTTGGAACAAACTGGATAATGAAATAGTAAGCGCAAAAACCATTCACGAGTTTAAAAGCAAACTAGACACTGAGAAATACAATGGTGGGACAACACGAGCATAGCTCCCCTTCCCGCAAAATACAACTAGGTAAAACTAGGTAAATACCGGTACATGTAGTTCCGACATTTTCTTATTTTTGTTTTGATTGATGCCTAAACTGACACTTAATTTAGTGACAAATCAACAGATTTCCCAGCGGTGGCTCTAGCCAATGAAAAATACTTCTCCGTGTAACCTCGTTCACATGATATAAATACCGAGGTAAAACTGCGTTATAGACAAATGTGATCAGGCATGCATGTTATACGTCGGTGTGTGCTATCTGTGTACTGAGATAATGAAGTGCATGGGTGCGCATTATAACCCGATGCGCTTTGTAAGCCAGAAAATACGGTATATATATATATATATATATATATATATATATACATATAGCAAACATTATTGGGGCCAGTACTGTTCCTTGTGGAACTCCACTAATCACCTCATCCTAATTGGAATGTTTGTCTCTTATCACCACTCTCATTTTTCTTTCATGCAAGAAGTCTTCCATCCACTTAAGTAGTTTGCCCTGTATTCCTCCTGCAGTTTCTAATTTCTTTAGCAATTTCTTATGTTGCCCCTTATCAAAAGCTTTTTTTAGGTCTAGAAAGGCACAATCAGCCCATCCATCTCTTTCTTGTATTGTATCTATTAGTCTTGAATAGAAACACATCAAGTTTGTGACACAGAATCAACCAAAACTCTTTTACAGATATGTAAATGACAAAACAAAGGACAAGCATGATATAGTAAAACTACGCAAAGGAGACAAGGAATTCACTGATGATACAGAGATGGCGAATGTTATGATCAGACATTTCAAGTCTGTATTTACAATCGAGATTTCAACCCTGGGAGAATGATCAGTTAGAAAGTTCACCCAAAATGAAGGAAATAACAATAACACAGAAGGAAATAAGAGCTCTAATAAAAAGCCTAGATGTCCGAAAATCACATGGTCCTGATGAAATCGCAAATTGGATATTAAAAGAATGCATGGACGAACTGACTGACAAGATACACAAGATAATAGAGTTCTCATTAAAAGAGGGCAAAGTACCACAAGATTGGAAAAATGCAAACATAGTGCCAATACACAAAGGAGGAAACAGGGAAAGTCCTACAAACTTTAGACCAGTATGCCTCACAAGTACAATAGCTAAAATATGCAAAAAGATCATTAGAAGCAGATGGAACAAACATTTGGAGGAAAACAATATATTAAATACAAAACAATTTGGATTTAGAAGTGGAAGATTGTATACCACAAACTTAATATGCTTTTACTCAAGAGTGATTGATATAGTTCAAGAAAGAGATGGTTGGGCAGACTGCACCTTCCTGGATTTGCAAAAGGCTTTTGATAAGGTACCACATAAGAAGTTGATAGACAAAATTGAAAAAATAGGAGGAATTCAAGGCAGTTTGTTGGAATGAATAAAGGACTTTTTAAATGGAAGAGAAATGAGAGTGGTTCTTAGAGAGAAAAACTCGAAATGGGAAGAAGTAAAAAGTGGTGTCCCCTGAGGCTCTGTTCTAGCTCCCTTAATGTTTGATACATAAATGATTTGGACAAAGGAGTGAAATGTTACATAAACTTCTTTGTCAATGATGCTAAATTGCTTAGAGTGACAACAGAAGAAGATAACAAATTGTTACAAGAGGATTTACATAGAGTATGGGAGTGGAGTCAGAAACACGAAATGAATTTCAACATCAAGAAATGTAGCATAATGGAGTTCGGTAAAGGCAAAAATAGAGTCTCAGGAAACTATATGATGGGAGGTAAAGAAGTAAAAAAAGTGAAATCGGAAAGAGACTTGGGAGTAATTGTCTCAAGTGACTTGACTCCTGACAAACATGTAAACAAGATATTTGGAGAGACTTACAATTTGTTAACCTCTTCACTCCGGGGCACATCGCACGTCTGGCAGCATTAGCTGCCCGACGTGCGATGTTGCGTCATAATAATCGCATTATAAAAAATAAAGTCAGTGCTCAGTCGTTCGTTCTCTTTCACCCGTGACTTGACTTCTGACAAACATGTAAACAAGATATTTGGAGAGACTTACAATTTGTTAAGATCTATGAAAGTGGCCTTCGACTACATGGATGAAGAGGTGGTTAAGAAACTAATTGTTGCATTAATAAGACCGAAACTAGAATATGCTGCATCATTGTGGGCACTTATCACAAAGAAGAACATAAAAAAATTAGAATCCAGAGAGTGGCGACCAAGATGGCACCTACACTATCAAATTTAACATATGAACAAAGATTGGAGAAATTACAACTGATAACACTAGAACAGAGAAGGGAGAGAGGCGATTTGTTGACCATCTTTAGAATTATGAAAGGAATGGAAGTTCTTGATAGGGATGACCTATTAAAATGGGACAAAAGAGAAACAAGAGGACACGCAAAGAAACTAAAGAAAGACAGCTATAGAAGAGACCTGAAAAAGAACAGCTTCCCACACAGAGTGATTGACGTCTGGAACAAATTGAACAGCGAAATCGGCGTCTTGATTATATTTATTGTAGTCGTACCTGCGTGACCCTCATTCTCTCTAAACTGGCTTCATCATATTTTCTATGGTTATCAAAATTCACAGGTGAAAGAGAACAAGCAATTGAGCTGTGACTTTATTTTTTATAATGCGATTATCATGACGCAACATCGCACACCTGGCAGCTAATGCTGCCAGACATGCGATGTGCCCCAGAGTGAAGAGGTTAATGACAGAAATATACACGAATTCAAAAGCAAACTAGATGTAGAGAAATACAAAAACGGGTCATAACGAGCATAGCTCCAGGCCCGAAAAATACAACTAGGTAAATACATGATCTTCCTTGTCTAAATCCAAACTGCCTCGAATTTAGTACTTTTTTTTTTTCCAAATGCTTTAACCATCTTATTTTTATCATTCTTTTACAAATTTTAGCTACTGTACTTGTAAGAGAGACTGTTTTTACACTTGAGAGCTCACAATCTTGGGAAGATGGACAACAAGAAAGATCACCCAAAATGAAATAAATAAAGGTAACACAAAAAGAAATAAGAGACCAGATAAAAAACTTAGATGTCAGGAAATCATATCGACCAGATGGAATCGCAAATTGGATACTGAATGAGTGTATAGATGAACTGACAGATAAACTATACAAGATAATTGACTTCTCACTCAAAGAGGGAAAGGTGCCACAAGATTGGAAAGATGCAAACATAGTACCAATATATATAGGGAAGATCCTGCAAACTTCAGACTTGTATCCCTTACAAGCACAGTAGCAAAAATATTTGAAAAGGTCATCAGAAACAAATGGACCAAACACTTGGAAGAAAATAAAATAATAAACCCCAAACAATTTGGCTTTAGAAGTGGAAGATCATGCACCACCAAACCTAATCTGCTTTTACTCAAGATTAATTGAGATAATACAAGAAAGAGATGGCTGGGCAGATTGCATATTTTTGGATTTGCAGAAAGCATTTGACAAAGTACCACATAAAAGATTAATAAGAAAAATTGAAATAATAGGAGGAATACAAGGTAAACTGCTGGAATGGATGAAGGATTTCTTAACTCTTTTAATGTTTGCCATATATATGAATGATATGGATGAGGGAGTAAACTGTCATATGAACTTCTTTGCTGACAATGCCAAATTACTCAAGAGAGTAAGAACAGAAGAAATTTGCATATTACTATAAGAAGACTTAGACAAAATATGAGAATGGAGTTGGAAAAGTGAGATGAATTTCAACATTAAAAAATGTAGCATGATGGAATTTGAAAAAAATAAAAATAGAGTATCGGGACAGTATAAAATTGGAAGCAAAGAAGTAAAAAAAAATTGATTCAGAAAGGGACCTGGGAGTAATCATCTCAAGTGACTTGACACCTGATAAATTTGTCAATAAATTATTTGGAGAGACTTATAACTTATTGAGGTCAATGAAAGTGGCCTTTGGCTACATAGATGAGGAGATGGTTAAAAAAAATAGTTATTACACTGGTAAGAACTAAACTAGAATATGCTGCAACACTATGGGCACCTAGCACAAAGAAGAACATAAGAAAGTTAGAAAGAATACAAAGTGCAGCAACAAAGATGGCACCTTCACTGACAAACCTGACATACAAAGATTAGAAAAAATTACATCTGTCATCACTGGAACAGAGAAGAGGAGGAGGCCATTTGTTGACCATTTTCAGAATTATGAAAGGGATTGAAATTCTTGACAGAGATGACTTATTAAAGAGGGACAGAAGAGAACCAAGAGGACACAAAAAGAAACTAAAGAAAGACAGCTACAGAAGAGACCTGAAAAAGAATAGCTTCCCAAATAGGGTGATTAATGTGTGGAACAAACTGAATGGAGAAACAGTGAATGCCAAAACTATACCCAATTTTATGAATAAACTGGATGTAGAGAGATACAAAAACGGGCCACTACGAGCATAGCTCTTGTCCCGTAAAATACAACTAGGTACAACTAGGTAAATTTCTATAACCAGTATATATTTTCCATTTTCCTTATGTTTTTTTTTTTTTTTTTGTCTTCCATTTTATCCAAGCTTTATCCCTTTTATCTTTTAGCTCGCTACATCTTTTGTTGTACCAATATTCTACATATCATTTTTTCTTGTTTTTGTCTTGGAACATACTTTTCCACTCCTTATGAATTTTTGTCAAGATTTTCCATTTCTCTTATACTGTTGTTTCCTCTTTGTGTATCCTTTCCCAGTCTGCTTTTTTTTTTTTTTTTTTTTTTTCTTCATCTTATCAATTTTTTTTTTCCATACATCATTCTTCCCTTTCTATATTGTTCATTTTTTTCCCATATGTTTCTCTTTATTTAGTTCCAGTTCAACTAATATGTGGTCACTTTTACTCAGTGGTGTCTTATATTCAATCTTGTCCACTGTTTCAGGTTCTGATATGATTATTAGGTCTAGTCTTGATGGCTCTTCCTCATTTCTGTACCTAGTGTTCTCTTGTATCCATTGTGTCATTGCATGTTCTATAATCATATAAAGTCGTACATTTCTCCATAGGTCGTCTCCACCCTTCACTGTCATCTCTTCCCAGCAGATTTCTTTACAATTAAAGTCACCCATTATAACTATTTTTCCTCCATCTTCCATTATCTTACTTAGTGTTATCCTTGTGTCTTCTAATATTTTTGTGTTCTCTCTCTTCCCACGAAGACATGTTAGGAGGCACATAATTTACCACAAACTTCCTGCTCTTCTTGTGTCTGTCCTCTATTTCCATCATAATCATCTCCACTCTATTCTTTCCATACCCCCCCCCCCGAGGCCCAGTACTTTGAAGTAGTGGGGGGGCTTGCGTGTTGCGAGGAAGGACTGAGCTGTGCCAGCCAGGTCCAACCATGCTGGAGAGGTCAATCCTGAGCTTCCAGACTAAAACTGTGCCAAACAGACAAATATAAATTGACGACCCCGGCCTGATCTTGATTATGAACTGGACTATTCTCCGGATTCAACGCCCTCACCCCATGACAGTTGTCAGAGAGTGAGATATTAGGGTTAACGAATATATAGGGGACCCTCCACCCTCATTACCCAGTGAACTCCCATATACCTTTTCTTCTTATTCGCTACCCTAACCTCCTTTTCTCAACTTTTTCTTTTACTAGAGAGGTTCTGACAGTTAAAGGTTTTCCTGAAACCCCACCAGAAACCAGCTGGGTGATGGGATATACTGCGAGGTCCCTACTCATTGCGAGGGGCAAAACCCCGTATGCTGGTGGAGGAGGGGCAGAGGGGATACCTTTGACTGCTGACTCTCTATTCATCTTCCAGTGCACACAGGGAGTAGCAACGCCAGCTCCATACTCTATGGAACAAAACTAAAGGATAAATCGGGTTGTGAAAGCTTATACTCGTAACCGAGACCCCCTGTTTGTATATACGTAGTTGTATTCTGGACCCTTCCGACTCTGCAGAGACTACTTCTTTCATTGCTTGAGGCATCAAGCAACTGCAGTATCTTCTTCCATGTACATTAACTAAAACTTTCTAATATATGGTGACGCCCAAGAGATAAACTTGACAATGGTGACTCCACTACCTGCAATTACAGTAGACCCTAAACTCTTGCCTCCTCCCATTCCTCCAGATCCTCCTGATCCTCCTCCTAATCACCCTTCCAAAGTACTAATGAACACTCCCACAAATTTTACCCTTTCAAATAAACCCTCCTCTGACCCAGTTGACGACCCACGCAAGGCAAAGGAAAATCTCGACAACAAAGACCCTGGACTGAATATGGATAAAGATTCAAATGAAAAGGCAGTTTCCACTAGTACCACCAAACCAACAATGATCACACTAGAACCATTTGAAATGCCAAGCTTTAAAGGCAATGAAAATACTTTACATATTGAGAATCTAACTTTAAACATGAATTATGAAAATATTTCACAACAATTCAGTGAATTTGGATGCATGAAAGAAATTAGACTACGGCTGTCAGACACTTCTAACTATTGGCAATTGTGGATAATATATTCTTCCCACAATGAGGCAAAGAAGGCCTATTCAGAAAATATAGCAAAAGATATCAAATGCTCCTTGGTCAATAAGGTACCACCCAACCTAGATGTATATTACCCTACAGTGCATAATGAAAACTCACAACACGGAAACCTAAGCCAGCTACTTGGCTCATTGCAACAACCAAGGGTGAATGAGCAAACTTGTATACTTTTAGGAAACAAAGGTTAAAGCTGGAGATATGGAAAATTCCAGAATTACAAGATTTGGATGAACAAGTTTCTTAATACATGCTAAGTCTCTCACTCAAGCAGCAATGATATCTAACTTAAAAATCGAACCTGATGGAATCATCAAAGAAATAAAACCCCATTACAATTTTAGCTATGCCAAGGGAGTTATTTTCAACCAAGACCTACATGAATTGCCGGAAGAAGAAATTCTTGAAATGTGCCCCGAAACAATATGGAAAGTTGATAAAATTCCAAGATCTCACATGATTGTTATCACATTTAACAATGAAAACCTCCCTTATGATATTATAATCGACAAGGAAAAAATTAATATTCGCCCTTATAAATAAAGACCCTTACAGTGTTACAATTGTTATGGCTATGGTCATCCCTCAAGGAAATGCACAAGGAACAAAGTCTGTGGTAATTGCTCCCAAAATGAACACGGCGACTGCAACCAATGAGAACTATGTATAAATTGTAAAGAAACTCACAACGCAAAAAACAGAAACTGCCCTACATATAGAAAGGAGCAAGAAGCTGTCCTGAAAGCTTCCTTAGAAAAAACAAGCATAGGACATGCAAAGAGGCTGTTACTAAAAACAACCTACAGTGAAGTTCTCCAAACAAACATACCCAACACCATTGTAACATTCTCGACAAACAAGGATAAAAACCACAGACCTTCAGATGAAACCTCTAATCCCCCCCAACCTTTGGGGGATCACCGGACTTCCTCGAGGACCCACCGGGCTTCCTCAGAGACCCTCCAAGCTTCCTCGGAAGCCCTCAGAACTCCCGCGGACAACCCCCAGGCTTCCTCGGAAGCCCCCCAGGCTTCCTCGGAGGCCCCCCAGGCTTCCTCGGAGGCCCCCAAGGCTTCCTCGGAGGCCCCCCAGGCTTCCTCGGAGGCCCCCCAGGCTTCCTTGGAGGCCCCCCAGGCTTCCTCAGAGGCCCCCCAGGCAGCCCCCCAAGCTTCCTCGGAGGCCAAGCTTCCTCGGAGGCCCCCCAAGCTTCCTCGGAGGCCCCCCAAGCTTCCTCGGAGGCCCCCCAGGCTTCCTCGGAGGCCCCCCAGGCTTCCTCGGAGGCCCCCCAGGCTTCCTCGGAGGCCCCTCTGGCTTCTGCGATGGCACATGAAACATCCTCAAAGCCCCCTAGGGTCCCCCCATCTGCTTCTGAGAACCACAAGACATATGGGACCCTAAGCAAGAAAAGTCACAACCTTGTACAACCAAAAGTAACACCTGAAGGTGCCCGCCAAAAGAGATCCAATCACTCCAACTCGGGACCATCCCACTCAGAAAACAAAACCTGGAAACCCAAAAAAGAGACGCCTAAAACAAGCCCCACTAGAGACCCAGTAAAGAAGCGACCTAAATAATGTCTCTTATCCAGTGGAACATACATGGTTTCAACTCTTAACCTAGAACAACTTCGGATCCTTTTTAAAGAACATAAAGTCTCTGCCATTTGCTTACAAGAGACTATGCTAGGAAACACTTCCCCAAATTTAGGACATGAATATGCTATCTACAGTACATATCCCCACCTCCAGGTGTACCTATACAAGGAGGACCAGGGATAGGTACAGGCATAATTGTTCATAAGTCAATGAATCATCGAAGCCTTCACCTAAATTCAGCTTTACAAGTATGTGCAATTCAGATTTATACAACTAAATGGATTACTCTATGCTCATTATATCTAGAGCCTGCACCAGAAAACAGATTGCAAGATGAATTAGGCAATCACCGACAACTAAAACTGGAAGACCTACAGAACCTAATATACCAGCTGCCCCAACCATTCATTTTAATGGGGGATTTTAATGCCAGACACAGGCTGTAGGGAGAAAGAACATGTAATCGTTGGGGCAATATAGTAGAAAACCTACTAGACAATAACGACATTGTACTACTAAACGAAGGTTCCCCAACCAGATACGATATCACCCACAATTCTAAATCTGCCATTGACCTCACGATCTGCTCCTCTTCGTTGAGACCAGAATACCAATGGTCTGTGGACGAAAATTTATACGGAAGCGATCACTTCCCTATCCATATGAAATTAAATAGAAATATTCCATCCCCTTGTTTACCAAAATGGAAAGTTGAAGAGGGAGATTGGAAAACATACCAAGACTTCACAAAAATTGACAAAAATAATGAAGATTTTCCAAATGCCTATGTTGCCTACGAACATCTCGAGAGAATTATGATAAATGGGGCCATGAAGTCTATACCAAAAACTCAAGGAAATCCTAGACGTGCTCTAGTTCCATGGTGGACAAATGCCTGTGCCTTAAGCAGAAAAATCACTAGAATTTGCTACAAAAAGTACAACAGATGACCTATAACAGTTAACCTAATAATTTACAAAAGAGCATTGGCCAAACAAAAGAAAACGTTCAAAAAAGCAAGGAGAGAATCATTTATCAGATACATAAGTAAATTGAAACAAGACCCTCTCGTAAGCTTAGTATGGAATAGAATCCGTAAACTGATGGGAAAATTTGTACCATCTCCATTACCCATCCTTAGAATTAACAATGAAATAGTTTCTGATCCCCTTGAGGTAGCAGAAACATTTGGACGATACTTCACAAACATTTCAAGTGCTCTCCACTACACTCCCTTCTTCAGGAAAATTCGAGAAAGTACAATAGTTGTCCCTCCAAAAAGTAAAAACACGGAGGCATATAATCTCCCCTTTACACCAACTGAACTAGAGCACGCAATACCTCTATCATCTCCAACTTCACCTGGTGAGGATGATATAATTTACTCAATGATTTCACATCTTCCTACATGCACCAAAGAATTTTTCCTAAATATACTGAACAAATTTTGGACTACAGGATCTTCACCAAAGTCGTGGAAGACTTCGATCATTATAACTATACTAAAACCAGGAAAAAAACAGTCGCCCTCAAGGGTATAGACCCATTGCTCTAACCAGTTGTGTATGCAAAATATACGAATGAATGATCAACATGCGTCTTGTCTGGATATTAGAGTCGAAAAATCTCTCAAACAGACAGTTTGGCTTCAGAAAAAACAGAAGCACTATAGACCCACTGATATTTCTTACCTGAGAAATTCAGAATGCTTTCGCCACATAGAGCCAAACCATAGGAGTCTCTTTCGATCTAGAAAAGGCATATGACACCACCTGGCGTGGTGGCATCCTAAAACAACTTGCCGAATGGGGTGTAGGAGGAAATATGTTCTTTGCAATTAAAGATTTTCTTACTGATCGTATCCTAAAAGTAAGGGTAGGTTCATCTCTCTCTTCACCTTGCACCCAGGAGGAAGGCATACCCCAAGGAAGTGTCCTCAGCCCAACACTGTTCAACATAGCCATCAATGGACTACTAGAACAAGTACCGATCGAAGTGCATAGCTTGGCATATGCAGACGACATTGTTCTAATCTGTAGCAGACCATCAGCACTGGAGGCAAGCCAGAAAGTACAGACTTCCATTAAATGTACCACTGCATGGGCGAAAAAAAAGAGGCTTTAAATTCTCCCCGGAGAAAACTAAAGCAGTCCGCTTCTGCCGAAGAAAGATAAGAGAAGAAATCCCAACACTAATGCTGGAAGACTCTATTCTTCCATACGAGGATCAGATCAAGTACCTAGGACTAAGCCTTGACAAAAAACTAAACTTTAATACACACATTAATGAAATAATACACAACGTGAAACAACGCTTCAACATCTTAAAAGTTGTTTCACGTTTCAACTGGGGAGCTGACAGAACAACTCTGTTACGAATATACCAAGCTTTGTGCCTAAGCAAAATGGATTATGGATGCCAAATCTATGGGGCCGCCTGTAAAACCACCTTAGAAAAACTAGATATCCAAAACATGGCTATACGCATCTGCACAGGTGCGTATAAAACGTCACCCATAGACAGCCTAAATGTTGAAGCCGGCATTCCTCCTCTCCCAATTAGAAGGCAGGAACTAGGATTGAGATACCTAACAAGAGTACTGTCATCCAAAAACAACCCCAACTACAAGTTTGTTAGAACACCCAAAGACAGAGCTCCAACTCGACCTAAGCTCTCCAAACCGCTGGAAGTTAGACTGGAAAATAGTGCCAAGAACATAGACCTGACCCCTCTACACGTCGAAGAAAGTTTACCAGCTAAATACCCTCCCTGGTGTAGACCCGAAATCAACACTTGCACTTTCTGGTGTAAGAAAAATAGCTGCCCAGAGTCCGAACTTAGAAGCAAATTCCTTGAACACAGCAGGACCCACACAGATGCAACTAATCTATACACTGATGGATCAAAAACTGCAGACAGATTGGGTTTCTCAGTGATTACCCCTCAATCTATTATATAAAAGAGCTCATTTTAATATTTCTATTTTCACCGCAGAACTGCTGGCAGTTCTTAATGCATTAATTTATATTTTTAACAATGCATCTGACAAAATATTTGTCATATACAGACTGTAAGAGCATTTTAACATCAATAAAATCAATATTTCCAGTCCACCCCATTATTGGACAAATACAAGATTGGCTGGTCCTCCTCAGTAACAGAAAGAAAATAACTGTGAACTTCTGCTGGGTTCCTTCCCATGTGGGAATAAAAGGAAACGAATTAGCCAATACTGCAGCTAAAGAAGCAGCTGGGCTGGCACATAACTCCCAACTCAAAATCCCCAAAATGGATTTTAAAATTCGCATTAGAAGTTACACCAGAGAACAGTGGCAACTTCAATGGAATAATGGAAATGACAATCTAAAGCTCAAATCCATCAAACCTTCTGTCATCCCTTGGAGTCATTTCCAGGGAGACAGGAGGAGAGGTATCATCATGACTCGCCTTTTTTCCAAACTCCATTATGCAACACTTCTTAGTATTAAAGTCCACTTCCCATTTCTTACTCCAGTTCCATACCCTATTTAGGTCTTCTTGCAGTGCTTCACAGTCCTCATCAGTTTCTACTTTCCTTAACAGTTTGGCGTCATCAGCAAAGAAGCTCATGTAGCAGTTCACGTCCTCGTCCATGTCATTCATATAGATAGCAAACATTATTGGTGCCAGTACAGATCCTTGCGGTACTCCACTGATCACCTCTTTCCAATCTGAATATTTTTCTCTGAGCACTACTCTCATCTTTCTACCAGTCAGAAAGTCCTCCATCCATTTTAGTAGGTTTCCTTGTATTCCTCCTATGTGTTCCAGTTTTTTTAGTAATTTTCTGTGTGGTACTTTGTCAAAGGCTTTTTGCAAGTCTAGGAATGCACAATCAGCCCATCCATTTCTTGCACTATGTCTATTAGTCTTGAGTAAAAGCATATTAAGTTTGTGGTGCATGATCTTCCTTGTCTGAACCCGAATTGTCTTGGGTTTAATATGTTGTTGTCTTCCAGATGTTTTACCCATCTATTCTTGATTATTTTCTCACAAACTTTTGGCTAAAGTGCTTGTTAGTGATACTGGCCTATAGTTGGTGGGTTCTTCCTTGTTTCCTCCTTTATACATTGGTACAATGTTAGCATTTTTCCAGTCCTTGGGTATCTTTCCTTCTTTGAGTGAGCTGTTTATTAAGATGTGTATTTTGTCTGTTAGTTCTTCTTTGCACTCCTTTAGAATCCAATTTGCAATACCATCCGGGCCATGTGATTTTCTGACGTCCAGTCTTGATAGATGTTCTGATATTTCTTTTAGTGATGTTGTAAACTCACTCATGTGGGGAGATTGCTTGTTATTATCTATGTCCCAATTTTGTATTTTCTCTCTGGTGAAGACAGATTTAAAGTGATTGTTCATGACTTCGGCCATCTCTAAATCTTCTGTGTATTCTATATTTCCTTGGCATAGTTTCACCATTTCCTGTTTGGTTTTAAGTTTACCATTCACATACCGATAGAATAGCTTGGGTTGATCTTTGCATTTGTCTATAATATCCTTCTCATGGTTCCTTTTTTCCTCTCTTCTCACATTAACATACTCATTTCCACAGTTTATAAATTTGCCATTTGCTTTGTTTTTTGTCTTTTCTCCACTTTTTCCAAGCTTTGTCCCTTCTGTCTTGTTGAACCAACATTTAATGTACTCACTCTCTCGCTTTTGTCTTGGTACATGCCTGTTTACCCCTTCATTGTAATTATCCATCAATATATTCCATTTCTCTTCCACTGTTGTCTCTTCCCTATA
The DNA here is from genome assembly GCF_046742065.1 of Oratosquilla oratoria. Taxonomy (NCBI): domain Eukaryota; kingdom Metazoa; phylum Arthropoda; class Malacostraca; order Stomatopoda; family Squillidae; genus Oratosquilla; species Oratosquilla oratoria. The sequence goes on from NC_134777.1 coordinate 135,628,306, forward strand.
AAATTTTTCCCAGTTTGCATTCCGGAAGAATGTCTTTAGTTTTGCAAAGTCTGTTTTGTTGTATATCAATCTTCCTTTCCTATGCTTTTCGTTCCTCTCCATGTCTATTTCTTCCTTTAGTACAGTTTCGATGAGTACATGGTCACTCTTTCCAATTGGTGTCTTGTACTGGACTTTATCCACTATTTCAGGTTCTGTTGTAAATATTAGATCTAGTTTCGATGGCTCTTCATTGTTTCTGTACCTTGTGTTTTCACGGACCCATTGGGTCATTGTGTACTCCATGGTCATGTCTAGCAGTACATTGCCCCACGAGTCATCTCCTCCTTGCACTGTCATGCTGTCCCAACAAATTTCTTTGCAATTGAAGTCCCCCATAATTACCAGATTACCCTTACCCATTAGTATCTCATTTAGTGATTTTCTTGTATCTTCTAGCATTTTTGTATGTTCGTTTTCTTTCCAAGCATTCGTTTTTGGAGGCACATAGGTCACCACAAACTTTCTGCTTTTCATATTCTTGCCTTCGACTTTTATCATGATCAGTTCAACATTACCTTTGCCCTCTGCAATTTTTGTCACGTTTAGGTCTTTTTTGGCCAAGAACATGATTCCACCTCCCTGTTTTTTATCCAGTAATTGTATAGACCTTGTCCAATAACGATGGATGGTATTTCACCTCTTAGTTTAGTCTCTACAATTCCCATTATGTCTGGTTTTGCTTCTAATAGATAATCATTGAGTTTGTTCAGTCCTGAAATTAGTCCGTCAATGTTGGTATAGGCCATTTTTAATTTTCTTCCTTCTCCATGGTTTCTTCTGTCCTTGGTTTTTTCGTTTTGATGCGCCATTGTCTTAATCTCAAGTCTATTACTCTCCACTGGAATTCTTTGCATTCTGTCTCCGTTCTCATCAAGTTTTTTTCCTTTGCTTCCCTTTTTCTAATTCCTCAGTACTCATTTCTCTTTTTATCCATATCTTATTGTACTTTTCACTCTTTGCCAAGTTGCCTACTTTTTCAAATATGTCTTCTACTACCATTTGTGACCTTAGTTTTATCTTTAGAGGTCAATTCCTATCCTTAGTATAGCGACCGATTCTATAAGTCTCTTCCAGGTCTATGCCTGAATCTCTGTCTCCCCCCTGAATTTCATTTAGGATTTCTACTGCTGTCTCTTTTTCTTCTTTTTCCCTCGTGTACCTCACCAATCCTTGTTTTTCCTTTAGTCCATATACCACAATACATTTTTTCCTATCTACTGTATCCCTGCCCCAATTTGCTTTTTCGTTAATCACTTGTATGATTGTGTCTTTTGCATTATCCTGCATTTGCTGCTTGACTATTTCTTTGAAACCAATTTCCTTATTTTCAATGTTTTCCTTCCACTTCTTAATTTCCTGGATACTATCCCCACCTAGGTTCTCTTCGATCTTTTGTGTCAATTCTTGTAATTTATTGTTCACCTCCTGCTTTAGATTTTCGCTATTGTTATTATCATTAGTTTTCTTCTTTTCATTATCATTCTTCAGTTCATTTATAACCCTTGTCATTTCTTTAATCTCGTTTGTAAGATCCAAGTTGGTTTTTCTTAGGTCCGAAATTTCGTGGGTCGCCTGAGCTAAGCAATCTATTAATCCAATAACCTCTTTTCTTAAGTCCATAATTTCATTCTCCCACCGAATCCTATTTTTGCTCATATCTCTCTCTATCTCTAATAATCTACTTAAGTTCTTTCTTTCATACTTACTAAATCCTGGGAAATCATTGTCATTATAACACGTGTTGGAATAGTGTTTGTTTACATCGCGGTTCAATAGACTGACGCCAGATGGCTCTGATTCGTGACTGGCTTTCGAGTCGTTTTCATTCATTTTCGCTAAATCCGAGTTAATACAATTGACTAGCACTGCAGAGATATCATTTCAGGTACTCACATTCACTCTCCACCCCTACAATACAAACCAGGTTTCCTTTTTCGTCGTAAATCCTCTTCTTCTTGGTCACGCGACGACGACGATGACGACGACGACGACGACGGAGATGTTTACGGCGTGAAGGCTCGTGTGTGGTCGCGCACTATACGGTATTCTGGATTCTGGATTCCAAGAAAAGACCACCTCGCTTGCGCGGGATCGGGTTTTGTGGGAGGGGAAGAATGTCTGTTAGAAAATGAAAAGATAGTAGTGTATAAAAGAGGGCTATTGCCACCGGGCGAATTGCGAGCGATTAGGGGCTAGTTTGTTGTCGTGGCTTTAGGAGAACTGGGCTAGGAACTTGGACGGTGGCGCCAATGCCGGGAGGAAGAGCATATTATATCACCAACGAAAGTTTGGAAAATGGTAGGAGACGTAGTAGGAGAGAAAGGGGGAAAAACGGAAAAATCTTTAGTGGGAGGTAAACTGAAATGAGATGTAGTATAAGAGAAAGTGAGAAAGGAAGCGAATTTTAGTCGAAGAAAAAGGAAGTGTATATGTTTGTGCGTGGGATGCGGCTATGTTCGTGAGAGGTGTATGTGTGTAATTTACGGTTAGTGAGTAGATTTCACTTCCCGCGTGTAGAGGGCGTTCCTGATTAGCCCCAGGTAAGGCATGAGAATTCCTGTTTTACCCCAGGTCGGGTTTGAGTAGCGATATTATTATTATTATTATTATCATTATTATTACCATTACTATTATTATTATTACATTATTGCGGTATATGACTCGTGTTGTGCGTTGGTCCTTTATTACTTTGTAGCTTAAATAGTTTGTAGAAAATATGATCTAAAAAAAGTTTATTGGAAGTAAAATATACAGAAAATTTTTGGGATTTTTACAGAAAATTTTCATGTTATATCTTGAGGAAATAATTCGTCTTTACCATTTTTTATTTAATACTGAAACAAACTACAGACTGTTTCATTTTAGCTTTGAACCTACAATGACAGTGGTGAAATAGGACAGTCTCTCATCGAGGTGACGTTTAGTTAATATACCTCCCGAAAGAGGGTGTTGTAGTCAGGTGTTTGACACGAGTTTATGAACGGCCGCAACGGAATTTGTACCGTACCTAAAGTGAAGCAACAAAGCCAACATAAAAATTCAAACTAGGATGCTGTGAACATGGACAAATATCATGAATATTGATCATGTTTCATGGTGTTTAGGCCTATTTAACCCATTAAACTCCGATGACAAGATTCTTGTCATTTGGTCAAATAAAACAAAAAATCATAAAACACCAAAATGTTTTATCAAACACCAGAAAAATATGACGTCAGTCCTCGCTTCGCTCGCGAGCGAAGCGAGGACTGACGTCATATTTTTCTGGTGTTTGATCAACATTTTGGTGTTTTATGATTTTTTGTTTTATTTGACCAAATGACAAGAATCTTGTCATCGGAGTTTAATGGGTTAAACATGAAAAATAAGATTCGATAGATACCTACCTATACCAAATATTTATATAGCCCATGCTGGCGTATTCTTTCATGTCACCATGGCTGTTCTTCTTGTTCTCACGGAACGTCACGGAGAAGTGTGCCGTCCCGACTTTGTGACGGCCAACATCGTCACGTTGTTGTGAAAAAAATTACACACACAGCCGCAGAATTTTTATGGTAGGCCGTAGATAATGCGCACCACCGGATAACGCGCACCCCCCATTTTTAGGCCCTTCCAACGGAAAAAAGTCGCGCACTATACGCCGGAAAATACGGTACTTGTTTGTACTGATCACTCTCTGCTAGTTTCCCTATTTTTGATAAGACATTCTCTGCTGTCGTTTGTGAACTGAATTCAACCTTAATTGGTCTGGGTTTTTTCTATACTGTATTTCCCCAGTCTATATATTTCTTCAGTTTCTTTCCCTATTTCTTGTTCACCTTGAAATATTTTTAAGACCTTGTTTACCTATTCTTTCTCACTTTTTAATCTTGTAGTCCTATTTGAATAATGCTTTTCTTCCTTTCCATATATAATTATACATTTTTTACCTGCTAAGTTTCCTACTATATTCTCTCTCATCACTTTGATAACTGTGTCCTTAGTGTGTTCCTTCATTGTTTCACTATATCTCTAAATTCATTTTTATTATCCAGAACTTTTCTCCAACCCTGTACCTCTTTTGCTATGGACTCCTTATTCTCTTTATTATTCCTCTTTAATTCCACATTCTCATCCTTTACCTCTTTTAACTGTATTTTTAATTCTATATATTTAGGTTTTGGTTCTCCTTCTTTAGTTCTTCTTGTTTATCAACTCTATGTAATTGGCTGAACCTAACCTCCCATGTTTTGTTCATTGTTAGTTTCTCCTCTCGACTCACTAATCGGGGGAGGTTGTTATCTCCCTCATTAAATCCATAGAAATAATTATCTCCACTTTCTTTTGAGTTGCTCTTATCTATATTTCTACTTTTGATACCTTTGCAGACTTTTTCGACCTCACATGTGTCGTCTGCGCACCTTTTGTTTACCCCACTTTTGACTTCCAGGACCTGTTCCTCCCCTTCCTCATTTTCTTCCATTTTTCTCAATAATTCCTCCCTTTTTCTTCACCTGCCCACTACATGAGCTTTCCCCTTCCCTACTTATACAACACAGGTACTTCTTCATTGCAGAAATCCACAAAAATTGCATTTTTTCCAGAGTTCCAAACCTTTGCTGTCTGTCTGATGTTATTCACCTAGTTGTACTTTATGGGCTGAGAGCTATGCTCGTAGTGACCTGTTTTCATATCTCTCCGCATCCAGTTTATTCTTAAAATTGTGTATAGTTTTGGCACTCACTGTTTCTCCGTTCAGTTTGTTCCAGATATCAATCACTCTACGTGGGAAACTATTGTTTTTCATGTCTCTTCTGTAACTGTACTTCTTTAGCTTCTTTTCATGTCCTCTTGTTTCTCCTCTGTCCCACTTTAATAAGTTGCCTCTATCGAGAATTTCCATCCCTTTCATAATTCTTTAAATGGTCAACAAATTGCTTCTTTCTCCTCTCTGTTCCAGTGCTGACAGATGTAATTTCTCCAATCTTTGTTCGTACATCAGATTTGACAGTGTAGGTGCCATTTTTGTTGCTACTCTTTGGATTCTTTCTAATTTTCTTATGTTCCTCATGCTAGGTGCCCACAGTGTTGCAGCATATTCTATTTTTTTAACCAATTCCTCATCCATGTAGTCGAAGGCCACTTTCATTGATCTTAAGTTAAAAGTCTCTCCAAATATTTATTGACATATTTATCAGGTGTCAAGTCACTTGAGATGATTACTCCCAGATCCCTTTCTGAATCAAATTTTTTTTACTTGTTTCTAATTTTAAATTGACCTGATACTCTATTTTTTGCTTTTTCCAAATTCCATTATGCTACATTTCTTAATGTTGAAGTTCATCTCACATCTCTGACTCCATTCCCATATTTTGTCTAGGTCTTCTTGTAGCGATCTGCAATCTTCTTCTGTCCATACTCTCTTGAGTAATTTGGCATTGTCAGAAAAGAAGTTCATGTAACAATTTACTCCCTCATCCATATCATTTATATATATGGCAAACATTAAAAGAGCCAATACAGAGCCTTGCAGGACACCACTCTTCACATCTTCCCAGTTCAAATTTTTTATGTGGTACTTTGTCAAATGTCTTATGCAAGTCCAAGAAGGTGCAGTCTGCCCAACCATCTCTTGTATTATCTCAATTAATCTCGAGTAAAAGCAAATTAGGTTTGTGGTACACAATCTTCCACTTCTAAAGCCAAATTGTTTGGGGTTTATTATTTTATTTTCTTCCAAGTGTTTGGTCCATTTGTTTCTGATGACCTTTTCAAATATTTTTGCTACTGTGCTTGTAAGGGATACAAGTCTGAAGTTTGCAGGATCTTCCCTGTTTCCTCCTTTATATATTGGTACTATGTTTGCATCTTTCCAATTTTGCAGTACCTTTCCCTCTTTGAGTGAGAAGTCTGTTTTCTCGTATAATTTGTCTGTCAGTTTGTCTATACACTTTCAGTATCCAATTTGCAATTCCATCCGGTCCATGCAGTTTCCTGATGTCTAGGTTTTTTATTTGGTCTCTTATTTCTTTTTGTGTTACCTTTATTTCTTTCATTTTGGGTGATCTTTCTTGTTGTCCATCTTCCCAAAATTGTTAGCTCTCAATTGTAAAAAGAGATCTGAAATGTCTGATCATAACTTCCGCCATTTCTGTGCCATCTATATATTCTTTATCTCCTTCACGCAATTTCACTATTTCATGTTTATCCTTTAGTTTTTCATTTATATATGTGTAAAAGAGTCTATAATATCTTTTTCATAATTTCTTTTTTCTTTCCTTCATATATTCACATATTCGTTCCTAAGTTTTATGTATGTTTGCCATTTGGATGTTTTTTTTGTCTTTAGCCTCACTACACATTTTGTTATACTGTACCAACACTTTATATAAATCTCTTTTTGTTTCTTTTTTGGTACATATTTGTTAATTCCTTCCTTGTACTTTTCTTTGAATATGTTCCATTTGTCTTCCATCTTTGTTTCCTCTTTAGAGAATTTATCTCAGTTTGTGTTTTGGATTTTTTTTCTTAGTTTTACAAAATCTGTTTTGTTGTACATTAATCTTCCTTCTCTATGTTTATCATTCCTACCTACATTGTTCTGTTCTTTTAATTCAAACTCTGTTAGTACATGGTCACTCTTTCCAATTGGTGTCTTCTACTCCATTTTGTTTACAATATCTGGTTCAGAAGTTAATATTAAGTCCAATTTCGACAGTTCCTCATTGTTTCTATATCTAGTATTTTCCTTAACCCATTGTGTTAGGGTGTATTTGATGGTCATATCCAGTAGAATGTTGCTCCAAAGTTGTTCTTCTCCCAGTTTTGCTATAATTTCTTCCCAGATTATATCCTTTGCATTAAAATCGCCCATGATTACTATGTTTCCACCCCCTTTCAATAACTCGTTTAGCACATTCATTGTGTCTTCCAGTAATTTAGAGTGTTCGCTATCTGACCAAGCCTTTGTTTTTGGTGGTACATACACTGCTACAAATTTTCTGCTTTTCATCTTTTTGTTTACAATTTTGGTCATAATTCTACATTGCCTTGGCCTTCATTAATCTTTGTCACATTTAGACCCTTTTTGGTCAATATCATTACACCTCCCTGCTTGTCTGTTCTATTTTTCACCCAGTGGTTGTGTAGACCTTGTCCCACAATCCTTGTTGATAGGAGTCCTTTCAGTTTTGTCTCTACAGTTCCCATAATTTTAGGTTTTTCTATTTCTAGATAGTCATTTAGTTAATTGATTCCAGAGACCATGACATTGATGTTTGTGTATGCCACTTTTAGTTTCATATTTTCTTTTCTTTTTTGGTTTGTTTACATTTTTTTAATGTACCATTTTTTTCAGTCTCAAGTCCAGCACTCTCCAAAAAAACTTTTTTTTTCCATCTGTTCTTTTCTCATTTCTATCATTGGCTTCAATTCTGAGAGCTTTGTCTTTCTCTTTTTCCTCATCACTCATTTCCTTTTGTATCCATATATGTTTGAATTTCTCACAGTTTGCCATTTTAACCGCTTTCAATAATACATCATCAGCTATCATTTGAGTTCTTAGTTTTATTTTCAGAAGTCTATGTTGTTTTACTTTTGAATATTTACCTATCCTGTGGATTTCATCGATTTCTTTATAAAAAAAATTTGCCCTTCATCCTGTATTTCTTTCAAAATTTCCGTAGCTATTTCCTTCTCCTTTTCTCGCTGGTATCTATACATATCATGTTTTTCCTGAATAACATGGACCACAATGCACTTACTTTTGTCAACTGTATCTCTCACCCAATTTTCCCTTTCTTTAATTACTTTCATAACTGTTTCTTTTGTATTTTCCTCCATCTGCTTTTGTAATATTTCTCTAAAAGATATTTCTTGATTTTCCTGTTCTTGTTTCCATTGATTTTTATTTCAATGAGGTCTGTTTCTTTGACTCCTCCACCTTTCCAGTCACTACTTGTTATTGCTCTTTGACCTCCTTTTTCAGTTCATTTTTATTTTTGTCATCATTCTTTATTCTTTCGTTTTCTCTTTTGAGAATTTCAATTTTGCCCTTTAGGTCACTTAATTCTTTAATCATTTGCTCATTACTCTTACGCAAAGTAATCAATTCCCTAAGTACAGCTCTGTAATCCAATTCTAAATCTATGATTTCTTCCATTAAAAGTCATTTACTTTCCAATTTCTTAATGCACTATATCTAATTTCTCTATAAGGTTTTTGCCTATTTTACCTGGGTTTCTTTGAAACCCTGAAAAACTGTTATTTTTGCACCTTTGGTTTTTCCTTGGAGTATCTATCAAACAATGTCTTTTGGGGATGACACTCTTGGACTTTCCACCAGGGCTGTGGAGTCGGAACACAAAACCTCCGACTCTGACTCCTCTATTTTTGGCACCACTGACTCCGACTCCGACTCCTCTTCGTGTAATTAACTGATTATGGCCTACATATTTTATAAAGCCTATACAACACACACTCCAATCTTGAGTAGACTTATATCATTATAACTGGTTTATATCAATAGATATATATGTTATAGTGTGGCTTTCCTAGGTTTGACCTCTTCATTAATACTTTATAAGTGAAGTAGAAACAAATTTTTTTAAAGGATATTGAAGAAAATTCAGTAAAAAAAGATTCTATAATGTAAGACATTTGGCATAATATATATCTTTGCAAATAAGTGATAAGTACATTTCAAACACAGAAATACTGTATTTTATAACAAAGGTTGAAATATAACCTTTGTAAAGGATATACAAACCTAATAATAAAAAATATATAATGGAAGATTATTTTTACATATATAGTTTTGCAAATACAAAATAAAAAAATGAAAATACTTGATAAAAGACCCAAACCTTAGGGTGCTGGTCGGAAAACTCCTAGACCCTCTTATGCCTTTACTTTTTTTTAGGAATGTCCCCTGTGGGGCTACAAGGAGAAGGATGCCTAGTCCCAATCCCCGTCCCTTTCTTCTCACCTCTTACAATCCAAGTGGAAATACTTGGCAGTATTCTTTTCCCCCACCACAGGGAAGTGGTGGATGAAGGTGAAACTGGGAAAGATGTGGGTTTTTGTAAGTACATATGGGCCTGGCAGTGAGAAGAGTGTAGAAGAAAGGGAGGCTTTTTGGATAGATTTAAATGAGTACATAGAGGATTTAGGGAGAAATGTCAATGTAATAGTACTGGGAGACCTTAATGCTAGGGTAGGAAAGGATCCAATTGATGGAGTGGTTGGGAAATGTGGAGTTCCAGGAAAGAATTGTAGTGGAGAGTTGATGGTGGAAATGTGTCTAGAGAGTTGATGATAGCAAATACAGTGTTTCAGAAGAAAGTCAAGTATAAGTACACATGGGAGAGGGTGGTGGATGGAAGGGTGGTAGATAGAGCGTTAATGGATTATGTAGTGGTAAACAGGATTATGATAGGAAGAGTTAAGGATGTACATGTTCTAAGGGGAGAGGGTGGGGGAATATTAGATAATTTTTTGGTGGAAGGTAAGTTGAGAGTGGAGGATAGATGGAGAAAGAGGAAAGGGATAAAAGGTAGGGAGGTGCTTAGAGTGAACTCTTTAAATGAAAAGGAAAAGGAGAAGGAGTACAAGAAGAAGCTGAAGGAGGAGTGGGAGGGAGTGAAGGATAGAGTAAGAGCTAGGTGTGGGGGAGGAATGGGGATGGTTCAAGGAGGGAGTCACAAAGTGTGCAAAGATGGTGTGTGGAACAAGAAGGACAGGAGGAAATAGAAGGAAGGATAGTGAATGGTATGATGAGGAAACAAAGAAGGTTGTAGAAGAGAAGAAGCGAGCTTTCTCAGATTGGTTACAAAATAGGATGAGGGAGTCATATGAGAGGTACAAAGAAAAGAAAACAGAAGTAAAGCAAAAGGTAAAGGAGGCAAAGAGGAGCACAGATGTGAAATGGGGTAAGAGTATGACAGAAAATTTTGAAAGTAATAAAAAGATGTTTTGGAAAGAAATTAAGAGAGGAAGAGGAGGCAAATCAAGTAGAGAAGAAAAGGTAAAAGGTGCAGATGGAGAGATGATAATGGAAGAGAAGGCAGTAAGGGGAAGATGGGCAGAATATTTTAGGGAGTTGCTAAATGTGAAGGAGGATAGGGAGGGAAAGATAGCTGCAGTGGGAAATGCTAAGAAAATAAGAGTGATGAGTGAGGAAAATGGAGGAGAAATAAGGAAGGATGAAGTGAAGGCAGTTGTTAAGATGATGAAAGCAGGTAAGGCACCTGGTCTTGATGGATGCCATGCAGAATGTCTAAAAAAAGGAGGTACAGTGATGGACTGGCTGGTGAGGTTATTTAATGTTTGCTGGAGAGAGGGTAGAGTGCCAGAGGACTGGAGGAATGCCTGTATAGTTCCACTCTACAAGGGAAAAGGGGACAAGTGTGAATGTAGTAGTTTCTGAGGGATTAGCTTGTTAAGTGTAGTTGGGAAGGCTTATGGGAGGATCTTGATTGAGGGGATTAGGAGAGGAACAGAGGGAGTAATTGGTGAGGAACAGTGTGGATTTAGGATGGGTAGAGGTTGTGTAGATCAGATCTTTGTGGTAAGACAGATATGTGAGAAAGCTATAGGAAAGGGGATGTTTTTTTGGCTTTTATGGATCTGGAAAAGGCAGACAGGGTAGACAGAAAGGCAATGTGGGAGGTTTTGCGGATATACGGGATAGGAGGTAAGCTTCTAGGAGCTGTCAAGAGTTTTTATGAGAGTAGTAGAGCTTGTGTCAGGATTAGAAATGGAGAGAGTGAGTGGTTCGAGGTAAAGGTGGGACTTCGTCAAGGATATGTTATGTCGCCCTGGCTGTTCAACTTATACATGGATGGGGTAGTGCAAGAGGTAAATGCAAGGGTAGTGGGTCAGGGATTGGAAATGATTAAAGAAAATGGAGAAAAGTGGGAGGTGAGCCAGCTGTTGTTTGCTGACAACACTGCGCTTGTGGCAGGATCGGAGGAGGGATTGAGGAAGTTGGTGACAGAGTTTGGGAGAGTGTGTGATAGAAGAAAGCTGGAGATAAATGTGAGTAAAAGTAAGGTAATGAGATGTACAAGGAGTGAAAGTGGCAGTAGACTGGAAGTGAGTATTAAGGGAGAATGACTGGAGGAAGTGGATAGTTTTAGATACTTGGGTGCAAATGTGGCAGGAAAAGGTGGAGTGAAGGTGGAGGTAGAATGTACATTGAGAGAAGCAAGTAAATGCCTTGGTGGATTAAAAAGTGTAATGAGGAATAGACATTTGGGAATGGATGCTAAGAGGAGACTGTATGAAGGAATGATTGTGCCAACAGCACTGTATGGGACAGAAACATGGAACATAAGAGAGGAAGAGAGAAGGAGTTTGAATGTGTTTGAGATGAGGTGTCTGAGAAGTATGATGGGAGTTACTAGGCTAGATAGAGTGAGAAATGAGGAGGTGAGGAGGAGAGCAGGGGTGGAAAGGGAGTTGGGAGATAGGGTTGATGAAAGTGTATTAGGATGGTTTGGACACATGGAAAGAATGAGTGAAGAAAGACTATTAAAAGAGGTATGGAAGGCAGATGTGGAGGGAGAATATAAAGGGATGTCCTAGGATGAGGTGGATGGATGGGGTGAAGGGGGCTTTGGAGAAGAGGGGAATGTCCGTTGAGGAAGGACGGGAGAGGACAGAAGACAGGGGTGAATGGAGAATGGTTGTATATGGATGATGTTGTGATGCATGCGGTGGAATGGGCGGTGGGATGGGGTGTGAGTTAGTATGTGTGAGCAAAATTTGACACAGCCCGAAAGAATTTCTCCCCGTCTTCTCCTTTTATGCATGGGGGGGACGGAGAGGGTGGGTCGCCGATTTAATGAAGCGGCCTTGCTGTGGATGTGCTGTGTCTTGCAACACTGCTTCTGACCCAGGGCAGTGGACAAAGTGCAAGGATGACCCATTATCCAGGAGGTGCTAATATAAGAGGGAGGGTGGAGGGGTGTGGAGTGTATTCAGGGATGGAATGGGTGGGAATGATTTTGTGCCTTTTCCTTTTTGGCTACCTTCCTTGTAAGGGGGAAAAAGCCTTGGTATATGTATGTATGTATGTACTTTATAAAAGAAGTTTAGGCAAATTTCTTGAAAGGAAGCAGTACATATAGAAAAAATAAACCTTATTGATACGAGTACGGTACAAGGTCGAGTGTTACAGCTGAACATGTATGATACTGAAAGGTATATGTATCATACATACTTTTTGGGTATCATTATCCTTCATATGTTTTTATACCTTCTTTTGTCTTAATGTACTGAAATTACTGACACAAGTACCTCTTGTATATTTTTACCGACTCCGACTCCAGTGACACCGTAATTGCTTCTTACTCCATGACTCCAACTCCACAGCCCTGCTTTCCACTGTGCTTATATCCAGTCCTCTTTTCATTGGTTTGTTTATTTTTATTTTTCATTCTCCATTTTGCCAAAACTATACTTTTTTCAAGAACTGGATTTCTTTTACCGGTCACCCAAATACCACAGCTTACCCATCCCGTACAATAACTGGTTTCCCTCATGTTCAGCAACAAAACCATCAGATATGCACTCAATCACTGCACTTCTTTTCGCTTTGGTGTCCAGTGCATGTATGTGTGTTTGTGTATGTAAATATTTCTAATTCAGTAACAAAATATTTTACTTGGGTCTTCTTACCAAGATTTTCTGATTTCCTGTTCAACTTCCTGTCTGTGGGGTTGAGAAAAAACACTGTATTACCAAGAGAATCCATGGTGAGGGATATATATATTTGTGTTTGAAATGAAATGTCTGAGAAGTATGGTACGGGTTAGAAGGTTGGATAGAGTGAGAAATGAGGAGGTGAGGATGAGGGCAGGGGTGGAAAGGGAGATGGAAAATAGGGCTGATGAAAGAGTTTTGGGATGATTTAGACATATGGAAAGAATGAGTGAAGAATAATTAGTAAAAGAGATTGAAAGGCAGAGGTGGAGGAAGTGATCTGGAGGGGATGACCAAGGGGCTTTGAGTAATAGGGGAAAGTCTGTTGACCAAGGAAGGGGGAAGACAGGAGATAGGGATGAGTGGAGAATGCCTGTGTATAGATGATACTGTGATACAAGGAATAGAGGGGCAGGGGATAGGGGTATTGAGTGGCTATGTGCGAATAATATTTTGACACAGCCTGAAAGGCTTTCTTCCTGGCTTCTTTTTTTCTGTATGAGGGGACGGAGAGGGGGGTCACCGATTAAATGATGCAGCCTTGCCATGGTTGTGCTATGTCTTGCTGCATTACTTGTGACCCAAGGCAGTGGGCAGGATACAGGGAAGCATGGTGGATGGGAGTGGGTATATGCCTTTTGACTTGGCTACCTCCCTTGTAAGGGAGAAAAAGCCCTTGGTATATAGATAGATATTTAGTTGTTTTTTTTTGTAAACAATTAAACAAGTGTCTAATCTTGACAGAGCACTTCCTCCATCCATTCTGTCGGACAATTGCTGCATGTGTCATACTGCTGCACTCAAAGCTGTTACTAATTTAGAAGAAAGGAATTTGATATATGTGTCTTTTCACAACAGCATCTTTCAGGTGAGATATATAGATTTTAGATGCCAATAATTTTCATGATCCATCAGTTATTGAACGTGAAAATGATAAAATTTTCAAGTTGGGAGAATAGTGAAAGTATGTGTTTAGTGTGTTGCACAAAAAAAATAATAATTAAAGATTAAACTAGATAAAAGAATAAACAAATAAAAAAAAATAATAATAAATAAATAAAAGAATGACAAATAAAATCATATAGTTTGCTTGACATTGCATCCTACACATGGCAGGATGAGAGATTTGAGTCACATTGTGAGGATGGATCAAGAAAATACTATTGTCTTCTTGAGAATTTTCTTTCTAATAAAGATTATGAAATATATTTTCCAAAATTCCTCTAGTAAAAACTGGGCTTGTTTTTATTTGATATCTAACTTCCAAATCAGGTACCATTCTATGTTGCCATAGATGATGAAACCGAACATGTGATAGTGGCTATACGAGGAACTCTATCACTACAGGATGCAATTACTGATATGACTGCACTGGCAGCTCCAGTAAGTATAATATTGACTGATTGCACTGATTAACAATTTTTTTTTTTTTTTTTTTTTTCTCCCAAAAAAACTGAAGTGGGTGAATGTAATGGATTTTTTTTTTTATGCAAAATTCCAATATGTTTTCAAGATTTGTCTATCAGGCATTATATTTCCATGCTATAGTTTAATTTATAACAACTTTACATCTTTAATCAGTATATCAAGATGATATTACTAATGTACTGACTTTTGAAATGTATTGATATTGGATGTTTGGCTATATTTAGCCTCTGGACCATCGCTTCTTAGGGTCCAACAGTAATCAGCTAGCATAGAAGTACTCCACTTTCCTTAGTACCGAGTTACCATGTTCAGAAAGACTTGGTGAAACTTCTTGCTGTGCTCGTCACTGACTGCACCAAGATTTGTTGGAAAAAAGTTCAAGTGAGAATACAAGAAGCAGATTCTTAGGCTCATTTTGATTGCAGCCCAGGTTTTTGTATGAAGTCAGGTCTTTCAGAATGTCATGGTAATTTTCTTATCAGTGATTCCCAAAAAATTCTTTTCAAACTTTTTTAATAAGAGCTATGCAACTTTTTCAACATCAGTAAGCACTTCGTCAAACTTTTGATTTCGCATCAGTTATTCAATCTGTGGTCGTACAGAAATACTTTCCTTAATTTATGCATGTCTTACTCTAGGAATCTTATTTTCTCAAATATGTGAATCCATTGCCCGATTTATCCATACTTTTGATGAAATTCTTTATCAAACCCAGCTTAGCAAAGGAGGCTGAATTTTTTTTTCTCTTGATCAACAAGTGGAGTAATAATGACATTCTTCTCTCATGGAACCAGTGATCTCTTTGGCTACACTTTATATGTATGTATATATATATATATATATATATATACTGTATGTATATATATATATATATATATATAATATATATACACACACACACACATATATATATATACATTTTTTACTGTCCCAATCATAGATCCTTCTATCTATGTACCAAGGGTTTTTTCCCCTATATGAGGGAGGTAGTCAAGTCAAAAGGCGTACTCACTCCACCACCCTTTTCTCCCTCTCAGCTCCTCATGGATGATGGGTCATCCCTGTATCCTGCCCACTGCCCTGTGTCAGAAGTAATGCAGTAAGACATACCATATACTCGTGTATAGGTCGCACTTTTTTAACTAAATATTTTGCCAAAATCAGGGGTGCGACCTATCCACTCGACATTGATGAGGGACAGTACTACTTTGTCACCGAAGTTGCAACAATTGGCGATTTCAATGTGACAGTGATATGGAAATTCAGTGGTGTTTGCACAATATGCATCGGAAAGCTTTTCAAACCTTTTGTATGCATGAAATATATATATCAAAGTTTCCTACTGACTCACTGCTTTAAACTGAACTATTGCTGCTGGAAAACCATATATCAATTACAATAAAATCGTAAAATATTCTCTTTTCCAACTCTATTGTATGTTTTATAGTATTTATAAGCAATGCAACCTTGACCCTTTGTTTACCATATGTTACTGTACATCACCTGTTTCACTCGTGACTGCATTTCTATATGTGTTCAAATTATGTTTTTGTAGCATAACGTAACATCCCATAACGTAACTTAAATAAATTTATGATTTCGTAATAAAGATTTATTTTCATAAATTTGCATTAGGCCTACCGTACTGTTAGATCTATGGTAGATTGCACAGAGTTTTAGGCCTAATAACTGCAAACCCTAATCATGAGTACCAGTAAGAGAAAGAGCTATGAAGAAGGTTTTAAGCTGAAAGTAGTGGATGACACAGAAGAACATGGAAACAGATTGGCAGAAAGGGAGTCTGGGGTTTCAGAAAAGATAATGAGGGGATAGAGAAAGCAGAAAGATCAGCTTAAAGAAATTTTCTTCTATACTGCTGTATAGTGTCCAGTTGACAGTTTAAATGTATTGATTTTTTTTGGTCAACTTGACTATGACATTTTTTACACAAGTGCATTTGTTTACAATTATAGTTTTAGAAATGCAACAGTTATTTAAGTAAATTTGCATTATGCACACACGTGACAGTCAGACAATCTACATGTGTTCTGATATTAAAATTTTGTGAGTAATGTTTTGAAATAAAGGTAAATATCTGATCAATTTTAAGTTTGAATGGGTCTTGTAAATCGCCAGATTATAGTGCGACCTATCTGCAGGTCAACCGCAAATAACCACTTTGACAACCACAAACTAGCAATGTGACCTGTACACTGGTGCGACCTATACATGAGTATATACAGTAGTACATCCACAGCAAGGCTGCTTCATTTAATCTGCGACCCCCTTGTCTGTCCCCTCATGCAGAAAAAGGGAAGACTGGGAGAAATCCCTATGTGCTATGTCAAAATATTCACATAACCAATCCCTACCCCACATCCCCTGCCCCCTCCCTTCTTTACATCACAGTATCACAACCGTTCTCCACTCACCCTTATCCTCTGACTTTTTCCTTCCTTGGTCAACAGACATTTCCCTCTTGCTCAACACCCCCTCAGTTGTCCCCTCATGTTCTCTTCATCCACCTCTGCCTTCCATACCTCTTTTACTAATATTTTATACTCATTCTTTCCATGTGTCCAAACTATCCCAAAACTCTTTCATTAGCCCCATCTGCCATCTCCTTTGCCACCCTGCCCACAAACTCCTTGTTTCTCACTCTATCCAACCTTGTAACCTCTACCATACCTCTCAGACATTTCATCTCAAACACATTAAAACTTTTCATCTCTACTTCTTCCTCTCATAGAGGAAGCAACAAAATTTAGTGTAGCCCATCTGCATTCCAAGTAAAATTGCCACAACCTTTAGTTCACCACAGACATTCTATTTAAATTCCTCATACTTAATTTTTTGCAACAGGATCTTCATACTCTCGTATGTTTCTTTTGTGTTAGCTGCATGAGCCAGAGGAGCAGAAGGAAACTTGTTTCCATTTAGGAGTAAGACTGCTTTCAAGCTTACTTTAGAAGAGTTACCACTCATTCGTGCTGTATTTGTGACCAAGCTCCTCCATAACAGACTAATCATTGCAGAATAGCAGACTATTCTGAAGTGAGAACAATTTCTTGAGAATACAATGGCAATCATGATAAAAACCAATTTTGGTCTCTTTCTTTAGAAGATTACAACCCTTCAGCCTTGAACCAAGAAGTTCAGTTTGCTTCTTAGATAAACTTAAAATCAAGGACAAGTTCATTCCTATCTCCTTGACTCAACAAATGTAGTTCACATGAAGAACAGCAAGCCTCATTGTTTGGTACATATCTTCTTTTTCTTTATTTGTTGTCTCATCAGTAGACCTGTCATCACTTGATGTAATTTGCTTTGGAGGATCTGGTACAGGTAAGTCTTGACTGTGAGGTGCATATCTCGCACCAGATGGTAAATTAGGATGTTTTACAGTGTGCTTGAATTTTGATGTTGCTTAACTTATATTGGGCTCTCTCTAAATCATGTGAATTGAAAAGGCATATGGCAGGTCCTTTTGCCCATGCAGTGATAAGTCTGACACAGGCTAGTGGACAAGCTCCAAACCAGCTCTTTTTCACTAGGAACAAGAAAACACCTGTTTGTACTTACGGAGAAGAAGTTATGGCTTTTGAGTGACTGCTATGGTGTAAAAGTATTAAGTTTTATAAAGTGTATTAACATATAAATTGGAGGAAAGAAAAGGAGAAAAAAGGAATAATGAACCAACAAAGAGAGGATTGGACATGAGTGGAATCGCCACTTGGAGTGATACCAAAGAGGACTTATTTAGATGACACCCCAAAATCAACTCAAAGGTGGGAAAACAATGTTTTTTGGGGATTTCAGAGAGAAAGAGTATTATGTAAAGGTTTGGATACAGAAAGAGAAACTAAGTATAGCAGTGTACTAATAAATTGAGACATTAACAACTTGATGGAGGAATTAATAGACTTAAGAATAGATTATAGACCCATCCACAGAGAAATGACCAATCTACAAAAAACTAATGAAGAAATTAACAGAGAGCTTAAGGAAGTGTCACCAGCAATCATTCAAAAAATTCTGGTACATGAGCAAATTTTAGGTAAACATTTCAAAAGAATCCCTATGATGGTGGTAACACTTGTACAAAGCTATACAGCTGTATTTCATTTCTATTTTTTTTATACAGCATAAAATAGGTAAAATATTGGGAACATCTGGCAACCCCATTGCATAAAAAAACATTCTGTATATTGAAATAGAATCAATATTTCTATAGGTGTTTAATTTTTTGCTACAGAATTGTGTTTATGGAGATATTTGGCTACTCCTCCCACCAGCATAGCCCACAAAGACAGTGGACAGGGCATCAATAGTCTAAAAAAGGTCAAAGTAAGGTGACGTAGCTCCTGGTGCTCTCATGGTACACCACAATTTTGATTCCTTGCCCTGTATTGTTGCTGTGACCATAGGAAAATTAACAAGAAACAAGTGAGTGAAGCGGCAGAATATAGAGAGGGCCTGAAATAGAAACAAGAAGGAAAAAGAGGAGAAAAGCATCACAACTGCACCCAGCACTCTGCAAGCATCTACTGGCCATACCCACCTTACACCTCCTCCATCCATGCCACATCACTCACCCTCATCTCACACCTCATCAGCAAAAAGGAGGAAATTAGAGATTTGCTGTATATCACAACCATCAAACAGATGGTTGCAAAAATTTAAATCCCTTGTCCTGTAAGTTTGTTTTTGTTCTTTCTGTTGTAATATCTTCAGTTGTTCTTTATGTATTTTTGTCATTTTTTGTTTTATTTGAAAGAAAACTTCATGCTCTTTATTTTCTAGAGTAAAAAATAAAAAATTTAAATTTATTATTATTTTTTTATTAATGAAACCTGAATTTTGCAGCATTTTTTAATTATTCAGAAACAAATGAATAAGAAATCAGAGGTATTAGTTTGATATAATATATTCAATAATTTTTGTTCCCCAGACTCTAAGCTTTCATTTCATACCAAGCCGAATGATGTGGAAGGATTTTCCATTAAGTAATTAGAGCTTCACTATATCTTAACTATGCCTTATATATATACATGGGAGGAACACAATACTCTGAGGAATTATACACTAATGTAAGGAATAATTAACAGGCGTGGATCCAGGGGGGGGGGGGCTGAGGGGGCTGAAGCTCCCCCCAAATTTGTTCTTCCATGAATCATCGTAAGGATGTCATTTAATTGATTTTAGTACTTTCTGATGTTTTGCCAGGTCCGGGAGTTAAATAAACTGACAGCATGTATGCGGTATTTGGGCGGAATTGTGCTGTGTTTGGCATTTGTTTAATTCCATTTATCTGTTTTGTGCTGCGCATGTTGTAGGGTTGCCAGGCCTATGACCAAGGCCTGTGACACCAAGGAGGTAAAGCTCGCTCTCCAGACTCTCAGCGAGGTGTATAACTACATCTATTCCTCAAACATGCGCCCAATGAGGTTTACTGAGCTCGTAAAAGACCACACGTCCACGAAGCGGAAGAAGCTGGTCAGCTTCTGTGCTACTAGATGGGTTGAGTGACACGACTCAGTCATTGTGTTTATGGAATTCCTGCCAGTTATTGCCGTCTTTCTAGAGAACGAGAGCAACTCGGACACGACGGCGGGACTAGTACTAATAGCAATCCGAGAGCCGCGCTTTCTGATTGGTCTCACCGTCGCTGAGTCTGTGCTAGCTCACACTGTGGAGCCGAGCCGAGCCCTGCAGTACCCTATGGTCGATCTAGTCTCAGCGTACGCTACGATTGGTGATGTGGTGACGCATCTAAACAAGACCTGGGAAGGTGCACTGACCAGCTTCCAGGACATCTTCAAGAAGGCAGAGGGGCTCCTCCAGGAGATCGGTTCATCACACGACACCATTCCTGTACCTCGAGTTTGCAAGCGCCAAACGCAGCGAGCGAATTTACCCTTCCAGACAGCTGAGGAGTATTACCGAAGATCTGTATATGTCCCATTCCTCAACCATGTATTGACTGAGCTGCAGACCCGGTTCGGGAATGATACTATTCCTGTTGGCTTCAAGATCAAGAATCTGCTCAGCAGCGCTGACGGAGATGTTGCTGCTGTACTGGAAGCGGCAAAGGTTTATGAGGCTGACATCGAGACCTTGAGCCTCATGAAGGCAGAAGCAGAGTGCTGGTATTCAACAACAATGAAGTTCGAATCCATTGGAGATACCCTTGCCCACGCCCAGACCTGAATGTTCTGAACCTGGCCAAGCTCTTCCGAGTTTTGATCACGCTCCCAGTCTCGAACGCAGAGGCCGAGCGTTCATTTTCAACCCTGAAGTGAGTGAAGACCTACCTAAGGAATACTATGGGTCAAGATTGCCTCAACGGCCTGGCGCTACTCGGCATTCACAATGAAATCAATATTGAAATAGTGTAATCCATGTATTTGCCCCCCCCCCAAAAAAAAAAACAAAAAAAAACAGGAGGTTGATATTCGTGTGAGATCCCATGAACAATTCTTTGTGTTATTAATGTAATTTAGATACTTTTATTAACAGGTTCAGAAGTTCATACACGTTTTTGTTTGTATTTCTGTTTTTTAAAGCTACTTTTATTTTTTATTACTTCCATGAGTCTATGTGCACTAACACTACACATGGATCCTGCAATAATTACTCTCTATGCGAGAGTATACGCGTGCCAGTGCCTTATCACTGACTAGCACAAGCGTGTAACAATATAAAATGAATATACATTATCATATATGTCTAAAATACAGAAAAATCTGAAAAACATTATTAAGTTAAGTATACCTCAGACTTCTGATACATCAGACTACTCAGAGGAAGGAATTCAGGTTAGCCCCCCCCAAATTTTTATCCTGGATCCACCACTGGTAATTATACCTAAGTTCATTAAATACATATTTGAAAATTTAATTTCACCTACTCAAAAAAAAACAATGCAACACTCGCTTAATGACCTAAAAAGTGAACTAAGTATGATCAGAAGTGATAACAAAAGAAAGAAAAATGAAGACAGAAACAAAAATGAAGAACTGAAAAAAGAGGTCAAAGAACAAGTACAAGCAGTGACCAAAAAAGTGGGAAAATCAATTAAGGAGACTGATCTAGAAATAAAAAATCAGTGGAAGCAGGAAAAAAAAAAAAATCTGAAAACATTTAAAGAAATAGTACAACTGGAGGTAGAGGAAAATGAAGAAACTGTAATTAAAGAAAAGGAAAACTGGGTAAGAGACACAGTGGATAAAAAGAAAGGTGCATTGTAGTTTATGGTATTAAAGAAAAACATTATGTATACAAATACCAAAGAGAAAAGAGGAAAAAGAAATTGCAAAGGAAATTCTGAAAGTGGTTCAAGAAGAGGGACAAGAATTGGACAAAGATATTGAGGAGGTGCATAGGATGGATCAATATGCTAGAGATAAACAATATAGGCCACTAAAAATCAAACTAAGAACTCAAATGAGAGCTGAAGAGGCGCTATCAAAAGCGGCAAAGCTAGTAAATAGTGAAAATTATAAAAATATATAGATAAAAAAGGAAATGAGCAATGAAGAAATAGAGAAACATAAAGGCACTTAGAAATGAAGCAAATAAAAAAAAAATGAGAGAAGAACGGCGACTGAAAAGAATGAGTTTTTTGGAGAGTGCTGGATCTGAGTCTAGGAAAATGGTACATTAAAAAAGGAACCATAGCCAAAAAAGAGAAAGAAAAGATTAAAAATAGCATATACAAACATAGATGGTATGATTTCTGGACTAAACAAATTAAATGACCATCTGTTAATAGAGAAACCAGACATGGGAATTGTGGAGACAAAATTAAAAGAGAAAAGGTCCACTACCATCAAATACTGTGGGACAAGGTCTATACAACCATTGTGCGAAAAATAGAAAAACAGGGAAGAGTCATTTTTTGACTAAGAAAGGTTTAAATGTGACAAAGATAACAGAAGGAAAAAATAATGTGGAATTGGTTTTGATTAAAGTTGAAAACAAATATTAAAAGTAGAAAATTTATAGTAGTATATGTGCCCCCCAAAACACAGGTTTGGACTGATAGTGATCATTCCAAAATACTGGAAGACACAAAGAATGCATTAATTAAGTTATTGAAAGAAGGAGGAAACAGTAAGTATGGGTGACTTTAACTCAAATGAAACATGTTGGGAGGAAGTGACAGTTAAAGGTGGAGAGGAAGTTTGGGGAAATATTCTTCTGGGTATGGCCATTGAATACACATTGACTCAATGGGTAAAGGAAAATACCAGATACAGAAACAATAAAGAACCATCGAGACTAGACTTAATATTCACATCAGAGCCTGAAATTGTGAACAAAATGGAATACTAGACACCAATTGGGAAGAGTGACCACATACTAATAGAGTTCAAACTAAAAGAACAAAATGATGTGAGAAGAAATGAGAAACATAGAAAAGGAGGACAAATGTACAACAAAACAGACTTCGAAAAACTTAGAAAAAAAAATTCAAATGCTAAGTGGGAAAAACTTTTAAATGAAGAAACAAAGATGGAAGAAAAGTGGAACATATTAAAATGAAAATAAAAGGAGGGAATAGATAATTATGTACCAAAGAAGAAACAAAAAAGAGTATACATAAAGTGTTGGTATAACAAAAAGTGTAATGAAGCTATAGAAGAGACAAAGCCTGGAAAAGAAAAAAAGACCAAATGGCAAACATACATCAAACTAAGAAATGAATATGTAAATATACACAGGGAAGGAAAAAGATGAAAAAGACATGATAGAAAAATACAAGAACCAACCTAAACTATTCTACAGATATGTAAATGACAAACTAAAAGACAAAATAGTGAAACTGCGTGAAGGAAATAAAGAATATATAGATTATGTAGAAATAGCTGAAATTATGATAAAATATTTTAAATCTGTACTCACAATTGAAAGCTCACAAAATTGGGAGGAAGGACAGATAGAAAGATCACCCGCAAGGAAAGAAATAATGGTGACAGAAGGAAATAATGTCAGAAAGTCACACGGGCTGAATGGAATTGCAAATTGGATATTGAAAGAATGTATAGATGAACTAATGGACAAAATATACAAGATAATTGATTTCTCACTCAAGGAAAAGTACCACAAGATTGGAAAAATGCAAATATTGTACCAATATACAAAGGAGGGGACAAAGAAAATCCAACCAACCATAGACCAGTCTCCCTTACAACTACAATAGCAAAAATATGTGAAAAAGTTATCAAAAGTAAATGGATTAAACATTTGGTGGAGAAAATACTAAATCCAAAACAATGTGGATTTAGATGTGGAAAGTCATGTGCCACAAACCTAATATGCTTATACTTGAGGCTAATAAATAATACAGGAAAGGGACTGATGGGCAGCTTGTGCCTTCTTAGATTTACATAGGTTTATGACAAAGTACCACACAAAAAGCTACTAAGAAATATTGAAATAATAGGTGGAATACAAGGAAAGTTATTGGATTGGATGAAAGATTTCTTGAACAGGAGAAAAATAAGGGTGGTACTCAGAGACAAGAACTCAGATTGGGAAATGATAAGTGGAGTCCCACAAGGCTCTGTATAGGCTCCAATAATGTTTGCCATATATATAAATGACATGGATGAAGGTGTGGAATGTTATATGAACATCTTTGCAGATGATGTGAAACTACTAAAGAGAGTGAGTTCAGAGGAAGATTGCAAATCACTACAAGAAGACCTGGAGAAAGTCTGGAAATGGAGTCCGAAATGTGAAGTGAATTTCAACATCAAGAAATGTATAATGGAATTTAGAAAAAGTAAAACTAGAATATCAAGACAATATAAAATTGGTACAAAGAAAGTTAAAAAAGTCAACTCAGAAAGGGACCTAGGTGTAACTATTACCAATGACATGGCACCAGTCAAACATATCAACAAATTAGTCATAGAAACTTTCAACTTAAGATCAATGAAAGTGGCCTTTGACAACATGGATGAAGAAACGGTAAAAAAAATATTAGTTACATTGATAAGACCAAAATTGGAATATGCTGCAACACTATGGACACCCAGTACTAAAAAGAATATAAGAAATTAGAAAGAATTCAAAGAGCAATGACAAAGATGGCACCAACACTCTCCAACTTGACATATGAACAAAGATTGGACAGACTCAGACTACCAACCCTGGAATAAAGAGAAAGAGGAGACCTGCTAACCATCTACAGAATTATGAAAGGAATGGAAGTCCTTGATAGAAATGACTTACTGAAGTGGGATAGGAGAAAAACAAGGGGACACGAAAAGAAACTTAAAAAGGATAGCTACAGAAGAGATCTGAAAAAGAATAGCTTCCCACACAGAGTGATAGATATCTGGAACAAACTGAATGAGGAAATAGTGAATGGAAAAACTATACAAGAATTTAAGATCAAACTGAATGCTTAAAGATACAAAAGTGGGTCACTACAAACATAGCTCTCTTCCCGTAAAATACAACTAGGTTAATATATTAGGGGCCCAATTTTTACACTGGTCTCACACTATACACCTGAAATAATTATCATAGCACTTTAATCACTGGTGTAAAGTTAGTGCTTTTGTGATTTGAATGTTAATTCACCAGATATTTAGCAAAAACAGTTTGGGCTGTTTGTGCAATTTTTCAACATTGTGATGGTGGATGAAGTATGTAGACTTAGTAAACTCTTGTAAAGTATCACACAAGTAAATTTCATAGCACCACCGAGACAAACAAATTCCAACCACACTTATATTTCTGTCAACAATAAGGGGCTAATGTTAGTGATTCAGTCTTGGTTGTCAAGTACAGTACTAAGTATGCTATTCACCTTTCAAGTATATACTGCCTGCTGCTTGTCCCAGCATGTTACATCATGTTTTACCACCCTATGTTGACTCCACTAGATTTAAGGTTTAAGTTAATTCATAGAAATTATATATATATATATATATATATATATATATATATATATATATAATTTTTTTTTTTTTTTTTTTTTTCAACCACTAGTTTCTTCATCATATGTGAAGGTATGGAAAGGTATGTGGGAGTAGAAAGTTGAAAGTAAATTTGAATAAAATCAAGGTGATGAGATGTACAAGGAGAGAAGGTGGCAGCAAGTTGGAAGTGATTCTAAGAGGAGAGGTTGGAGGAAGTGGATGATAAGTATGGTATTTGGGGTCGCATCTGGCAGGAAATGGAGGAGTGGGAGTAGAGGTGGACTGTAGAGTGAGAGAAGCAAGCAAATGTCTTGAATTGAAAAATGTCTTGAGAAATAGGTATCTGGGAATGGATGCAGAGAGATTATATAAGGGTTGATTGTGCCTATGACACTGTGTGGGGCAGAGACTTGGAATTTAAGAGAGGCAGAAAGGAGAAGTTTAAATGTGTTTAATTTGAAGTGTGTGTACAAGGTGGGATAGAATGAGGAGTGAGGAGGAGTGTGTGCATAGAGAGGGAGCTGGCAGATAGGGCTGATGAGGAATTATTGGGATGTTTTGGGCATATGGAAAGAATGAGTGAAGAAAGATTTAGTGTGGAAAGCAAAGGTGGATGGAGTGAATTTGAGGGACAATCAAGAATGAGATGGATGGGGTGAAAGAGGTTTTGAGCAAAAGGGGAATGTGTGTTCAGCAAGGAAGTGAGAAAGCATGGAATAGGTGTGAGTAGAGAATTGTTGTGTATGGATGATAATTTGATGTAGCCCAAAGTGATTTCTCCCCATCTTTTCTATTTTCCATATGAAGGGACTAGGAGGGAGGGCTGCTGTGTAAATGAAGTGGCCCTGCTGTGGATGTGTTGTGTCTTGCTGCTTTGCTTCTGACCTGGTAATGGACAGGAGACAGGGATGGCCCTTCATCCACAGGTTCTGAGATGAGAGGGAAACAGTGGGTGGTGGATGGGAGTGGAATGGGTGGGAGTGGATGTGTGCCTTTACTTGGCTACCTACCTAATAAGGGGTGTCACGTCACACTGGGTTCATACTCGTGATGTGACATATTTATTCCTTGAGCATAATTACACTGTGTTATGCTACCCCTTTGTGTGAGAATGAACAATGACTCCTTATCCCGGTCAGGCCCCCATTTATGTCATGCCCTAAGCTCAGTTTTTGTGTGTTATATCAAACTCTAAAACAGAGTTTGAGTAATTCATACAATCCAGAGTCTCAGAGAAGAATCGCCCCTTTATAGATACGTCCAACACACCAGGATAAAGAAAGAAGATATACAAAATCACCGAAATATTTATTAACACAACTAATGAGAATATCTCTTACTTACAAGTACCGACAATGCGCAGAGGTCGAGTGCGGAGGGAGCCGCGTGGGTGACCTCACCCCCTGATTTATACCCCAACCGCACAACACAAGTGCTATTGCCGCTTGGGCCAACCTGCCAAGCAACTCCTTTAGCCTGTGAAGGTGATCCTCCCAATTGTCAGAGAAAACTACGATGTCATCTGAGTAAGCCTTGACACCGGGTAACCCCTCAACTATCCAATTGACCAGGCGCTGGAAGGATGCTACGCATGCTCTCTTGTAACCCTTTCAGGTGGAATGAAGGCGCAAATGCAGCTATTGATGAGTGCAAGAGGCTTCTCTCAAGTCGTCCCGTCTTGGTGGCTCCTGACTATAGCAGGACCTTTTTCATCTTATGCGATGCAAGCCAAGCGGCTGTAGGTGCCATGTTGGCTCAGGAAAGGGATGGTTCCATGCGACCTATTTCTTTTATGTCTCAAGTCCTCAAGGATTATCAGACTAGGTATTCCACAATTGAGAAGGAGGCCCTCAGCCTCGTGTTAGCGCTAAAGAAATTCCAGGTGTTTTTAGATGGTAAGGTAATAGTCCTTAGTGATCATAATCCTCTTAAGTACATTATAGAAGGGAAGACTAAGAGTGATAGGTTGGCTCGGTGGGCGCTAGCACTCCAGGGTCACGATTTAAATCTTAAACATATTTCAGGGAAGAGTAACATGATCGCTGATGCCCTATCACGCCCAGACACAAAATGTTCAACCCTCGCTTCGCAGGTTTGAACATTTTTTTTTTGGTGAAGGGGGATGTATGTCACGTCACACTGGGTTCATACTCGTGATGTGACATATTTATTCCTTGAGCATAATTACACTGTGTTATGCTACCCCTTTGTGTGAGAATGAACAATGACTCCTTGTCCGCTAAGGCCGTTGACCTGGAACGCGCGCGAAAGCTCACGTAGGCAAGCAGCGGAGTGATACGAAGCCAACGCCGCCCGCTAGCTGAGGTCAAGGGGCGCGTGAATCGAGAAGAAGGCGAAGTAGTGCCTCCCCTCCTTTCTACCTCATTGTCTTGTAGGTTAAGGTATAAGCTAGGGAATTATTGTGAACCCTCTCCATGCATAAATAAAGGAAGTAATGGATGTGTGGAGTTGGGTGGATAGGGATAGGAAATGTATATTAAGATAAGTTGGCATTGGGCAATAGCACTTGTGTTGTGCGGTTGGGGTATAAATCAGGGGGTGAGGTCACCCACGCGGCTCCCTCCGCACTCGACCTCTGCGCATTGTCGGTACTTGTAAGTAAGAGATATTCTCATTAGTTGTGTTAATAAATATTTCGGTGATTTTGTATATCTTCTTTCTTTATCCTGGCGTGTTGGACATATCTATAAAGGGGCGATTCTTCTCTGAGACTCTGGATTGTATGAATTACTCAAACTCTGTTTTAGAGTTTGATGTAACACACAAAAACTGAGCTTAGGGCATGACAGGGGGAAGAAGCCCTTGGTATATAGATATATGGATATATATATGCAAATATATTTACATAGTAATGTGACACAACAAACATCACTATAGATGTATAGAATTTTTTTCAGCACCTGATCTTAGCTGTAAATGGTATTTTCATGCATTAAATGAAATAAATGCAAATATTTTTTCTTTTCAGTGCTAAAGTGTGCTCACTATAAATATCACAAGTTTCCTCATTATCTTGGCATCTTAAAGTTATTCCTTGTTTGGCAGGTGGAGGCAGAAGGGCTTCCAGAAGGCTCACAGGCACATAAAGGAATGGTGCAAGCTGCAAAATTTGTCATGCAACGTCTTGAAGAGACCAGAGCCATTGGTGTAGCCATGAGCTCACGTAGTAGATATGGTCTAGTTGTTACAGGTACTGTAGTTTAAGTTTCTTGATTATTTTTAAGTAGATAGTTATTTAGAAATTCTGTTCTATGATTTTTTTTATTACATCTTATCTGTTCAGTGGTATTATTCTGATCTAAATTTCCATTTAACCTCTTCAATAAGATGGTGCCTACGTAGGCGTCATGAGGAGCAAGTGGGTACGCGAGGATGCCGATGTCGGCGTCTTGATTATATATATTGTAGTTGTACCTGAGTGACCCCCATACTCTGTAAACTGGCTACATCATATTTTCTATGGTTATCAAAATTCATGGGGGAAATAGAACAAGCAATACAGCGTTAACTTTATTTTTTATAATGCGAGTATTATGATGCAACATCGCACGTCTGGCAGCTAATGCTGCCCGCAAGATTTTGGCCCATATTGAAGGGGTTAACCTTTTATTATGGTCTCATGATTTCTTCAATATGCTGAAATGGTTTTCTGTGACATATTCTTCAACCCTGTGATTGTGGCTTTGCAAAGTATGTGTAGCTTTAGCTGTTCATTGAGAGAAGCAAGTAAATGTCTTGGGGGGGGGGGTTGAAAAGTGTCATGAGAAATAGGCATCAGGGAATGGATGAAAAGAGGAGATTATATGAAGGGGTGATTGTGCCTACAACACTTTATGGGTCACTTTGTGAATGAAACAGCCCTGCTATGGATGTGCTGCTGTGCCGTGTTGCATTGCTTTGGACCTGGGCAGTGGGCAGGAGACAGGAATGACCCCTCATTCACAAGGAGTCAAGATAAGAAAGAAGCAAGACATAAAAAAAAAAGTCATTATACACTGATAATTTACAAGATACTGCACTTAGGGAAGTGGAAAAAATGTGGACATAATAATCCTTTTACATATGATATTTTGCAGAAGTTGGCTAAATTTTGGAGGGTATGTGAGAAAAGAAATATATACCTAAATGTAGAGACCTGGTGCTACTGTGTCCAGCCTGCAAGAGGCTACACTGCTTGGATCAAAGACAGTGAGAATAAGAAAATGCACCCCCAACACCACTGCCCCCCACCCCCACCCCATGGAAGGATCAAGCTCTAAGAAGCAATCCATGAATCCAGCAAATGGACATGTTTCATTCCCACCTCCTAAAAGAGGTTCAGCACCAAGGGTCCAGTACCTGGTTTTTGGACTGGGCTAGAGAGTTGCTTTTTACACTTGCACATTACTCCCAATACTAGCCATCTACAGGATTATGAAGGACAAGGAACTCCTTGATAGAAAGGACTTACTAAAGTGGGACAGAGAATAAACAAGAGGACATGCAATGAAACTCAAAAAGGACAGCTACAGAAGAGACCTGAAAAAGAACAATTTTCCACACAGAGTGAATATCTGGAACAAACTGGACAAAAAAATAGTGTGTGAAAACACCATACAAGAATTTAAGAACAAACGTGATCTTGCGAGATACAAAAACGGGTCACCACCCACAAGCATAGCTCCCCTTCCCGTAAAATACAACTAGGTAAATACACTCTCGTGTCCTTGTTTTTTCACATGAGGAGGTCAGTACACTGGTGCCTGCCGTACCATTTCTCCTATTAGTCGGTGACAGAAACCTACCCTAGCCTCCACACATACCCTATTTCCACTGAGAACATTAACTATGTACACACATCAGTCCCAATTGGTTCCATTTAAAATGTACAACACTTAAACAAACCAATACACAAAAGATTAGGGCTGTAACCAACACAAGCCCTTCATGTCCACAAACATACCAAAACATAAACACACCCTAAACTCACAAACACACAGAACTGATACACTTCCTGCATGAACACAACGTACAAATTTCACCTATACAAACAAATAAAACTGACACCACAAATAACAATTCCCTCATTCACAGATTACACAATAATAAGAGAAGGCAATAGAAGACACAAAGTGGAAATGTAACATTAGACACAACAACAAACCTTTTTCCAACAAAACATGAGATACCAGACAGTCACATACACCATCACTGAAATAATCACAATCCAAACACAAATAAAGAAAACAACCTACACTATCACAAATATATACATACCTCCAATTACTTCAACCCCAAAAGGTTATATCCCACAGCTCCAACCCCTTAACTCAATAACAAACCATGTACTATACGTGATCTGAACACACATCATCCAATCTGGTTTAACATACAAACAGTAGATCAAAGAGGACACAAAGTTCTTGAACAACTCCCATAGCTGTAGAACAGCTTGAGATGCAACTAAAAAAAAAAAAAAGTGCTGTTTAAAAAAAAAAAAAATGGATATTTTCGTTTTTTTATACATTTTGTTTTAAAATAACTCAGCAAGGAAAAGAACCATATTGCAATAATTTTTCTATGTTAGAATATCAAATATATCAAGTTTGGTTACAAAATAGGACGAGGGAGTCATATGAGAGGTACAAAGAAAAGAAAAGAGAAGTAAAGCAAAAGGTAAAGGAGCCAAAGAGGAGAGCAGATGTGAAGTGGGGTAAGAATATGACAGAAAATTTTGAAAGTAATAAAAAGATGTTTTGGAAAGAAATTAAGAGAGGAAGAGGAGGCGAATCAAGTAGAGAAGAAAAGGTAAAAGGTGCAGATGGAGAGATGATAATGGAAGAGAAGGCAGTAAGGGGAAGATGGGCAGAATATTTTAGGGAGTTGCTAAATGTGAAGGAGGATAGGGAGGGAAAGATAGTTGCAGTGGGAAATACTAAGAAAATGACCATGATGAGTGAGGTCCTCTCCTGATATCACCTTCTGCTCCCCCTGCCTAACCCCAACAACATCATGGAGAGTGGTCGGAACCCTTGGTTCTGACCACCTTCCAATCATCATCACCACCAAAACAAGATGCACCCCAGTTGGCCACAAACACACACCAATTACAAGAGAGCTAACTGGGAAGCTTTTACTGAAGAGACAGAACAACATTTTGAAACAACAGTACACCAATCACAAACATAAACAATGCTGTGCACACTTTTAATACAATCATACAAAACGCAGACAAGAGATACATCCCTAGAGGCAACAGAAAATCACACAACCCCAACTTCACACCAGAAATCCAAGGCCTCATCAGACAACGAGACACACTTAAACACGATACCACCACACCTATCCCTCAAAACATAGCAGACCAAATACAAACACTAAACACTGTGATTGCCAATAAAATACACGAACAAAAAACACAAAATTGGCAAAACCTTATCAATACACTTGATCACAAAACAAACACCAGCAAATTGTACAAAACACTCAACAGCATTACACTATCCAACAGTAACACAACACGCTCTCACACAGCAATAATCACAACAACAGACAATCTACCCTCAAACAGACAACAAGCAAACACACTCATAAATCATTTTGCACAGACAAACCATCTCACTTCTCACCCTGACAACCGACGCACTATTCGACGTAAGAAAGACTTTCCCACAGACTCAGACTATACACCCATCATAGACAGTCAGACAAAACACATAATACATAATCTCAAGCACTCATCTGCCTGTGGCCCTAATAACATAAGTAACATCCACCTAAAACACATTGGACCACAAGGTATATACACACTCACAAACATTGCAAACTACAGCTATTCACACAACACTATACCCGACATCTGGAAGCATGGTAAAATAATCACCATTCCAAAACCGAACAAAGACCCAACAATCCCAACATCGCATCGCCCAATCACACTTCTCTGCACCCCCACTAAAGTCATTGAACGCCTAATACTTCAACTTGTCACACCACATATTCCCCTTGCTGACTCACAACACAGTTTTAGGCCACTACACTCCACAAACACTTTTCTAATAAACCTCACACAAAGAATTTTAGAGGGCATCAATTCAGATAGGCACCACCACAGAACACTTCATATAACATTAGACATTAGTAAAGCTTTTGATGCTATACCCCACCACAACCTAACAAATAAAATATATAACACAGACATACACAATAACACCAAAAGATGGCTGGCCAATTATCTGGCAGGTAGGAATGCTTACGTGTCATATAATGGCCAATCATCGCACATCAGAAACATTAAGAATGGAGTACCACAGGGCTCTGTTCTATCCCCCACGCTCTTTAATCTATACATGCATGACTTACCCACACCAGACACCTCAGAAATACAAATCTCTTCCTACGAAGACGACATAACAATCACATGCACACATCGTAACACAGACAAAGCTACAGAAATAATCTAGCCATACCTTGATACACTCAACATATGGTTCATCACAAACAGATTCAAAATAGCTCCAACCAAATCTACAGCAACACTTCTCACCAACTGGACAAAAGAACACAAATACATACCTCATCTCTACATCAACAACACTCTAATACCACACACAAACACACCGAAAATTCTTGGTGTAACATAAGATACATCCATGTCTTTCAAACAACACATCACAAACATAAAAAACAAATGCACGCCTAGACTTAACGCACTTAAGTCAATCGCTGGAACAACATTTGGACAAAACAAAGAAACTAATACAACAATATACAAACAATGCATACGCTCAGTGATGAATTATGCGAGTCCTGCATGGGCTCCTAATCTCAGTGAGACACACCACAACACCCTTCAAATCATACAAAACAAAGCCCTAAAAACAATTACAGGCTGCACAAATACAACACCTACAGACCATTTACACCATGAAACAAAAGTCCTCAAAGTCAAGGACCACCTCAACATGAGAGATACACAAACACTTGCTGCAGCCACCACAAACACATTACACCCATTACACTACATAGCAGAACACCCACACACACCAAGAAACATTAAAACAACACCCAAAGACCTGTATCATACACAGATACTCTCTTCTCTTCCTCCACAACCACCAAATACCAGCCTCCGGAAACATATTCATAATCGTATCACTCACTGCTCCATTAACACACTGAAAGACAACACACTGCTGCATGCCAGACCCCCTGATATCCACCCTTCTGAATCCTCTCTCCCACGAAAGGACAGAGTCCACCTGGCCAGACTGCGGTGCGGCCACCACCCAGCACTTCTAAGCTACCAGAAGAGGCTGGATGACCGCATTGTGAACAGCTGC
Source organism: Oratosquilla oratoria (assembly GCF_046742065.1). NCBI lineage: Eukaryota > Metazoa > Arthropoda > Malacostraca > Stomatopoda > Squillidae > Oratosquilla > Oratosquilla oratoria. Next base: position 135,661,742 of record NC_134777.1, read on the forward strand.
CCAGGATGTAACACTTCACCCCATACCATACAACACATAATGGAAGACTGCATTATACACAAACATGCACGCAAACAACACAACATACACTCTATAAAGGATTTGTGGGAAAACCCAGTTTCGGCTGTAGCATTCCTTGGGGAGACGGGACTGCTCGGACAGACAGTCTAGGGAACGACAACAACGTAGTTCAGTTCCCTCACTTGTTTTGTTACTTCATATGGGTTGCTGAACCTTGCTCCTTGTTTAAACTTTTGCACTCTCGCCTTCCGGTCATAATTTTGTTTCACTCGCTCTAGGGCACTCTTTAAGGTTTCTCTAGCTCTCTGCCAGCATGAGGTCAACCTACTCCTCATTGCCTCCACTGACTTTATCACTCTTGGAGCACCTTTATGTCCTGCAAAGGAATTATCATGCCATAACTGCATAACTCCTTCCCTGTAGACCCCCATCAACATTATTTGTCGCCTTTCAGACCATACTGCGTCATCAGTAGGGCAGGTACTATCCACCCTCTTGCGGAATAGTACTCCTGACTCTAAATAGTATTCCCCTGACAACTCTCTCCCACTCACCACTCCTTCCTTCCGATCTCTCAAATCAGAGTCAACTCTCTGTAGGCCACGGGAGCTCATTGCCTTCACCTCCTTCTCTCCCACTCCCTGTAAGACACTGGGACCCCTTGTTTCTCCCTTCTTCTCTCCAATTATTTGTGAGTCACTGTGACTCTTTTTTTCCTTCTCACCCATTCTGTGTGAGTCACTTAGACTCTTCCCATCTCCTTTCTTCTCTCCCATTTTCTGTGAGTCACTTAGTCTTTGCTTCTCCTTTCTTCTCTCCTATTCGGTGTAAGTCACTTAGACTCTTCTCTACTTTCTTCTTTCCCGTTCTATGTGAGTCACTTAGACTATTTTCCTCTCCTTTCTTCTCTCCCTTTTTGTGTGAGTCTCTTAGACTCTTTTCCTCTCCTTTCTTCTCCCTTTCTGTGTGAGTCACTTAGACTCTTTGCCTCTCCTTTCTTCTCTCACTTTCTGTGTGAGTCACTTAGACTCTTTTCCTTTCGTTTCTTCTCTCCCTTTCTGTATGAGTGACTTAGTCTCTTTGCCTCTCCTTTCTTCTCTCCCAGTCTGAGTGAGTCACTTAGACTCTTTCCATCTCCTTTCTTCTCTCCCATTCTGTGTGAGTCACTTAGACTCTTTTCCTCTCCTTACTTCTCTCCCATTCTGTGTGAATCACTTAGACTCTTTTCCTCTCCTTTTTTCTGTGTGATAGGCTCATAGGATAGCTGCTTTTATTTCATCTTAATCCTTTGTGAATCCTCCAAAGCACCATAAGCTCTGAACGGTTTGCCTCTGAGGCTTGTTCGCAACAATCCAGGCCAATACTCCTTGGGCCACTGATAATCTTCTGCTATTCCTTCAAACGTTCTAAAGTAATTATCCACCTGTGATTCATCAAATTCAGGAAGCAATTTAGCATTTTGTACTACATCAAAACTGAGCCTGCTATGCATGAGTTGAGAGTCTGATAGCACTCGTCTACTTTCTTGCAAGTTAACTTGAGGTCTAATGTTTTCATTTTCTATTCTAGCCTTTTCAGTTTCTTCCCTCTTTACTTCAGCTTCTATCAGCTCTCTCAGTTTCTTCCTTTTTTACTTCAACTTCTATCTTAGCTATCTCTAACTTCAACCGTAATTTGCTTAATCGAGATTCATTGTTTTGAGATTCACCTTCTCTATTTTCTCTTCCACTTCTTCCTCAATTTCTGAGTTGACAGACACTCTGTCCTTCCTTCATCTCTCATTGCCCCACTTTCATCTCGATTAAGCACCATTTCTCCAACAATTCTTTCTAATTCGGTTTTATTCACATCATGGGCGTCCTCAACCCCTAGACTTTGTGCTATGCATCTTAATTCGTTGATACTAAGGCTCTGTATCTCTTTCTTACTGGGTGGTTTGTGTACAAACTCCCATACCTCCTCTGCGCTTGTCAACTTCATTTTCTCACACTATTGAACCTAATTAACACTAAAAATTCTCGTAGGCAATTCTTTCACTTTACCGATGAAATCGTGGCAATGCGTCGCCAATTTATATGTTACGAATCTCGCTCGCACTTCTGACTTGTAACACATAGTAAGAGTGAATGAATGAATGAGTTCCCAAGACTCTATGTCTTTGGGATACCTCAAAGTAAAATTACAAGGCCTTCTGTCTTGTAACACATAGTAAGAGTGAATGAATGAATGAGTTCCCAAGACTCTATGTCTTTGGGATAACTCAAAGTAAAATTACAAGGCCTTCTGACTTGTAACACATAGTAAGAGTGAATGAATGAATTAGTTCCCAAGACCATATGTCTTTGGGGTGGCTCACTTGTAGGTCGCCATTCACTTTTTGTGTTGTGAAAAGTGAAAAAAACACCGTTGGAAAGTTTAATACTATTCATCAAAGTTAAAAGGATTACATGAGTGATTACAATCACTGAACATACAAATAAGTAAACAAGTTTAAAAACAGAAGATTCCCACTCAAAAAGCTTTTAATGGGGGTGAAAGAGAAATTAATTAATTAATTATCAACAAAAACACTGTTTAGGCATCCCGCGTCACTGCCATAGATGTCACACATCTAAATGAAATTCTAGCTGAGTTAATTATCTTATGAATAATACAGGGGGAGTACAGAGTACTTACATCAGCTGACCATCCTCCCGAGGTGACACAACCTCTACATGGCACTTCATATCCCAAACTGATCCTCTGACATGCCCTAAGGGTGCCTAGTTCTTCTACAAAAATCCTGATTGGCCCATAGGAATTGCATCTGTAGAGATTGAGCTTGATTGGTCAAGTTAAATGAAACATTCTGCACTGCTCTAGGCTGGCGAGAAATGTTACGCAAAACGAGGAACAAACGCCTAATTGTATAGACCTCTTTCCCAATGCGTCCTCCGTGCATGTTCTCTGTAATTGGACACTCACGTAATTGCAAGTGATGCCTTATCCAAAGTAATAGATCTATTTCAACCTTACATATATGGGAATATATGTGACAACATCCACAGTGAGGCCACTTCATAAATTTGGCAACCCCCCTCTCTGTCCCCTCATGCAGAAAAAGAGAAGACGGGGAGAAATCCCTTCGGGCTGCGTCAAATTTTTTCTCATACATACTTCCTCACCCCCCCATCCCCCACCCACTCCCCCTCATGCATCACAGCATCATCCATACACAACCCTTCTCCATTCACCCATATCTTCTGTCCTCTCCCATCCTTCCTCCACAGACATTCCTCTCTTTTGTAATGCCCCTTTCACCCCATCAATCCATCTCATCCTAGGATGCCCCCTCATATTCACCCCTTCCACCTCTGCCTTCCACACTTCTTTTACATATCTTTCTTCACTCATTCTTTCCATGTGTCCAAACCATCCCAATACTCTTTCGTCAGCCCTATCTCCCAGTTCCTTTTCCACCCCTGTTCTCCTCCTCACCTCCTCATTTTTCACTCTAGCCTAGTAACCCCTATCATACTTCTCAGACTTTCATCTCAAACACATTCAAACTCCTCTCTTCCTCTCTTATGTTCCATGTTTCTGCCTCGTACAGTGCTGTTGGCACAATCACTCCTTCATATAACCTCCTCTTAGCCTCCATTCCCAAATGTCTATTTCTCATTACACTTTTTAATCCACCAAGGCATTTACTCGCTTCTCTCAATCTACATTCTACCTCCATCCCCACTCCTCCCTTTCCTGCCACATTTGCACCTAAGTATCTAAAACTATCCACTTCCTCCAGTCTTCCACCCTTTATACTCACTTCCAGCCTGCTGTCACTCTCCCCTTGTACATCTCATCACCTTACTTTTACCCACATTTATCTTCAGCTTCCTTCTTTCACACACCTCCTCAAACTCTATCACTAACTTCCTCAATCCCCCCTCTGATCCTGCTACAAGCGTAATGTCATCAGCAAACAACAACGGGCTCACCTCCCACTTCTCTCCATTTTCTTTAACCATCTCCAACCTCTGGCCCACTACCCTTCCATTCACCTCTTGCACCACCCCATCCATGTAAAGATTGAACAGACAGGGCAACATAACACATCCCTGACGAAGTCCCACCTTAACCACAAACCATTTCCAATCCTAACACAAGCTCTACTACTCTCGTGAAAACTCTTGACTGCTCTTAACAGCTTTCCTCCTATCCCATATATCTGCAGTACCTCCCACAGTGCCTTCCTGTCTACCTTGTTGTAAGCCTTTTCGAGATCCATGAAAGCCAAAAAAACATCTTTACCTTTTCCTATAGCTTTCTCACATATCTGTCTTACCACAAAAATCTGATCTACACAACCCCTACCTGTCCTTAACCCACACTGTTCCTCACCAATTACTCCCTCTGTTCCTTTTCTTAATCCTCTCAATCAAGACCCTCCCATAAGCCTTTCCAATTACACTCAACAAGCTGATCCCTCTGAAACTACTACACTCACACTTGTCCCCCTTTCCCTTGTAAAGTGGAACTATACAGGCACTCCTCCAGTCCTCTAGCACTCTACCCTCTCTTAAACAAACATTAAATAACCTTACCAGCCAGTGCACCATCACTGTACCTTCTTTCTTCAGACATTCTGCATGGCATCCATCCAACCCAGGTGCCTTACCTGCTCTCATCATCTTAACAGCTGCTTTCACTTAATCCTTCCCTATTTCCCCTTCATTTTCCTCACTCATCACTCTCATCTTCTTAGCACTTCCCACTGCAACTACTTTTCCCTCCCTATCCTCCTTCACATTTAGCAACTCCCTGAAATACTCTGCCCATCTTCCTCTCACTGCCTTCTCTTCCATTATCATATCTCCATCTGCACCTTTTACCTTTTCTTCTCTACTTGATTTGCCTCCTCTTCCTCTTTCAATTTTCTTCCAAAACATCTTTTTATTACTTTCAAAATTTTCTGTCATACTCTTACCCCATTTCACATCTACTCTCCTCTTTGCTTCCTTTATCTTATGCTTAACTTCCTTTCTCTTTACTTTGTACCTCTCGTACAATACCCTTGTCCTAATTTGTAGCCAATCTCTGAAAGCCTGCTTCTTCTCTTCTCCACCCTTCTTTGCTTCCTCATTCCACCACTCACTACCCTTCCTTCTATTTCCTCCCACCCTCCTTGTTCTATACACCATCTTTGCACACTTTATGACTCCCTCCTTGAACCATCCCCATTCCTCCTCCACTCCCAGTTCTACTCTATCCTTTACTCCCTCCTACTCCTCTCTCAGCTTCTTATACTCATTCTCCTTTTTTTTTTGTTTCTCATTTAAGCAGTTCACTTTAAGTACCTCCCTACCTTCTACCCTTTTCCTCTTTCTCCACCTATTCTCCACTCTCAATTTACCTTCCACCAGAAAATGATCTGATATTCCCCCACTCTCTCCACTTAGGACATGTACATCCTTAACTCTTCCTACCATACTCCTGGTCACCAGTATATAGTCCATTAATGCTCTATCTGCCACCCTTCCATCCAGCACCCTCTCCCATGTGTACTTATGCTTGACTTTCTTCCTAAACACTGTATTTGCTATCAACTCTTTTTCAAGACACATCTCCCATTAATTCTTGACTATGATTTTTATCTGGAACTCCATACATCCCAATCACTTCGTCTATTGGTTCATTTCCTACCTTAGCATTAAGGTCTCCCATTTCTTCCTAATCCCTCTATGCACTCATTTATATCTACCCAAAAAGCCTCCCTTTCCTCTATGCTCTTCTCACTACCAGGCCCACACACACTTACAAAAACCCACATCTCCCATCCCAGCTTCACCTTCATCCACATCAACCTTGATGAAACCTCCTTCCACTCCACAACACACTTTCTTATCTCTTCACTTACTAGTATAGCCACCCCTTCTCTCCCTCATCCCCTCTTCACTCCTGAGTACCTCCCAGCTACACTCCCAAACTCGCACTCACCCTCTCATTTTAGTTTCACTCAAATCCAGCCCATCCATCTTTCTTCTCACAAGCATACTGCCTATCTCTTCCCTTTTACTCTCATCTGTACCACATCCACACACATTAAAAGACCCAAACCTTAGGGTACTGTTTGGAAAACTTCCAGACCCTCTTATGCCTTTACTTTTTATTAGGAATGTCCCTTGTGGGGCTAAAGGTAGCAGAACTCCTAATCCCATTCCCCATCCTGTTTTTTGTCGCCTTTTACGACTCAAGTGGTAAGACTTGGTGGTAGCATTCTCTTCTTCCACCACAGGGTAGGCAAAAAAAAGAAATGAATATTCAGAGAAATGGTACAGGACAGTAACAAGGGGTTGGGGGACAGCATAACAGAGGGACAGTCGTAGTATAAAAGTGTCATCATTTCTCTATGAACAGAGTTTTCCTCTATCACAGACAAAATGATGTGTGGCTCTGGTCCATAGGGGCGCCCCTTGTAGACCCTAAAGTGTTAACTGCATGCTACTTTGCCACAATAACATGCAGCCAATACCCCAGACGGGGAAACTTAAGACAATAATTATTATTACTGTGGGTTTATTTCTTTGGTACCAACTGGTAGAATAAGGAGAGCAGTCACCAGCTGCCAGCTCTCCTTTTATGAAAAAGCAGAGGAGTTGAAGCTGGCAGAATGATATTGGGTTCAGTCCAGGGACAGAGTGCCAGCCCCTCTGGGGTGCATCCCCAGATGGAGGAGGTAAGGGTGTTCATGGGATTTGAAGATGAACTGTAGAGATATTATTTTCTCTGACATTTCACAGGATCCTCTCACACAGCCTCCCATTGTTGGTTACTGTTGATGTAATGTATTCAAAATTATCCAATTCATTAATTCATAGATAACAAAGTTTTCTATATTAATCATTCAGGTCACAGTCTTGGTGCAGGAACAGCTGTGGTTCTGTCAGCTATGTTGAGACCTCAGTACCCACACCTGAAGTGTTTTGCCTTCTCGCCACCTGGTGGATTGGTTTCTCAAGAACTTGCCTCAGCAACTCAGGTATGAAACTAGAATTACATAGCTATGACTTCTATAAATAATTTGACATCAATGTATTTTCCTTATGTTACTCCTCTTACCATTGCATAGTTACCACACATTAGTTTTCTCTCTCTTTTCTCCCTCTTGCCTGCTCTTTCTCCTCTTTCTCTTTTTCTCTCCCTTGCTCTCTCTCTTGCTCTCTTTCATTATTTTTTTTTTTCTCTTCTCACATGTTATGAAGAAGTTGATCCCTAATTTTTTTTCCCAGAGTTTTGTGATGTCTGTTATTGTGGGAGATGATTTGGTTCCACGCTTATCAATGAATTCTCTCTATGACCTCAGGAACAAGATTATGTGTGTCTTAGAGACCTGTCAGAAACCAAAGGTAAGCTTTTATTTATTTATTTATTTATTATTATTATTATTTTTTTTTTATTAGACAAGATTTTTTTGGGTCAAAAAGCAGACTTCATTACTAAATAAGCCAGTCATCCATGTGGAGCCCACTGCTGAACAAAGGCCTCTCTCAGACACCATTCTGCTGTGACTTGCATGACTATTAACCTTTGCCACATCACTCCTGCAAACTTTCTATCTCATCTCTACACTATCTGTCTAGTCACCCTCATCTACACCTCCCATCTCATGGCATCCATTTAGTACTACTCTTGGTTGCACAACAAAATCCCAACTTACGGGGAAAGACTTCCCATGATTCTTATGTTAAAACCATACAAACCTCTTAAAAACTGTCCATCATACAAACCAATCTCACTTTTATATCTACAGTGATGGAATGATGGTTTGCATGTGATGGTCATCCTGGTGTTTTTTATTATTATTTTGATCATTAACACATGCTGGTAGGGCAGAAAGAATATTGCCACCAAGTGTTCCAACTTGAGTTTTAAATGGTGACAAAAATAGAACTGGGATAGGACTAGGCATCCTACTCTCTGTAGCCTCAAAGGGGACATTCCTTAAAAAAACAAAGGCATAAGAGGATCTTGGAGTTTTCCAACCAGAACCCTAAGGTTTGGGTCTTTTAATGTGTTTGGATGTGGTACAGATGAGAGTAAAAGGGAAGAGATAGGCAGTACATTTGTGAGAAGAAATATAGATGTGTTGGCAATGAGTGAAACTAAGTTGAAAGGAGGGATGGGTTTGAGTTTAGAAGTGCAGTTGGGAGGGTGTCAGGAGTGAAGAGAGGATGAGAGAAAGGTGCTAAACTAGTAAGTGAAAAGATAGGTAAGTATGTGGTGGAGTGGAAGGAGATTTTTTCAAGGTTAATGTGGATGAAAGTGACACTGGGAAGGAAGATGTGGGCCATTGTAAGTGCACATGGGCTTGGTAGTGAGAAGAGTGTAGAGGAAAGGGAGGCTTTTTTTGATAGATTTATATGGGTGCATAGTGTTTAGGGAAAAATGTCAATGTAGTGGTATTGGAAGATCTCAATACTAGGGTAGGAGATGAACTAATAGATGGAGTCGTTGAGAAGTGTGGATTTCCAGGAAAAAATCATAGTGGAGAGTTGATGGTGGAGATGTGTCTAGAGAGTTGATTATAGCAAATACAGTGTTTAGGAAGAAAGTCAAGCATCACACATAGGAGAGGGTGGTGGATGGAAGGGTGGTAGATAGGGCTTTAATGGACTATATAGTGGTACCTAGGAGAAGAGTAGGAAGAGTTTTGGGTGTGCATGTTCTTAGGGGAGAGAGTGGGGGAATATCAGATAATTTTTTAGTGGAAGGTAAGTTTAGAGTAAAAGATAGATGGAGAAAGAGGAAAAGGAAAGAAGGTAGGGAGGTGCTTAAAGTAAACTTTTTAAATGAGAAAGAAAAGGAGAAGGAGTGCACGAAGCTGAGAGAAGAATGAGAGGGAGTAAAGGATAAAGTAGAACTAGGAGTGGAGGAGGAATTGGGATGTTTCAAGGAAGGAATCACAAGATGTGCAAAGGTGGTGTGTGGAGCAAGGAGGATGGGAAAAAATAGAAGGAAGGGTAGTGAGTGGTGGAATAGTGAAGCAAAGAATGTAGAAGAAAAGAAGCGAGCATTCACAGATTGGCTACAAAATGGGAAGAGAGAATCATATGACAGGTACAAAGAAAAGAGGAGAGAAATAAAGCATATGATACATACATATACCAACGCTTTTTCCCCCTTTCAAGGGAGGTAGCCAAAAAGGGAAAGGCATAAAAACACTCCCACCCATTTCATCCCTAAATACACTCCACAACCCTCCCACCCTCCCTCTCATCTGAGCACCTCCTGGATGACGGGTCATCCCTGCACCTTGCCCACCGCCCTGGGTCAGAAGCAGTGTCGCAAGACACAGCACATCCACAGCAAGGCCGCTTCATTTAATCGGCGACCCCCCCTCTCCGTCCCCCCTTGCATATAAGGAGAGCATATGATAGAGGAGAAAAAAAGAAAGCAGATATGAAATAGGATAAGAGTATGACAGAAATTTTTGAAAATGATAAAAAGATATTTTGAAAAGAAATTCAGAGAGCAAGGGGAGGGGAATCAAATTGAGAAGAAAAGGCAAAAGGTGCAGATGGAGAGATGATAATGGAAGAGACAGCAGTATGAGGAAGATGGGCAAAGTATTTTAGGGAGCTGCTAAATGTGAAGGAGGATAGGGAGGGAAAGGTAGTTGCAGTGGGGAGTGCTAAGAAAATAACAGTGGTGAATGAGGAAAATTGAGGAGAAATAAGAAAAGATGGGGTGACAACAGTTATTAAGATTATGAGAGCAGGTAGGGCACCTTGGTTAGATGGGTGTCATGTGGAATATTTAAAAAAAAAAAAAGGAGGTACAGTGATGGTGGACTGACTGGTGAGGTTGTTTAATGTTTCTCTAATAAAAGTTAGAGTGCTGGAAGACTGGAGGAGTGCCTGTATAGTTCCACTTTACAATGGAAAAGGGGACAAGTGTGAGTGTAGTAGTTTCAGAGGGATAAGTTTGTTAAGTGTAGTTGGGAAGATTTATGGGGAGGTTTTAATTGAGAGGATTAGGAGAGAAACAAAGGGAATAATTGGTGAGGAACAGTTTGGATTAGGACAGGTAAGGGTTGTGTGGATCAGATTTTTGTGGTAAGGCAAATATGTGAGAAAGCTTTAGGAAAAGATAAGGATGTGTTTTGGGGATTTATGGATTTGGAAAATGTTTATGACAGGGTAGACAGGAAGGTACTGTGGGAGGTATTGTAGATATATGGGATAGGAGGAAAACTGTTAAGAGCAGTCATTAGTTTCTATGAGGGTAGTAGAGCCTGTGTTAGAAATAGAGTGAGTGGTTTGAGGTAAAGGTGGGACTTCACCAGGGATGTGTCATGTCACCACAGTTATTCAATTTATAAATGGATGGGGTGGTGCAAGAGGTAAATGCAAGGACAATGGGATGGGGATTGGAGATAGTGCCCTGCAGAGTAACTGCTGGCTCTAGCCAATTGTTTTGCTCTGCTGGAGGATGAAGTGGCTGAAAATCAGGAGTTCTTGGTGGTGGGGGACTCAATGGTGCGAGGCTATGATGACATTCTGTAGCGGAAGACCATACCATGTTGCAAGCTTGTATTTCAACCAGGCCATGGGATCGCCGATTGTACCCAGACCATCAGGGAACAAAGACTGATGAACACAGTTACAATTGTTCGTAACGATGTGGGTAGGGTGAGATCAGAGGAACTTGTTCGGAATTACAAGGTCCTCCTTTAGGAGATGAAGGAACGTGGGAGCCGTCACGTAGTCTGTGGGATCCTCCCGAGGATCTACGTAAGGGGATTGGACAATCTTTGTTCGTATGTTAATTTGGAGAGAGTTGGTGCCAACTTTGTTATTGCATGTTGAGAAAAAGGATTGTGGTACTCCCCAAGGCAGACGTAGCTCCTCTTGGGGATCAGTGCCACCTGCGTAGAGCCGGTGGCCAGGGCTGGTTGCCGCTGTTTGGCCCCTAACTCTTGGGGTTAGGGGGTGGTCCCACGACATAGACGCTGCGGCTCTACGACATAGACACTGCGGCTCCAATGACCGCATTGTGAACAGCTGCCCAGGATGTAACACTTCACCCCATACGCAAACAACACAACATACACACGAAGCAACACCGCTCGTCGTCGCGCGACCAAGAAGAAGAGGATTTACGACGAAAAAGGAAAACCTGGTTTGTACTTTAGGGGTGGGGAGTGAACGTGAGTGCCCGAAATGGTATCTATGCAGTGCTAGTTAATTGTGTTAACTCGAAATTAGCAAAAATGAATGAAAACGACTCGAAAGCCAGTTGCGAATCAGAGCCATCTGGAGGCAATCCACTGAACCGCGATGTAAACAATAAACAAAGCACCACGTGTTACGACAATGATTTCTTAGGGTTTGGTAAGTACGAAAGAAAGAACTTAAGTAGATTATTAGAGATAGAGAGAGAGATGAGCAAAAATAGGACTCGGTGGGAAAATGAAATCATGGACTTAAGAAAAGAGGTCATTGGTTTAATTGATTGTTTATCTAAGACTAACCATGAAATTTCTGACCTGAAAAAAGCTAACTTGGATCTTACAAACGAAATTAAAGAAATGAAAAGAGACATAAATGAACTGAAGAATGATAATGAAAAGAAGAAAACTAATGATAATAATAGCGAAAATCTAAAGCAGGAAGTGAACAACAAATTCCAAGAATTGACACAAAAGATCGAAGAAAACTTAGGTGGGGACAGTATCCAGGAAATTAACCCCTTCCATACGGTGCCGCACACGTAGGCGTCATGAGGAGCAAGTGGATTCGCGACGCTGCCATATCGGCGTCTTGATTATATTTATTGTAGTCGCCCCTGTGTTTTTACATTCTCCCAAATGCGCCCTGAATCCCATTCTCTGTGGTTTTCAAAATTCGCGGGTGAAAGAGAGAACGATCGATATAAGCGGCGACTATATTTTATGATGCGAATATTATTTCGTTACGTCGTACGGCTGGCATTGGCTGCTGCCCGCGAGATTTAAGTCCCGTATTGAAGTGGTTAAGAAGTGGAAAGAAAATATTGAAAATAAAGAAATTGCTTTCAAAGAAATAGTCAAGCAGCAAATGCAAGATAATGCAAAAGACACAATCATTCAAGTGATTAACGAAAAAGCAAATTGGGTCAGGGACACAGTAGATAGGAAGAAATGTATTGTGGTTTATGGGCTTAAAGAAAAACAAGGATTGGCGAGGTACATGAGAGAAAAAGAAGAAAAAGAGACAGCAGTAGAAATCCTTAATGAAATTCAGGGGGGAGATAGTGATTCAGGCACAGACTTAGAAGAGACTTACAGAATTGGTCGCTATACTAAGGATAGGAATCGACCTCTAAAGATAAAACTAAGGTCACAAGTGGTAGTAGAAGACATATTTGAAAAAGTAGGTAACTTGGCAAAGAGTGAAAAATACAATAAGATATGGATAAAAAGAGAAATGAGTACTGAGGAATTAGAAAAAGAAAGGGCGCTAAGAGAAGAAGCAAAGGAAAAAAACTTGAAAAGATCAGAGACAGAATGCAAAGAATTCCAGTGGAGAGTAATAGACTTGAGATTAAGACAATGGCGCTTCAAAACGAACAAAACAAGGGAAGAAGAAACCAGGGAGAAGGAAGAAAATTAAAAGTGGCCTATACCAACATTGACGGACTAATTTCGGGACTGAACGAACTCAATGATTATCTGTTAGAAGCAAAACCAGACATAATGGGAATTGTAGAGACTAAACTAAGAGGTGAAATACCATCCACTGTTATCGGACAAGGTTTATACAACTACTGGATAAAAAACAGGGACAAGAAACAGGGAGGGGGAATCATGTTCTTGGCCAAGAAAGACCTAAAGGTGACAAAAATTGCAGAGGGCAAAGGTAATGCTGAATTGATCATGATAAAAGTCGAAGGCAAGAATATGAAAAGTAGAAAGTTTGTGGTGACTTATGTGCCTCCAAAAACAAGCGCTTGGAAAGAAATTGAACATAAAAAAATGCTAGATGACACAAGAAAATCACTCAATGAGATACTAATGGGTAAGGGTAATCTGGTAGTTATGGGGGACTTCAATTGCAAAGAAATTTGTTGGGACAGCATGACAGTGCAAGGAGGAGATGACTCGTGGGGCAATGTACTGCTAGATATGACCATGGAGTACACAATGACCCAATGGGTCCATGAAAATACAAGGTACAGAAATAATGAAGAGCCATCGAAACTAGATCTAATATTTACAACAGAGCCTGAAATAGTGCATAAAGTCCAGTATGAGACACCAATTGGAAAGAGTGACCATGTACTCATCGAAACTATACTAAAGGAAGAAATAGACATAGAGAGGAACGAAAAGCATAGGAAAGGAAGACTGAGGTACAACAAAACAGACTTTACAAAACTAAAGACATTCTTCCGGAGTGCAAACTGGGAAATATTTTACAGGGAAGAAACAGCAGTGGAAGAGAAATGGAATATATTGATGGAAAATTACAACGAAGGGGTGAACAGGCATGTACCAAGACAAAAGCGAGAGAGGGAGTACATTAAAGTAAAGATGCAGTGAGGCAAAAGACAGAAGGGACAAAGCTTGGAAAAGGTGGAGAAAAGGCAAAAAAACAAAGCAAATGGCAAATTTATATAAACTATAGAAATGAGTATGTTAATGTGAGAAGAGAGGAGAAAATGAACCATGAGAAGGATATTATAGACAAATGCAAAGAGCAACCCAAACTATTCTATCGGTATGTGAATGGTAAACTTAAAAACAAACAGGAATTGGTGAAACTATGCCAAGGAAACATAGAATACACAGAAGATTTAGAGATGGCCGAAGTCATGAACAATCACTTTAAATCTGTTTTCACCAGAGAGAAAATACCGAATTGTGACATAGACAAAAACAAGAAATCTCCCCTCATGAATGAGTTTACAGCATCACTAAAGGAAATATCAGAACATTTATCAAGGCTGGATGTCAGAAAATCACATGGCCCGGACGGTATTGCAAATTGGATTCTAAAGGAGTGCAAAGAAGAACTAACAGACAAAATACACATCTTAATAAACAGCTCACTCAAAGAAGGAAAGATACCCGAGGACTGGAAAAACGCTAACATTGTACCAATACACAAAGGAGGAAACAAAGAAGAACCCACCAACTATAGGCCAGTATCTCTAACAAGCACCATTGCCAAAATTTGTGAGAAAATAATCAAGAATAGATGGGTAAAACATCTGGAAGACAATGACATATTAAACCCAAGACAATTCGGATTCAGACAAGGAAGATTATGCTCCACAAACTTAATATGCTTTTACTCAAGACTAATAGACATAGTGCAAGAAAGAAATGGATGGGCTGATTGTGCATTCCTAGACTTGCAAAAAGCCTTTGACAAAGTACCACAAAGAAAACTACTAAAAAAACTGGAACACATAGGAGGAATACAGGGAAACCTACTAAAATGGATAGAGGACTTTCTGACTGGGTAGAAAGATGAGAGTAGTGCTCAGAGAAAAATATTCAGACTGGAAAGAGGTGATCAGTGGAGTACCGCAAGGATCTGTGCTGGCACCAATAATGTTTGCTATCTATATGAATGACATGGATGAGGACGTGAACTGCTACATGAGCTTCTTTGCCGATGACGCCAAACTGCTAAGGAAAATAGAAACTGATGAGGACTGTGAAGCACTGCAAGAAGACCTAAATAGGGTATGGAACTGGAGTCAGAAATGGGAAGTGGACTTTAATACGAAGAAGTGTAGCATAATGGAGTTTGGAAAAAGCAGAAACAGAATATCAGGAAAATATACAATTGGAACCAAAGAAGTAAAGAAAGTAGGATCCGAAAAAGATTTGGGAGTAATTATCACGAACGACTTGTCCTATGATATACAGATTAACAAAATTGTCGGGGAGACTTACAACTTGCTAAGATCAATAAAAGTGGCGTTTACATACTTGGACGAAGACATGATGAAAAAAATATTGGTTACATTGATAAGGCCTAGATTAGAGTATGCAGCGACATTGTGGTCCCCCAGTACCAAAAAGAATATAAAGAAAATAGAAAGAATCCAAAGAGCAGCTACAAAAATGGCACCTGCACTTGCAAACCTATCATACGAAGAGAGATTGGCTAAACTGGAGTTACCGACACTGGAGCAAAGAAGAGAGAGAGGTGACCTATTGACCATCTACAGAATCATGAAAGGCACAGAGGTACTCGATAGTGAGAACTTACTTAACTGGGACAAAAGAAACACAAGAGGACATGGAAAGAAAATAAAAAAACATAGCTATAGAAGAGAACTGAAGAAAAACAGTTTTCCTCATAGAGTTTTGGACACTTGGAACAAACTGGACAATGAAATAGTATGCGCAAAAACCATTCATGAGTTTAAAAAAAGCATAGCTCCCCTTCCCGCAAAATACAACTAGGTAAATACAACTAGGTAAATACACTATATAAAGGATTTGTGGGAAAACCCAGTTTCGGCTGTGGCATTCCTTGGGGAGACGGGACTGCTCGGACAGACAGTCTAAGGAACGACAACAACAACAACAACTTTGTTATTGCTCTTTTTATTCTTTCTACATACATACCCCATCGGGGGTATTGGATGCATGTTATTGTGGCAGAGTAGCATGTAATTGATACTTTAGGGTCTATATGGGGCACCCCTATGGACCAGAGCACACATCATTTTGTCTGTGATAGAGGAAAACTCTATTCATAGAGAAATGATGACACATTTATACTATGACTGTCCCTCCGTTATGCTGTCCCCCAACCCTTGTTACTGTCCTGTAACATTTCTCTGAATATTCATTTCCTTTATTTCACCTACCCTATGATGGGAGAAGAGAATGCTACCACCAAGTCTTTCCATTTGAGTCGTAACAGGCGACAAAAAAACGGGACGGGGAATGGGATTAGGAGTCTTGCTACCTGTAGCTCCAAAGGGGACATTCCTAAAAAAGTAAAGCCATAAGAGGGTCTGGAAGTTTTCCAACCAGCACCCTAAGGTTTGGATCTTTTAATGTGTGTGGATGTGGTACAGATGAGAGTAAAAGGGAAGAGATAGGCAATATGTTTGCGAGAAGAAAGATGGATGTGCTGGCTTTGAGTGAAACTAAAATGAAAGGGAAGGGCGAGTGTGAGTTTGGGAGTGTAGCTGGGAGGTACTCAGGAGTGAAGAGGGGATGAGGGAGAGAAGGGATGGCTATATTAGTAAGTGAAGAGATAAGTAAGTGTGTAGTGGAGTGGAAGGAGGTTTCATCAAGGTTGATGTGGATGAAGGTGAAGCTGGGAAGGGAGATGTGGGTTTTTGTAAGTGTGTGTGGGCCTGGTAGTGAGAAGAGCATAGAGGGAAGGGAGGCTTTTTGGGTAGATATAAATGAGTGCATAGAGGGATTAGGGAGAAATGTCAATGTAGTTGTATTGGGAAACCTTAATGCCAATAGATGGAGTGATTGGGAAGTATGGAGTTTCAGGTAAAAATCTTAGTGGAGAATTGATGGTGGGAGATGTGTCTTGAAAGAGAGTTGATGAAAGCAAATACAGTGTTTAAGAAGAAAGTCAAGCATAAGTACACATGGGAGAGGGTGCTGGATGGAAGGGTGGCAGATAGAGCATTAATGGACTATATAGTGGAGACCAGGAGTATGGTAGGAAGAGTTAAGGATGTACATGTTCTAAGGGGAGAGAGTGGGGGAATATCAGATCATTTTCTGGTGGAAGGTGAATTGAGAGGGGGAAATAGGTGGAAAAAGAGGAAAAGGGTAGAAGGTAGGGAGGTACTTAAAGTGAACTGCTTAAATGAGAAAGAAAAGGAGAATGAGTATAAGAAGCTGAGAGAGGAGTAGGAGGGAGTGAAGGATAGAGTAGAACTGGGAGTGGAGGAGGAATGGGGATGGTTCAAGGAGGGAGTCATAAAGTGTGCAAAGATGGTGTGTTGAACAAGGAGGGTGGGAGGAAATAGAAGGAAGGGTAGTGAGTGGTGGGATGAGGAAGCAAAGAAGGTTGTAGAAGAGAAGAAGCAGGCATTCATAGATTGGCTACAAATTAGGACGAGGGAATCGTATGAGAGGTACAAAGTAAAGAGAAGGGAAGTTAAGCATAAGATAAAGGAAGCAAAGAGGAGAGCAGATGTGAAATGGGGTAAGGGTATGACAGAAAATATTGAAAGTAATAAAAAGATGTTTTGGAAAGAAATTAAAAGAGGAAGAGGAAGTGAATTATGTAGAGAAGAAAAGGTAAAAGGTGCAGATGGAGAGATGATAATGGAAGAGAGGCCAGTGAGAGGAAGATGGGCAGAGTATTTTAGGGAGTTGCTAAATGTGAAGGAGGATAGGGAGGGAAAGGTAGTTGCAGTGGGAAGCGCTAAGAAAATGAGAGTGATGAGCGAGGAAAATGGAGTAGAAATAGGGAAAAATGAAGTGAAAGCAGCTCTTAAGATGATGAGAGCAGGTAAGGCACTTGGGTTGGATGGATGCCATGCAGAATGTCTGAAGAAAGAAGGTACAGTTATGGTGGACTGGCTGGTGAGGTTATTTAATGTTTGTTTAGGAGAGGGTAGAGTGCCGGACGACTGGAGGAGTGCCTGTATTGTTCCACTTTATAAGGGAAAGAGGGACAAGTGTGAGTGTAGTAGTTTCAGAGGGATCAGCTTGTTGAGTGTAGTAGTTTCAGAGGGATCAGCTTGTTGAGTGTAGTTGGGAAGGCTTATGGGATGGTCTTCATTGAGAGGACTAGGAGAGAAACAGAGGGAGTAATTGGTGAGGAACAGTGTGGTTTTAGGACAGGTAGGGGTTGTGTAGATCAGAATTTTGTGGTAAGACAGATATGTCAGAAAGCTATAGGAAAAGGTAAGGATGTTTTTTGGGCTTTTATGGATCTGGAAATGTCTTACGACAGGGTAGACAGGAAAGCACTATGGGAGGTACTGCAGATATATGGGGTAGGAGGAAAGCTGTTAAGAGCAGTCAAGAGTTTTTACGAAAGTAGTAGGGCTTGTGTTAGGATTAGAAATGGAGAGAGTGAATGGTTTGAGGTAAAGGTGGGACTTCATCAGGGATGTGTTATGTCACCCTGGCTGTTCAATCTATACATGGATGGGGTAGTGCGAGAGGTGAATGCAAAGGTAGTGGGTCAGGGGCTGGAGATGGTGAAAGAAAATGGAGAAAAGTGGAAAATAAGCCAGTTGTTTGCTGACGACACTGCACTTGTAACAGGATCAGAGGAGGGATTGAGGAAGTTAGTGTGTGAAAGAAGGAAGCTGAAGATAAATGTGGGTAAAAGTAAGGTGATGAGATGTACAAGGGGAGAGAGTGACAGCAGGCTGGAAGTGAGCATTAAGGGTGAGAGACTGGAGGAAGTGGATAGTTTTAGATACTTGGGTGTGAATGTGGCAGGAAAGGGAGGAGTGGGGGTGGAGGTAGAATGTAGATTGAGAGAAGCAAGTAAATGCCTTGGTGGATTAAAAAGTGTAATGAGAAATAGACATCTGGGAATGGATGCTAAGAAGAGGTTATATTTACCTACTTGTATTTTGGGGGAAGGGGAGCTACGCTCGTGGTGTCCCGCCTTTGTATCTTGCAGTGTCTAGTTTGCTCTTAAACTCGTGAATGGTTTTTGCATACACTATTTCATTGTCCAGTTTGTTCCAAGCGTCCACCACTCTATGTGGAAAACTGTTTTTCTTCAGATCTCTTCTGTAGCTATATTTTTTTATTTCCTTTCCATGTCCTCTTGTGCTTCTCTTGTCCCATTTTAACAAGTCCTCTCTATCGACTATTTCTGTGCTCTTCATGATTCTGTAGATGGTCAGTAGGTCATCTCTCTCTTCTTTGCTCCAGAGTCAGTAACTCCAGTTTAGCCAATCTCTCCTCATATGACAAGTTTGCAAGTGCAGGTGCCATTTTTGTGGCTGCTCTCTGGATTCTTTCTATTTTCTATAAATTCTTTTTGGAACTGGGTGACCACGATGTCACTGCATATTTTAGTCTAGGCCTTATCAGTGTGACCAATATTTTTTTAATAATTTCTTTGTCCAAATATGTAAATGACACTTTTATTGACCTGAGCAAGTTGTAGGATTCTCCGACAATTTTGTGTATCTGTTTATCATAGGACAAGTTGTTTGAGATAATTACACCAAAATCTTTTTCGGATCTCTCCTTGGTTCCAATTTTATATTGTCCTGATATTCTATTTTTGCTTTTTCCAAGCTCCATTATGCTACACTTGTTAATATTGAAGTCCACCTCCCATTTCTGACTCCAGTTCCATACCTTATTAAGGTCTTTCTGCAGTGATTCGCAATCCTTTTCAGTTTTTACTTTCCTTAACAGTTTGGCGTTGTCTGCAAAGAAGCTCATGTAACATTTCACATCATCATCCATGTCATTCACATAAATAGCAAACATTGGAGCCAATACAGATCCTTGTGGTACTCCACTGATCACCTCTTTCCAACCTGAATATTTTTCTCTGAGCACTGCTCTCATCTTTCTACCAATCAGGAAGTCCTCCATCCATTTTAGTAGGTTCCCTTGTATCCCTCCTATATGTTCCAGTTTTTTATAATAATTTTTTGTATGGTACTTTGTCAAAAGCTTTTTATAAGTCCAGGAAGGCACAATCAGCCCATCCATTCCTTTCTTGCACTATGTGTAATTGTGCCAACAGCACTGTATGGGGCAGAAACATGGAACATAAGAGAGGAAGAGAAAAGGAGTTTGAATGTGTTTGAGATGAAATGTCTAAGAAGTATGATAGGGGTTACTAGGCTAGAGTGAGAAATGAGGAGGTGAGGAGAAGAGGGGTGGAAAGGGAGCTGGGAGATAGGGTTGATGAAAGAGTATTAGGATGGTTTGGACACATGGAAAGAATGAGTGAAGAAAGACTAGTAAAAGAGGTGTGGAAGGAGTGAATATGAGGGGGCATCCTAGGATGAGATGGATGGATGGGGTGAAAGGGGCATTACAAGAGAGAGGAATGTCTGTTGAGGAAGGATGGGAGAGGACAGAAGTTAGGGGTGAATAGAGAAGGGTTGTGTATGGATGATGCTGTGATGCATGAGGTGGAGTGGGTGGGGGATGTGGGGTGAGGAAGTATGTATGAGAAAAAATTTGACGCAGCCCGAAGGGATTTCTCCCTGTCTTCTCCTTTTCTGCATGAGGGGACGGAGAGGGGGGGGTTGCCGAATTTATGAAGCTGCCTTGCTATGGATATGCTGTGTCTTGCGACACTGCTTCTGACCCAGGGCAGCAGACAGGATGCAGGGATGACCCATCATCCAGGAGGTGCCAAGATGAGAGGGAGGGAGAAGGGTGGAGGGGAGTGGAATATGTAGGGAATGGAATGGGTGGGAGTGGTTTCTTTGCCTTTTTCTTTTTGGCTACCCCCTGTGTAAGGGGGAAAAAGCCTTTGGTATATGTATGTATTCTTTCTAATTTCTTTATATTCTTTTCAGTACTGGGTGTCCATAGTGTAGCTACATACTCCAGTTTTGGTCTTATTATTGTAACTAATATTTTTTTAATCATTTCCTCATCCAAGTAGTCAAATGCCACTTTCATTGACCTTAATAGGTTGAAGGTTGCTCCGACTTTATTTTATTGATATGTTTGTCCAGTGTCATGTCTTTCCTGATTATTACTCCAAGGTCTCTTGCCAAGTTCACTTTTTAGACTTATATTTGCCATTTACTCTTTTTTTTTCCCATCTTTTCCAAGCTTTGTCTCTTTTATCCTTATCCTCACTATATTTTTTGTTGTACCAGCTTTTTATGTATACTCTTTCTTGCTTTTGTTGTGGTACATATTTGTTCACTCCCTCATTATAAATTTCTTTTAGTATATTCCATTTCTCTTCCATCATTGTTTCTTTCATTTAGGAAGTTATCCCAGTTTGCATTTCGAAAGAATTTTTTAAGTTTCTCAAAATTTATTTTGTTGTACATTAGTCTTCCTTTTCTATGTTTCTCACTTCTTCTTAAATCCAATTTCTCTTTTAGTTTGAATTCTATTAGTACATGGTCACTCTTCCCTATTTGATTTTTGTTATCAATTCTGTCCACAATTTCAGGTTCTGACATAAGTATTGAATATAGTCTCGATGGTTCCTCGTTGTTTCTGTATCTGGTATTTTCTTTTATCCACTAAGTCATTGTGTATTCAATGGTCATATAAAGTAGTATGTTTCCCCAGAGGTCTTCACCCTTCACTGTCATTTCTTCCCAACTTATTTCTTTTGAATTAAAATCACCCAAGTAATTAACTATATTTCCTCTTTCTTTGAGTATACAGTCGTACCTCGGTACTCGACCATAATCCGTTCTGAGGTGGTGGTCGAGCACTGATTTGTTCGAACACCGAAACCAATTTTCCCCTTATCACTGTCTTTCTTTGGACCCATTATTAAGGGCTAGAGCAACACGAAAAAGTTTAAATCTGGGAAGAAATACTCGAACAAACTGCGTACGTCTTACTCCGCTGGCGGTCTGAGTCGAACTGACGCTTACCCGCTGTTCGAGCTAGTCGAGTACCGAAAATCTGTTCGAGGTCCGATGCATTTTCTACTCGAATTTTTTGGTCGAGCACCGATTTGGTCGAGTATAGAGGCGGTCGAGTACCGAGGTACGACTGTATTAGTTTATATTTTATATCTTCCAATAGTTTGGAATAATCACTGTCTGTCCAGGACTGTGTTTTGGGCGGCACATACACTACTACAAATTTTATTCTTTTCATGTAACTGCTTTCAACTTTTATCATACTTGATTCCACATTGTTTTTTCCTTCTGTTATATTTGTCACATTTAAGTTTTTCCTAGTCAAAAATAATGCTCCCCATCCCTGTTTTTCCTTTTTATTCTCTGTCCAACAGTTGTATAGTCCTTGTCCCACAGTATTTGGTGGTAGAGGTTTTTTTAATTTTGTTTATACAATTCCATTATTTCTGGTTTTTCTGATGCCAGATAGTCATTTAATTCATTTAGTCCTGAAATCTGCCCTGGGCAGTGGACAAGGTGCAGGGATTACCCGTCATCCAGGAGGTGCTAAGATGGGAGGGAGGGTGGAGGGGTGTGGAGTGTTTTCGGGGATGAAATGGGTGGGAATGATTTTATGCCTTTTCCTTTTTGGCTACCTCCCTAGTAAGGGGGAAAAAGCCTTGGTATATGTATGTATGTAGTCCTGAAATCATTCCGTCTATGTTGGTATAGGATATCTTTAATTTTTTCCTTTCTTGTCCTTTTCAGTCTACTTTGTATCCTTTTTCTTGATATACCATTTTCTCAGCCTCAGGTCCACCACTCTCAAAAAAAAAAAAAAATAAATAAATAAATAAATAAATAAAATCTTTTCAGTCTCGGTTCTCATTTCATTTTTTTCATTTGCTTCATTTCTAAGTTCCTTTTCTTTCTCTTTTTCTTCAGCACTCATTTCTTTTTTATCCATACATTTTTGTAATGTTCATTATTTTCTAGTTTTGTTGTTTTAGATAGTACTTCCTTTGCTATCACTTGAGACCTAAGTTTTACTTTTAGTGGCCTATATTGTGTATCTTTTGAGTATTTTCCTATTCTATATATTTCATTTATTTCTTCTTTTTTTTTTTGTCCTTCCTCTTGAATCTCTCAGAATTTGTTTAACAATCTTTCTCTTCTTTTTCTCTCTGATATCTAGGAACATCATGTTTCTCTTTAATACCATAGATTACAATGCATCTTTTTTTATCCACCGTGTCCTGACCAAACTTCCTTTCTACTTAATTTAATTACCGTTTCCTTAGCATTTTCCTTGACCTGTTGCTCTACTATTTCTTTAAAAGATCATTTTTTACTTTCCTGCTCTACTTTCCAGTTTATTTCTTGGAAATAATTTTCTTTGATCTTCTCTTCCAGTTTCTCGGTCACTGCCTGTCTTTGATCCTTCATTTCCTTTTTCAATGCCCCATTTTTATTTATATCTTCATTTTTCAATCTTTCATTTTCTCCCTTGATCCTATTTAGTTCCTTTTTCAAATCATCTATCTCCCTGTTATTCTCTTCATTTGCACGCCTTAGCAGGGCTACCTCTTTGTACATTGCCTTATACTCACTTTTGAGTTCGATTATTTCATCTAACATGTCGTTGATCTCTCTATTTCTAATTGTATTCTCCATCTATTCTTATCCCTCTATACATAATTCCACCCTCTGTGTCAAAACTAGAAAATAGTTTTTTTTCAAACCTTTGGTAGGTCTTCAGGGTTTCGTTCAGGCATGTCCTTTTGGGGATCACCCCAGTGGTGATTCCACCCTATTTACATCCAGGCATCTCTTCGTGGTTCTTTATTCCTTAAATTGCCATTATTTTCTTACATTTTTAGAGTAATTGATACCAAGAAAAAAAAAAATAAAGACACAAAGACAATTACATTTTTTGGTCACTTGTAGTACACTTCTCCCTTCCCGCTTTTTAGTAAACACAACTAGGGCCGGTTTCAAATTCATCTGTCAGCGAAGCGCTGCTTAGTGCTTCGGAGCTTCTTTTCATACGTCCTTCTTCAACCGTCCTTCTGGTGTGTGTGTGTGTGTGTGTGTATATATATATATACAGTAGAAGCCCGATTTAACGAACTAATTCAGCCAAGGTCCTGTCTGCTAAATTGAATTTTCCGTTAAATTGAGCAAGTGAGCTTTGGTGTAACAGTGTTGCCAGAGCGGATTATAAAAATGATACATACCTAAAAATTTCCTAGTGTGTACACACACACATACAGTATACACTCATGCCTCGATTTAACGGACTAAAAGGGGGGAACACCGGTCCGATATACCCGATTGTCCGAAGTTTCCGATACTACTGTATTTCAACGATTACGTTACGAAAAAATGAGGAATGAATACAGTACGTTACTTTTACTTAAGCACACTATTCAATCTGTTAGTGTAAATACCTGGGATCTGGCCCAAAATTTTCACCCCAAGAGTACCAAGTCCAAAATTTTCATCAACTGAATACTTCAGCGAATATTGGGTAAGTTGTTCCTTTTGTTTACGAATATCAGACACTGTTTCTTTACTCCATATCCTCTTCCATACGGTGCCGCCTACTTAGGCGGCATGAGGAGCAAGTGGATACTCGAGGCTGCCATATCGGTGTCTTGATTATATTTATTGTAGTTGCCCCTGCGTAATGACACTCTCTAAACTGTCATCACATTTTCTATGGTTATCAAAATTCACGGGTGAAAGAGAGAACGATCGATATAAGCGGTGACTATTTTCTATGATGCGAGTATTATGACGCAACATTGTACGTCTGGCAGCTAATGCTGCCCGCGAGATTTTGGCCCGGAGTGAAGTGGATATTCATCACACACCTGCTTCACCGACACTCCACTTTCCAACTTTTTAATCAATTCAAGCTTCTGTGATATTGTTAAATTGACTCTTTTCCTCTTTTCTACAGGATGTACAGGTGCCATGGTTAAAAAAACTGTTGAATTATTTCACAAACAACACACGAAACAAGGCCAATAAGGTCGAAAAACACGGACCAAACAGCTACAGATTTTGTCCGTTGCATCTGAAATCCGTTAAAGTGAGGTCCGTTTAATTGAGATATGAGTGTATACTGTATATTATTGTAAGTGAATTATAGGCAGCACAATCGTGAATTGCAAACGAACAGCAACGTGCAGTAATTTGTTGCAACATGTGTGTGTGTGTGTATTTACCTAGTTGTATTTACCTAGTTGTATTTTACGGGAAGGGGAGCTATGCTCGTGGGGTCCCGTCTTCATATCTCATTTTATCTAAACTATTTTTAAATTCATGTATTGTTTTTGCACACACCACTTTCTCATCTAACTTGTTCCAACTGTCTATTACTCTGTGAGGAAAGCTGTTCTTTTTCAAATCTCTTCTATAGCTGTCTTTTTTTATTTTCTTTCCGTGTCCTCTTGTATTTCTGTCATCCCATTTTATCAGATTCTCTCTATCAGTAATTTCTATGCCTTTCATGATTCTGTAAATAGCTATCAAATCCCCTCTCTCTCTTCTTTGCTCTAGTGTCTGTAGTTTAAGTTTTTGTAGTCTCTCTTCATATGATAGTTTTGAGAGTGTTGGTGCCAATTTTGTAATTGCTCTTTGTATTCTTTCAAGTTTTTTTTATATATTTTTTTGTACATGGTGACCATATCGTTGCTGCATATTCCAATCTTGGTCTTATCAGGGTGATTAGGATTTTCCTCACCATTTCTTCATCCAGGTATGTAAATGCCACTTTGATTGTTCTTATTGAATTATAAGTTAATCCAAAAATCTTATTTATATGTTTCTCAGGTGACATATTATTCATAACAATGACTCCCAGGTCCTTCTCATTTTCTACTTTTTTTATTCCTTCTTCTCCCAAATTATATGATCCTGTTATTCTGTTTTTGCTTTTTCCAAATTCCATTATACTACACTTTTTTGTATTGAACTCCATCTCCCACTTCCTACTCCATTCTTGTACTTTATTTAGATCTCTCTGTAGTGATTCACAATCTTCTTCAGTTTTCACTCTTTTCAGTAGTTTTGCATCATCTGCAAAGAAACTCATATAGCTTTCAATTCCTTCATCCATATCATTAATATATATAGCAAACATTATTGGGGCCAGAACTGTTCCCTGCGGGACACCGCTTATTACTTCATTCCATTTTGAGTGCTGGTCTCTTATCACTACTCTCATTTTTCTTTCTTGCAAAAAGTCTTCCATCCAATTTAGCAATTTACCTTGTATTCCTCCTTCATATTCTAATTTCTTAAGCAACTTCTTATGTGGTACTTTGTCAAAAGCTTTTTTTAGGTCTAGAAATGCACAATCAGCCCATCCATCTCTTTCTTGTATTATATCTATTAGCCTTGAATAGAAACATATTAAATTGGTGACGCATGATCGTCCTTGTCTGAATCCAAATTGCCTTGGATTTAGTACGTTGTTTTTTTCCAAGTATTTTACCCATCTACTTTTGATAATTCTTTCACAAATGTTTGCTATTGTACTTGTTAGAGAGACTGGTCTATAGTTGGTAGGTTCTTCTTTATTTCCTCCTTTATATATAGGTACTATATTTGCTTTTTTCCAATCTTCTGGAACTTTTCCTTCTTTTAAGGAACTGCTTATTATGCTATGTATTTTGTCTGCCAGTTCATTCCTGCATTCTTTCAGAATCCAGTTTGCTATTTCATCTGGCCCATGCAATTTTCTGACATCAAAATTACCCAAGTTTGTCAATATTTCATTCTTTGTTACTTCTATTTCTTCCATAGGGGGGACTTTTTCTTTCCACTCAATCTCTTCAGGTTGTATATTTTCCCTTGTAAACACTGATTTAAAATGTTTGTTCATAATTTCTGCCATTTCCATTTCCTCAGTGTATTCAACTCCTCCTTGTCTTAATTTCTCCAAGTCTTGTTTGTTTTTCAGTTTGTTTACAAATCTGTAGAATAGTTTTGGTTGATCTTTACACTTTTCTATAACATCTTTTTCATATTTTATTTTTTCCTCTCTGCACTTTTGTACATATTCATTTCTATAACCAGTATATATTTTCCATTTTTCAGGTCTTCTGTCTTTTTTCCATCTGGTCCAGGCTTTGTCTCTTTTGTCTTTTAACTCCCTACAACTTTTGTTGTACCAGCATTTTACATATTCTTTTTCTTGTTTTTGTCTTGGGACATACTTTTCCACTCCTTTTTTGTAAATTTTTGTCAAAATATTCCATTTCTCTTCCACTGATGTTTCTTCTTTGTATATTTCTTCCCAGTTTTCTTGTTGGAAGAATTCTCTTATTTTATCAAAGTTTGTTTTTTCATACATCATTCTTCCTTTTCTATATTGTTCATTTCTTTTCATATATTTTTCTTCATTAAGTTCCAGTTCAATCAATATGTGGTCACTTTTACCTATTGGTGTTTTATATTCAATCTTGTCCACTATTCTAGGTTCAGATGTAATTATTAAGTCTAGCCTCGATGGTTCTTCTTCATTTCTATACCTAGTGTTCTCTTGTATCCATTGTGTCATTGAATGGTCAGTAATCATCTCAAGTAGAGCATTTCCCCATGAGTCATCACCACTCTTTACTGTCATTTCTTCCCAGCAGATTTCTTTGCAATTAAAGTCGCCCATCATAACTATTCTTCCTCCGTCTTCCATTATTTTAGTTAATGCTATCTTTGTGTCCTCTAACATACTTTTATGTTCACTCTCCTCCCATGAGACTGTTTTCGGAGGCACATAATTGATCACAAATTTTCTGCTCTTCTTATCTCGGTCTTCCACTTCTATCATAATCATCTCTACTGTATTCTTTCCATATATGACACCTTTCACGTTTATATCCTTCTTAGTCAGGAACATAACTCCACCCCCTTGTTTTTTCTCTCTGTTTCTAATCCAATAATTGTATGCATCATGTCCTACACTGTTGGGTGGTAGTGGGCCTTTTAATTTTGTTTCTACAATTCCCATTATGTCCGGTTCTTTTTCTTTCAAATAATCATTCAGTTCATTCAATCCTGTTATCAATCCATCTATATTTGTGTAAGACGCTCTTAGTTTTCTGCCACTTCCATTGTGTTCTCTGTTTCCCTTATGTTTTTCTTTAGTATGTCGAACTGCTTTATTTTCATGTTCACTACTCTCCAATAGAATCTCTCTTTCTCTGACTCTGTTCTTTCCTCGTTTTTTGCCTTAGCTTCAAGTCTTTTCTGCTTTTCTGCCTCTCTTTCCTCCTTATTCATTTCTCTTTTTATCCATACCTTTTTATATTGATCATTTGTTGCTAGTTTCCCTGTTTTGGATAGAATTTTCTCTGCCGTTGTTTGTGACCTGAATTTAATCTTAATTGGTCTGGTCTTATCTGTACTATATTTTCCGAGTCTGAATTTTTCCTCAATTTCCTTTATAATTTCTGGTTCATCTTCCTGGACTAATTTTAATAAACTGCTTACTCTTTCATTTTCCTCCTTGATTCTTGCGGTTCTATCTGGGTTATGTTTCTCTTCCATTCCTAATATAGTTATACATTTCTTTTTGTCAGCTAATTCTCTTACTATATTCTCCTTCTGTCTCATCACTTTAATAACTGAGTCTTCATTATGTTCTTTCAATTGCTGTTTGACTATGTCAGTGAATGAAACCTTATTCCCTTCTTGGGTTGTTCTCCAATTTTTAGCTTCTTTAGCTATTTTCTCTCTGTTTTCATTACTATTCTTCTTCAATTTCTCATTCTCCTCCTTTACATTTCCTAACTGTCTTTTTAGGTCCTCTATTTCTTCAGTTAAGTTTCTGTTTGCCTTCTCTAGTTGTTCCAACCTTTCAATTCTCTGGAAAATGGAGTCAACATTACCTAACTTACGTTCCAAGTCCTCGATCACCTTATCAACTCTCTCTAGTCTTATCTAGTCTCCCCCCCACCCTCTTTAAATCCCTGGAACATATTCTCGTCACTTTCTACTGTATTGCTCCTCTCTATACTTCTAATCTTTACATTTTTATTAGACATTTCATCATCACTCAGTCTTTTGTTTACCTTTCGCTTGTCTGGCTGGGCCAAGTCTACTCCCTCCTCATTTCCTTCCATTTCCCTCAGTAATCCCTCCCCTTTTCCTCTTTCCCTACTTTCCCACTACTCCACGAGCAATTTCCCCCCCACCCTGTAAAAACACTAGGCACTTCTCTTTGCGTTGGGATCCACAGACTTCAGTTTTCTTCAGAACGTCATCCAAGCCGTCCATTCGCTGAAGTGTGTGTGTGTGTGTCGTGTAACAATGATATGAGCTGTCTGTGAATTTTATGGAATATTAGTCATAGCTTCGTGTTTGGTTCGATGTACATAATTCTAGCGATTAATAGGACTGAGCAGTTGGTTTTTGGATAGTGAGCATTATTGTTGTGTTGTTGCAGAAAACGTAGTTTGTTGTTATAGAAGTGTTTTTAGTGGTGATTACTCTCGCGTACTGATTTTGAATTTTCCCATCAACTTACTGTTTCATTATTTTGTTTTCCTATTATACCATCTATTTCTACTTGAATATATTTCTGCTACAATTATACTTTATACATATACTGAATTATATATTATTGTATATATATTATAGTACACACATATATATATATATATATATATGTATATATATTTATATACCCCCAAAGTACTAAATTATAAATTTTTCCTTGACTCCACCACCACAATCTGGTAACATCTGGTAACATCAGACTCTGAGACACGCATGTGGCCAGTTGATGGAAAATGCTCAACTTAGCTTACCGTTCCCGCTAAATTGAGCTATTTCCGTAGACGCGCGTCTGGCCAGCTAGCGGAAAATGGTCAACTTAGCGGACCATTTCCGCTAAGTTGAGCATTTTTGTTATTGCTATTTGCAGTTCACTAATTTGAGCTTCCGTTAAATTGAGATTCGTTAAATCGGGCTTCTACTGTATGTATATATATACAGGTACTCCTCGTTTAACAATTACAATTGGGACCAGCGCGCCATAGTTAACCGAATTGGTCGTTAAGCGAAAGTGTATACATATACATACATGTACTGTATGTACAATGTCCAGCAATACATGTATCTTTATTTTCGTGTATTTTCCCTCTTTTATACAGTACATTAAAGCTTTATTTACTGTTTATTTACCGTGGTTAGGTTCCTGAAATTACCGTATATGACCAAATCTGCGTATGCTGACATTCCATATTGAATACCGGGGTATTTTTTTAGTTTCGACCATGGGCGCAATATAGCAATAGAAGTTTAATTATTAATTTTGTAAATTAAAATGTATCAACGTAATATGCAATTTTGTGGGCAGAAATGAAAGTAAAAAAATACCATGCTACAAGAAAATATGCTAATGAACGAAGTCGGTAGCATAGGATCGGGATGCCATCTTGTCGTCTGCCAACGTCTCTCATGAGGACGAGCCGCATGACATTTAATTTGCAGGTAATGAGTTATCAAACACAGGTTAGGTTAGACGGATTTATCATCCCTTCATTTCTTCGACATCGGCATCTATCATAACAAACATGGTGTACCATTCGTCCGACATGACTTCGTTACTTACGAAATTTGTTTTAGCACCTTTTCTTTTATTTCCGCTCATAAAATTGCATATTACGTTGATACATTATAATTTACAAAATTAATAATTAATTTTCTATTGCTATATTGCGCCCTTGGTCGAAACTAAAAATTTACCACTACTGGTATATACTGTACCCCAGGTAGTTTTTTCAGCTTGCAGGATGGTAATGTAGACCTAAGCTTCAGAACACTTTACCTCACAGGTAATATCCACCGTACAAGTACATTTATAACATCATACAAATTTGCCTCAGCCAACTTAATTATCGTACACGACGTCGTAACTTCGGGAGATTTACGTTAAACAAATGTCATAAAGCCCGTTGTTACTCTGAGTTGTTGTTAACCGAGTAGGTTGTTAAACGAGTAGTACCTGTATTTTTTTTTTTTTTTTTTTTTTTTTTTTTTTTTTTTTTTTTTTTTTTTTTTTTTTTTTTTTTTTTTTTTTTAGTAAGGGAAAGAATGCTGCCACCAAGTATTCCCACTTGAGTCATAAGAGGTAACAAAAACTGGACAGGGATTAGGACTAGGCATCCTACTCCCTGTATCCTCAAAGGGGACATTCCTAAAAAAGAGTAAAGGCATAAAAGGGTCTGGGAGTTTTCCAATCACCCTAAGGTTTAGGTCTTTTAATGTGCATGGATGTGGTACAGATGAGAGTGAAAGGAAAGAGATAGGCAATATGTTTGTGGGAAGAAACATGGATGTGTTGGCATTGAGTGAAGAGGGAGAGGCGAGTGTGAGTTTGGGAGTGTAGTTGCAGGGTTCTCAGGAGTAAAGAGAGAACGAGGGAGGGAATGGGTGGCTATACTAGTAATTGAAGAGATAGGTAAGCGTGTCATGGAGTGGAAGGTTTCTTCAAGGTTAATGTGGATGAAGGTGAAGCTGGGAAGGGAGATGTGGGTGGCTATACTAGTAAGTGAAGAGATAGGTAAGCATGTCATGGAGTGGAAGGAGGTTTCTTCAAGGTTAATGTGGATGAAAGTGAAGCTAGGAAGGGAGATGTGGGTTTTTGTAAGTGCATATGGGCATGGTAGTGAGGACAGTGTAGAGGAAAGGAAGGCTTTTTTGGATGGATTTAAATGAGTGCATAGAGGGATTGGGAGAACTTAATGCCAGGATAGGAAATGAATCAATAGATGGAGTGGTTGGGAAGTGTGGAGTTCCAGGAAAAAATCATAGTGGAGAGTTGGTGGAGATATGTCTAGAGAGTTGATGATAGTAAATACAGTGTTTAGGAAGAAAGTCAAGCATAAGTACACATGGGAGAAGGTGGTGGATGGAAGGGTGGTAGATAGAGCATTAATGAATTATATATGGGTAACCAGGAGTATAGTAGGATATACATGATCTAAGGGGAGAGAGTGTGGGAATATCAGATAATTTTTTTGGTGGAAGGTAAGTTGAGAGTGGAGGATAGATGGAGAAAGAGGAAAAGGACAAAAGGTAGGGAGGTGCTTAAAGTGAACTGCTTAAATGAAAAAGAAAAGGAGGAGTACAAGAAGAAGCTGAGTGAGGAGTGGGAGGGAGTGAAAGATAAAGTAGAAAAAGGAGTGGAGGAGGAATGGGGATGGTTCAAGGAGGGAGTCACAAGGTGCTTAAAGATGGTGTGTGGAACAAAGAGGACATGAGGAAATAGAAGGAAGGATAGTGAGTGGTGGGATGAGGAAACAAAGAAGGTTGTAGAAGAGAAGAAGTGAGCTTTCACAGATTGGTTACAAAATAGGATGAGAGAATCATATGAGAGGTACAAAGAAAAGAAAAGAGGAGTAAAACATAAGATAAAGGAGGCAAAGAGGAGAGCAGATGTGAAATGGGGTAAAAGTATGTCAAAAAATTTTGAAAGTAATAAAAAAAAAATTGGAAAGAAATTAAGAGAGGAAGAGGAGGCGAATCAAGTAGAGAAGAAAAGGTAAAAGGTGCACATAGAGAAATGATAATAGAAGAGAAGGCAGTAAGAGGAAGATGGGCAGAGTATTTTAGGGAGTTGCTAAATGTGAAGGACAATAGGGAGGGAAAGGTAGTTGAAATGGAAAGCGCGAAGAAAATTACCATGATGAGTGAGGAAAATTGAGGAGAAATAAGGAAAGTTGAAGTGAAGGCAGCTGTTAACCCCTTGAGTACCGGATGCATGTTTTGTGACACCTGCGTGTTACGGCTGAGTGCACCCGCCTGGAACCGAGCATGCTCCCTGTGACACGCACATGTCACAGTTATAAGCTTTGTGTATCGAGGGCTCTCAAGGCCTCGGTTTCTGGGTTATTTCTACCCACGGGGTGGCAAGTGTCTGTGTTTACAAACATAAGGCTCCAGCCATTCGTGGGACAGTTTGAAATGTTTGTTTACGTAAGATTGACAGGTCGGTAACAAAGGGGTTAAGATGATGAGAGCAGGTAAGGCGCTTGGGTTGGATGGATGCCACGCAGAATGTCTGAAAAAAGGAGGTTCAGTGATGGTGGACTGGCTGGTGAGGTTCTTTAATGTTTAAGAGAGGGTAGAGTGCTGGACTGGAGGAGTGCCTGTATTTCCACTGTACAAAGGAAAAGGTGGCAAGTGTGAGTGAAGTAGTTTCAGAGGGATCAGCTTGTTAAGTGTAGTTGGGAAGGCTTATGGGAGGATCTTGATTAAGAGGATTAGGAGAGGAACAGAGTAATTGGTGAGGAGCAATGTTAGTTTAGGACAGATAGGGGTTGTGTAGATCAGATTTTTGTGGTAAGACAGATATGTGAGAATGCTATAGGAAAAGGTAAGGATTTTTTTTTTTTTTTATGGATCTGGAAAAGGCTTATGACAGGGTAGGCAGGAAGGCACTGTTGGAGGTATTGCAAATATATGGGATAGGAGGAAAGCTGTTAAGAGGAGACTAGAGTTTTTATTAGAGTAGAAGAGCGTGTGGTAGGATGAGAAATAGAGAGAGTGAGTGGTTGGAGGTAAAGGTGGGACTTCATTAGGGATGTGTTATGTTGCCCTGGCTGTTCAATTTATACATGGATGAGGTGGTGCAAGAGATAAATACAAGGATATTGGGTCAGGGATTGGAGATGGTTAAAAAAAATGGAGAAAAGTGGGAGATAAGTCAGCTGTTGTTTGCAGACAACACTGTGCTTGTAACAGGATCAGAAGAGGGATTGAGGAAGCTAGTGACTGAGTTTGGGAAGATGTGCAAAAGAAGGAAGTTGAAGATAAATGTGGGTAAAAGTAAGGTGATGAGATGTACAAGGGGAGAAAGTGGCAGCAGACTGAAGTGAGTATTAAGGGAGAGAGACTGGAGGAAGTGGATAGTTTTAGATACTTGGGTGCGAATGTGGCAGGAAAGGGAGGAGTGGAGATGGAGGTAGAATGTAGATTGAGAGAAGCAAGTAAATGTGTAATGAGGAATAGACATTTGGGAATGGATGCTAAGAGGAGATTGTATGAAGGAATGATTGTATCGACAGCACTGTACAGGGCAGAAATATAGAATATAAGAGAGGAGGAGTTTGAATGTATTGTACCTAGTTGTATTGTACGGGACCAGAGCTATGCTCGTAGTGATCCATTTTCGTATCTTTTCGCATCCAGTTTATTCTTAAAATCATGTATAATTTTGGCATTCACTGTGTTTTAGATGAGGTGCCTGAGAAGTATGATAGGGGTTACTAGGCTGAATAGAGTGAGAAATGAGGAGGTGAGGAGGAGAACGGGGGTGGAAAGGGAGTTGGGAGAGAGGGTTGATGAAAGAGTATTGGGATTCTTTGGAAATATGGAAAGAATGAGTGAAGAAAGAATAGTAAAATAGGTGTAGAAGGCAAAGTTAGAAGGAGTGAACATGAGGGATCAACCTAGGATGAGATGGATGGATGGGATAAAAGGGGCATTGGGAAAGAGGGGTATGTCTGTTGAGCAAGGATGGGAGAGGACAGAAGATAGGGGTAAATGGAGAATGGTTGTGTATGGATGATACTGTGATGCATGAGGTGGAGTGGGTGAGGGATGTGGAGTGAGGGAGTATGTATGAGAAATAAATTGATGCAGCCTGAAGGGATTTCTCCCTGTCTTCTCCTTTTGTGCATGAGGGGACAGAGAGTGGGGGTTGCCGATTTAATGAAGCGGCCTTGATGTGGATGTGCAGTGTCTTGCGACACTGCTTCTGACCCATGGTAGTGGGCAAGATGCAGGGATGACCCATCATCCAGGAGATGCCAAGATAAGAGGGAGGGAAGAGGGTGGATGGGACTGGAGTATGTTAGGGATGAAATGGGTGGGAGTGGTTTTTATGCCTTTGTTTTTTGACTACCTCCCTTATAAGTGGATTAGCGAAAATACTAGATATAAAGGTAGTGAAGAACCCTCAAAATTAGACTTAATACTTACGACAGAGCCTGAGATTGTCAATGAAATTTATTACAGAACTCCGATAGGCAAGAGTGACCATGTACTAATAGAATTGGAATTGAAAGAACAAATGGATCATAGCAAAAACCATAAACATAGAATAGGAAGACTAATGTACAACAAAACAAATTTTGAGAAACTCAAAATATTCTTTCGTAACGCAAACTGTGAAAAATTCCTAAACGAAGAAACAGGGGTGGAAGAAAAATGGAACATACTAAAAGAAATTTATAATGAGGGAGTGAATAAATATGTACCACAACAAAAAATGGAAAGAACATACATAAAAAGCTGGTACAACAAAAGTTGTAGTGAAGCTAAGGATAAGAGGGACAAAGCTTGGAAGAAATGGAAAAAAATACAAGAAAACAAGCAAATGGCAAAAGTACATCAAACTTAGAAATGAGTATGTAAAAATATGCAGAGATGAAAAGAGAAACTATGAAAAAAAGATAATAGATAAATGCAAGGAAGAACCCAAACTATTTTACAGGAATGTAAATGGAAAACTGAAGAAAAAACAAGAATTAGAAAAACTGCGCCAAGGCAAAAATGAATATACAGAAGAACTGGAAATGGCTGAAATTATTAACAACCATTTCAAATCAGTATTCACAATAGAAAACTCACCTAACTGTAAGGAAATAGTGAGAAAGTTATCCCCCTCAATGAAAGATATAATCGTAACACAAAGGAAATCAGCGACCAAATTAAAACCCTTGATGTTAGAAAATCACATGGTCCGGATAGAATTGCAAATTGGATACTGAAAGAATGAATGGAAGAATTAACAGACAAAATATACAATATAATTAAATTCTCACTTACAGAAGGAAAAGTACCACAGGATTGGAAGAAGGCAAACATTGTACCAATATATAAGGGAGGAAACAAAGAAGACCCATTTAACTACAGACCAGTCTCACTAACAAGCACAGTAGCAAAAATTTGTGAAAAAGTTGTCAAAAATAGATGGGTTAAACATTTGGAAGAAAAAGCTATACTGAATCCAAACCAATTTGGATTCAGACAAGATCATGTACAACAGACTTGATTTGCTTCTATTCAAGACTAATAGACATAATACAAGAGAGAGATGGGTGGGCAGACTGTGCCTTTCTGGACCTACAAAAGGCATTTGATAAGGTACCACATAAAAAACTAATAAAGAAGATTGAGTCAATAGGTGGCATCAAGAGGAAAATTATTGGAATGGATGAAAGACTTCCTGATTGGGAGGAAAATGAGAGTAGTAATTAGAGATAAATTCTCAAACTGGGAAGACGTGGTAAGCGGTGTCCCACAGGGATCAGAACTCAAAAGTGGGAAGTAAAATTTAATATAAAGAAATGTAGTATAATGGAATCTGGAAAAAGTAAAAACAGAATATTGAAAGATTACAAAATTAGTGAAGAGGTGAAAAAAGTAAACTCGGAGAAAGATCTCGGAGTAATGATCAGCAAGGACATGACACCGGATAAGCATATTAATAAAATAGTCGGAGAAACCTACAACTTATTGAGGTCAATTAAAGTGGCATTTACTTATTTGGACGAGGAAATTATAAAGAATTCTAACTACACTAATAAGACCAAAACTTGAGTATGCGGCAACACAATGAACACCCAGTACCAAAAAGAATGTAAAAAAAATGATAAAGAATACAAAGAGCAACAACGAAACTAGCACCAACTCTTTCTGAATTGACATATGAACAAAGACTGTCCAAACTAGAATTACCAACTTTGGAACAAAGAAGGGAAAGAGGACACTTGCTGACTATAGAATAATGAAAGGAATGGAAGTCTTAGATAAGAATGACTTGTTAATATGCGATAATGGTAAAACAAGAGGACACGAAAAGGAACTAAAAAAGGATAGTTACAGAAGAGATCTGAAAAGGAACAGCTTCCCACACAGAGTGATAACAAATTAGACAAAGAAACAGTATGTGCAAACACTGTTCAAGATTTTAGGAAAAAACTTAATGCTGAGAGATACAAAGACGGGTCACCACGAGCATAGCTCTCTTCCCATATAATACAACTAGGTAAATATATATATACAAGCTGCGGGCTTCGCCCTCCCCGGCTTCACCCTCACCGGCTTCACCGGGGGCTTGGCTGCGCAAACAGCGGCCTACGGCCGCAGCTTTCCCCGCTCTATTCCCTCGTTTTCCCCTTCGGCCTCGGCCTCGGGGCGGAACCCCAACACGGGATCCCCAGCACGAAGAAGAACACGAAGTAGAATGCGAAGAAAAACGCGAGGAAGAAGAAGAAGAACGCGAAGAAGAAGAAGAGGAACGCGAAGAAGAAGAAGAAGAAGGCAAAAAAGAAGAATACCACCTGACCCCGACTTACCCAAGCGCTTTTTCAAGAATATTTTTAGGACAAAGTGTCACCGTAATACCACCTGTCCCTGACTTCCACAGCATTATTTAGAAGAATATTTTTATTTAGACATATATATATATATATATATATATATATATATATATATATATATATATATATTCACAAAGAACCCACAGTCAGAATAAAAGGAAACTTAGAAGAAAGTATAACTTCTATATTTTGGCTAATAACTATAGCCCTCTTCCAGTAGAGGGCTATAGCTATTAGCTGAAATATAGAAGTTATACTTTCTCCTAAGTTTCCTTTCATTCTGACTGGATTCTTTGTGATTATAATTTACAAATGTGCCACTACATTTTGTCCAAGTGATATGTATGTATATATATATATATATATATGTATATGTATATGTATATATAAATATATATTTACATATATATATATTTATATATATCTCTGAAAACTATCTCTGCCATTTATTATGGACAATAAAAGGAAACTAATAACCATTTGTAAACAATTCATAAGAGCCCCCTTAGAATATGCCTCCACAGCATGGTTCCCAGGAATCATCAAAGTGACTATAAACAACTTACAAACATTACAGAATGGAGTACTAAGATAAATTACAGGATGCACCAAAACTACCCCTATAAGACACCTTCACAGTGGCGGCGCCAGGGGGGGGGGACTTGGAGGGGCTTTAGCCCCCCCCAAAAAAAATGGCTAGCCCCCCAACTGAAATGAGCAAATTGAAAATTTAAAACACTCATTGAAATAATTTTATTAAGTGGAATTTTTAATTGCCAGGGCTAAAGATTTGTCAGCCATCAGTGCTAGCCCAACCATTAACCCCCTCCCCTTCTGAACTGAGGATAATATACTCGTATGTGTATTATCATATTACTATTAGCCCCCAAAATATTTGCTCAGCCCCCCCTTAGCCTCCCCAACTAAAAATTCCTGGCGCCGCCGCTGCACCTTCATGCAGAAACCAAAATCCTTCCAATAGAGCATCACATAAGAATGACAGGAATGCAGTTCTTTGCCAGTATCTTTAACCGCTTCGATACAAGTAAATTCTTGCAAGCAGCATCAGATGCCTGAGGTACAATGATTGATGTATGCTAATGCTCATGTTATAAAATATAAAGTCACTGCTGTAATACTCATTCTCTTTCATTGAGTAATAAACACAGAAAATGTGATCAAGCCAGTTCACAGAATTTGAGGAGTTGCTCAGCTACAACTACAAAATAAATATAATCAAAACTCCGACACCGGCATCCTCATATACCTACTCGCTCCTCATGATGCCTACATACACATTATTGTATGGAAGAGGTTAATAGGGCACACCTCTTACATTACATCTCATAAGTACCACAAAAAAAAAAAATAAATAAATAAATAAAATAAAATAAGATAAAAAACTGTAGCAGCAGCATACTACTCAACCTCTACCACAACCTGCCATCCAAACCACACAAAATATCCACACACAAACACATTCACACCCAGGTAACTAAACAAGCCCTTCAGGAGAGACCACGTAACTCAGTACTCCAACAGAGAAAGACCTCGCATACCAGACAAGAACAATGCTAGCATGCCATTGCTCAGGTCATCATACATCATTGAGACAATATCAACACAGAATAGGTCTGGCCACAGATTCAAACTGCCCCAGATGCAAGCACTGAAGACACAGAACACCTCATACATGCCTTACAATATCTCCAGACAATGATACAATATCTCTGCTCTAAATGACTTAGGGTCGCAACTGGAGGCTGCTGTCAGTTTATTGAAGGCTGTGAGTCTTTTGCAAGAGAGACCAATGGCAATGCATTGATTGATATATTATTTCCTAATGGAGTTCATATCCTTAAGATATCCAGTTACATAAGGTGTATTATAAATAATTCATCCACCATAAACTTAAAAAATTCTTTACTAGTATATACAGGTAGTTGTCGACTTACGACTGATTGACTTTACGACCACAAGATAGTGCAATAATGTTTAACATTTGATAGAGTAATAGAATTGCAATGTTATGCCTGGCAGTGCAGTACAATTACTCCGCACACCACGAGACACGACTATGATAGTTTTGGCAGGCTGCCGGCAGCGTCAGCATCCCAACCAGCTAAATATTCTTTCATTTTGTTTGTTTGAAGTAAAATGTTTCCTAATTTTGCATTGCATTTTGTATTTTTGTATTTTTATATGTTTTGCAATTAATAGAAATGTAACGGTAAAACTTTTTTGATGCCTATGCTAGTTTATTAATAACAATATGTTCAATACAATATGTAAACGAAAATAATGTGTTTTGAAATAATATTTTTCCTAATTTTGCCTTGCATTTTGTATTTTTATATGTTTTGCAATTAGTAAAATGTAACTGTAAAACTTTTTTTTTTATGCCTAGTCTGTTGTTGATATTAATATGTTCGGTACAGCATTTTGTATTTCTATGTTTTGCGATTAATAAAATGTAACAGTAAACTTTGTTTATGCCTAGTCTGTTGTTGATAACAATATTTTCAGTACAGTACGTAAACAAAACGAATGTGTTTTGAAATGAATTTTTTCCAAATTTTGCCTTGCAATGATTTTAATTTAACCAACAAAAAAGTATTTGTATGTCAAGGATGACAGAACTTTATTCAATATGCATAGGCCTAGGCTATGTTTCCTAACAAAAATTATAAAAAAGTTCATGGATATTAAACAACATAGCTCAAAGATAATAAGATTTTATTCAGTATGCATACGTTTCCTAAAGAAAGCCTGATGGTAAAATAATAAAAAGGTTAAAGAATACAGTATTAAATATCATAGGTCAAAGATGATAGGATTTTATTCAGTATGCTTAGGCCTAGACTATGTTTCCCAAAGAAAATCAGATAGAATTATAAAAAGGTTAAAAAATACTATACAATATAGTTCAAAGATGCTAAGATTATTTCAGTATGCAAAATATAATATACAATATATATATATATATATATATATATAGTAACAAAAATAATATTTAAAGGGTAATATATATATATATATATATATATATAAAGGGTAATATATACTGTATATATATAAAGTCCGTCTTATGTCCAGATCGGCTTACGATCTCTGTCGGAACCGAACTTGGTTGTAAGTCAACGACTACCTGTACAAGGTATGGCATTTACAAAACATTGTTTAATCATGCAGTGAACCCATTTTATAGTATTCTAGCAGTTGAACACGCTGTAAAGTTCTTATACTTTATATTGTATGAGAAAACTTGTGCTCGTATGTAATTTTGTCTTATACTAGAATTCTTTGTGTTATTATTTCAGCATGAAGTCCTTACACAAGGTTTGTTGTCCCTGTGTTGTAAAAGGAGTCCAAACCTTGGCCAGGACTATGCAGTTGAAAGTCCATCTCAAAATCGACCTCTACTGCCCACTCCAGGAAGTTCATATACATATGTAAGATTAATTTTCCTTATTTGTTCGAAGATGCATCAGAGAATCAGGGATTGGTTATGCAAAAATACATAATTTTATTTATTTATTATTATTATTATTTTTTTTTTTTTTTTTTTTTTTTTGCAGACACTGCATTTACCATGTGAGTGCACTGTCTTGAATATAGAACCAATGCAGGTACCTGCAAGAGATGGTCATGTGAGAAAGGCAAAACAGAATCACCTCCCTGTTGTCTGTCCTCAAAAACCATTCAATACTGCATATGAAGTCAGAATTGCAACCTATGGGCTGACACATAGTATTCATATTACATCAAAAATATCTCTATTAAACTCAGTTGTACTTCTTCCACCTTTAAGGAGAGTTGACTGCTCCTGCTCTACTACAAGCTGGTAAAATAGAAACAATCACATAGAAATATAACACAGGTAACAGCCCAAGGACTTTTGCAAGCCACTGTGAGATTGTGGGTTTCCAGTCACTGAAACTCAAGGCAACAGTTATTATTAATATTGTCATCATTATAGAAGTTTTTTAAGTTTTGGAAAGTGGAAACAAGGTGATATAATTTATGATGTAAGCATAGCCCCTAAAAGAGCACATTATTACATGGAGGAAATCCAAAAGTTTTATTTGCATATAATTTTTATTCATTCACAAGCACCAGCTTCACCGCCATGGCTTCACCATGGCCGCTTGGCCTGCGGCGCTGCTTACTTCACAAGCGGGTGCTTCGAGCCCTGCCCTTCAGGGGGCTCAGCCCTTAGGGCAAGCTTGCTTCGCTCGCAGCCAATCCATCATCTCCGTTGCTGTGACCTCAGCATTCTCAGCCAATCAGTCATCTCCGTTGCCGTGACTTCACCACTCTTGGCCAATCAGTTGTTCCCGTTGCTGTGACGGCACCACTCTCTCAGCCAATCAGGTTCTCATGGACTGTTACCAAATCACTGTCACCGGCTAGATCATTTTGTCAAAAATAGACATGTTAATTTTTTATTTATTTATTAATACATTTATTTGTTTTGTATGATTATTTCTTTAGTAATCAAAATTGCACTGTAATATTAATCTGTGCAATGGTTTATCTTTTTGTATGACAGTTCTACTACTGAATAGTTGCAGTTTTTAACCAATATTTAAGATATACAAACTAGCAGTTATGTATATCAGATATTTTCAAATTATCATTTTTTATTATATAAACCTTCCAATTCTTTTGTTTTTAGTTTAATCCTGTGTTTGGATTTCATGAGGAACAGGTGATAATCATCATAAGAGAACTAGTTATGAAATAGAAATCATTACAGTACTGTATAACAGTGGCCATTGTATTACTTGTGATACATTCACCATTACTTTGATTAGTTATGATGTCCATACAGTGGCCATTTGATAATTGTATAAGCAATTAGGAAACTATTATTGCTAATATATAATTGCTTAAAGTAGCTAGTAGCTTGATGACTACTACAAAATCTACACTTTCATGCTATGACTACATTGTTAGTACAGGCACCATAGACATCAACTCAAGGAAGAAATCACTCCCAAGACACACAAAAGTAACACTAGCACGAGTTTCATCAAGCCATCACCCAGCACCAAAACAAAACCAACATAGAATTGGACACCAGTGCTTTGGTGCACTCACCACACAAAAGACAAATATGAAGGTGATCAGGTCATCCTCTAACACTAAAAATGTACCAACACATTGTCTTAGCACTGGACACCAAGTACCCCAGGTGCTGTCATCACACAGAGGACACAATTATGATCAAAATTGCAAACAAAAAGATGAAAAGCAGAAAATTTGTAACAGTGTATGTACCACCAAAAAAACATGTGTGGTTGGACAGCGAACATTCTAAATTACGGGAAGACACAATGATTGTGCTAAATGAGTTACTGAAAGAGAGTGGAAATATAGTAATCATGGGCAATTTTAATGCAAAAGACATAATCTGTGAAGAAATGATAGTTAAAGGGGGAGATGAGCTTTGGAGCAACATTCTACTGGATATGACCATTGAATACACCCTAACACAATGGGTTAAGGAAAATACTAGATATAGAAATAATGAGGAACCATCGAAACTAAATTTAATATTAACTTCTGAACCAGATATTGTGAATAAAATGGAGTATAAAACACCGATTGGAAAGAGTGACCATATACTAATAGCATACATACATATACCAAAGGCTTTTTTCCCCTTACACAGGGGGTAGCCAAAAAGAAAAAGGCATAGAAACCACTCCCACCCATGTTGGGAAAAAGGATTGTGGTACTCCCCAAGGTATAGCTCCTCTTGGGGATCGGTGCCACCTGCGTAGAGCCGGTGGCCAGGGGTGAGACACACCACAACACCCTTCAAATCATACAAAACAAAGCCCTAAAAACAATTACAGGCTGCACAAATACAACACCTACAGACCATTTACACCATGAAACAAAAGTTCTCAAAGTCAAGGACCACCTCGACATGAGAGGCACACAAACACTTGCCGCAGCCACCACAAACACATTACACCCACTACACTACATAGCAGAACACCCACACACACCAAGAAACATTAAAACAACACCCAAAGACCTTTATCACGCACAGATACTCTCTTCTCTTCCTCCACAACCACCAAATACCAGCCTCCAGAAACATATTCATAATCATATCACTCACTGCTCCATTAACACACTAAAAGACAACACACTGCTGCATGCCAGACCCCCTGATATCCACCCTTCTGAATC
The DNA here is from genome assembly GCF_046742065.1 of Oratosquilla oratoria. NCBI lineage: Eukaryota > Metazoa > Arthropoda > Malacostraca > Stomatopoda > Squillidae > Oratosquilla > Oratosquilla oratoria. The sequence continues at coordinate 135,704,875 of NC_134777.1, forward strand.
CTCTCTCCCACGAAAGGACAGAGTCCACTTGGCCAGACTGCGGTGCGGTCACCACCCAACACTTCTAAGCTACCAGAAGAGGCTGGATGACCGCATTGTGAACAGCTGCCCAGGATGTAACATTTCACCCCATACCATACAACACATAATGGAAGACTGCATTATACACAATCATGCACGCAAACAACACAACATACGCTCTATAAAGGATTTGTGGGAAAACCCAGTTTCGGCTATGGCATTCCTTGGGGAGATGGGACTGCTCGGACAGACAGTCTAGGGAACGACAACAACAACAACAACAACAACTCCCACCCATTCCACTTCCTATATACTCCACTCTCCCACCCTCCTCCCTCCCTCTTACCTTAGCACCTCCTGGATGACGGGTCATCCCTGCATCCTGTCCACTGCCCTGAGTCAGAAGCAGTGTTGCAAGACACAGCACATCCACAGCAAGGCCGCTTCATAAATTTGGTGACCCCCTCTCCGTCCCCTCATGCAGAAAAGGAGAAGATGGGGAGAAATCCCTTAGGGCTGTATCAAAATTTTACTCATACATATTTCATCACCCCACATCCCCCACCCATCCCCCCTCATGCATCACAACATCATCTATACACAACCCTTCTCCATTCACCCCTGTCTTCTGTCCTCTCCCATCCTTCCTCCACAGACATTCCTCTCTTTTGTAATGCCCCTTTCACCCCATCCATCCATCTCATCTTAGGACGCCCCCTCATATTCACTCCTTCTACCTCCGCCTTCCACACTTCTTTTACTAATCTTTCTTCACTCATTCTTTCCATGTGTCCAAACCATCCCAGTACTCTTTCATCAACCCTATTTCCCAGCTCTCTTTCCACCCCTCTTCTCCTCACCTCATTTCTCATTCTATCTAGCCTAGTAACCCCTATCATACTTCTCAGACATTTCATCTCAAACTCCTTCGCTCTACCTCTCTTATGTTCCATGTTTCTGCCCTGTACAATGCTCTTGGCACAATCACTCATTCATATAACCTCCTCTTAGCATCCATTCCCAGATGTCTATTTCTCATTACACTTTTTAATCCACCAAGGCATTTACTTGCTTCTCTCAATCTACATTCTACCTCCACCCCCACTCCTCCCTTTCCTGCCACATTTGCACCCAAGTATCTAAAACTATCCACTTCCTCCAGTCTTTCATCCTTTATACTCACTTCCATCCTGCTGTCACTCTCCCCTTGTACATCTCATCACCTTCCTTTTACCCACATTTATCTCCAGCTTCCTTCTTTCACCTTCTCAAACTCTCTCACTAACTTCCTCAGTCCCTCCTCTGATCCTGCTACAAGCGCAGTGTCGTCAGCAAACAACAACTGGCTCACCTCCCACTTTTCTCCATTTTCTCCATCTCCAACCCATGACCCACTACCCTTGCATTCACCTCTTGCACCACCCCATCCATGTAAAGATTGAATAGCCAGGGCAATCTAACACATCCCTGACAAAGTCCCACTTTTACCTCAAACCATTCACTCCATTTCTAATCCTAACACGACCTCTACTACTCTCGTAAAAACTCTTGACTGCTCTTAACAGCTTTCCCCCTATCCCATATATCTGCAGTACCTCCCACAGTGCCTTTCTGTCTACCCTGTCATAAGCCTTTTCCAGATCTATAAAAGCCAAAAAAAATCCTTACTTTTTCCCATAGCTTTCTGACATATGTCTTACCACAAAAATCTGATCTACACAACCCCTACCTGTCCTAAACCCACACTGTTCCTCAAATTAGAAACTGAAGGAGGAATATTAGAAACTGAAGGAGGAATACAGGGCAAACTGCTTAAATGGATGGAAGACTTTTTGCAAGAAAGAAAAATGAGAGTAGTGATAAGAGACAAACACTCAAAATGGGATGAAGTAATAAGCGGTGTTCCACAAGGAACAGTTCTGGCCCCAATAATGTGTGGTAATTGTTGTTACGGGAATGGCATTGTTTACCTTGAGCTACGGCAATTTCCCAAAAGCTTGTTTAATTTTCGAATCTGGAATCTTTCCTGTAACTTCGTACCACACTATCGTAATTTTAATTAATATATTATTATACTCTCCTCCCTCTTTATTATTTATTTAACCCTATGTTGTAATTTGATTAACAAATTGGGAACTTGAGAACTTACTTGAAGTGTCAGTTGTCCCATGGCTTCGAAACCGTTTTTGAAGGCTCATTAGAACTCCAGCCGAACAAGACTAAGTTTTAGTCCCTGAACGCCAGACTAGCTTCAACCCTGGTACCAGTGACAAGCTTTAACCCTGTCACCAGAAGGACAATAAAACCTCGGCAAGGATCTACAGCCATCGAAGCCTCAAGCTTGTATTCATTTCTAACAATTTGTTAGAGAACTCAAACAGGTAAGTTCTCTAACATTCTCTGTATTGTTCAATTAATTACAACAAATGTTTGCTATATATATTAATGATATGGATGAAGAAATTGAAAGTTATATGAGCTTCTTTGCAGATGATGCAAAACTATTAAAAAAAGTGAACACGGAAGAAGATTGTGAGTCACTACAGAGTGATCTAAATAAAGTATGGGAATGGAGTAGGAAGTGGGAGATGGAGTTCGACACTAAAAAGTGTATAATGGAATTTGGAAAAAACAAAAACAGAATAACAGGATCATATAAATTGGGAGAAGAAGGAATAAAAAATGTAGAAAATGAGAAGGACCTGGGAGTCATTGTTATGAATAATATGTCACCTGAGAAACATATAAGATTTTTGGAGAAACTTATAATTTAATAAGAACAATCAAAGTGGCATTTACATACCTGGATGAAGAAATGGTGAAGAAAATTCCAATCACTGATAAGACCAAGATTGGAATATGCAGCAACGATGTGGTCACCAAATACAAAAAAATGTATAAAAAGAATTGAAAGAATACAAAGAGCAATTACAAAATTGGCACCAACACTCTCAAAACATATGAAGAGAGACTAGCAAAACTTGAACTACAGACACTAGAGCAAAGAAGAGAGAGAGGAGATTTGATAGCTATTTACAGAATCATGAAAGGCATAGAAATTATTGATAGAGAGAATCTTATAAAATGGGATGCTAGAAATACAAGAGGGCACGGAAAGAAAATCAAGAAAGACAGCTATAGAAGAGATCTGAAAAAGAACAGCTTTCCTCACAGAGTAATAGACAGTTGGAACAAGTTAGATGAGAAAGTGGTGTGTGCAAAAACAATACATGAATTTAAAAATAGTTTAGATAAAATGAGATATGAAGACGGGACACCACGAGCATAGCTCCCCTTCCCGTAAAATACAACTAGGTAAATACCAATTACTCCCTCTGTTCCTCTCCTAATCCTCTCAATCAAGACCCTCCCATAAGCCTTCCCAACTACACTCAACAAGCTGTTCCCTTTGAAACTACTACACTCACACTAGTCCCTCTTTCCCTTGTAAAGCAGAACTATACAGGCACTCCTCCAGTCCTCCAGCACTCTACCCTCTCTTAAACAAACATTAAATAACCTCACCAGCCAGTCCACCATAACTGTACCTCCTTTCTTCAGACATTCTGCATGGCATCCATCCAACCCAAGTGCCTTACCTGCTCTCATCATCTTAACAGCTGCTTTCACTTCATCCTTCCCTATTTCTCCTTCATTTTCCTCACTCATCACTCTCATTTTCTTAGCACTTCCCACTGCAACTACCTTTCCCTCCCTATTCTCCTTCACATTTAGCAACTCCCTAAAATACTCTGCCCACCTTCCTTTCACTGCCTTCTCTTCCATTATCATCTCTCCATCTGCACCTTTTACCTTTTCTTCTCTACTTGATTCGCCTCCTCTTCCTCTTTTAATTTTCTTCCAAAACATCTTTTTATTACTTTCAAAATTTTCTGTCATACTCTTACCCCATTTTACATCTCTCCTCTTTGCTTCCTTTACCTTATGCTTAACTTCCCTTCTCCTTACTTTGTATCTCTCATACGATTCCCTTGACCTAATTTGTAGCCAATCTATGAATACCTGCTTCTTATATACAAATAGAGTTTGAATTAAAAGAACAGAACAATGTAGATAGGAATGACAAACATAGTGAAGGAAGGTTAATGTACAACAAAACGGACTTTGTAAAACTAAGAAAAAAAAATCCAAAACACAAACTGGGATAAATTCTCTAAAGAGGAAACAAAGAATGAAGACAAATGGAACATATTCAAAGAAAAGTACAAGGAAGGAATTAACAAATATGTACCAAAAAAGAAACAAAAAGAGATCTACATGAAGTGTTGGTTTAACAAAAGGTGTAATGAGGCTAGAGACAGGAGAGACAAAGCCTGGAAAAAAATGAAAAAAAGATCAAAAAACATCCAAATGGCAAACATATATAAATCTTAGTAACGAATGTGTGAATATACACAGGAAAGAAAAAATAAATTATGAAAAAGATATTATAGACAAATGTAAGGATCAACCTAAACTCTTTTACAGATATATAAATGAAAAACTAAAGGATAAACATGAAATAGTGAAATTGCATGAAAGAGATAAAGAATATGTAGATGACATAGAGATGGCAGAAGTTATGATCAGACATTTTAGGTCTGTTTTTACACTTGAGAGCTCACAATCTTGGGAAGATGGACAAGAAAGATCACCCACGATGAAAGAAATAAAGGTAACACAAAAAGAAATAAGAGACCAGATAAAAAACCTAGATGTCAGGAAATCGCATGGACCAGATGGAATCGCAAATTGGATACTGAAAGAGTATATAGACGAACTGACAGATAAACTATACAAGATAATTGACTTCTCACTCAAAGAGGGAAAGGTGCCGCAAGGTTGGAAAGATGCAAGCATAGCATCAATATATAAAGGAGGAAATAGGGAAGATCCTACAAACTTCAGACCAGTATCCCTTACAAGCACAGTAGCAAAAATATGCGTAAAGGTCATCAGAAACAAATGGATCAAACACTTGGAAGAAAATAAAATAATAAACCCCAAACAATTTGGCTTTAGAAGTGGAAGATTGTGCACCACAAACCTTATCTGCTTTTACTTGAGATTAATTGAGATAATACAAGAAAGAGATGGATGGGCAGATTGTGCCTTCTTGGATTTGCAGAAGGCATTCAATAAAGTACCACATAAAAGATTAATAACAAAAATTGAAATAATAGGAGGAATACAAGGTAAACTGCTTGAATGGATGAAGGATTTCTTAACTGGGAGAAAAATGAGAGTGGGACTTAGACAAAAACACGAACTGGGAAGATGTGAAAAGTGGCATCCCACAAGGCTCTGTATTGGCTCCTTTAATGTTTGCCATATATATAAATAATATGGATGAGGTAGTAAATTGTTACATGAACTTCTTTGCTGATGATGCCAAATTACTCAAGAGAGTAAGAACAGAAGAAGATTGCAGATTGCTGCAAGATGACTTAGACAAAATATGGGAATGGAGTCAGAGATGTGAGATGAACTTCAACATTAAAAGATGTAGCATAATGGAATTTGGAAAAAGTAAAAACAGAGTATAGGGACAGTACAAAATTGGAAACAAAGAAGTAAAAAAAGTTGATTCAGAAAGGGACCAAGGAGTAATTAACTCAAGCGACTTGACACGTGATAAATATGTCAATAAATCATTTAGAGAGACTTATAACTTATTGAGATCAATGAAAGATGGCTTCGACTACATAGATGAGGAGATGGTTAAAAAAAATAGTCATACATATACATACATATACCAAGGCTTTTTCCCCCTTACAAGGGGGGTAGCCAAAAAGAAAAAGGCATAAAATCATTCCCACCCATTCCATCCCTGAATACACTCCACACCCCTCCACCCTTCCTCTTATCTTAGCACCTCCTGAATGATGGGTCATCCCTGCACCTTGTCCACTGCCCTGGGTCAGAAGCAGTGTCGCAAGACACAGCACATCCACAGCAAGGCCGCTTCATTAAATCGGCGACCCCCCCTCTCCGTCCCCCCATTGCATAAAATGAGAAGGCGGGGAGAAATCCCTTCGGGCTGCGTCAAATTTTGCTCACACATACTACCTCACCCCCCATCCACCCGCCCATTCCACCTCATGCTATCACAACATCATCCATATATAACCATTCTCCATTCACTCCTGTCTTCTGTCCTCTCCCGTCCTTCCTCAATAGTCATTACACCGATAAGGCCTAAACTAGAATATGCTGCAACTCTATGGGCACCTAGCACAAGAACATAAGAAAATTAGAAAGAATCCAAAGAACAGCAACTAAAATGGCACCTACACTGCCAAATCTGACATACGAACAAAGATTGGAGAAATTACATCTGTCAAAGCTGGAACAGAGAAGAGAAAGAGGCAATTTTTTTTTACCAATTTCAGAATCATGAAAGGGATGGAAATTCTCTATAGAGATGACTTATTAAAGTGGGACAGTAAAGAAACAAGAGGACACGAAAAGAAACTAAAGAAAGACAGTTACAGAGGAGACCTGAAAAAAATAGCTTCCCACACAGAGTGATTGATGTCTAGAACAAACTGAATGGAGAAACATTGAATGCCAAAACTATACACAAGTTTAAGAATAAACTGGATGTAGAGAAATACAAAAATGGGTCACTACAAGTATAGCTCTCATCCTGTAAAATACAACTAGGTAAATACAAAACACATTATCTTAGATTGCTTTGCAATCTCTACAGATAACTCCACAAAATTTTAATGAATCTATAAGCCAACCTGATGGTTATAGCTGGACTCCTCAGCACTACTGAGATCTGAGAGATCTGAGGCAGTTGATTTATTGCATTTTGTTTATGATCATTATATGAAGGCCTGCATATTGTAGTAAACCCTACCTAAGTTAGATTAATTGGGGGGACACTAATCCAAGATATTAAAGAATATGAGTTTTCAAGGGGAAAATTGTTGCTGTGTGCCTGGGTATCTGAATTAAAAAACTGGAACCAAGTTTGCTCTTTTATTGAGAGCTTCAAGCAAAACGTAAACAACCCAAGATTGACGTCATCGTATAAGTACCTGAACAAAAACAAAAGACGTCTACATAGGATCCAAACATATAAACAATACCAACAGATGCTACAGAGCATCAAAGCACATTATAGAGCATTCAACATATGAGAATCACATGGTATGAAGGGAACCCACAGCACAAGTACACAATTCTTATACATCAACATAAAGTCTATTGTAAAATAAGAATAATGCAATAATACAATTAATCTCAATTTACCATATCCCTTTTCCCTTATTGAAAAAGGAGTATCAATAGAAACATAACTGAAACATTAATCTTCATAATGAAGACATTACAACACCAGAATTAGAGATTCAATCTATCAGGTGGTTTCACAACTCTGCTAGATCTTCTAACAGGTTGTGGACTTGGTACATTAACAGCACTATCAAAATTATCAACATTTACAGAAGAATTTCCATCTGCCTTATCAATTACTTCTGAACTATCAGGACAGTGTCCTTGACCTGAAGGAGACATAGGCACAAAAGGTTTACTGCTACACGAGTTATCTTTAGGTACAGTGTCATTACTGGGAACAGTTGGTGTATATCTAGGCATTAGTTGATCAGAATGTCTTTTCCAAAAAATGTTACCAAAATCCTTTAACATAACCTTGTAATTCCTTACACCTAGAACTTCAATTACTTTCCCTTCCAACCATGAATGACCTTTGCCATAATTCTTTACAAAAACAGCATCATCAATCTTATATTCTGACTTCTCAAACTTACACTCATTTTTTCCAAAACCATTTCCTTCTTATTTTGTGGTTTAATTTTCTCAATAATACCTCTGAAGTTTCTGTTAAACATTAGCTCAGCTGGAGCTTTACCTGTGGAACAATGGATTGAACGTCTAAAATTGTATAAAAATCTACAGACTGGTTCGTATATCACATTCCTTAAATTTACTTAATCCTTCCTTGAAAGTTTTTACAGCCCTCTCAGCTAAACCATTAGATGATGGGTTATAAGGGGCAGGAGTCATATGTTTAATTCCATTTTTTTTAAAGAAAGTCTCCATTTCCTCAGATACAAAAGATGAAGCATTATCTGAAACCACAATGTCAGGTAACCCAAAATTACAAAAAGTTTTTCTCAGCATAGAAATTGTTACTGTAGATGTTGTAGACTTTGTTACATGAACATCCATAAATTTAGAGTGTGAATCTACAATCACTAAGAAATAATTTTCATTGATTGGACCTGCATAGTCCATATGGAGTCTACACCAAGACTTACCCATCTCAGGCCAAGATAAGGTAACTTCCTGAGGACCTTGAAAATTTTTAAAACAAATTGAACAGGCTTTAGTAACCTCTGATATATCTTGGTCTTAGGCCCCCATATCCAATTCCTGGCTTCAGCCTTCATAGCGCTGATACCATTATGGCCTACATGCAGCTGTGAAAGTACACTACCTCTTAACTCAGCTGGTATAACAACTCTATTCCTAAATAGTAACACATCTTCATATATACTTAAATCTGCTTTAACTGCTGCATATTCAGAAATAACAGGATCAGATACCCAACCAAATTTAACACACTGAAACACTTTACTCAAAACAGGGTCACTCTTTGTCATAACCTTAACCCTTTCAGAGGAAATATTTTGATCTTCCAAATTTTCAACTAAATTCACATATTCAGCAGGTGTATGTGAGTCTAAAACAGAATCTGACACAGGCAAATGACTCAGGGCATCTGCCACAACATTTTCTTTGCCAGACTTAAAACATAAATTGTAATCATACTGGGATAACAATAATGTCCAACGCTGTACTCTTGCGTTTGCATTGACAGGAATCTGTTTATCTTTACCAAATAAACCAAGTAGAGGTTTGTGATCTGTACGGATCACAAACTTACGGCCAAGCAAAAAATACTTAAACTTAGTTACAGCATACACTAATGCTAGAGCTTCTTTGTCCAACTGAGAATAATTTCGCTCAGCGGCAGACAGCTTTTTACTTGCAAAGTAAACTGGTCGTGAACAACCATTAATTTCTTGTATTAACACACATCCTACTCCAACTGGTGAAGCATCTACCTCAACAATAACATCATGCTCACCATCAAAATTGGCAAGTAAATCAGATTTGGCTAACTCTTCCTTAACAGTAATAAATGCATTTGCTTCAACAGAAGACCACTTAAATTTTGCATCTTTCTTCAGTAAATCATACAGTGGTGCTGATATACTTGAAAAATTTCTCACAAACCGACAATAATAAATTACTAGACCCAAAATTGATTGAACTTCACCTACCGACCTTGGTATAGGTGCTTCTAAAATAGCAGCAAGTTTCCTTGGTGAAGGTTTTATGCCATCACCTGATATGACATAGCCTAAGTATTCTAAGGAGCTGGTATTCAGAACAGTGTTCTTTTTGTTAATAGCAACATTATGTTTCTGAAAAACCTTCAACACTTTATCTAATCTCTTATCATGCTCCTCTTCAGTCTCACCACCAACAAACATATCATCCAAGAAGGCAACTACTCCATCTATATTCATCAATAACTGGGATATCAATCTTTGGAAGATGGCAGGAGATGATGCAAGTCTAAAGGGTAATCTTTTATATTTAAAAAGACCTTTATGAGTATTAACTAACAATTCTTGACTTTCATCATCTACTGGCACCTGTAAATAAGCACCTTTAAATCTATTTTTGAAAATATCTTGCTTTTACCAACAGCAAGGATTTCATCAACTTTAGGCAGAGGGTACTGGTCACATGAAATATTTTTGTTTAATTCCTTGAAATCTACACAAATACGCATTGACTTTTTGTCAGCTTTTAACACTGGTACAATTGGAGCTGCCCAAGTACTAGAATGTACTGGTTCAATGATATTGTTATCAACTAACTCATCTAAAGCATCTTCTACTATTTTTCTGTAGTGGTAGGGTACAGGCCTTGCTTTTTTCCAACTAGGCACAGCACCGCTCTTTAGGTGTACCTTTGCTACAACACATGAAATTGGCAATCTAGAATCAGCTGAAAAATTATCTAATTGTACCTTGGAATCCAAAACATTAACACCTTCCTCTATACCAATTTTAGGCATTAAATCTCTTCCACATAAGTTTGAGTTATTAGACTCAACTACATACAAACTTTGAAATACATTGTGACCATTATAAAACATATGTGCATAAACCTTACACAAAACATGCAATTCATTATTACCATAAGCCTTTAAAATTTTATCACTAGGCTCCACAGTTAAATTCAATTTCTTAACCCAATGCAAGGTTAGGGTAGACACACTGGCTCCACAGTCAATCTCATAAGGCACATTATGACCTTCAATAATAATATCAACCTTATTTCTCACTGGCAAAACCTTACCTACAACACTGTATTTACCTAGTTGTATTTTGCGGGAAGGGGAGCTATGCTCGTGATGTCCCGCCATTGTATCTCGCAGTGTCTAGTTTGTTTTTAAACTCATGAATGGTTTTTGCGCATACTATTTCATTATCCAGTTTGTTCCAAGTGTCAAAAACTCTATGTGGAAAACTGTTTTTCTTCAGTTCTCTTCTATAGCTATGTTTTTTTATTTTCTTTCCATGTCCTCTTGTGTTTCTTTTGTCCCAGTTAAGTAAGTTCTCTCTATCAAGTATCTCTGTGCCTTTCATGATTCTGTAGATGGTCAATAGGTCACCTCTCTTCTTTGCTCCAGTGTCAGTAACTCCAGTTTAGCCAATCTCTCCTCGTATGATAGGTTTGCAAGTGCAGGTGCCATTTTTGTAGCTGCTCTTTGGATTCTTTCTATTTTCTTTATATTCTTTTTGGTACTGGGGGACCACAATGTCGCTGCATACTCTAATCTAGGCCTTATCAATGTAACCAATATTTTTTTTATCATGTCTTTGTCCAAGTATGTAAATGCCACTTTTATTGATCTTAGCAAGTTGTAAGTCTCCCCGACAATTTTGTTAATCTGTATATCATAGGACAAGTCGTTCGTGATAATTACACCCAAATCTTTTTCGGATCTTACTTTCTTTACTTCCTTGGTTCCAATTGTATATTTTCCTGATATTCTGTTTTTGCTTTTTCCAAACTCCATTATGCTACACTTCCCATTTCTGACTCCAGTTCCATACCCTATTTAGGTCTTCTTGCAGTGCTTCACAGTCCTCATCAGTTTCTACTTTCCTTAACAGTTTGGCGTCATCAGCAAAGAAGCTCATGTAGCAGTTCACGTCCTCGTCCATGTCATTCATATAGATAGCAAACATTATTGGAGCCAGTACAGATCCTTGCGGTACTCCACTGATCACCTCTTTCCAATCTGAATATTTTTCTCTGAGCACTACTCTCATCTTTCTACCAGTCAGAAAGTCCTCCATCCATTTTAGTAGGTTTCCTTGTATTCCTCCTATGTGTTCCAGTTTTTTTTAGTAATTTTCTGTGTGGTACTTTGTCAAAGGCTTTTTGCAAGTCTAGGAATGCACAATCAGCCCATCCATATCTTTCTTGCACTATGTCTATTAGTCTTGAGTAAAAGCATATTAAGTTTGTGGTGCATGATCTTCCTTGTCTGAACCCGAATTGTCTTGGGTTTAATATGTTGTTGTCTTCCAGATGTTTTACCCATCTATTCTTGATTATTTTCTCACAAATTTTGGCTATAGTGCTTGTTAGTGATACTGGCCTATAGTTGGTGGGTTCTTCCTTGTTTCCTCCTTTATATAGTGGTACAATGTTAGCATTTTTCCAGTCCTTGGGTTCCTTCTTTGAGTGAGCTGTTTATTAAGATGTGTATTTTGTCTATTAGTTCTACTTTGCACTCCTTTAGAATCCAATTTGCAATACCATCCGGGCCATGTGATTTTCTGACGTCCAGTCTTGATAGATGTTCTGATATTTCTTTTAGTGATGTTGTAAACTCACTCATGTGGGGAGATTGCTTGTTATTATCTATATCCCAATTTTGTATTTTCTCTCTGGTGAAGACAGATTTAAAGTGATTGTTCATGACTTCGGCCATCTCTAAATCTTCTGTGTATTCTATATTTCCTTGGCATAGTTTCACCATTTCCTGTTTGGTTTTAAGTTTACCATTCACATACCGATAGAATAGCTTGGGTTGATCTTTGCATTTGTCTATAATGTCCTTCTCATGGTTCCTTTTTTCCTCTCTTCTCACATTAACATACTCATTTCTACAGTTTATATAAATTTGCCATTTGCTTTGTTTTTTGTCTTTTCTCCACTTTTTCCAAGCTTTGTCCCTTCTGTCTTTTGCCTCACTGCATCTTTTGTTGAACCAACATTTAATGCACTCACTCTCTCGCTTTTGTCTTGGTACATGCCTGTTTACCCCTTCATTGTAATTATCCATCAATATATTCCATTTCTCTTCCACTGTTGTCTCTTCCCTATAAAAATTTTCCCAGTTTGCAGGTTCATGTGAAAAATTAACACTAACCACTTCTGGAAGGCTAGGTCTATCCATTAAATGTAACAACTGGTTATCATCACTACCAGTATCTCTCTCTTCCTGAGAAATTTCCTCGAAAACCATATTAGTTTTCTTTTTATCAAACCTCTTATTTTTGTTCAATTTTCCAAAAGATCCTTTCTGGGCACTGCTATCACTAGGCTTACCTTGAGAACCTGTGTATTTACCAGAAAAAGTCTTATCAAAACGGCACATTCTTTTGAGGGGTCCCTTCGTGTTACATACTGTGCATTTTAAGTGCGTAAACCGACAGTTCTCACTTTTGTGTGGATACCCACAATGCTTACAACTTTCTTTTTTCTGACTATTGAAAAATTCAGAACTAACCCCCACTTCACTTCAGTAGTCGGGAGCTTTTCCCCAACAAAAGCTTTTTCCAAATTTAAAATTTTCTCTAAAGTGTCCGTGGAAGACATGGTTTGTAAATCTAAATTCTCAGCGACTAAGTTTGGGAAATACACTTCAGTATCTACAACCATAAATAATTGGTCTCTCACTTGTGCATCAAATAAAGTACCAAAACTACAATCCTTGGCTAGATTTTTCAAGTCGGCATACAAATCTCTTAAACTCTCATCAGATTTTTTCTTTCTCTTCTGAAATCTGATTAAACTCCGATGATAGCTCGGTTTAACCTTGTAATGTGATTCTAAAAGCTTCACTAACTTGCTATGATTTTTTTATATGAGGTGAATCAGGTGAACTCAGGGAGGCTAAGGTACTATAAGTTTCACTTCCTAACGAAACTAATAAAGAATTTTTCTTCTTGTCGTCATCAGTGATTCCATTATGTGCAAAATGAGCCTGCAACATGCTTAGCCAAATCTCCCATCTTATTTTATTGGGGTCAAAACAGTCAATATTACCTGAGGTATTCGCCATTGTACATGAATTGTAGTAAAATCTTGTTTAATCCTTGTGAAACAAATGACTGGTAGCCTGCTAAACCAAGGCTATCTGTAAATCGGTAGTCGTGGCATGGGTGCACATGATAGCAGGATGGGCGAGAAAAAATATCTTCATCCTTGTATATTTCCACCATTTCCATCTTTCAAAACAAAACTGGTCCATCCAAAAACAAATCCTCAGATCCTCGTCGCCACTGTTGCTGTGTGGCTGGGTATCTGAATTAAAAAACTGGAACCAAGTTTGCTCTTTTATTGAGAGTTTCAAGCAAAACGTAAACAAGCCAAGATTGACGTCATCGTATAAGTACCTAAACAAAAACAAAAGACATCTACATAGGATCCAAACATATAAACAATACCAACAGATGCTACAGAGCATCAAGAGGCTGGACGACCGTGTTGTGAACAGCTGCCCAGGATGTAACACTTCACCCCATACCATACAACACATAATGGAAGACTGCATTATACACAATCATGCACACAAACAACACAACATACACTCTATAAAGGATTTGTGGGAAAACCCAGTTTCGGCTGTGGCCTTCCTTGGGGAGACGGGACTGCTCGGACAGACAGTCTAGGGAACGACAACAACAACAACAACAGAGCATCAAAGCACATTATAGAGCATTCAACATATGAGAATCACATGGTATGAAGGGAACCCACAGCACAAGTACAGCACAAGTACACAATTCTTATACATCAACACAAAGTCTATTGTAAAATAAGAATAATGCAATAATACAATTAATCTCAATTTACCACAAAAATCAAAGAAGAAAGTTGAAATCCTGCCACATTTCAGACTCAAAATAGCTAAGAATGGCATTGTACACCTTTTATTCCACACTAACATATGAGCAAAGACTATCCAAACTGAACCTACCAACTCTTGAACAAAGAAGAGAAAGAGGAGATTTGCTGACTACAGAATATTGAAAGGAATTAAATTTTTAGACAGGAACGACCTGTTAGTGTGGGACAACAGTAAAACGAGAGGACACGGAAAAAAACTGAAAAAAGATAGTTATAGAAAAAACTTGAAAAGGAACAGTTTCCCACACAGAGCGATTAATACATGGAACAAATTAGACAACAAAACAGTATGTGCAAACACTATACTGTACAAGATTTTAAGATAAAGCTTGATGCGGAGAGATACAAAGACGGGTCACCATGAGCATAGCTCCCCTCCCGTATATTACAACTAGGTAAATACACTAAATGACCAAAAATGGCATTATACACTGTACAATGAAATTCGATGTCTATCCGAGTGTCTAACTTCTTCCATACATCTTAAGGGGACAATCCAAGATATCAGGTGTCTATCCAAGATATCTAACATTGTGTGTATACCATAGAGTAATAAGCCAACTGTTATGCTTGCCTCAAATCATTCAAAAAATTCTGATACACGAGCAAATTTTAGGTAAACATTTCAAAAGAATCTCTGTGATGGTGGCAACACTCAAACAAAGTTATACAACTATTTTGTTTCAATTTTTTTTATACAGCATAAAATAGATCAAATATTGGCAACCTCTGGCATCTCCATTGCATAAAAAAACAGTCTGTAAATTGAAATAGCATCAACATTACTATAGCTATTTCGTTTTTTGCTATGGAATTGTGTTTATGGAGATATTTGGTAATTCCTCAAACCTGCATACCCCACAAAGACAGTGGACAGGGCATCAATACTCTTGAAAAGGTCAAAGCAAGGAGATGTTGCTCCTGGCACTCTCACCGTATGCTACAATTTTGATTCCTTGCCTTGTATTGTTGCTGTGATCATGGAAAAATTAACAAGAAACAAGAGAGTGAAGCGGCAGAATATAGAGAGGGCCCATGAGTGCCTGAAATAGAAAAAGAAGGAAAAAGAAAGAGAAGAAAAGCAGCACAGCAGCACCCAGCACTCCGCAAACATCTACTAGCCACACCCACCTTACACCACCACCACCCATCCCACACCATTCACCCTCACCTCACACCTCATCAACAAAGAAGAGGAAATTAGAGTTTTGCTATACATTGCAACCATCAAACGAGTGGTTGTGAAAAACAGTCATGAAAATTTAAATCCCCCATCCTGTAAAGTTTATGTTTTTGTACTTTCTGTTGTAATATCTTCGGTTGTTCTTTATGGATTTTTGTAATTTTTGTTTCATTTGAAAGGAAACATCATGCTCTTTATTTTCTATAGTAAAAATAAAATATTTTTTTTTCTTCTTTTTTATGAAACCTGAATTTTTGCAGCATTTTTTAATTATTCAGAGAAATAAATTAATAAAAAGAAAAAATAAATAAATCAGAGGTAATAGTTTGATAAAATGTATTCAATAATTTTTTTTCTCCAGACTCTAACCTTTCATTTCATACCAAGCTGAATGATGTGGAAGGATTTTCCATTAAGTAATTAGAGCTTCACTAGAGCTCACTATATTTTCACTAAATCTTCACTATGCCTTATATATACATGGGAGTAACACAATACCCTGAGGAATTATACACTAATGGAAGGGGTAATTATACCTAAGTTCATTAAATACATATTTGAAAATTTAATTTCACGTACTCTATAAAGCGATGCGACACTCCCTTAAATATATATACAGCACTAAAGGCCAAGGAATGCAATCACCTTCACTCATCCCACTTCCATCCATCACCCATTTGTTTTCAGCTCCTCATTGATGAAGGATCATCCAAGTCCTTCGCCTAGTATTAGTAATAACAGTGATAATGATACATATACCAAAAGGTTTTTTCCCCTTACAAGGGAGGTAACCAAAAACCAAAGGCATAAAAACCATTCCCACCCATTCCATCGCTAATACACTCCACTCCCCTCCACCCTCTACCCTCCCTCTTATCTTGGCACCTCCTGGATGACGGGCCATCCCTGTATCTTGTCCACTGCCCTGGGTCAGAAGCAGTGTCGCAAGACACAGCACATCCACAGCAAGGCTGCTTCATTAAATTGGTGACCCCCCCCCCTCTCTATCCCCTCATGCTGAAAAGATGGAGAGAAATCCCTTTGGGGTGTGTCAAATTTTTCTCATACATACTACCTCACCCCTCGCCCCCACCCATTCCACCTCATGCATCACAACGTCATCCATATACAACCATTTCCCATTCACCCCTGTCTTCTGTCCTCTCTGGTCCTTCCTCAACAGATATTCCCCACTTCCCCAAAGCCCCTTTCACCCCATCCATCCATCTCATCCGAGGTTGCCCCCTCATGTTCACTCCTTCCACATGTGTCTTCCATACCTCTTTTACTAATCTTTCTTCACTCATTCTTTCCATGTGTCCAAACCATCCCAATATTCTTTCATCTATGTTTCTGCCCCATACAGTGCTGTTGGCACAATCACTCCTTCATACAATCTCTTCATAGCATCCATTCCCAAATGTCTATTTCTCATCACACTTTTTAATCCCCCAAGGCATTTACTCGCTTCTCTCAATCTACATTCTTCCTCCACCTCCACTCCTCCCTTTCCTGCCACATTCGCACCCAATTATCTAAACCTATCCACTTCCAGTCACTCTCCCTTAATGCTCACTTCCAATCTGCTGCCACTTTCACCCCTGGTGGTGGACTGGCTGGTGAGATTGTTTAATGTTTGTTTGAGAGAGGGTAGAGTGCCGGAGGACTGGAGGAGTGCCTGTATAGTTCCGCTTTACAAGGGAAAGGGGGACAAGTGTGAGTCTAGTAGTTTCAGAGGGATCAGCTTGTTGAGTGTAGTTGGGAAGGCTTATGGGAGGATCTTGACTGAGAGGATTACGAAAGGAACAGAGGGAGTAATTGGTGAGGAACAGTGTGGGTTTAGGACAGGTAGGGGTTGTATAGATCAGATCTTTGTGGTAAGACAGATATGTGAGAAAGCTACAGGAAAAGGTAAGGATGTTTTTTGGGCTATTATGGATCTGGAAAAGCCTTATGACAGGGTAGACAGAAAGGCACTGTGGGAGGTACTGCAGATATATGGGATAGGAGGAAAGCTGTTAAGAGCAGTCAAGAGTTTTTATAGCATTAGAAATGGAGAGAATGAATGGTTTGGGGTAGAGGTGGGACTTTGTCAGGGATGTTATGTCGCCCTGGCTGTTCAATCTTTACATGGATTGGGTGGTGCGAGAGGTGAATGCAAGGGTAGTGGGTCAGGGGTTGGAGATGATTAAAGAAAATGGAGAAAAGTGGGAGGTGAGCCAGTTGTTGTTGTTTGCTGATGACACTGCGCTTGTAGCAGGATCAGAGGAGGGATTGAGGAAGTTAGTGACAGAGTTTGAGAAGGTGTGTGAAAGAAGGAAACTGAAGATGAATGTTGGTAAAAGTAAGGTGATGAGATGTACAAGGGGAGAGAGTGACAGCAGGCTGGAGGTGAGCATTAAGGGTGAAAGACTGGAGGAAGTGGATAGTTTTAGATACTTGGGTGCGAATGTGGCAGGAAAGGGAGGAGTGGAGGTGGAGGTAGAATGTAGATTGAGACAAGCGAGTAAATGCCTTGGTGGATTAAAAAGTGTAATGAGAAATAGACATCTGGGAATGGATACTAAGAGGAGGTTATATGAATGAGTGATTGTGCCGACAGCATTGTACGGGGCAGAAACATGGAACATGAGAGAGGAAGAGAGGAGTTTGAATGTGTTTGAGATAAGGTGTCTGAGAAGTATGATTGGGGTTACTAGGCTAGATAGAGTGAGAAATGAGGAGGTGAGGAGGAGAACAGGGGTGGAAAGGGAGCTGGGAGATAGGGTTGATGAAAGAGTATTAGGATGGTTTGGACACATGGAAAGAATGAGTGAAGAAAGATTAGTAAAAGAAGTGTGGAAGGCAGAGGTGGAAGGAGTGAATATGAGGGGGCGTCCTAGGATGAGATGGATGGATGGGGTGAAAGGGGCATTACAAAAGAGAGGAATGTCTGTGGAGGAAGGACGGGAGAGGACAGAAGACGGGTGATTGGAGAGGGGTTGTGTATAGATGATGCTGTGATGCATGAGGGGGAGTAGGTGGGGGATGGGTGGTGAGGAAGTATGTATGAGAAAAAAAAAATTGACGCAGCCCAATTGGTTACAAAATAGGACGAGGGAGACACATGAGAGGTACAAAGAAAAGAAAAGAGAAGTAAAGCAAAAGGTAAAGTAGGCAAAGAGGATAGCAGATGTGAAGTGGGGTAAGAGTATGACAGAAAATTTTGAAAGTAACAAAAAGATGTTTTGGAAAGAAATTAAGAGAGGAAGAGGAGGCGAATCAAGTAGAGAAGAAAAGGTAAAAGGTGCAGATGGAGAGATGATAATTGAAGAGAAGGCAGTAAGGGGAAGATGGGCAAAATATTTTAGGGAGTTGCTAAATGTGAAGCAGGATAGGGAGGGAAAGATAGTTGCAGTGGGAAATGCTAAGAAAATGACCGTGATCAGTGAGGAAAATGGAGGAGAAATAAGGAAGGATGAAGTGAAGGCAGTTGTTAAGATGATGAAAGCAGGTAAGGCACCTGGTCTGGATGGATGCCATGCAGAATGTCTAAAAAAAGGAGGTACAGTTATGGTGGACTGGCTGGTGAGGTTATTTAATGTTTGCTGGAGAGAGGATAGAGTGCCGGAGGACTGGAGGAGTGCCTGTATAGTTCCACTTTACAAGGGAAAAGGGGACAAGTGTGAATGTAGTAGTTTCAGAGGGATTAGCTTGTTAAGTGTAGTTGGGAAGGCTTATGGGAGGATCTTGATTGAGAGGATTAGGAGAGGAACAGAGGGAGTAATTGGTGAGGAACAGTGTGGATTTAGGACAGGTAGAGGTTTTGTAGATCAGATCTTTGTGGTAAGACAAATATGTGAGAAAGCTATAGGAAAGGGGAAGGATGTTTTTTTGGCTTTTATGGATCTGGAAAAGGCTTACGATAGGGTAGACAGAAAGGCACTGTGGGAGGTTATGCAGATATATGGGATAGGAGGAAAGCTTCTAGGAGCTGTCAAGAGTTTTTATGAGAGTAGTAGAGCTTGTGTCAGGATTAGAAAGAGAGAGTGAGTGGTTTGAGGTAAAGGTGGGACTTCGTCAAGGATGCATTATGTCGCCCTGGCTGTTCAACTTATACATGGATGGGGTAGTGCGAGAGGTAAATGCAAGGGTAGTGAGTCAGGGATTGGAGATGGTTAAAGAAAATGGAGAAAAGTGGGAGGTGAGCCAGCTGTTGTTTGCTGACGACACTGCACTTGTAGCAGGATCGGAGGAGGGACTGAGGAAGTTGGTGACAGAGTTTGGCAGAGTATATGATAGAAGAAAGCCAAAGATAAATGTGGGTAAAAGTAAGGTGATGAGATGTACAAGGGGTGAAAGTGGCAGTAGACTGGAAGTGAGCATCAAGTGAGAGCGACTGGAGGAAGTGGATAGTTTTAGATACTTGGGTGCAAATGTGGCAGGGAAAGGTGGAGTGAAGGTGGAGGTAGAATGTAGATTGAGAGAAGCGAGAAAATGCCTTGGTGGATTGAAGAGTGTAATGAGAAATACACATTTGGGAATGGATGCTAAGAGGAGACTGTATTTACCTAGTTGTATTTTGCGGGAAGGGGAGCTATGCTCGTGTTGTCCCGCTATTGTATCTCTCAGTGTCTAGTTTGCTTTTAAGGGACTGTGGGAAGTGCTTATAGGTGAGCGTGTCATAAAAGTTGTTCAATTTCTTTGGTGAACTTATGTATACTTACTCTATCGGAAAGAGTATTATTGCATACTAAATTGTTTTAGTAACATGTATATATTATGTGTAGTTAATTTTTTCTTTTTCTTTTTTTATGATAGTATCTGTAATCATTGAAGTATCAATACGCATAGGTAATCAGCCTACTATGTAGGAAATGAAAGATTAGAGTCTTGGGAACAACTTCATTGAGTTAGATTTTTTCCTACTCTCTTTTATTTTTTTTTATGATTTTTTTTATTTGAATAGTAAAAACTTCAGTGAAAATCTGCTATGATAAATTAAACAAAAAAATTAAGTTACAGTTTCCTTTTTTTTTTCCTAATCAAATTAAAGAATTACTCTTTCTCTTTACAAATTCGAAAGAATGAATGAAATCGGACAAAAAGAAACAGAGATATGGCTATTTAAATATAAAAAACATAAACTTTTCAGGAGAGGCATTTAAAGTTTAAAGGAGCACACCGGCATTTAAAATCCTCCGGCCGCGTACTCACTCGTGACATTGTCTATTTTTTTACGTTTCTGTTTAAAACTTTAAACAAAACTGAACTGGCTATCGAAAATTTGACTTTATTTCAATATACAGAATGTTTTTTCATGCAATGGGGTTGCCAGATGTCGCCAATAATTTATCTATTTCATTTTATATATAAGAACAGAAACAGAATTGAGCTGTAATATTTGGTCAAAGTGTTACAGCCATCATAGAGAATCTTTTGAATACCTGTTGGTAGAAAAAAAGATAATACGATCGCATGCATGACTGGTAGGCTAACAGATACGCGACAGGGCGACATCCTTTCTCCTTTAGCTTTGAAGAGATACTGAGATCCTTGTGGTGATTGACGATTAGTGTTGGGCAAGTTGCCAGATATCTCCATATATATTAATTATTGTAAACAAAACAGAACTGGGTATCAAAATTTTGACTTTATTTCAATATACAGAATGTTTTTTCATGCATGGGGTTGCCAGAGGTTGCCAAAAATTTATCTATTTTATTTTATATATTAGAAAAGAAACGGAATTGAGCTGTAATATTTGGCCAAAGTGTTACCGCCATCATAGAGAATCTTTTGAAATGTTTACCTAAAATTCGTTAATTTTCCAGAATTTTTCGTGTTTTCGCGCCCTACAGTCCCTTAAACTCATGAATGGTTTTTGCGCTTACTATTTCATTATCCAGTTTGTTCCAAGTGTCTAAAACTCTATGTGGAAAACTGTTTTTCTTCAGTTCTCTTCTATAGCTATGTTTTCTTAATTTCCTTCCATGTCCTCTTGTGTTTCTCTTGTCCCAGTTTAGTAATTCTTCTCTATCAAGTATCCCTGTGCCTTTCATGATTCTGTAGATAGTCAGTAGGTCTCCTCTCTCTCTTCTTTCCTCCAGTGTCGGTAGCTCCAGTTTAGCCAATCTCTCCTCGTATGATAGGTTTGCAAGTGCAGGTGCCATTTTTGTAGCTGCTCTTTGGATTCTTTCTATTTTCTTTATGTTCTTTTTGGTACTGGGGGACCACAATGTCGCCGCATACTCTAGTCTAGGCCTTATCAATGTAACCAAAATTTTTTTATCATGTCTTCGTCCAGGTAAGCAAAAGCCACTTTTATTGATCTTAGCAAGTTGTAAGTCTCCCCGACAATTTTGTATGAAGGAGTGATTGTGCCAATAGCACTGTATGGGGCAGAAACATGGAACATAAGAGAGGAAGAGAGAAGGAGTTTGAATGTGTTTGAGATGAGGTGTCTGAGAAGTATGATGGGGATTACTAGGCTAGATAGAGTGAAAAATGAGGAGGTGAGAAGAACGGGGGTGGAAAGGGAGTTGGGAGATAGGGTTGATGAAAGAGTATTAAGATGGTTTGGACACGGAAAGAATGAGTGAAGAAAGACTAGTAAAAGAGGTATGGAAGGCAGATGTGGAGGGAGTGAACATGAGGGGACATCCTAGGATGAGGTGGATGGATGGGGTGAAGGGGGCTTTGGGGAAGAGGGGAATGTCTGTTGAGGAAGGATGGGAGAGGACAGAAGACGGGTGAATGGAGAATGGTTGTATATGGATGATGTTGTGATGCATGAGGTGGAATGGGCGGGGGGATGGGGGGTGAGGTAGTATGTGTGAGAAAAATTTGATGCAGCCCAAAGGGATTTCTCCCTGTCTTCTCCTTTTCTGCATGGGGGGACGGAGAGGTGGGGGTCGCCGATTTAATGAAGCGGCCTTGCTGTGGATGTGCTGTGTCTTGCGACACTGCTTCTGACCCAGGGCAGTGGACAAGGTGCAGGGATGACCCGTCATCCAGGAGGTGCTAAGATAAGAGGGAGGGTGGAGGGGTGTGGAGTGTATTCAGGGATGGAATGGGTGGGAATGATTTTATGCCTTTTTTCTTTTTGGCTACCTCCCTTGTAAGTGGGAAAAAGCCTTGGTATATGTATGTATGTATGTAAAAGTAAGGTGAGATGTACAAGGGGAGAAAGTGACAGCAGACGGGAAGTGAGTATTAAGGGAGAGCAACTGGAGGAAGTGGATAGTTTTAGATACTTGGGTGCAAATGTGGCAGGAAAGGCAGGAGAATGGAGGTAAAATGTAGATTGAGAGAAGCAAGTAAATGCCTTGGTGGATTAAAAAGTGTAATGAGAAATAGACATTTATTATTGAGAATGTTCCCTGCACAGTTGGCAACTGCAGTATCAGGGTGATATTTTTCAATGAAAGCCTGCATTTCAGTCCATTTAGCACACACTTCATTGATTTTAGCACTCAAAGCCTCCTCCCTTATTTCTTCCACCTGTTCCTGTTGTTGCTGCTGTTGCAGATGCATGAACTCTTCCATGCTGAGCTCTGCAGAGTGGCCTTCAATGAGCTCATGCATGTCTTCTGCTTCAACTTGAAGGCCCATGTTTTTGCCCATAGACAATATCATCAATAACAGTGATGTCTTCAACAGCAGGATTTTCGTTGGGCTAAAACCCCTCAAAATCTCTTTCTGTGACATACCCTGGCCAAAGTTTTCACCATGCACTTGTCAGAGTACCATACGACACTTGGCCCCAGGCCAAATCAATGAGATTCACACAACTTAGGATAGTGAAATGGTCTTTCCAAAATGTTCTAAGGGCCAAGTTGGTGTCATTCGTCACTTCAAAACACTTGCAGAAAAAGGCTTGTGTGTACAGTTTTTTGAAATTAGAAATGAAATGTTGATCTATGGGTTGAAGAATCGGTGTCATATAATCACCATTGCTGTAATTTATCTAAATCTTCTTGAATATCTAATTGGTTTGAGTGATCATTTGCCACTCCCCACAGTTTTGTATCATCAGCAAATTTGGAAACGGTAGATTTTAGTCCATGGTCTGTATCATTTATATATACTATGAATAGAAGTGGCCCAAGAACGGAACCCTGAGGAACTCCACTTGTAACATTTTTCCATCTAGAAGTTTTTCCATTTAAAACAACTCTCTGTTTTCGACCATTCAACCAATTACTAGTCCAACTTAATAGGCTACCACTTATTCCGGGTAAAGCTAATTTAGTAAGTACTGTAGTCTTTCATGTGGGACGGTATAAAAAGCTTTTGCAAAGTCTAGATATATTAAATCTATATTGTTTCTTTTGTCATAATTCGAGATAACTGTGTTGTAGAATTCGAGTAAGTTAGTCACGCAAGAACGTTTCCGTCTGGAACCATGCTGGCTATTATTTATCAAACGGTTACTTTCTAAATGATGTTCGATAGCATCTCTGATGATAGTTTCCATTATTTTTCCTACGATTGAAGTCAAACTTATAGGCCTATATTTATTTGGCTTCTTTTTGTCACCATTTTTGAATATGGGAGTAACATTAGCTAGCTTCCATTCTCTTGGGACATCTCCGGATATGATGGATTTCTTGAAAATAATTTCTAATGGAACAACAATCTCATTTTTCATTTCCTTTAAGATTCTTGGATGTCAACCATCAGGCCCTGGTGTTTTATCAACTTTGAGTTTATCTATACACCTTTTAATTTTTTCTTTTGTTATATTTACCATAGTAAGTTTACCCTAGACTTTTCACAGGTTTCAGTTTGGAATTCACTTTGAGGTGTTTCGTTTACAAATACCGAGCTAAAATGATTGTTTAAGATATTACACATTCCTTCATTTGAATATTCAAGTTGACCGTCAGCAGATAATAGTGGACCTATGTGATTCCTAACAACCTTTTTATCTCTAATGTAACTATAGAATTGTTTGGGATTCTCTTTGGATTTATCAGCGATGTTCATTTCATATTGTCGTTTTCATTTTTTATTGTATTTTTTAAATCTCTGTATTGATACATAACTTTCATAGTCATTAGATGCACCCAAGCACTTATATTTCTTATAAGCCTGTCTCTTTTTAGCAATACTTTTTTCAGTTTCTTTGTTGAGCCACTTTGGGTGAGTCTGATTTGGGAGACGTCTGTCCATTCACTGCATGTTGAGAAAAAGGATTGTGGTACTCCCCAAGGCAGACATAGCTCCTCTTGGGGATCGGTGCCACCTGCGTAGAGCCGGTGGCCAGGGCTGGTTGCCGCCGTTTGGCCCCCAACTCTTGGGGTTGGGGGGTGGTCCCATGACGTAGACGCTGCAGCTGGATGACCGCATTGTGAACAGTTGCCCAGGATGTAACACTTCACCCCATACCATACAACATATAATGGAAGACTGCATTATACACAATCATGCACGCAAACAACACAACACACACTCTATAAAGGATTTGTGGGAAAACCCAGTTTCGGCTGTGGCATTCCTTGGGGAGATGGGACTGCTCGGACAGACAGTCTAGGGAACGACAACAACAACAACAACAACTTCCATTCACTACCTATTCCTTCCTCTTAGCTCATCATAGATGAAGGGTCATCCCTATCTCCCTCCCACTGCCATGTGTCAGAAGTAATGCAGCAAGACACAGTACATCTACAGCAAGACCACTTCACTTAATTGGTGAACCCACTCTCTGTCCCCTTGTGCAGAAAAGGAGAGAAATCCCTTCAGACTGTGTCAAAATATCATTCACACATAACCACTCCCATCTACTCCTCCCCATCCCCTGCCTCCTCCTTTCCTGGTATAAGAATGTTATCTCTACACAACCATCCTCCATTCATTCCTGGCTCAACAGACATTCCCCTCTTGCTCAAAGCTCCTTTCACTCCATCCATCCATCTTATCCTCAGTTGTCCCCTCAAGTTTGTTCCATGTACCCCTGCCTCCCACACCTCTGTTCATTCTTTCAATGTGTCCAAACCATCTCAGTATTATTTCATCAGCCCTATCTGGCATCTCCTTTTCCACCCCACTCTCCTCTTTTCTCACTCTACCCAACCTTGTAACCCCTACCTTATTTCTCAGACATTTCCTCTCAAACACATTTAGATTTTTCTTTGCCTCTCTTAAATTCCAAGTCTGTGCCCCATACAGTGTCATAGGCACAATTACCCCTTCATAGAATCTCCTCATTGTATACATTCCCAGAAGCTTACTTCTCATGACACTTTTTAATCCCCCAAGGCATTTACTTGCTTCTCTCAATATACAATTTCCCTTCACCTCCACTCCCTTTCCTGCCACGTGCTACCCCAAGTACCAAAGCTATCCACTTCCTCCAGATTCTCCTTTAAGACTAACTTCCATTCCACTGCCATCCTCTTGTACATCTCATTACCTTACTTTTACCCACATTTACCTTGAACTTCCTCCTATCCCATAATCTCCCAAACTATGTAACTAATTGCCTGAATCCCAATATATTTGCAATACGTCTTAAAGCCCATTCTTGTGTACCCCATGATAAGCCTTTTCCAAATACATAAAGGCCCAAAAAATATCCTTACCTTTTGCCTTAGCACAAAAATCTGACTCAACTCCAACCTTTCCTAAACTTACACTGCTCCTCATCAATTACTCCCTTTGTTCCTTTCCTAATCCTCTCAATTAAAATCCTCTCAAACCCCTCCCAACTACACTCAACAAAATGATCCCTCTGAAACTACTACAATCACATTTGTCCCCTATTCCCTTGTAAAGTGGAACTACACAGACACCCCTCCAGTCTTCCAGCACTCTGCCTTCCTTTATTAGACAAACATTAAACAACCTCACTAGACTAGGCAGTCCACTATTACTGTATCTCCCTTCTTCAAACACTTCGCATGGCACCCATTTAACCCAAGTGCCTTATCTGCTCTCATAATTTTCAAAACTACTTGTTCCTCAATTCTTCATATTTGCCCTCCATTTTCCTGTCCCATCACCGTCATTGTCTTAGCACCTTCCACTGCTACCACCAATCTTTCCCCAGCCTCCTCCACATTCAACAGCTCTCTAACATACTCTGCCCAGCTTCCCCTACTGCTTCCTCTTCTATTAACATCTGTCTATCTGCACCTTTCACCTTTTCTTCTCTGCTTGACTGCTTCCTCTCTTAACTTCCTTCCAAAACATCTTTTTCTTACTTTGAAAATTGTATGTCATGCTCTGCCACTTTATATCTGCTCTCCTTTTTTCCTCCTTCATCTTATGTTTTTTATTCTTGTATGTTTCCCTCATTCTACTTTGCAACCAATCCTTGAATGCTTGCTTCTTCTCTTCTGTTACCTTCTTTATTTCATCATCTCACCACTCATTACCCTTCCTTCTATTCCCTCCCATCCTCCTTGTTTCACATACCATCTTTGGACACTTTGTCACTCCCTCCATCACAGACTTAACTCCTCATATTAGGCTCATTGACTAGTTACTCATGTCCTTGGGTGAGATGGTATGACAGGTAAGTGCAGTGTTAGTGAGTTTATCATGTATTTGGCCTCCATTTTTCTCATCTCTCTCACTGTCTCCTTCATTGTGCACAGTCACATTTATAAGTGTGATGAACTCGTGGAAGTTTAGTTTATTTTACTTTTTAGGGGGGAGGGTCAGCTTTGTAAATGGCTCCAGCAAGTGCAGGGTTGTTGAGGAAACTGAAGAGTGGTCTTTCAAGCAAGAATTTAATGGAAGAGTTTAATGTGAGTTCTTCCATAGTTTTTGACATAAATAAAAGAGCAAATTGTAAGTTTGTAACATAGGAGTTCAGTGGCTCTGCAATAAAAAAATATTTAAGAAAACGTCTACATTGAGTGAGCTTGATAAAATGGTGCACAAGTGGTTTGTGGTGCAATGATCAAAAGGAAAACCTGTGTCAGCCTCAATGATAATTGAAAAAAAGCAAAACTGTTTTATGCCAATATGAACACCACTGAACCATATGCATTCTCAGATGGTTGGCTGAGGAATATAATCAATGGCATGGGATCATGCAGTTGGATACCAGTGGCAAAATTCAGGCTGCTGTTGTTGATGCTGCAGAATGTTACAGCAAATCATTTTCCAAGATAACCATTGAGCATAGTTTACTGTTGTGTCAAATCTATAATACTAACAGACTGGCCTATTATATAAGAGTATGCTTGAGATAACTTTAGTTGGGGCTGGGGTAAAGTTGGCTAAATTATTAAAATGCAAGAAGGAATGCTGACCAGTGTTAATATGTGCAGATGTTTCTGATACACACAAATTTAATCTAGTTATTGTTGAGAAATATAGGAAAAATCCTAATATCTGACCTTGATGGGATCTTAAGTAGGTTGAATAACCAGAAAAAATTGATGTTTGGATGTATGGGGTTATTTTTCAGGAACATGAAAACTCCTCATAGCCCCATAAGGGAAGCAGCTACTGCATTCATGTATTGTACTACACATCATATTAAGGTGATTTCTGTCATTTAATAACAATTTCTAATTTTATTATGTGGTAATACTCCATATGCACTTACAAAAATTAAAAGTGCTAATCTCTACAGTAGCCATTTGAGAAATATATACCCTTACAGGGGAGGTAGCCAGAAAACATATATAATCATACAAAACATATTTCTCAGATGCAAGCATTCATTAACAACAGAATATATGTACTGTATATAACCATTAACACTAACAATAAAAATTGCAATAATGATGTACATGATGTTTTTACACTGCGTAAACTCAGCTGCTAGGAGAAGTCTTCCCTTTATGAAAATGCCTGCAAGTTATGAATACATGCAGCTGTAAAATGATGGCACTTTTATTTTCTTGTATATTGTATGTTTTTAAATAACATTTTAAACTTTTTTTACAATTGCATTAGTAATTAAAAATGCATATTTTGAACATATAAATTATGAGCATACATTCTTCTTTTGTCATTCAGATAATTAACCAGACAAAACTTGATTCTAAGAATCAAGCCTTCATTGATAACAAAGTATGTGTATAAAACCATTAACAAGAAAAAAAATTGCATCATAGAGCAATAAATTGCTTTGATGTACATGGCATTTTAATCTTTGTATAAATGATATAGAACCTGGCCACTGGGAGGTGTTTGCCCTTTATGTAACCATGCTTGCAATGCCACCCATCCCCAGCAGTACTAGCAATAATCATGTAAGCAAACTAACTAGCTGCAGAAAGTTTGATTGGCTGGTTGGATATTTCCCACATTTTATCATGTTTGGGACATGAAAAAAAATGGGTTGTTTGAAAGTCAGCTTGAAGGAATTTGCCTGTACAAGAAAGTTTGGTTGGCTGGTTGGACATTATCCCCACTTCATCAGGCTTGGGACTTAGGGGGTGGAAAAATGGGTTATTTGAAAATCGGATTGAAGGAATTTGCCTGTACAAGAAACCAAAATGTGCTTGAAGCATGTTATTCATTGTATACATTTATGTTTACATTAACATAAAGAAATACTATAAAATCATGCATTCATCTGTTGTAAACCTCGTATGTTATGCACATTCCAGTTGAAGTTAATACTAAGGTTGTACCTGCACTTCATGTCACTGTAGAGAATTTTTTCTATGGTAAAAGATACCATACATTGCTTAATGAAAATTTACAGTATTGTGTAAAACAAGTTGATGAAAAAATATGCACTGGAATGCATCTATTCTTCATTTACAAGCTTGTCAGTGGCCTGTCATGGATTTGCCTGATTTACCTAATTATAATGTACATGAAAGGTGGGGGTAACAGGCAGGGGACTGGAGATGGTTAAGGGAAATGGAGAAAAGTGGGAGGTGAGCCACTTGTTGTTTGCTGATGACACTGCACTTGTGGCAGGGTCAGAAGGATTAAGGGAGTTAGGGATAGAGATTGGGAAGATATGTGATAGAAGAAAATTGAAGGTAAATGTTGGTAAAAGCAAGGTGATGAGATGTACAAGGGGAGGAAGTGGTTAGTTTTAGGTATTTGGGGTTGCATGTGGCAGGAAAGGGAGGAGTGGTGGTGGAAGTAATTTGTAAACAGAGAAGCAAGTAAATGCCTTGGGGGAATTAAAAAGTTTTATGAGAAGTAGGCATTTGTGAATGGGTGCAAAGAGGAGACTATGAAGGGGTAATTGTGCCAACAGCACTACATAGGGTGTTCAGCAAGGAAGGGAGAAGGCAGGAGAGAGGGCTGTGTATAGATGATACTGTGATCCAAAGAAGGAAGGGGGTGGGGAATGGGGAGGGGGTATAGGGAGTGGTTATGTGTGAATGACATTTTGTTGGAAGCCGAAGGGATTTCTCCATTTCTTCTCTTTTTCTGCATGAGGGGATGGAGAGGGGGTCACCAATTAAGTGAAACAGCCTTGCTGTGGATGTTCTGTGTCTTGCGGCATTGCTTCTGACCCAGGACAGTGGGCAGGATACAGGGATGACTTGTCATCCATGAGGAGCTAAGATGAGAAGGAAGAAAGGGTGATGGATAGGAGTGGAGTGGGTGTGAGTAGGTTTGCCTTTGACTTGACTACCTCCCTATTAAAGGGAAAGGAGCAACTCTCATTGGGTCCCATCTCCTACTCTTCAATATTTATCCTACCTAGCCTCATGTTTATGTATGGCTCCAACTTGGTTTGTATCCTTAATTTCCAATTATCTATTTGGATTTGAATTAACTTATTGTTCCAGCTTGAGCCCTTTGAAGCTATTCCAAGTATTTATGTATCTATATTGAACCAGAGTAGTGTACAAGACTGTCCCAGCAACTGCCCTGCTCAAGATCTTCCATATAACATAAATAGATCTTTGTTCAAGTTTTCTTTAATTAGATAAATAATAGAATATATTGCATATTAATCTTTCATTACTTATAGTCTGAAATAATCACATTTAAGAAAAATGTTCAGTGTTTTGGCCACAGTTTACCACCAAAGTGCCAAAGGACAGGATTTCTACTATATATTGATATTATTCAGGTAGTATAATAAGATAATGTATTTTAAAAGTTGATCAACCTTTAAATATTGTCTTTTGGCACATATGGTAGATTTATGAGACTTGGGTAAAAAAATTTAACACAACAGGAATTAAATTTGATAGGTACAAGACTGTGATACAAAATTGCATATTAGATATTGATTCTAAAAGTATTTGCAATAATCCTAAAAGCTTGATACAATAACCATTTTGATATCTATCAGTACCTTGTTTTCACTTGTACCCAATTTATATCCAGGAAAGCCTAGATGATGTCCGCACTCCATTTGGGGAAGGGAGCGATGGTAGCACTACATCTGCACGCCCAACAGATACACCGCTCTTCCTTCCTGGTAGAGTACTCTACTGCACTCAAAGGACATCACCTGAGGAAAGGTATAAAAAAAATTTAATTCGTACATGTAGTTTATGTGTTTATTTAGGTTGAGGTTGATGGAAGCTGTATAAAACTGATGAGTAGAATGATTGCATGGAAATAGCATATACATACATATACCAAAGGCTTTTTCCCCCTTACAAGGGAGGTAGCCAAAAAGAAAAAAGGCATAAAAACCATTCCCACTCATTCCATTCCTAAATACACTCCACTCCCCTCCACCCTCCCTCTTATCTTGGCACCTCCTGGATGATGGGTCATCCCTGCATCTTGTCCACTGCCCTGGGTCAGAGGCAGTGTCACAAGACACAGCACATCCACAGCAAGGCCGCTTCATTAAATTGGCGACCCCCCCCTCTCCGTCCCCTCATGCAGAAAAGGAGTAGACGGGGAGAAATCCCTTCGGGCTGTGTAAATTTTTCTCACACATACTACCTCACCCCCCATCCCCACACCCATTCCACCTCATGCATCACAACATCATCCATATACAACCATTCTCTATTCACCCCTGTCTCCTGTCCTCTCCCATCCTTCCTCAACAGACATTCCCCTCTTCCCTAAAGCCCACCTTCACCCCATCCATCCATCTCATCCTAGGTTGCCCCCTCATGTTCACTCCCTCCACATCTGCCTTCCATACCTCTTTTACTAGTCTTTCTTCACTCATTCTTTCCATGTGTCCAAACCATCCCAATACTCTTTCATCCATCCTATTTCTCAACTCCCTTACCACCCCTGTTCTCCTCCTCGCCTCCTCATTTCTCACTCTATCTAGCCTAGTAACCCCCATCATAATTCTCAGACACCTCATCTCAAACACATTCAAACTCCTTCTCTCTTCCTCTCTTATGTTCCATGTTTCTGCCCCCATACAGTGCTATTGGCACAACCACTCCTTCACACAATCTCCTCTTAGCCTCCATTCTCAAATGTCTATTCCTCATTACACTTTTTAATCCACCAAGGCATTTACTCGCTTCTCTCAATCTACATTCTACCTCCACCTTTACTCCACCCTTTCCTGCCACATTTGCACCCAAGTAAAAAAAACTATCCCACGTCCTCCAGTCACTCTCCCTTAATGCTCACTTCCAATCTGCTGCCACTCTCTCCCCTTGTACATCTCATCACCTTACTTTTACTCACATTTATCTTCAACTTACTTCTTTCACACATTCTCCCAAACTCTGTCACCAACTTCCTCAATCCCTTCTCTCATCCAGCTACAAGCGCAGTGTCGTCCGCAAACAACAGCTGGCTCACCTCCCACTTTTCTCCATTTTCTTTAAACATCTCCAATCCCTGACCCACCACCATTGCATTTACCTCTCGCACCACCCCATCCTTGTATAAGTTGAACAGCCAGGGGGATATAACACATCCCTGACAAAGTCCCACCTTTACCTAACCACTCACTCTTTCCATTTCTAATCCTGACACATGCTCTACTACTCTTGTAAAAACTCTTGACAGCTCCTAGAAGCTTTCCTCTTATCCCATATATCTGCAAAACCTCCCACAGTGCCTTCCTGTCTACCCTGTCATAAGCCTTTTCTAGATCCATAAAAGCCAAAAAAACATCCTTACCTATTCCTATAGCTTTCTCACATATCTGTCTTACCACAAAAATCTGATCTACGCAACCTCTACCTGTCCTAAATCCACACTGTTCCTCACCAATTACTCCCTCTGTTCCCCTCCTAATCCTCTCAATCAAGATCCTCCCATAAGCCTTCCCAACTACACTTAACACCTTGAATCATGAAATTTTCATCCAAAAATTGAATTTTAGATATGGGCATTGGGCACATTTAAATAATATAAACATCCTAAAATCAAAATATGAACAACTTTTTCCTCCCCAGCGTAATGTAGGGAATTTAAAGGGCCCGGGATGCACGTCATTTTAAATGGCTTACGCAAGAATAGGGCCTAAATACAGTCGAACCTCGAAAGCCTGGACTAATTGGGGGGAAGGGCGGTCTGGTCATGCCAAAAGTCCGGTCATCGAAAATGTCGCCTTAACACCCGTAGATTTTCGTAGTGGTATACGTATAGGTAATGTATATGGCATAGAAGCACATAAGAATAATACTCTAACACTGTAATGATAATAATACTGTAATAATAATACTCTAATACTAATAATTCTGTAATAACCATAATACAGGTATGCAAATGTACTGTACTGTATTTTTTATTACATACACTGTAAATATCGGAATGTATGCACGCGGGACAGTGGTGGCGGCCAGGGTTGCCGCGTTTTCTACACTGCCGTGCAGAATGGGAGTGTTGCCATACCGGGGCATACATTTTTCTCGGGCGTGTGCAGACTTTCATAGCAAGATATACATGTCAAACTTTGACAAAATGTTGGTTCTAGTTTTTTTTATTCTTGAATGTATATAAGGCCCCCATGCCCTAACATATTCAGTAAGATATAAAAATAATTTTTTATATTATTATCGCTAAAAGAAAGCTGAAACTTTAGCATAGAATTTTTTATACACCATAAAAATGTATCTTTTGGGGTATAATATTTTATAAGTAACACAATTACCAATAAAAGTCATATTTTGATGTACCATTTATTATTTGATAACTAGTTCTGTGATTTTTAAACAAAAGTTTGAGTTTTTGAATGTTTTTAACAGCCAGCTGATATGTAGAAAAAATTTCCTTCTTGTGCAGTTGCCACCTGCCGCTATTTTACTACGTTTTGGTACAAAATTCTACGAAACGGCAGCCCTGGTGCTAAAAGAAAGCTGAAACTTTAGCGTAGAATTTTTTTCTACACCGTAAAAACGTATCTTTTGGGGTATAATATTTTAAAAGTAACACAATTACCAATAAGTCATATTTTGATGTACCATTTATTATTTGATAACTAGTTCTATGATTTTTAAACAAAAGTTTGAGTTTTTGAATGTTTTTAACAGCCCACTATGTAGAAAAAATTTCCTCATGTCCTTGTGTAGTTGTCTCATGCCGCTATTTTACTACGTTTTGGTACAAAATTCTACGAAACGGCAGCCCTGGTGGCGGCTTGACTGGACCGGGTTTGAGTTCACGTGTACGGCCATCGCTGCCACCTACCGGACAAATTGGGAACTTTGCTTGAAAAGTCCGCCCTTTGTTCATTTCGACCGGTCATACGAGGGTCTGGGCTTTCAAGGTTCGACTGTATTTATAAATATGCCTTGTTTTCACTTGTCTAATTCCATGAAATGGCTATATTTTTGTACTTCTGGCATCAGCATGACTTCCTCTTCCATGTGGTGTGCACAGCATGCTTCAAGCCTAAGTTACCCATCAAACATCAGAGTAGATTGATGCATAAACACCTAACTGACTGTGACGATATTGTGTTCCTGTGCCGCTGTTTGCTTTATTTCCTGGACATTACTACACTTACTAGACGTCCAATCATCAACTTCATCATGATAAAGAGGAAAACCAAGGAAAAAAGATAAAAAAAAAATTAGCCAAAAGTGAAATGAAAGTTGTGCTAGAAGGAGGGCAAGGCATGAGAGGCTTGGAGGAGGGATCCCACTTCCGTGCACATTACCATCACCTCCACCACCAAATACCACCACACCTGACAACACAGCTGACAAAGTGCTTTCTTCCAAATGAAGAGAAGAAGATGAGGGAAATTCAGGAGAAATAGAAAATAGCTGGCGAAGGAGAAACATACATGGCTGGGATCATGCCTGTGTAGGATCAAACACCTTTTTGGTAAGCCTTGTCATTGAGCAGAGGTGTGGTAATTATTGTTACGGGAATGGCATTGTTTACCTTGAGCTACGGCAATTTCCCGAAAGCTTGTTTAATTTTCGAATCGGGAATCTTTCCTGTAACTTCGTACCACACTATCGTAATTTTAATTAATATATTATTAAACTCCCCTCCCTCTTTAATATTTATTTATGCCTATGTTGTAATTTGATTAACAAATCAGGAACTTGAGAACTTACTTGAAGTATCAGTTGTCCTGTGGCTTCGAAACCGTTTTGAAGGCTCATTAGAACTCCAGCCGAACAAGACTAAGTTTTATTCCCTGAACGCCAGACTAGCTTCAACCCTGGTACCAGTGACAAGCTTTAACCCTGTCACCAGAAGGACAATAAAACCTCGGCAAGGATCTACAGCCATCGAAGCCTCAAGCTTGTATTCATTTCTAACGATTTGTTAGAGAACTCAAACAGGTAAGTTCTCTAACGTTCTCTGTTTTGATCAATTAATTACAACATAGGTTTTTTCTCTAACAAATCGAGAATTCCGATCAGTCTTATAATAATAAATACTATATAGTTTTTCTCTAACTAATCTGAATTCTCGGCTTTAGTTTTTTCATCTCGGAATTTGAGAATTTACGTAAAATTTAAATTTAACTTTAGTAGTCGATTTCGACTTTAACTTTTTACCCCCTTGTGTAGTAAGCCACTATGTAAGCGTGTTTCTTTTTATTTAAGGTTACGATAGTGTCTGGTTACGAAGTCCGGTTTCCTGTTCTTATACCGAGTTTGTTCAGTTTTTATTAATTTCCTCGTCTGAGGACCTTGTTAACTTTCAGGAAATTTTGCCGGCTTTGGTACCTTGTTTTTCTCGTGAACATTCGGAAATTTCCGAATAGTTCTCTATTCTTGGTGGTCTCTATTGTTGTATTGTCGTGGTTTCTTTGATTTGTTGCATTTATCCGATTTAAGCTAGTATTTAAATCAAAATTATTTTACTTAATTTCTTTCTTCGGTGTGCTTAGTCCATAAGACGGTTTTTTGGCACGACTATTTTGCTCATGTATTTGTAACGAATTGTTGGGTGGGCGTCGTTATGGCTAGCCATGATAAGACATTGTCCGCTTCGGAAGTTTTGCAAAGACTCCGAAGACAGAGAGCTCATAAAAAGGGGCTTATCTCTAAGGACTTCAAAGCTCTTCAAGATACATCTGATTCTTTATCTATTTCCGTCCTTGACGATGTGTTAATTCCGATTGAGAATTTCCTCTCAAAAATACAAGATCTGGACGAGGAAATTAATGCCTTGCTCCCCGAAGAAGAAAAGGACAAGGATATGGAGACATCCAGAGCTTACCGCCTGTCCGTTCTTCTGCAATTGTCTCCGTATAAGGAACGGAGACAAGAGTTAAGGGGAGTTTTTGAATCTCTAAAAGGTGAAAAACTAAACAAGTCCACTGATAATTCTGTAAAACTTCCTCTTCCTCCTATTATTCTTCAACATTTCGAGAATAATTCTAGCAATCCCTTTGCCTATTTAAACTTTAAAAAGGGTTTTCTGAATGCCTTAGCTGGTATCCCCAATGTGACTAATAGTCAGAAGTTAATTTATTTGAAGGGATACCTCAGAGGGGAGGCTTTCTATTTAGTTGAGAACTTACCAGTGGATGATTCAAGTTTTGACTCTGCTTTCCTTCTTCATGATGAGTTATATTTCAACAAGGAAGAAATTCTTGAATTGAGAGACCTTGAGAGACCTTGAAAGTTACATTAGGTCTGTAGATTCCAAGCTACAAGACCTTAAGGGAATTGGGGGTAGATTTCACTAGGCCAGGAAGCGAGGGCCTCCTCTTAATAAGTAAATTAATTTTAATTAAATTGCCTAAATTTTTTCTAATTGAATTGTCTCGGGTGATTAATTCTAATTACCCCAATTTTAACCAAATCAAGGAAGTTTACCAGTCAGTTTTGGTTAGACTCAAAATGGGATCAGATGATCTTGGAGTCAAACCTAAAAGAAGCCTTACTACCAGCTCCCTTGCTTTCAAGGAAATTTCCTTGAAAAAACCAGTTGATTCCAGTAAGGGAGTTGATGGCTCCTTTAAGGCCAATTCTAATCCCATTAAGAAGTCTAGTTCGAAGTGTACTTCATATAAATCCCTTGAGCACAGGAAAGTTAGAGCATCTCAGTTAGGACTGTGCAATAGATGCCTAAATCATGGACATGGTTCTTTGGAATGCCCTGGGTTAAAGGCTGCTCTGCCTTACAAATGTTTTGTTTGTAACAAACCTGAGCACCATGGAGCCATGTGTTCTATGACTTATAAGACACCACTTTCTGAAGAGAAAGTGTTTAATTTTTATAATTCAACTGATTCCATTGTTCCTTTGGTCTCCCTTCCTATTAGCAGAGGAAAGAGAACTGCCCAATGTCTCTTTTTGTTGGACACTGGAGCACAGTTTTCTATCATTAATAAGGAATTTGTAGAGGACAAAGTTGGACCTTGTTTAAGTCCTCCTATGGACAAGTTAGTTTCTCCCTTTGGTTTACCTCTAATGAATAAAAGAGGTTTTAACTACACTGCTAACTTAAAACTCCCTTCAGGGATGAATTTGCTTAGTTTGTTCTTTGCCATTGAAGGATTCAACTTGTCCTTACAAATTCCTTCCTTATCTTCTATACTACTACTTAGTATGAATAATCACCAATTTTTTGTCTCGCCAAGTTTTCCAAAGGTGAAGGGAGACCAACTGAACGTTTTAGGGATTCTGGGGAATGATATTCTTCAAAACTTCTCAAACTTTTCAATAGAAAGTGCCCCCTTGTATGGTAGCCCATCATGCAAGATTATCAAACTTGCTAATGGTTACATTCCATACGGGACTGGGGCTCAATATATCCCTCCTAGTGAGAAGCCTTTCTACTTAAAGAGAATGATAAGGGGGATTCCTGAAATGCCCTCTAATGAAATCCAAGATGTTGATAGTTTCAAATGCAAGGAGAGGCCTTTGAGGATAAAACCAGACTCTGACCTTGGAGTGGATTCTTATAATTGCTTAGAGGAATATCATGGAGATTCACTTGTTTTCTATAATTCTTCTTTCAAGACCAATGGAGTTTCTCTAAAGAAAAATGAGAAAGACACTTCCCTTACTCAGTCTTGTAAGACTGTTAAATATTTTCCTCCCAAAAGATTAGGCAATGAAAGGTTTCTTGTCAACTTCTGTTTAGAACCTGTAAGTTCTCAATTTGATCCTTTGCAGGAAGTTTTTTATTAATTCTAATGTTGAGTATGGTCTTGACAATTTCTATTCTTTAGAGTCCATCGGTATTAAAGAGGAACAGACCCTGGATATTGATAATTTACACATTGATGAATTTAACAGTCCATTTCCTTCAAGAATGGACATTACTATGTGAAGATCCCGTGGAAAAAGGATTTGGTGGATCTTGTTCCCTCTAACCTTAAGATATCTCTAGCTGTAGCTCAAAGGGTTTATGACAAACTTGAGCAAAAGGGGCTTAGAGAGGATTATGAAGCTGTGTTTGACCAGCAAGAGGCCTTGGGTATTATTGAGCCAGTAACTAAAAGAGTCCCTGGACAAATCTTTATACCCCATAGACATGTGTTGAAGGATGATGATCTTTCCACTTCTAGAATAAGGCCAGTTTTCAATTGTTCTCTCAAAGTAGGAAAAGCTCCTTCCTTAAATGAAGCTGCATTCCCGGGAGTTGACTTGATGAACAACCTTCTCTCTCTCTTGTTGTATTTCAGGACCAATAATCATGTAATTTTGGCTGATGTTATGAAAGCCTTCTTGCAGATCCGTTTGAAGGATGAGGCTGATCGTAACAGGTTCTGTTTTTTCAGGAGGATTAACGACCAGTATATACCCTTCAGGTATAATACTATCATTTTTGGCTTCATTTGCTCTCCTTTCATTCTAAATTTCATTATCCAACACCATCTTTCTTTGCAGCCTGACTCTCTAACTACCTCCTTAATAAAGGATAAATTTTATGTAGACAATTTGGTCTACACTACTAATGAGCTTTGTTCCCTCCCTGCAATGGTCGAGAAGATTAATGAGATCATGCTCAATGAAGATTTACCTCTCAGGGGGTGGACATGCAATTCGACTTCTGTTCTTTCTGTTCTTGATCAAGAGGTAGTTTGCAATAAAGAGGAGGTTAAAGTCTTGGGTTATATTTATAATAAGGATCATGATACTTTGAGAATCAAGGATGTTTCCCTTGACCAAAAGATGGATTGGGATGGGAAATTGGATAGAGAGTTACTTGTTAGATGGAACAAGTTATGTGAAAATTTAGGGAGGTTAATAACCTATCCTTTAAAAGGAAAACCTTTTGTACAGAATTTCCCATTAAATTGTTTGTATTTGCTGATGCTTCCAAGGAAGCCTATGGATGTGCCATATATGTAGGGCAAGAAGGAAGACAATTTAAGGAGTCTAATACCACTCTTCTGTTTGCCAAGGTCAAGATGGCTTCTATTAAATAGAGAACTTTACCGTCTTAGGAGCTTATGGCAACTTTTCTATCTTTGAAATGCCTCAACACTATTTTTGAGGAAGGACTGGTGTCTGCCCCACTGGTTGAATCAGTGGTTCTTTTTGTTAATAGTCAAGTTGCTCTTTCTTGGATCCTGACCAACAAGGCTCCTAAAAAATATATATTTGTCAATAATAGATTGAAGGAAATTTCCAATCTTTTGGAAATTTTCAAGGCCAAGTTCACACCCATTTCCTTTACTTATGTTCGTTCTGAACATAATATGGCTGATTTCCTTGTAGTGCTAAGGTGTTCAAGGAAAAATTTAATCGGTGAATTCATGGACCTGAATGGTTGTTGTGGCCTCCTCATACTTGGCCAAAGGGTCACTTGGGATGTATTCCCTCCTGTTTCAAGGGAGACATTGTCAATGCTGCTGTTGTACAAGTTGACACTCCTCCTCTAATAGATGTCTCCAAGTTTTCTTCCTATAGTAAACTTCTTCATCACACTTCTTTGATTTTTAAGGCTGTCTTTCTGTTCAAGAAGTCTAATGCTGACCCTGTTAAGGCAGCATCTAATTATTTGATGAGTATTATGCAAAGGGATTCCTTTCCTGCTGAATTGGCTTATTTGCAGAATTCCAACACTAATGACGCACCTCCTTTGGTAAGTCAAATGAACTTGTTCTTGGACAAGAATGGTTTGATTAGGTCCAAGGGCAGAATTGACAAGAACATTAACCTCAAATATGAGGTTGTCAATCCCCTTCTCTTGTCCAAATCTCATCATTTAACTAAGATCCTAATTTTCTTTGCTCAGAGTCAAGTTATGCACATGGGACTACAAGCCACACTTAATTTCCTTCGCATGCATGGATTCTGGATACTTAAGGCCAGACAAGCTGTTTTAAGCATTTTGAAGGATTGTATAGTTTGTAGGAAATACAATTCCCGTGCAGTTAATTATCCTTCTCCTTCCTCTAGGGTGAATCTAAGTGTGCCCTTTGCCCATACTGGTGTAGACTACACTGGACATTTATGGGTTAGAGACAGGAATGGAGAGAAGGTTAAAATATACATTCTTATCTTTACATGTTTCAATACTAGAGCAGTTCATTTGGAAGTTGTGAATACTATGTCCACTCCTGAGTTTATTTTGGCCTTTGTTATGTTTGCTAACAGGTATGGAATTCCTTCTCCTGTTTATTCTGAATGCTAAATCTTTTGTTCAAGCGGGAAATGTTATTGAACAACTTTTATCTTCTTCTGAATTTGAAGAGAAATTTAAAACTTCCCCTGTTCAGCATAGAACCATTCCTGTTTATGCTGCTTGGTATGGTGCCACTTGGGAAAGGTTAATACAGACAGTGAAACAATGTTTGTATAAGGTATTGGGTAGGTCTGTTCCTTCCCTGGCAGAGATTACCACTCTTTTGTCTGATGTTCAAAAAATTTTGAACAATAGACCACTAACTTATCGTTCTTGTGAAAATGAGGTAGATGTTATTACCCCAAATAATTTTCTTATTGGAAGGACCATTCCTTCCTTGATGTTTGGAGACTTGGAACAAGTCCCTGAATGGGAATCAGGAGAAGACTACCCTTCTCTTCTCAACTTGGTTATGGACTGTAGGGATTATTTTTATGAAGAGTTCAAGAAACGACAGTTGACAGAGTACTTAGTCAGCTTAAGGGAAAGGGATAGAGCTGCTTATCACAGTTCTAGAAGCTGGGAAAAGGGAGATATTGCCTTTTTGAAACTCCCCTTCAAGACCAAACCCTTCTGGCCCTTAGTTCGTATTGTGGAAACTTTTCCGGACCAAGACAAGGTGATACGTACAGTCTCTGTCATTAAGCCTGATGGAAACTCTATTAAAGTGAACATCAAACTTTTAATCCCTCTAGAGCTCCATGCTGAGTTGAGTTCCAGTCTTGAAGATGAATCCCCTGGGGTTCCTAATGTTCAGGCAAGAGAGTCTGAACCCTTTGAAGAGGTCTCAGATGCAGAGGAGGTTAACTCTTTACAAGATGATTGTGTCTCTCTGGAACCTACCTCTGTGAGGCCAACTCGTGGGACTGCACTGGCCTCTAGAGACCTAGTAAGGTCCCTAGCAAGCAAAAACTTGTTATAAATTTTGTTCGAAAGTGTTATATTTTTTAAACACTTTCTTTTTGTTGTTGGGGAGGCTGTGGTAATTGTTGTTACGGGAATGGCATTGTTTACCTTGAGCTACGGCAATTTCCCGAAAGCTTGTTTAATTTTCGAATCGGGAATCTTTCCTGTAACTTCGTACCACACTATCGTAATTTTGATTAATATATTATTAAACTCCCCTCCCTCTTTATTATTTATTTAAGCCTATGTTGTAATTTGATTAACAAATCGGGAACTTGAGAACTTACTTGAAGTATCAGTTGTCCCGTGGCTTCGAAACCGTTTTTGAAGGCTCATTAGAACTCCAGCCGAACAAGACTAAGTTTTATTCCCTGAACGCCAGACTAGCTTCAACCCTGGCACAAGTGACAAGCTTTAACCCTGTCACCAGGACAATAAAACCTCGGCAAGGATCTACAGCCATCAAAGCCTCAAGCTTGTATTCATTTCTAACGATTTGTTAGAGAACTAAAACAGGTAAGTTCTCTAATGTTCTCTGTTTTGATCAACTAATTACGACAGAGGAAAGGTGCTCATTGCTGGTAAAAATAAACCACTCTGCAATGATTTGACAAATTGATGACACCCCAGCAGTGAGGTTTAAACCAGTAAAAGCGTAAAATCTTCAATTATGAGAATGACCACTTGGCGAGTAACAAATACATTTTAATGTAATATATATAGTAGATATGTATATATATGAAAATATTTACTGTCAACTTATTCAATATACATTATATAATAGTGTGTGTGAATATGATAAAAATTGCACAATAAATAACAGATATACAATGCTGAAAACTTTAAACGCTCATATCTCAAAACCACAAATATTTGCAATTAGAAATATGTCAAAAAAATTTAATCAATTGTAACAGCCTGAAGATGCTTCTGGTAGTGTATAATAGGTATATCTTTATTCCCACGCCCTTTTTTTTTTTTACAGAGCAACGTGCTCCATCTAAGTGAAAAAAAAACGTAAAAATGTGACATAAGTGACCATACCTACGACACCTATATCTCATGTCATATAGTGAATTTTTTAAAAAAGCAGGCGTGAAAGTGTTTATAGGATCTTTAAGTATTACCATGAAAAAGCAGAAGTCTGTAGTACACTCCTCCCTCTATTTACGAACTAGTTACGTTCTTGAAAAAACGTTCGTATATCGAATATACTTAAATCGAGCACTTTTTTCCCATATAAACCCATTATATTATGCGAGATAGGTTCTTACAAACAAATTTCTTTCTTAATAGTCACTACAGTTGTAGCAGCCAAGCCAAACAAATTTGCGATGTCCTTCACTCTCATTCCTTCGTCACTTTTCTTTAGCACAGACAACTTAGTATCTAGAGATATTGCTTTCCTAGCCCTCTTAGGCTTGTCACCATCCTTAATAGGGCTTCCTGGACGCTTAGGAGGCATAATGTCACTTGAAATAATGCTAATAATCCACGATTAACCGAGACCGAATGAGTAGACCGACCAGTACACGGCATTG
Source organism: Oratosquilla oratoria (assembly GCF_046742065.1). Classification (NCBI taxonomy): domain Eukaryota; kingdom Metazoa; phylum Arthropoda; class Malacostraca; order Stomatopoda; family Squillidae; genus Oratosquilla; species Oratosquilla oratoria. The sequence goes on from NC_134777.1 coordinate 135,747,649, forward strand.
TTTTGAAAACAATAACAGATGTGCGTATCTATTTTCACTTTTATTTTTTTTTTACCTGGACATATGGCATTTTTTTTTAATATCTATGATGTAAAAATAATTTTCTTTTTAATATTTATGATTCAAAAATACAGTAATTTTTGTCAAAAGGATTTCATTCATTATGGCAAATTTTTAGTTCATATTTCGATTTTTGTGACAATTTTTTTTTGTTCGTAATAGTGAAAATTCATATATGAAGCGTTCTTAAATCGAGGGAGGAGTGTACAAAAAAAATGATGTACGTATTTGATTACATCAAAAAAACGTTATGACATAACTTTATGACGTCAAGACATAGCAAGTTCTCGGGTTCATAATATATCTCTACTTATATTCTAAACAAAACCTGAAAGTGGAAAAAAATGCGTAAAAATGGGGTGATGTAAGTGACCATAATTACGACACCTATATCTCACTTCATATAGTGAATTTTTAAAAAAGCAGGCATGAAAGTGTTTATAGCATCTTTAAGTATTACCATGAAAAAGGAGAAGTCTGTAGTACAAAAAATACAACGTATGTATTTGATTACATAAAAACAAAATTATGACGTCATAACTTTATGACATCAAGACGTAGCAAGTTCTCGGGTTCATAATATATCTCTACTTATATTCTAAACATAACCTGAAAGCTTCAAGTTGAAAGACTATAAACTTTTTTTTATATGAATTTTTGTTGTTAAGGTATTCAGTCCCCCCTTAACAAACTAATCCCTCTGAAACTACTACACTCACACTTGTGCCCTTTACCCTTGTAAAGTGGAACTATACGGGCATTCCTCCAGTCCTCTGGCACTCTACCCTCTCTCCAGCAAACATTAAATAACCTCACCAGCCAGTCCACCATTACTGTACCACCTCTTTTTTGGCATTCTGCATGGCATCCATCCAGACCAGATGCCTTACCTGCTCTCATCATCTTAACAACTGCTTTCACTTCATCCTTCCTTATTTCTCCTCCATTTTCCTCACTCATCATGGTCATTTTCTCAGCACTTCCCACTGCAACTATCTTTTCTTCCCTATCCTCCTTAACATTTAGCAACTCCCTAAAATACTCTGCCCATCTTTCCCTTACTGCCCTCTCTTCCATTATCATCTCGCCATCTGCACCTTTTACCATTTCTTCTCTACTTGATTCGGCTCCTGTTCCTCTTTTAATTTCTTTCCAAAACATCTTTTTATTACTTTCAAAATTTTCTGTCATACTCTTACCCCATTTCACATCTGCTATCCTCTTTGCCTCCTTTATCTTATGCTTTACTTCTCTTTTCTTTGTACCTCTCATATGATTCCCTCGTCCTATTTTGTAACCAATCTGTGAAAGCTCCCTTCTTCTCTTCTACAACCTTCTTTGCTTCCTCGTCCCACCATTCACTATCCTTCCTTCTATTTCCTCCCATCCCTCTTGTTCCACACACCATCTTTGCACACCTTGTGACAACCTCCTTGAACCATCCCCATTCCTCCATTCCTAACTCTACTCTATCCTTCACTCCCTCCCACTCCTCTCTCAGCTTCTTCTTGTACTCCTCTTTTTCATTTTCATTTAAAGAGTTCACTCTAAGTACCTCCCTACCTTTTGTCTTTTTCCTCCTCCATCTATCCACTCTCAACTTACCTTCCACCAAAAAATTATCTGATATTCCCCCACTCTCTCCCCTAGGACATGTACATCCTTAACTCTTCCTATTATACTCCTATCTACCACTACATAGTCCATTAATGCTCTATCTACCACCCTTCCATCCACTACCCTTCTCCCATGTGTATTCATGCATGACTTTCTTCCAAAACACTGTATTTGCTATCATCAACTCTCTTTCTAGACACATCTCCACCATCAACTCTCCACTACCATTCTTTCCTGGAACTCCACATTTCCCAACCACTCCATCAATTGGTTCATCTCCTACCCTAGCATTAAGGTCTCCCAATACTACTACATTGATGTTCCTCCCTAATCCCTCTATGCACTTGTTTAAATCTATCCAAAAAGCCTCCCTTTCTTCTACACTCTTCTCACTACCAGGCCCATATGCACTTACAAAAACCCACATCTCCTTTCCCAGTTTCATCCTCATCCACATTATCCTTGAGGAAACCTTCTTCCACTCCACTACACATTTACCTATCTCTTCACTTACTAGTATAGCCACCCCTTCTCTCCCTCGCCCTCTCTTCACTCATGAGAACCTCCCAACTACATTCCCAAACTCACACTCGCCCTTCCCTCTCAACTTAGTTTCACTCAAAGCCAACACATCCATCTTTCTTCTCACAAACATATTGCCTATCTCTTCCCTTTTACTCTCATCTGTACCACATCCATGCACCTTAGGGTGTTGGTTGGAAAACTCCTAGACCCTCTTATGCCTTTACTTTTTTTAGGAATGTCCCCTGTGGGGCTACAGGGAGAAGGATGCCTGGTCCCAATCCCTGTCCCGTTTTTGTCGCCTCTTACGATCCCAGTGGAATTACTTGGTGGCAGTATTCTTTTCCCCCTACCACTGGGCAGGTGAAACAAGGAAATGACAAATATGGCAGAGGAAATCAATCAATCCACTGCCCCACATCTCTCTTTCATGAGACCCACAACTCCCAAGTTACCAATTATGGCTACCAGATGGGACCATAGGCCACTCTTGGAAAAAATATTGTGTGCTATCTAAGGATAGTGTAGGGCAGCATAGAATGAGGTGTTCAGTATCTTCTGTATGATGGTTGCATCTTGGATCGAGTCTGTGATCAGGCCTGTTTTGTGTAGGTACGGTCTTGGAGCTGGGTGCTGTCTTGAACACAAGCATGCTAGTGTGATTCTTGCTTCTCTTGAGGGGGACCTTTCTGTGGGGCTATGTTGGTGATTTTTTTGACAAGTTTGTTTTGTGATCTGGGTGTGAACATGTTTTTGTGCAGATGTGTTGTATGGTATGAATGGTAGGTTGTGTATGTTTTGAGTAGTACAGGTGTACCACCAAGTTTCTGGCAACAGATGGTCCAGAACCTCTTTGAATCATAACAAAACTTAAAATTCATGCAGGCACTAGACTAGTTTACTAAGTACCCATACATGGCATTGAGTGTCCCTGCACTCACTTGGCTTATTTAGTCTGCTCTTGGTGGTGGTAATATCCCAAATTTCAGATTTGTTTTCATTATTTAGCTTAAATTTAATGCTAATTATGGCTTCGAAGAGTGTTAGTAGTGATGTCAATAGTAAACACCAGTCCAAATCGATTCAAGACAAAAGTGAAATGTTGGAAAAAATAGAGTGTGGAGTGTCAGTGCATAAGCAGTGTGAAATCAATGGTGTAGGCTCGTCAATAGTTTATGATATAAAGAAGCATAAGGTAAAGTATTGAAATTCTATACAAACAATGATTCCAAGAAGCAAATGAGCATTAGAAAAACAATGAAAGATGGCAAAAGTAGTGAGCACAATCGAGTGATGGTGGAATGGTTGAGACAATGCCATGATGTTTAATAATGTACCTGGTGAAAATGTTGACAATAATTTCATAGGCTGTCATTTATCAAAGGAAAAAGTTGTTCATGAAGTGCTTGAGTATACAAAAAATTATGGGACCTGCTGCCAAGGATCTAGCAAGTAAACTTGATGAAAAAATCTGGCTAAGGGAATAAATGTTAATGGAGCAACACCTGTTGTTGTTGTTGTTCCCTAGACTGTCTGTCCGAGCAGTCCCGTCTCCCCAAGGAATGCTACAGCCGAAACTGGGTTTTCCCACAAATCCTTTATAGAGTGTATGTTGTGTTGTTTGCGTGCATGATTGTGTATAATGCAGTCTTCCATTATGTGTTGTATGGTATGGGGTGAAGTGTTACATCCTGGGCAGCTGTTCACAATGTGGTCATCCAGCCTCTTCTGGTAGCTTAGAAGTGCTGGGTGGTGGCCGCACCGCAGTCTGGCCAAGTGGACTCTGTCCTTTCATGGGAGAGAGGATTCAGAAGGGTGGATATCAGGGGGTCTGGCATGCAGCAGTGTGTTGTCTTTCAGTGTGTTAATGGAGCGGTGAGTGATATGATTATGAATATGTTTCCGGAGTCTGGTATTTGGTGGTTGTGGAGGAAGAGAAGAGAGTATTTGTGCATAATAAAGGTCTTTTGGTGTTGTTTTAATGTTTCTTGGTGTGTGTGGGTGTTCTGCTATGTAGTGTAGCGGGTGTGATGTGTTTGTGGTGGCTGCGGCAAGTGTTTGTGTGCCTCTCATGTCGAGGTGGTCCTCGACTTTGAGGACTTTTGTTTCATGGTGTAAATGGTCTGTTGGTGTTGTATTTGTGCAGCCTGTAATTGTTTTTAGGGTTTTGTTTTGTATGATTTGAAGGGTGTGGTGTGTCTCACTGAGATTAGGAGCCCATGCAGGACTCGCATAATTCAACACTGAGCATATGCATTGTTTGTATATTGTTATATTAGTTTCTTTGTTTTGTCCAAATGTTGTTCCAGTGATTGACTTAAGTGCGTTAAGTCTAGGTGTGCATTTGTTTTTTATGTGATGTGTTGTTTGAAAGACATGGATGTATCGTATGTTACACCAAGAATTTTCGGTGTGTTTGTGTGTGGTGTTAGAGTGTTGTTGATGTAGAGATGAGATATGTATTTGTGTTCTATTGTCCAGTTGGTGAGAAGTGTTGCTGTAGATTTGGTTGGAGCTATTTTGAGTCTGTGATGAACCATGTGTTGAGTGTATCAAGGTATGGCTGGATTATTTCTGCAGCTTTGTCTGTGTTACGATGTGTGCATATGATTGTTATGTCGTCTGCGTAGGAAGAGATTTGTATTTCTGAGTTGTCTGGTGTGGGTAAGTCATGCATGTATAGATTAAATAGTGTGGGGGATAGAACTGAGCCCTGTGGTACTCCATTCTTAATGTTTCTGATGTGCAACACCTGTTGTACATACCGGTAATCTTACAGACTCAGAAATTATAGACAGTGTTCTGCATCCTGATAAGAACTGCAAGTGACTAAGGTGACAGTGATGGAGATAAAATGAATGTAGCTGAAAGACTTTCCCATGACAAGTTAATAGAATTAATGAGTGAATTAATCAAAGGGCTAGATCAACATTCTACCTTTATTGAACAAGAACTAATGAATTTGCATTTGTTGCATGAAAAATTACATAAGGAAAGATCAGAATGCAGAAAGCAAATTTTCTTGGACAAAATTATTAAAAAGATAGCCAAGAAGAATATGTGTCCTGTGGCTGAAACATCAAGCACTCCAGTCATTCCACCTGCAGCATCAGAAGTCCAAGATGAAATAATGAACTACAAAACAGACAGTAATCCTGATAGTCCTCAGCTTCTAGACCTCCATGAGTAGCTTTAGAGTTCTAGTACACTTCTACAATTTGCCAGAAGTGCTGCAGCATTCTTTGTATGTACAATAATTACTAAATATACATTTAATTTTTGCTCAATAATCTTGTTTAATTAATCCTGTGTCACTGATACAGGTACCTGTACTGTGTAGTACCTCCCACAGTACAGTATTGATAAACTTGTATCATTTATACAAATATAAAGGTATTTGTATTTAATTTAACTTACATTTAAAATTTGTTTAGAGTGTATTTACAAAGGGTGGCCACCACTGGTTTTGCAAAATGGTTGGTTTGGCAAGACTTTGGAACCAAGGGTGCTGGAAAATTGATTGTAGAGGGCTCTATCATAGAACAGTGTACCTATTAATTTCATATGGTATCCTGTGGAGAGTATTTTGTTTTCTCATTGTTCTATTAGGGTGATTTTGGTACATCCTGTTTTTACCCTCACTGCTTTATTTTGTATAGTTTGTGAAGTATTTACCTAGTTGTATTTTACGGGATGGGAGCTATGCTCGTTGTGACCCGTTTTCGTATCTCTCCACGTCCAGTTTAGTTTTGAACTCATGTATAGTTCTGGCATTTACTGTTTCACTGTTCAGCCTGTTCCAGATATTGATAACTCTGTACGGGAAACTGTTCTTTTTCAGATCTCTTCTGTAACTCTCTTTCTTTAATTTCTTTGCGTGTCCTCGTTTTTCTTTTATCCCATTTTAATAGGTCATCTCTATCAAGAACTTCCATCCCTTTTATAATTCTGAAAAAAGTCAACAAGTTGCCTCTTTCCCTTCTCTGGTCTAATGTTGACAGCTGTAATTTTTCCAATCTTTATTCTAATGTCAAATTTGATAGTGTGAGTGCCATCCTTGTTGCCGCTCTTTGGATTCTTTCTAATTTCCTTGTGTTTTTCTTTGTGCTAGGTGCTCGCATTGATATAGCATATTCTAATTTCAGTCTTATCAATGTAACAATTAATTTCTTAACCATCTCCTCCTGATTGCTTGGAAGCAAATTGTAGAAGCATAGTTGATTGCATTTACCTAGTTGTATTATACAGGAAGAGAGCAATGCTTGTGGTGACCCGTCTTTGTATCTCTCAGCATCAAGTTTTTTCTTAAAATCTTGAATAGTGTTTGCACACACTGTTTCGTTGTCTAATTTGTTCCAAGTATCTGTCACTCTGTGTGGGAAGCTGTTCCTTTTCAAATCTCTTCTGTAACTATCCTTTTTTAGTTCTTTTTGCGTTCTCTTGTTTTACCATTATCCCATATTAACAAGTCATTCTTATCTAAGACTTCCATTCCTTTCATTATTCTATAGATAGTCAGCAAGTCTCCTCTTTCCCTTCTTTGTTCCAAAGTTGGTAATTCTAGTTTGGACAGTCTTTGCTCATATGTCAATTCGGAAAGAGTTGGTGCTAGTTTTGTTGTTGCTCTTTGTATTTTTTATATATATTTTTTTTATATTCTTTTTGGTACTGGGTGTCCATAGTGTTGCTGCATACTCAAGTTTTGGTCTTATTAGTGTAGTTAGAATTCTTTATCATTTCCTCGTCCAAATAAGTAAATGCCACTTTAATTGACCTCAATAAGTTGTAGGTTTCTCTGAATATTTTATCAATATGCTTATCCAGTGTCATGTCCTTGCTGATCATCACTCCATGATCTTTCTCCGAGTTTACTTTTTTCACCTCAATTTTATAATCTTTCTATATTCTGTTTTTACTTTTTCCAAATTCCATTATACTACATTTCTTTATACAGACATTCCTCTACTTACGTTCATTCGTTTTACGTTTTTTCGATTTTACGTTTGAACTGACTAAAAAGAAAATTGTAAAAAAAAAATTTGAGTGAATTTTTTAGTTTAGCGCGCTCTCCGTAGTTCAAACGATACTTACGCATGATGCTGCGTCCATTGTTTACATTGCACAAACGACAGACTGAAAGTGCCTTGCCTCATCTTCCTCCTCCCCTCCTCCACCATCTCAATTTATGTTGCTTGAATTTAATTTGAAATTAATGTTATTATTTTACAATGTTATGTGTATAATTAATGATTTAGGGGTGTTTTGTAAGATACGGTAATAGAATTTACGGATGTATAGTACAGTAACAACTTACGTTCATTTTCAACTTACGTTCGGCCGTTCGTAACGTAACTAAAACGTAAGTTGAGGAGTGTCTGTATTGTATTTTACTTCCCACTTTTGAGTCCATTTCCAGATCTTGTCCAAATCTTGTTCCAATGAGTTGCAGTCTTCCTCCGTTTTTATCTTCTTTAGTATCTTTGCATCATCTGCAAAGAAATTCATATAACACTCTACACCTTCATCCATGTCATTAATGTATATGGCAAAGATGATTGGGCCCAGTACTGATCCCTGTGGGACACTGTTTATCACTTCTTCCCAGTTTGAGAATTTATCTCTAATTACTACTCTCATTTTCCTCCCAATCAGGAAGTCTTTCATCCATTCCAATAATTTTCCTCTGATGCCACCTATTGACTCAATCTTCTTTATTACTTTTTTATGTGGTACCTTATCAAATGCCTTTTGTAGGTCCAGAAAGGCACAGTCTGCCCACCCATCTCTCTCTTGTATTATGTCTATTAATCTTGAATAGAAACAAATCAAGTTTGTTGTACATGATCTTCCTTGTCTGAATCCAAATTGGTTTGGATTCAGTATAGTTTATTTCTTCCAAATGCTTAACCCATCTATTTTTGACAACTTTTCACAAATTTTTGCTAATGTGCTTATTAGTGAGACCAATCTGTAGTTAGATGGGTCTTCTTTGTTTCCTCCCTTATATATTGGTACAATGTTTGCCTTCTTCCAGTCCTGTGGCACTTTTCCTTCTTTAAGTGAGGATTTAATTATATTGTATATTTTGTCTGTTAATTCTTCCATGCATTTTTTCAGTATCTAATTTGCATCTAACATCAAGGGTTTTAATTTGGTCGCTGATTTCCTTTTGTGTTACAATTATTTCTTTCATTGAGGGGGATAACTCTCTCACTATTTCCTCACAGTTAGGTGAGTTTTCTATTGTGAATACTGATTTGAAATGGTTGTTCATAATTTCAGCCATTTCCAGTTCTTCTGTATATTCATTTTTACCTTGGCGCAGTTTTTCTAATTCTTGTTTGTTCTTCAATGTTCCATTTACATACCTGTAAAATAGTTTGGGTTCTTCCTTGCATTTATCTGTTATCTTTTTTCAATTTCTCTTTTCATCTCTGCGTATTTTTACATACTCATTTCTAAGTTTGATGTACTTTTGCCATTTGCATGTTTTCTTGTCTCTTTTCCATTTCTTCCAAGCTTTGTCTCTATTATCCTTAGCTTCACTACAGCTTTTGTTATACCAGCTTTTTTGTATGTTATTTCCATTTTTTATTGTGGTACATATTTATTCGCTCATTATAAATTTCTTTTAGTATGTTCCATTTTTCTTCCATCCCAGTTTCTTCGTTTAGGAATTTTTCCCAGTTTGCATTACAAAAGATTATTTCAAGTTTCTCAAAATTTGTTTTGTTGTACATTAGTCTTCCTATTCTATGTTTATCATTTTTTATTTGATCCATGTGTTCTTTCAATTCCAATTCTGTTAGTACATGGTCACTCTTGCCTATTGGAGTTTTGTAATAAATTCTATTGACAATCTCAGGCTCTGTCGTAAGTATTAAGTCTAATTTTGAGGGTTCTTCACTATAGTATTTTCTCAAATCCACTGGGTCATTTTGTACTCAATGGTCAAGTCAAGCAGGACATTGCCCCAAAGTTCCTCTCCCCCCTTCACTGTCATTTCTTCCCAACATATTTCTTTCGAATTAAAGTCACCCATAATTACTGTATTTCCTCTGTCTTTCAGTATATTAGTTAATTCATATTTTGTGTCTTCTAATAGTTTGGAATGATCACTTTCTGTCCAGGATTGTATTTTGGGGGACACATACACCACTACAAAATCTACTCTTCATATGTTTGCTTTCAACTTGTATCATAATTGATTCTACATTATTTTTTCCTTCAGTTGTTTTTGTTACAGTTGTTTTTGGTCAAAATTAAAACTCTGCCACCCTGTTTATCCTTTCTTTATTTTTTATAATGCGAGTATTATGACGCAACATCGCACGTCTGGCAGCTAATGCTGCCCGCGAGATTTTGGCCCAGAGTGAAGGGGTTAAAATCTCTTTTTCTCATTATATTTCTATACCTCGGTTCTTTATCCATATCCATTTCTAATCCTCTCTGCATAATATTTCCTTCCCTTTCAAACCCCTAAAATAAGCTTCTTTCAAACCTTTGGTATTCCCTTGGTATCTATGCGAGGCAGGTCCTTTTCTTAACACCGAGTGGAGTCTCAATTCTACTTTCTTCCAGGCTTCTTTTGGTTGTCTCTTTGTCTCTTGGTGTTTCCATTTTAATGAAAAAAAGTAAAAGAGTAATAATAATAAAAAGATAAATAAAATGGAGATACAAAGACAAATTACATTTTGGTCACACCGAGTTAATAGCTATACTTCGTATATGTAAACAACTAGGTCTGGTTTTCAATCATTTCCAATCACTTGCTTGTGTCTCACTAGCTAGCTAGCGGTTCGGAGCATTCGATCTATATGTCTTGCTCCGACCAATTATATTTATGTTATGTGTTCTTTATGAGTTGTTTGAAGACTCTGATTCAAGTTTCCTTTTGTTGTCCAAAGCCCATTCTTGTAATTGATTCTAGTAGGTTTATTTTCTTATTGATTTTTACTGTCAGATCTTTGACATGCATATTGAAGGGCATAGAACTTTAGAGTTCTTTTCCAGTGGAAGAACTTGGCTATTTAACTCTACTGCTTGGTACTTTTTTTATTCATAGTTATCTGGATCAAACAGCATTACTGATGATTTCTGGGGTGAGGCTTCAATTCTATTATTTCTGAGTCATTGCTTTAGTTTGTCTAAGTATGCTTGGGTATTCTTAGTTGGTAGTTGCTATCAAGAGGCAGAGAAAATCCATGTGAGGCGAAACCTTTATGAACAGTTGCTCTGCATGTGTATTTTTACCTAGTTGTATTTTATGGGACGAGCTATGCTCGTAGTGACCCATTTTTGTATCTCTCCACATCCAGTTTGTTCTTGAAATCTTGTATAGTTGTGGTACTCACTGTTTCCCCATTTAGTTTGTTCCAGACATTAATCACTCTGTCTTGGAAGCTATTCTTTTTCAAATCTCTTCTGTAACTGTCCTTCTTTAGCTTCTTTTCGTGTCCTCTTGTTCCTCTTCTGTCCCATTTTAATAAGTCATCTCTATCAAGAACTTCCATCTTTTTCATACATACATATACCAAAGGCTTTTCCCCCCTACACGGGGGGGGGGGGTAGCCAAAAAGAAAAAGGCATAGAAACCACTCCCACCCATTCCATTCTCTATATATTCCATTCCCCTCCACCCTCCTCCCTCCCTCTTATCTTGGCACCTCCTGGATGACAGGTCATCCCTGCATCCTGTCCACTGCCCTGGGTCAGAAGCAGTGTCGCAAGACACAGCACATCCACAACAAGGCCGCTTCATAAATTTGGCAACCCCCCTCTCCGTCCCCTTATGCAGAAAAGGGGAAGACAGGGAGAAATCCCTTCGGGCTATGTCAATTTTTTTTTCTCATACATACTTCCTCACCCCCCAACCACCCACTCCCCCTCATGCATCACAGCATCATCTATACACAACCCCTCTCCATTCACCCCTATCTTCTGTCCTCTCCTGTCCTTCCTCAACAGACATTCCTCTCTTTTGTAATGCCCCTTTCACCCCATCCATCCATCTCATCCTAGGATGCCCCATCATATTCACTCCTTCTACCTCTGCCTTCCACACTTCTTTTACTAATCTTTCTTCACTCATTCATTCCATGTGTCCAAACCATCCTAATACTCTTTCATCAACCCTATCTCCCAGTTCCCTTTCCACCCCTGTTCTCCGCCTTGCCTCCTCATTTCTCACTCTATCTAGCCTAGTAACCCCTATCATACTTTTCAGACATTTCATCTCAAACACATTCAAACTCCTCTCTTCCTCTCTCATGTTCCATGTTTCTGGCCCATACAATGCTGTTGGTACAATCACTCCTTCATATAACCTCCTCTTAGTATCCATTCCCAGATGTCTATTTCTCATTACACTTTTCAATCCACCAAGGCATTTACTTGCTTCTCTCAATCTACATTCTACCTCCACCCCTACTCCTCCCTTTCCTGCCACATTCACACCCAAGTATCTAAAACTATCCACTTCCAGTTTTTCACCCTTAATGCTCACTTCCAGCCTGCTGTCACTCTCTCCCCTTGTACATCTCATCACCTCACTTTTACCTACATTTATCTTCAGCTTCCTTCTTTCACACACCTTCTCAAACTCTGTCACTAACTTCCTCAATCCCTCCTCTGATCCTGCTACAAGCGCAGTGTCGTCAGCAAACAACAACTGGCTCACCTCCCACTTTTCTCCATTTTCTTTAATCATTTCCAACTCCAACCCCTGACCCACTACCCTTGCATTCACCTCTCACACCACCCCATCCATGTAAAGATTGAACAACCAAGGCAACATAACACATCCCTGACGAAGTTCCACCTTTACCTCAAACCTTTCTCTCCATTTCTAATCCTAACACAAGCTCTACTACTCTCGTAAAAACTCTTGACTGCTCTTAACAGCTTTCCTCCTATCCCATATATCTGCAGTACCTCCCACAGTGCCTTCCTGTCTACCCTGTCATAAGCCTTTTCCAGATCCATAAAAGCCCAAAAAACATCCTAACTTTTCCTATAGCTTTCTCACATATCTGTCTTTCCACAAAAATCTGATCTACACAACCCCTACCTGTCCTATACCCACACTGTTCCTCACCAATTACTCCCTCTGTTCCCCTCCTAATCCTCTCAATCAAGACCCTCCCATAAGCCTTCCCAACTGCACTCAACAAGCTGATCCCTCTGAAACTACTACACTCACACTTGTCCCCCTTTCCTTTGTAAAGCAGAACTATACAGAGGCACTCCTCCATTCCTCCGGCACTCTACACTCTCTTAAACAAACATTAAATAATCTCACCAGCCAGTCCACCATAACTGTACCTCCTTTCTTCAGACATTCTGCGTGGCATCCATCCAGACCAGGTTCCTTACCTGCTCTCATCATCTTAACAGCTACTTTCACTTCATCCTTCCCTATTTCTCCTCCATTTTCCTCACTCATCACTCTCATTTTCTTAGCACTTCCCACTGCAACTACCTTTCCCTCTCTATCCTCCTTCACATTTAGCAACTCCCTAAAATACTCTGCCCACCTTCCTCTCACTGCCTTCTCTTCCATTATCATCTCTCCATCTGCACCTTTTACCTTTTCTTCTCTACTTGATTTACCTCCTTTTTCTCTTTTAATTTCCTTCCAAAACATCTTTTTATTGCTTTCAACATTTTCTGTCATACTCTTATCCCATTTCACATCTGCTCTCCTCTTTGCTTCCTTTATCTTATGCTTAACTTTCCTTCTCTTTACTTTGTGCCTCTCATACGATTCCCTCGTCCTAATTTGCAGCCAATATATGAATGCCTGCTTCTTCTCTTCTACACCCTCCTGTGCTTCCTCATCCCACCACTCACTACCCTTCCTTCTATTTCCTCCTGTCCTCCTTGTTCCACATACCATCTTTGCACACCTTATGACTCCCTCCTTGAACCATCCCCATTCCTTCTCCACTCCTAGTTCTACTCTATCCTTCACTACCTCCCACTCCTCTCTCAGCTTCTTCTTATACTCACTCTCCTTTTTTTCCTCATTTAAGGAGTTCACTCTAAATACCTCCCTACCTTCTGCCCTTTTCCTCTTTCTCCACCTATTCTCCACTCTCAATTTACCTTTCACCAGAAAATGATCTGATATTCCCCCACTCTCTCCCCTTAGAACATGTACATCCTTAACTCTTCCTACCATACTCCTGGTCACCACTATATAGTCCATTCATGCTCTATCTGCCACCCTTCCATCCACCACCCTCTCCCATGTGTACTTATACTTGACTTTCTTCCTAAACACTGTATTTGCTAACACCAACTCTCTTTCAAGAGACATCTCCATTGTCATTTCTCCACTATGATTTTTACCTGGAACACCAAACTTCCCAATCGCTCTGTCTATTGGTTCATTTCCTACCCTAGCATTAAGGTCTCCCAATACAACTACATAGACATTTCTCCCTAATCCCTCTATGTACTCATTTATATATACCCAAAAAGCTTCCCTTTCCTCTACGCTCTTCTCACTACCAGGTCCATACGCACTTACAAAAACCCACATCTCCTTTCCCAGCTTCACCTTCATCCACATCAACCTTGATGAAACCTCCTTCCACTCCACTTGCCGCTTACTTATCTTTTCACTTACTAGTATAGCCACCCCCTCTCTCTCCCTCGTCCCCTCTTCCCCTCTTCACTCCTGAGTATCTCCCAGCTACACTCCCAAACTCACAGTTGCCCTTTCCTTTCATTTTAGTTTCACTCAAAGCCAGCACATCCATCTTTCTTCTCACAAACATACTGCCTATCTCTTCCCTTTTACTCTCATCTGTACCACATCCACACACATTAAAAGATCCAAACCTTAGGGTACTGGTTGGAAAGCTCCCAGACCCTCTTGTGCCTTTTATTCTTATTTTAGGAATGTCCCCTTTTGGGTCTACAGATAGTAGGACTCCTAATCCCATCCCCCGTCCCGTTTTTTGTCACCTTTTATGACTCAAGTGGAAAGACTTGGTGGTAGCATTCTCTTCCCCCACCACAGGGTCAGCGAAAAAAGGAAATGAATATTCAGAGAAATGGTACACGACAGTAACAAGGGGTTGGGGGACAGCATAATGGAGGGATAGTCGTAGCATAAAAGTGTCATCATTTCTCTATGCACAGAGTTTCCTCTATCACAGACAAAATGATGTGTGGCTCTGGTCCATAGGGGTGCCCCATATAGACCCTAAAGTATCAACTGCATGCTACTTTGCCACAATAACATGCAGCCAAATCACCTCTCTCTTCTCTGTTCGAGTGTTGATAGATATAATTTCTCTAATCTGTTCGTATGTAAAATTTGAGAGTTTAAGTGCCATTTTTGTCACTGCTCTTTGATTTTTTTTTTTTTTTTTTCTAGGTGCCCATAGTGCCACAGCAAACTCCAATTTAGGTCTTATCAGTGTAATTAATATTTTCTTAACCATTTCTTCATCCATGTAGTCAAAGGCCACTTTCATTGATCTTGATAAGTTAAAAGTCTCTCCAACTAGTTTATTGATGTGTATTTACCTAGTTGTATTTTACGGGAAGGGGAGCTATGCTTGTGATATCCTGTCTCCATATCTCATTTTATCTAGGCTGTTTTTAAATTCATGTATCGTTTTTGCACACACCACATTCTCATCTAACCTGTTCCAAATGTCCATTATCATGTGGGGAAAGCTGTTCTTTTTCAGGTCTCTTCTGTAATTGTCTTTCTTGATTTTCTTTCCATGTCCTCTTGTATCTCTACTATCTCATTTTATTAGATCCTCTCTATCAGTAATTTCCATGCCTTTCATGATTCTATAAATAGTTATCAAGTCTCCTCTCTCTCTTCTTTGCTCCAATGTCTGTAGCTCAAGTTTTGCCAGCCTCTCCTCATATTACAAAGGATTACAAAGGCAAAGCATGCCGACAGGAGACCTTTTGATCCATATCTAGGTCGGATGCAAAAAAAAAAAAAAAAAAAAAAAAAAAAAAAAAAAAATCATATTAATAATAAATTAAAACTATAACAATGTAAATAACAATTAAAATACATAAATAAATGCATTGGTATAGTTGAATAACAAACAAACAGGTAAATAGTAAATGATAATAAATTGACATATAACTAATAATAAATGAAAATCAGACAGACAAATTATAACAAAACAAAAACAAATAATATAACATAAATTATAATAATTACAGCATCTTAGGTATTTATCTAAATGATTCTTAAAGCTTCGAACTGAACTACATTGCACTACCTGTGCAGGAAGTTTATTCCATTCATTAACTACACGGTTGGCAAAGTTGTTTCTACCTACTTCCAAATTGAATCTATTTCCGGACAGTTTGAGACCATTGTTTCTTGTCTGATTCTCATTCAATGTGAAAATTTTGTCACTTTTGATGTAGTCAATTCCCTTTAAAATCTTAAAGACCTGTATCAAGTCACCTCTGAGTCTACGCTTTTTTAGGGAAAACAGATTCATGTGCTTAAGTCGATTTTCGTATGATTTTTTTTTTATATTTGGAATCAGTTTTGTGGCTCGCCGTTGTACTTTTTCCAGTCTGTCAATGTCTTTAATGAGATTTGGTGACCATACGGAAACAGCATATTCCAAATGTGGATGAACTAACGATTTATATAGCTTGTTAATGAGTGATGGACTTTTGAAATCAAAAGATCACGCAATCAATCCCAGAATCTTATTTGCTTTCTCAGAGGCTGAAATACACTGCTTGGATGATTTGAGGTCGTTACTGATAATTACGCCGAGATCTTTTTCACTATCCACTTTTGTTAACGAATTTCCAAATAACTTGTAATCGTACTTGCTGTTATTTTTACCTATGTGCATTACCTTGCATTTACTTGTGTTAAATTTCATTAGCAACTTTTCAGACCATTGCTGTAATTTATCTAAATCTTCTTGAATATCTAATTGGTTTGAGTGATCATTTGCCACTCCGCACAGTTTTGTATCATCAGCAAATTTGGAAACAGTAGATTTTAGTCCCTGGTCTATATCATTTATATATACTATGAATAGAAGTGGCCCAAGAACGGAACCCTGAGGAACTCCACTTGCAACACTTTTCCATCCAGAAGTTTTTCCATTTAAAACAACTCTCTGTTTTCGACCTTTCAACCAATTACTAGTCCAACCTAATAGGCTACCACTTATTCCATGCAAAGCTAATTTAGTAAGTAGTCTTTCGTGTGGGACGGTATCAAAAGCTTTTGCAAAGTCTAGATATATTAAATCTATATTGTTTCTTTTGTCATAATTCGAGACAACTGTGTTGTAGAATTCGAGAAAGTTAGTCACGCAAGAACGTTTCCGTCTGAAACCATGTTGGCTATCATTTATCAAACAGTTACTTTCTAAATGATATTCGATAGCATCTCTGATGATAGTTTCCATTATTTTTCCTACGATCGAAGTCAAACTAATAGGCCTATAGTTATTTGGTTTCTTTTTGTCACCTTTTTTGAATATGGGAGTAACGTTAGCTAGCTTCCATTCTCTTGGGACATCTCCGGATATGATGGATTTCTTGAAAATAATTTCTAATGGAACAACAATCTCATTTTTCATTTCCTTTAAGATTCTTGGATGCCAACCGTCAGGCCCTGGTGTTTTATTAACTTTGAGTTTGTCTATACACCTTTTAATTTTTTCTTTTGTTATATTTACCGTAGTGAGTAAGTTTACCCCAGACTTTTCACAGGTTTCAGTTTGGAATTCACTTTGAGGTGTTTCGTTTACGAATACCGAGCTAAAATAATTGTTTAAGAGATTACACATTCCTTCATTTGAATATTCAAGTTGACCGTCAGCAGATAATAGTGGACCAATGTGATTCCTAACAACCTTTTTATCTCTAATGTAACTATAGAATTCTTTGGGATTCTCTTTGGATTTCTCAGCGATGTTCATTTCGTATTTCATATGATAGTTCTGAGAGCGTTGGTGCCAATTTCGTAATTGCTCTTTGTATTCTTTCAAGTTTTGTTATACATTTTTTTGTACTTGGTGACCACGTCGTCGCTGCATACTCCAGTTTTGGTCTTATCAAAGTGACTAGTGTTTTCTTCACCATTTCTTTGTCCAGGTATGTAAATGCCACTTAAATCTTATTAAATTATAAGTTCCTCCAAAAATTTTGTTTATATGTTTCTCAGGGGGCATATTCATAATAATAACTCCTAGGTCTTTCTCTTTTTCCACTTTTTTAATTTCTTCCTCTCCCAATGTATATGATCCCACTATTCTTTTTTTGCTTCCAAATTCCATTATACTACACTTCTTAATGTTGAATTCCATCTCCCACTTCCTACTCCATTCCCATACTTTATTGAGATCACTCTGTAGCGACTCGCAGTCTTCTCTGGGCTTCACTTTTTTTCAACAATTTTGCATCATCTGCGAAGAAGCTCATATAACTTTCAATTCCTTCATCCATATCATTATTATATATAGCAAACATTATTGGGGCCAGTACTGTTCCTTGTGGAATGCCACTAATCACCTCATCCCAATTGAAATGTTTGTCTCTTAAAACCACTCTCATTTTCCTTTCATGCAAGAAGTCTTCCATCCACTTAACCTCTTCACTCCGGGGCACATCGCACGTCTGGCAGCATTAGCTGCCCGACGTGCAATGTTGCATCATAATAATCGCATTACAGAAAATAAAGTCAGTGCTCATTCGTTCGTTCTCTTTCACCCGTGAATTTTGATAACCATGGAAAATATGATGAAGCCAGTTTAGAGAGAATGGAGGTTACATAGGTACGACTACAATAAATATAATCAAGACGCCGACGTTGGCATCATCGCTTACCCACTTGCTCCTCATGACGCCTACGTAGGCGTCACCGTATGGAAGTGGTTAAGTAGTTTGCCCTGTATTCCTCCTACAGTTTCTAATTTCTTTAGTAATTTTTTATGTGGCACCTCATCAAAAGCTTTTTTCAGGTCTAGAAATGCACAATCAGCCTATCCATCTCTTGTATTACATCTATTAGCCTTGAATAGAAATGCATCAAGTTTGTGACACATGATCTTCCTTGTCTAAATCCAAATTGTCTTGGATTTAGTACTTCTTTTTTTTTTCCAAATGTCTTACCCATCTAATTTTGATCATTCTTTCACACATTTTAGCTACTGTACTTGTAAGAGAGACTGGTCCGTAGTTAGTAGGGTCTTCCTTGTTCTCCCCTTTATGTATTGGAACTATATTTGCTCTTTTCCAATCTACTGGAACTTTTCCTTCTTTCAATGAACTGCTTATTAGACTATGTATTTTGTCTGTTAGTTCATTCCTGCAGTCTCTCAAAATCCAATTTGCCATTCCATCTGGTCCATGCAATTTTCTGACATCAAGATTACTCAAGTGATTCATTATTTCTTTCCTTGTTACTTCTATCTCTTCCATATGGGGGACTTTCTCCTCCCACTCGACATCTCTTAAATTGTATGTTCACTCTCGTAAACACTGATTTAAAATGCTTATTCATAATTTCTGCCATTTCTGTTTCCTCTGTGTATTCAACCCCTTGTAGTTGTTCCATTAGTTCTTGTTTGTTTTTCAGTTTGTTGTTTACAAATCTATAAAATAGTTTTGGTTGATTTTTACATTTTTCTGACATCCTTTTCATATTTTCTCTTTTCTTCTCTGCACACTTGTACATATTCATTTCTATAACTAGTATATATTTTCCATTTTTCAGGTCTTTTGTCTTTCCATTTTATCCAAGCTTTATCCCTTTTGTCTTTTAACTTCCTACATCTTTTGTTGTACCAACACTTTACATATCCTTTTTCTTGTTTTTGTCTTGGAACATACTTTTCCACTCCTTTATACCGTATATACTCGTCTATAGGTCGAAATCTTAAGGAATTTTTTTAGGCCAAAACCTAGGGGTCGACCTATACACAAGTAATAATCTTGTTAGTTGAAATCCAGACATGACAAGAAAGGCTAGGAAGAACTCTTACCTTTTCTTTAGGTTCAGAAATCAAAATATTTACCTACTAAATACTACCAGTAAACAATGGGTACATAAAATACACAGTACGTACTAAAACATGTAAAATTCCTTCTAGATACGGTAACCCCATACTGTGGTTTTACCTGTTTGTTAAATTTCTTAACACAGGCGAGCTTATTATATCATGTATACTATTACAGTATAATTGTTTTTAAAAAAAATAATGAAATGCTGTGATATTCTCATTTTTTTTTTTTTTTTTTTTTTTTATAGTTTAGTTTAGGTGAGATCCATGCATTGTTTTGGTAATGGTAACAATAACATATACCATGTAGAAAGCTAAATTTGGGTAAATTTTTAGTTTCGACCATGGGCGCAATATAGCAATAGAAAATTAATAATTAATTTTATAAATTAGAATGTATCAACGTAATATGCAGTTTTGTGGGCGGAAGTGAAAATGAAAAATACCTTGCCACAAGCATAGGATCGGAACGCCATCTTGTCTGTCAATTGACGGCCTCGGTGCTTCCGACAGTACCTCGCCAGGTACATTTTCTTGAAGGAATGTTATGGAGCGGAGATACATGCATTCCTTCAAGCTGCAAGAACTTTGTATAGCCAGCAAGCTAAGTGGTTGAAAAGCCCGCCAACGTCTCATTTCTTCGTCGTCGGCATGTATCATAACAAATATGACGTACTATTCGTCCGACACGACTTCATTACTTACGAAATGTTTTAGCATCTTTCTTGTTTTTTTTTATTTCCGATCACAAAATTGCATATTACGTTGATACATTATAATCTACAAAATTAATAATCAATTTTTATTGCTATTTTGCGCCCTTGGTCGAAACTAAAAATTTACCCAAATTTAGCTTTCTACATGGTATATGTTATTGTTACCATTACCAAAACAATGCATGGATCTCACCATCACGAAAACAAACTGTTCAGTATTGCCAACTTGTTACTGTTACAGTGACACATGGTATAATCCTAAATATTTTAACTGAAATCCACCAAAATCGTTTTCCTTGATGTCGTCATCTTCACCACCAAACAGCACCTCCCACTCACTTCTGTGTCGAGTATCGTCATACGAATCAACCTCATCAGCCATAGGAACATCAACATCATCTTTCTCCTCCACATTATCATTAGCCTGATCATCCGCACAGTTGAGATTACAAGACTAACTCTGAGTGTTGGTTAATTTTTTTCTAACGAAACACGCCTAGCCAGTTTATTCCGAATACCGTACTTGGTAATCTACCGTACTTGGCAATCTGTTCAAGTTTTTCACTCCGCTGAAATGGCAATTTCAGTGAAACTTATTAAATATTAAAATCAATGAACTTGAAAAAACATAAACCAGAATACATCAGAATTAATGAAGTGAAAAAACCATAATAATCAATAGCTATACCAGGCAAGCCATGCTACTTCAAAGCATTAAGGCAGTGGAATGCTCACAGCACCAAAAACAAAAACAAACCACTCGACCTATACATAAGGTATATTGAAAATTCCAGATTTTTTGCCAAAAATGGGGGGGTCGACCTATACACGAGATCGACCTATAGACGATTATATACGTAAATTTTTGTCAAAATATTCCATTTCTCTTCTACTGTTGTTTCTTCCTTGTGTATCCTTTCCCAGTCTTCTTTTTAAAAAAAATTATCTATATTGTTAATTTTTTCCCATGTATTTTTCCTCATTTAGTTCCAGTTTAACTAATATGTGGTCACTTTTACTTATTGGTGTCTTATATTCAATCTTGTCCACTGTTTCAAGTACTGATGTGATTATTAGGTCCAGTCTCAGTGGTTCATCCTCATTTCTATACCTAGTATTCTCTTGTACCCATTGTGTCATTGTATGTTCTATAATCATATCAAGTAGTACATTTCCCCATAGGTCGTCTCCCCCTTTCGCTGTCATCTCTTCCCAGCAGATTTCTTTACAATTAAAGTCACCCATTATAACTATTTTCCCTCCATCTTCTATTATTTTATTTAGTGTTATCCTTGTCTTCTAACATATTCTTGTGTTCTCTCTCTTCCCACAAAGCTGTTTTAGGAGGCACATAATTTATCACAAACTTCCTGCTCTTCTTGTCCCAGTCCACTATTTACATCACCATCATCTCTTCTCTATTCTTTCCATATGTAACATTCCTCACATTTATATCCTTCTTAGTCAGGAACATAACTCCCCCCCTCCCCTTGTTTTACTTCTCTGTTTCTAATCCAATAATTATATACACCATGTCCTACACTGTTGTCTCTACAATTCCCATTATGTCCGGTTCTTTTTCCATCAAGTAATCATTCAGTTCATTCAAGCCTGTTATTAAGCCATCTATATTTGTGTAAGATACTTTTAATTTTCTGTTACCTCCATCCTGGTTTCTGTTTCCCTTCCATTTTTCTCTGCTATGAACCATTCCCTCACTTTCATATCCACTACTCTCCAATAAAATTTCTCTTTGTCTAAGTCTGTTCTTTTCTCATTTTTTTCCCTTAGCTTCTATTCTTTTTGTTTTCTCTTCCTCTCTTTCCTCTTTATTCATCTCTCTTTTTATCCATACCTATTTATACTGATAAATTTTTGCTAGTTTCCCTGTTTTTGATAAGATATTCTCTGCTGTCATTTGTGACCTAAATTTAACCTTAATTGGTCTGGTCTTGTCTATATTGTATTTCCCCAATCTATTTCTTCAATTTCTTTCCCTATCTCTTGTTCATCTTCTTGAACTACTTTTAATACCTTGTTTACTTTTTCCTACTTTACTCTTATAGTCCTGTATGGATTATGCTTCTCTTCCATTCCTAATATAATTATACATTTCTTTTTATCTGCTAAGTCTCTTACTATATTCTCCTTCTCTCTCATCACTTTAATAACTGTGTCCTTAGCTTGTTCTTTCATCTGTTGTTTCACTATATCTGTAGATTCAATTGTGTTGTTCTCTTGGACTTTTTTCAAACCACATACCTTTTTTGCTACGGACTCTTTATTCCCTTTATTATTACTCTTGAATTCCTCATTCTCATCCTTTACTTCTCTTAACTGTCTTTTTAATTCTTATATTTCTTTAGGTTTTGATTCTCCTTCTTTAGTTCTTCTAGTTTATCAACTCTTTGTGTAACTAGTGCTAATTGGCTAAACCTAACCTCCCATGCTTCGTTCATTTTTGTTAGTTTCTCTTCTAGACTTACTAGTTGAGGGAGGTCATCTCCCTCATTAAATCCATAGAAGTAATTATCTCCTCTCTCCATTGAGCTGCTATTATCCATATTTCTACTTTTAATACCTCTGCTCACCTGTTCGACCTTGTGTGATCTCTGCACCTTTTGTTTACACCTCTTCTGACATCCAGGGCCCGTTTGTCCCCTTCCTCATTTTCCTCCATCTTCCTTAGTAACCCCTCCCCTTCTCCTTTTTTTTTTCACCTTCCCACTACACCACGAGGTTTCCCCTTCCCTACTAATACAACACAGATACTCCTTTGTCGTTGAGATCCACGAAAATTGCGGGGGGGGAGGGGGTCCAGGGTTTCAATCTTCACTGTGAATCCGACAATCGTGTGTGTGTATTTACCTAGTTGTATTTTGTGGGAGAAGAGCTATGCTTGTAGTGACCCACAGTTGTATCTTTCCACATCCAGTTCTTAAAATCATGTATAGTTTTAGCACTCGCTGTTTTCTCTTTCAATGTGTTCCATGTATCTATTACTCTGTGTGGAAAGCTGTTCTTTTTTCAAATCTCTTCTGTAACTGTCCTTCTTAAGTTTCTTCTCGTGTCCTCTTGTATTTCTTCTGTCCCATTTAAGTAGATCATCCCTATCAAGGATTTCCATCCCTTTCATAATTCTGTAGATGGTTATCAATAGTTTGTCCAATCTTTGTATGTCAACTTGCTAAGTGTTGGTTCCATCTTTGTCAATGCTCTTTGAATTCTTTCTAGTTTTTTATTGTACTTAGGTGTCCATGGTGATGCTGCATATTCTAATTTTGTAACAGTAAGACCCCTGTGGTGTGGGAAAAGAATGCTGCCACCAAGTCTTTCCACTTGTATCATAAGAGGCGACAAAAACAGGACGGGAATTGGGACTAGGCATCCTTCTCCATGTAGTCCCACAGGGGACATTCCTAAAAAAAAGTAAAGGCATAAGAGGGTCTAGGAGTTTTCCAACCAGTACCTAAAGTTTGGGTCTTTTAATGTGTGTGGATGTGGTACAGATGAGAGTAAAAGGGAAGAGATAAGTACTATGTTTGTGAGAAGAAAGATGGATGTGTTGGCTTTGAGTGAAACTAAGTTGAGAGGGAAGGGCGAGTGTAAGTTTGGGAGTGTAGCTGGGAGGTTCTCAGGAGTGAAGAGAGGGTGGGGGAGAGAATGGGTGGTTATATTAGTAAGTGAAGAGATAAATAAATGTGTAGTGGAGTGGATGGAGGTTTCTTCAAGGTTAATGTGGATGAAGGTGAAGCTGGGAAAGGAGATGTGGGTTTTTATAAGTGTATATGGGCCTGGTAGTGAGAAGAGTGTAGAAGAAAGGGAGGCTTTTTGGATAGATTTAAATGAGTACATAGAGGGATTAGGGAGGAATGTCAATGTAGTTGTATTGGGACACCTTAATGCTAGGGTAGGAAATTAACCAATAGATTGAATGGTTGGGAAATGCAGAGTTCCAGGAAAGAATGGTAGTGGAGATTTGATGGTGGAGATGTGCCTAGAAAATTGATGATAGCAAATACAGTGTTTTGGAAGAAAGTCAAACATAAATACACATGATAGAAGGTGGTGGATGGAAGGGTGGTAGATAGAGCATTAATGGACTATGTAGTGGTAGATAGGAGTATAATAGGAAGAGTTAAGGATGTACATGTTCTAAGGGGAGAGAGTGGGAGAATATCAGATCATTTTTTGGTGGAAGGTAAGTTGAGAGTGGAGGATAGATGGAGAAAGAGGAAAAAGACAAAAGGTAGAGAGGTGCTTAGAGTGAACTGCTTAAATGAGAAGGAAAAGGAGAAGTACAAGAAGAAGCTGAGGGAGGAGTGGGAAGGAGTAAAGGATAGAGTAGAACTAGGAGTGGAGGAGGAATGGGGATGGTTCAAGGAGGTTGTCACAAAGTGTGCAAAGATGGTGTGTGGAACAAGAAGGATGGGAGGAAATAGAAGGGTAGTGAGTGGTGGGATGAGGAAATAAAGAAGGTTGTAGAAGAGAAGAAGCAAGCTTTCACAGATTGGTTACAGTATAGGATGAGGGAGTCATATGAGATGTACAAAGAAAAGAGAAGTAAAGCATAAGATAAAGGAGGCAAAGAGGGGAGCGGATGTGAAATGGGGTAAGAGTATGACAGAAAATTTTGAAAGTAATAAAAAGATGTTTTGGAAAGGATTTAAGAGAGGAAGATTAGAGAAGAAAAAGTAAAAGGTGCAGATGAAGAGATGATAATGGAAGAGAAGGCAGTGAGAGGAAGTTGGGCAGAGTATTTTAGGGAGTTGCTAAATGTGAAGGATGATAGGGAGGGAAAAGTAGTTGCAGTGGGAAGTGCTAAGAAAATGACCATGATCAGTGAGGAAAATGGAGGAGAAATAAGGAAGGATGAAATGAAGGCAGTTGTTAAGATGATGAAAGCAGGTAAGGCATGTGGTCTGGATGGATGCCATGCAGAATGTCTGAAAAAAGGAGGTATAGTGATGGTGGACTGGCTGGTGAGGTTATTTAATGTTTGCTGGAGAGAGGGTAGAGTGCCAGAGGACTGGAGGAATGCCTGTATAGTTCCACTTTACAAGGGAAAGGGGGACAAGTGTGAGTGTAGTAGTTTCAGAGGGATTAGCTTGTTAATTGTAGTTGGGAAGGCTTATGGGAGGATCTTGATTGAGAGGATTAGGAGAAAAACAGAGGGAGTAATTGGTGAGGAACAGTATGGATTTAGGACAGGTAGAGGTTGCATAGACCAGATTTTTGTGGTAAGACAGATATGTGAGAAAGCTATAGGAAAAGGTAAGGATGTATTTTATGGTAAGGTATATTTGATGGTCATATCCAGCAGAATGTTGCTCCAAAGTTCTTCTCCCCCTTTTACTATCATTTCTTCCCGGATTATATCCTTGGGATTAAAATCACCCATAATTACTGTTACCACCCTCTTTCAGTAAGTCATTTAGAACATTCATTGTGTCATCCAGTAATTTAGAATTATCACTATCAGACCAAGTTTGTGTTTTTGGTGGCACATATACTGCTGCAAATTTTCTACTTTTCATATTTTTATTTACAACTTTAATCATAATTAATTTCACATTATATTTGCCTTCATTTATCTTTGTCACATTTAAACCCTTTTTGGTCAATATCATGACACCTCCTCCTTGTAAGTCTGTTCTATTTATTGCCCAGTGGTTGTATAGACCTTGTCCCACCATACTTGTTGATAGAGGGCCTTTCAGTTTTGTCTCCACAATTCCCATAATGTCAGGTTTCTCTATTTCCAGATAGTTGTTTAGTTCATTAATTCCAGAGATCATACTGTTGATACTTGTGTATGCCACTTTTAGTTTCATATTTTCTTCTTTTTTTTTTATTTAAGTTTCCATTATTCTGATGTACCATTTTTTCAGTCTTAGGTCCAGTACTTCAAAAAGAAAAAAAAAACTTGTTTCTTTTCTTCTCTATTCTTTCCTCATTTCTGTTGTTGGCTTCAATTGTGAGAGCCTTGTCTTTCTCTTTATCCTCATCACTCATTTCCTTTTTTTATCTATATATGTTTGAATTTCTCACTGCTAATTTAACTGCTTTGGATAGTACCTCCTCGGCTATCATTTGAGTTCTTAGTTTTATTTTCAGAGGTCTATCTTGTTTTTCTTTTGAGTATTTGCCTATCCTGTGAATCTTGTCAGTTTTTTTGTCAAAAATTTGCCCTTCGTCCTGAATTTCTTTCAGAATTTCCTTCGCTATTTTCTCTCTGGTATTTATGCACATCGTGGTAAATACAGCTAGGTAAATACATTGTGTTTTTCTTGTATACCATGGACCACAATGCACTTACCTTTGTCAACTGTATCCCTCACCCAATTTTCCTTTTCTTCAATTACTTTCATAACTGTTTCTTTTGTATTTTCTTCCATCTGCTTTTGTACTATTTCTCTAAAGGATATTTTTTGGTTTTCCTGTTTTTGTTTCCACTGATTTTTTATTTCAAGGTGGTCTGTTTCCTTGATTGACTTTTCCACCTTTCCGGTCACTACCTGTAATTACTCTTTGACCTTTTTCAGTTCCGCATTTTTAATTTTATCCTCATTTTTCATTCTTTCGTTTTCTCTTTTGAGCATGTCAGTTTCACTCTTTAAGTCACTCAATTCTCTAATTGTTTACTTGTTACTCTTATGCATAGTAATCAACTCCCCAAGTACAGCTCGGTATTCCATTTTTAAATCTATGATTTCTTCCAATAATTCGTTTACTTCGCGATATCTTAATACATTGCTGTATCTAACTTCTCTATCTATATCTAAGCCTTTACCTATTTCTTCTGGATTTCTTTGAAAATCTGAAAAACTGTTGTTCTCCCACCTCTCTGGGGTATTGGCTGCATGTTATTGTGGCAAAGTAGCATGAAGTTGATACTTTAGGGTCTACATGGGGTGCCCCTATGGACCAGAACCACACATCATTTTGTCTGTGATAGAGGAAAACTCTGTTCATAGAGAAATGATGACACTTTTATAATAAGACTGTCCCTCCGTTATGCTGTCCCCCAACCCCTTGTTACTGTCCTGTACCATTTCTCTGAATATTCATTTCCTTTTTTCACCTACCTTGTGGTGGGGGAAGAGAAATGCTACCACCAAGTCTTTCCACTTGAGTCGTAAGAGGCGACAAAAAATGGGACAGGGGATGGGATTAGGAGGCCTGCTACCTGTAGCCCCGAAGGGGACATTCCTAAAAAAAATAAAGGCACAAGAGGGTCTGGGATTTTCCAACCAGTACCCTAAGGTTTGGGCCTTTTAATGTGCATGGATGTGGTATAGATGAGAGTAAAAGGGAAGAGATAGGCAGTATGTTTGTGAGAAGAAAGAAAGGGAAGGGCAAGTGTGAGTTTGGGAGTGTAGATGGGAGGTACTCAGGAGTAAAGAGGGGATGAGGGAGAGAATGGGTGGCTATATTAGTAAGTGAAGAGATAAGTATTTACCTTTACCTAGTTGTAATATACGGGAGGGGAGCCACGCTCGTGGTGACCCGTCTTTGTACCTATCCGCATCAAGTTTTATCTTAAAATCTTGTATAGTGTTTGCACATACTGTTTTGTTGTCTAATTTGTTCCATGTATTTATCGCTCTGTGTGGGAAACTGTTCCTTTTCAAGTTTGTTCTATAACTATCCTTTTTCAGTTTTTTTCCGTGTCCTCTCATTTTACCGTTGTCCCACACTAACAAGTCGTTCCTGTCTAAAACTTCCATTCCTTTCATTATTCTGTAGATAGCAGATCTCCTCTTTCTCTTTGTTCCAGAGTTGGTAGATTCAATTTGGACAGTCTTTGCTCATATGTTAGTTTGGGGAGAGTCGGTGCTAGTTTGATTGTCGCTCTTTGTAATCTTTCTAGTTTCTTAATATTCTCTTTGGTACTGGGTGTGTAAAGTGATGCTGCGTACTCAAGTTTTGGTCTTATTAGTGTAGTTAGTATTTTCTTTATCATTTCTTCATCCATATGAGCAAATGCCACTTTGATTGACCTCAATAAGTTGTAGGTTTCTCCAAATATTTCATTTATATGCTTCTCTGGTTTGATGTCCTTTCCAATCATCACTCCAAGATCTTTTTCCGAGTTTGCTTTTTTCATTTTTTCTTCCCCAATTCTGTAATCTTTTGATATTGTGTTTTTACTCTTTCCAAATTCCATTATACTGCATTTCTTTATATTAAATTTTACTTCCCACTTTTGAGTCCAATTCCAGATCGTGTCCAGATCTTGTTGAAGTGAGTTGCAGTCTTCTTCCGTTTTTACCTTCTTTAGTAATTTTGCATCATCTGCAAAGAAATTCATATAGTACTCCACGCCTTCATTCATGTCATTAATGTATACGGCAAACATGATCGGGGCCAGTACTGACCCTTGCGGGACACCGCCTTTTACTTCTTCCCAGTTGGAGAATTTTTCTCTAATTACAACTCTCATGTTCCTCCCAATCAGGAAGTCTTTCATCCATTCCAATAATTTTCCTCTGATACCACTTTTTGACTCTATCTTCTTTATTAGTTTCGTATGTGGTACCTTATCAAATGCCTTTTGCAGGTCCAGAAAAGCACAGTCTGCCCATCCATCTCTTTCTTGTATTATGTCTATTAATCTTGAGTAAAAGCAGATCAAATTTGTTGTACATGATCTCTCTTGTCTGAATCCAAATTGATTTGGGTTCAGTATAGATTTTTCTTCCAGGCATTTAACCCATCTGTTTTTGACAACTCTTTCACAAATTTTTGCTATTGTGCTTGTTAGTGAGACCGGTCTGTAGTTAGATGGATCTTCCTTATCACCTCCCTTACAAATTGGTACAATGCCTTCTTCCAGTCCAATGGCACTTTTCCTTCTTTAAGTGAGAATTTGATTATATTATATATTTTGTCAGTTACCGTAATTCTTCCATACATTCTTTCAGTATCCAGTTTGCAATTCCGTCCAGGCCATGTGATTTTCTGACATCAAGGGTTTTAATTTGGTCACTGATTTCTTTTTGTGTTACGTTTATTTCTTTCATTGCTGGGGATAATTCTCTCTCTTTCTACACTGTTAGGCGAGTTTTCTATTGTGAATACTGATCTGAAGTGGTTCATAATTTCAGCCATTTCCAGTTCTTCTGTATATTCCTTTTTATCTTGGCACAGTTTTTCTATTTCTTGTTTGTTTTTCAGTTTTCCATTTACATACTTGTAAGCATGTAGTGGAGTGGAAGCAGGTTTCATCAAGGTTAATGTGGATGAAGGTGAAGCTGGGAAAGGAGATGTGGGTTTTTGTAAGTGCGTATGGGCCTGGTAGTGAGAAGAGCATAGAGGAAAGGGAGGCTTTTTCAGTAGATATAAATGAGTGCATAGAGGGATTAGGGAAAAATGTAATTGTAGTTGTATTGGGAGACCTTAATACTAGGGTAGGAAACAAACCAATTGATGGAGTGATAGGGAATTATGGAGTTCCAGGTAAAAATCATAGTGGAGAATTGATGGTGGAGATGTGTCTTGAAAGAGAGTTGATGATAGCAAATACAGTTTTTAGGAAGAAAGTCAAGCATAAGTACACATGGGAGAGGGTGGTGGAGGGAAGGGTAGCAGATAGAGCGTTAATGGACTATATAGTGGTGACCAGGAGTATGGTAGGAAGAGTTAAGGATGTACATGTTCTAAGGGGAGAGAGTGGGGGAATATCAGATCATTTTCTGGTGGAAGGTAAATTGAGAGTGGAGAAAAGGGAAAAGGACAGAAGGTAGGGAGGTACTTAGAGTGAACTGCTTAAATGAGAAAGAAAAGGAGGAGTATAAGAAGCTGAGAGAGGAGTGGGAGGGAGTAAAGGATAGAGTAGAACTAGGAGTAGAGGAGGAATGGGGATGGTTCAAGGAGGGAGTCATAAGGTGTGCAAAGATGGTGTGTGGAATGTGGAACAAGGAGGACAGGAGGAAATAGAAGGAAGGGTAGTGAGTGGTGGGATGAGGAAGTAAAGAAGGGTGTAGAAGAGAAGCAGGCATTCATAGATTGGCTACAAATTAAGATGAGGGAATTGTATGAGAGGTACAAAGTAAAGAGAGCAGATGATAGAGGAGGCAAAGAGGAGAGCAGATGTGAAATGGGGTAAGAGTATGACAAATTTTTGAAAATAATAAAAAGATGTTTTGGAAAAAAATTAAAAGAGGAAGAGGAGGCGAATCAATTAGAGAAGAAAAGGTAAAAGGTGCAGATGGAGAGATGATAATGGAAGAGAAGGCAGTGAGAGGAAGGTGGGCAGAGTATTTTAGGGAGTTGCTAAATGTGAAGGAGGATAGGGAGGGAAAGGTAGTTGCAGTGGGAAGCGCTAAGAAAATGAGAGTGATGAGTGAGGAAAATGGAGGAGAAATAGGGAAGGATGAAGTGAAAGCAGCTGTTAAGATGATGAGAGTAGGTAAGGCACCTGGGTTGGATGGATGTCATGCAGAATGTCCGAAGAAAGGAAGTACAGTTATGGTGGACTGGCTGGTGAGGTTATTTAATTTTTGTTTAAGAGAGTAGAGTGCTGGAGGACTGGAGGAGTGCCTGTATAGTTCCACTTTACAAGGGAAAGGGGGACAAGTGTGAGTGTAGTAGTTTTAGAGGTAATAGTAGTTGGTAATGCTTATGGGAGGGTCTTGATTGAGAGGATTAGGAGAGGAACAGAGGGAGTAATTGGTAAGGAACAGTGTGGTTTTAGGACAGGTAGGGGTTGTGTAGATCAGATTATTGTGGTAAGACAGATATGTGAGAAAGCTATAGGAAAAGGTAAGGATGTTTTTTTTGGCTTTTATGGATCTGGAAAAGGCTTATGACAGGGTAGACAGGAAGGCACTATGGGAGGTACTGCAGATATATGGGATAGGAGGAAAGCTTTTAAGAGCTGTCAAAAGTTTTTACGAAAGTAGTAGAGCTTGTGTTAGGATTAGAAATGGAGAGAGAGAATGGTTTGAGGTAAAGGTGGGACATCGTCAGGGATGTGTTATGTCACCCTGGCTGTTCAATCTATACATGGATGGGTATTGGGTCAGGGGTTGGAGATGGTTAAAGAAAATGAAGAAAAGTGGGAGGTGAGCCAGTAGTTGTTTGCTGACGACACTGCGCTTGTATCAGGATCAGTGGAGGGATTGAGGAAGTTAGTGTCAGAGTTTGAGAAGGTGTGTGAAAGAAGGAAGCTGAAGATAAATGTGGGCAAAAGGAAGGTGGTGAGATGTACAAGGGGAGAGAGTGACAGCAGGCTGGAAGTGAGCATTAAGGGTGAGAGACTGGATGAAGTGGATAGTTTTAGATACTTGGGTACAAATGTGGCAGGAAAGGGAGGAGTAGGGGGTGGAGGTAGAATGTAGATTGAGAGAAGCAAGTAAATGCCTTGGTGGATTAAAAAGTGTAATGAAAAATAGACATCTGGGAATGGATGCTAAGAGGAGGTTATATTTACCTAGTTGTATTATACGGGAAGGGAGCTATGCTCATGGTGAACCCGTCTTTGTATCTTTCATCATCAAGTTTATTCTTAAAATCATGAATAGTATTTGCACACACTGTTTTTTCATCTAAGTTATTCCATATATCCAGCACTCTGTGTAGGAAGTTATTCTTTTTCCTATCTCTTCTATAGTTGCCCTTTTTTAATTTCTTTTCATGATTGTGCCAACAGCACTGTATGGGGGAGAAACATGGAATGTAAGAGAGGAAGAGAGAAGGAGTTGAAATGTCTGAGAAGTATGATAAGGGTTACTAGGCTAGATAGAGTGAGGAATGAAGTGAGGAGGAGAACGGGGTGGAAAGGAAACTGGGAGATAGGGTTGATGAAAGAGTATTACGATGGTTTGGACACATGGAAAGAATGAGTGAAGAAAGATTAGTAAAAGAGGTGTGGAAGGCAGAGGTGGGAGGAATGAGTATGAGGGGGCATCCTAGGATGAGATGGATGGATGGGGTAAAAGGGGCATTACAAAAGAGAGGAATGTCTGTTGAGGAAGGACAGGAGAGGACAGAAGATAGGGGTGAATAGAGAAGTGTTGTGTATAGATGATGCTGTGATGCATGAGGGGGAATGGGTGGGGGATGGTGGGTGAGGAAGTATGTATGAGAAAAAATTTGACACAGCCCGAAGGGATTTCTCCCCGTCTTCTCCTTTTCTGCATGAGGGGACGGAGAGGGGGTCTCGCCGAATTTATAAAGTGGCCTTGCTGTGGATGTGCTGTGTCTTGCAACACTGCTTCTGACCCAGGGCAGTGGAGTGGATGCAGGGATGACCCGTCATCCAGCAGGTGCCAAGATAAGAGGGTGGGAGGAGGGTGGAGGGGAGTGGAATATGTAGGGAATGGAATGGGTCGGAGTGGTTTCTATGCCTTTTTCTTTTTGGCTACCCCTGTGTAAGGGGGAAAAAGCCTTTGGTATATGTATGTATGTGTCAATTAAGCATGTCCTCTTGGGAATTACTTGTCTTGGTGACTCAATCTTACTTATATCCAGGCCTCTCTTCGTTGGTTCATTCAATATTTTTTCATAGTTTTTCTCTCTCCATTGTGCCAACTGGATTTAACCTTATTGGTCACATGAGAAACATAGCCTACACATCCTGCGCAATAAGTACTAGTTATTTCCTTAGTGTCGGTGACACGTGTGTATTTACCTAGTTGTATTTTACAGGAAGGGGAGCTATGCTCGTGGGGTCCCGTCTTCATATTTCATTTTATCTAAACTATTTTTAAATTCATGTATTTTTTTTGCACACACCACTTTCTCATCTAACTTGTTCCAACTGTCTATTACTCTGTGAGGAAAGCTGTTCTTTTTCAAATCTCTTCTATAGCTGTCTTTTTTTATTTTATTTCCGTGTCCTCTAGTATTTCTGTCATCCCATTTTATCAGATTCTCTCTGTCAGTAATTTCTATGCCTTTCATGATTCTGTAAATAGCTATCAAATCTCCTCTCTCTCTTCTTTGCTCTAGTGTCTGTAGTTCAAGTTTTTCTAGTCTCTCTTCATATGATAGTTTTGAGAGTGTTGGTGCCAATTTTGTAATTGCTCTTTGTATTCTTTCAAGTTTTTTTATACATTTTTTTGTACTTGGTGACCATATCGTTGCTGCATATTCCAATCTTGGTCTTATCAGGGTGATTAGGATTTTCTTCACCATTTCTTCATCCAAGTATGTAAATGCAACTTTGATTGTTCTTATTAAGTTATAAGTTTCTCAAAAAATCTTATTTATATGTTTCTCAGGTGACATATTATTCATAACAATGACTCCCAGGTCCTTCTCATTTTCTACATCTTTTATTCCTTCTTCTCCCAATTTATATGATCCTGTTATTCTGTTTTTCCTTTTTCCAAATTCCATTATACTACACTTTTTTGTATTGAACTCCATCTCCCACTTCCTACTCCATTCTTGTACTTTATTTAGATCTCTCTGTAGTGATTCACAATTTTCTTCAGTTTTCACTCTTTTCAGTAGTTTTGCATCACCTGCAAAGAAGCTCATATAGCTTTCTATTCCTTCATCCATATCATTAATATATATAGCAAACATTATTGGGGCCAGAACTGCTCCCTGCGGAACACCGCTTATTACTTCATCCCATTTTGAGTGCTGGTTTCTTATCACTACTCTTATTTTTCTTTCTTGCAAAAAGTCCTCCATCCAATTTAGTAGTTTGCCCTGTATTCCTCCTTCATTTTCTAATTTCTTAAGCAACTTCTTATGTGGTACTTTGTCAAAAGCTTTCTTTAGATCTAAAAATGCACAGTCCGCCCATCCATCTCTTTCTTGTATTATATCTATTAGCCTTGAATAGAAACATATTAAATTGGTGACGCATGATCGTCCTTGTCTGAATCCAAATTGCCTTGGATTTAACACTCTGTTTTTTTCTAAATATTTTACCCATCTACTTTTGATAATTCTTTCACAAATTTTTGCTATTGTACTTGTTAGAGAGACTGGTCTATAGTTGGTAGGTTCTTCTTTATTTCCTCCTTTATATATAGGTACTATATTTGCTTTTTTCCAATCTTCTGGAACTTTTCCTTCTTTCAAGGAACTATTTAGTATGCTATGTATTTTGTCTGCCAGTTCATTCCTGCATTCTTTCAGTATCCAGTTTGCTATTTCATCTGGTCCATGCGATTTTCTGACATCAAGATTACTCAAGTGTGTTAATATTTCATTCTTTGTTACTTCTATTTCTTCCATAGGGGGGACTTTCTCTTTCCATTCGTTCTTTTCAGGTTGTATGTTCTCCCTTGTAAACACTGATTTAAAATGTTTGTTCATAATTTCCACCATTTCCATTTCCTCAGTGTATTCAACTCCCTCCTGTCTTAATTTCTCCAAGTCTTGTTTGTTTTTCAGTTTATTGTTTACAAATCTGTAGAATAGTTTTGGTTGATCTTTACACTTTTCTATGATATCCTTTTCATATTTTCTCTTTTCCTCTCTGCACATTTGTACATATTCATTTCTATAACAGGTATATATTTTCCATTTTTCAGGTCTTCTGTCTTTTTTCCATCTGGTCCATGCTTTATCTCTTTTGTCTTTTAACTCCCTACAGCTTTTGTTGTACCAGCATTTTACATATTCTTTTTCTTGTTTTTGTCTTGGGACAAACTTTTCCACTCCTTTTTTGTAAATTTTTGTCAAAATATTCCATTTCTCTTCTACTGTTGTTTCTTCTTTGTATATTTCTTCCCAGTTTTCTTGTTGAAAGAATTCTCTTATTTTATCAAAGTTTGTTTTCTCATACATCATTCTTCCTTTTCTGTATTGTTCATTTCTTTTCATATATTTTTCTTCATTAAGTTCCAGTTCAATCAATATGTGGTCACTTTTACTTATTGGTGTTTTATATTCAATTTTGTCCACTATTCTAGGTTCGGATGTAATTATTAGGTCTAGTCTCGATGGCTCTTCTTCATTTCTATACCTAGTGTTCTCCTGTATCCATTGTGTCATTGTATGGTCAGTAACCATCTCAAGTAGAGCGTTTCCCCATGAGCCGTCTCCACCCTTTACTGTCATTTCTTCCCAGCAGATTTCTTTGCAATTAAAGTCGCCCATCATAACTATTTTTCCTCCCTCTTCCATTATCTTGTTTAATGTTATCTTTGTGTCCTCTAACATACTTTTATGTTCACTCTCTTCCCATGAGGCTGTTTTTGGGGGCACATAATTTATCACAAACTTTCTGTTCTTCTTATCTCTGTCTTCTACTTCCCTTCATTATCATCTCTACTGTATTCTTTCCATATGTGACACACTTCACGTTTATATCCTTCTTAGTCAGGAACATAACTCCACCCCCTTCCTTTTTCACTCTGTTTCTAATCCAATAATTATATGCATCATGTCCTACACTGTTGGGTGGTAGTGGACCTTTTAATTTTGTTTCTACAATTCCCATTATGTCTGGTTCTTTTTCTTTCAAATAATCATTCAGCTCATTCAATCCTGTTATTAATCCATCAATATTTGTGTAAGACACTCTAAGTTTTCTGCCACTTCCATTGTGTTCTCTGTTTCCCTTTTGTTTTTCTCTTGTATGTCGACTTTCTTTAGTTTCATATTCACTACTCTCCAATAGAATCTCTCTTTTTCTGACTCCGTTCTTATCTCGTTTTTTCCTTTGCTTCAAGTCTTTTCTGTTTTTCTTCCTCTCTTTCCTCTTTATTCATTTCCCTTTTTATCCATACCTTTTTATATTGTTCACTTGTTGCTAGTTTCCCTGTTTTGGATAAGATATTCTCAGCCATAGTTTGTGACCTGAATTTAATCTTAATTGGTCTGGTCTTGTCTGTACTATATTTCCCTAGCCTGAATTTCTCTTCGATTTGTTTCATTATTTCTGGTTCATCTTCCTGAACTAATTCTAGTAAATTTCTTACTTTTTCATTTTCCTCTTTGATTCTTGTGGTTCTATCTAGGTTATGTTTCTCTTCCATTCCTAATATAATTATACATTTCTTTTTGTCTGCTAAGTCTCTTACTATATTCTCCTTCTGTCTCATCACTTTAATAACTGAGTTTTCAGTTTGTTCATTCATTTGCTGTCTGATTATGTCAGTGAATGCAATTTTGCTATTTTCTTGAATTTTTTTCCAACCCTCCTTGTTCTCCTTATTATTCTCTTTAAGACTTTATTCTCATCTTTTACTTCTTTTAACTGTTTTTTTTAATTCTTCAATTTCCTTAGTTAAGTTTTTGTTCGCCTTCTCTAGTTCTTCCAATTTTTCAACTATCCGTATAATATTGTTAACATCACCGAACCTACGCTCCAAGTCCTCGATCATCTTATCGACCTTCTCTTCTAGTCTTGTCAGTCGGGGGGGGGTTTGTGTCCCCCCCACCCTCTTTAAATCCCTGGAAAATATTCTCATCACTTTCTACTGTATTGCTCTTATCTATACTTCTAATCTTTACATTTTTATTAGACATTTCATCGTCGTCGGGGGGCCTTTTGTTTACCTTTCGCCTGTCTGCCTGGGCCAAGTCTACTCCTTCCTCATTTCCTTCTATTTCCCTCAGTAATCCCTCCCCTTTTCCTCTTTCCCTACTTTCCTACCACTCCAAAGAAAAAAACTTGAAAAGATCGGAGACAGAATGCAAAGAATTCCAGTGGAGAGTAATAGACTTGAGATTAAGACAATGGCGCTTCAAAACGAACAAAACAAGGGAAGAAGAAACCAGGGAGAAGGAAGAAAATTAAAAGTGGCCTATACCAACATTGACGGACTAATTTCGGGACTGAACGAACTCAATGATTATCTGTTAGAAGCAAAACCAGACATAATGGGAATTGTAGAGACTAAACTAAGAGGTGAAATACCATCCACTGTTATCGGACAAGGTTTATACAACTACTGGATAAAAAACAGGGACAAGAAACAGGGAGGGGGAATCATGTTCTTGGCCAAGAAAGACCTAAAGGTGACAAAAATTGCAGAGGGCAAAGGTAATGCTGAATTGATCATGATAAAAGTCGAAGGCAAGAATATGAAAAGTAGAAAGTTTGTGGTGACTTATGTGCCTCCAAAAACAAGCGCTTGGAAAGAAATTGAACATAAAAAAATGCTAGATGACACAAGAAAATCACTCAATGAGATACTAATGGGTAAGGGTAATCTGGTAGTTTGTTGGGACAGCATGACAGTGCAAGGAGGAGATGACTCGTGGGGCAATGTACTGCTAGATATGACCATGGAGTACACAATGACCCAATGGGTCCATGAAAATACAAGGTACAGAAATAATGAAGAGCCATCGAAACTAGATCTAATATTTACAACAGAGCCTGAAATAGTGCATAAAGTCCAGTATGAGACACCAATTGGAAAGAGTGACCATGTACTCATCGAAACTATACTAAAGGAAGAAATAGACATAGAGAGGAACGAAAAGCATAGGAAAGGAAGACTGAGGTACAACAAAACAGACTTTACAAAACTAAAGACATTCTTCCGGAGTGCAAACTGGGAAATATTTTACAGGGAAGAAACAGCAGTGGAAGAGAAATGGAATATATTGATGGAAAACTACAATGAAGGGGTAAACAGGCATGTACCAAGACAAAAGCGAGAGAGAGAGTACATTAAATGTTGGTTCAACAAAAGATGCAGTGAGGCAAAAGACAGAAGGGACAAAGCTTGGAAAAAGTGGAGAAAAGACAAAAAACAAAGCAAATGGCAAATTTATGTTAACTATAGAAATGAGTATGTTAATGTGAGAAGAGAGGAGAAAATGAACCATGAGAAGGATATTATAGACAAATGCAAAGAGCAACCCAAACTATTCTATCGGTATGTGAATGGTAAACTTAAAAACAAACAGGAATTGGTGAAACTATGCCAAGGAAACATAGAATACACAGAAGATTTAGAGATGGCCGAAGTCATGAACAATCACTTTAAATCTGTTTTCACCAGAGAGAAAATACCGAATTGTGACATAGACAAAAACAAGAAATCTCCCCTCATGAATGAGTTTACAGCATCACTAAAGGAAATATCAGAACATTTATCAAGGCTGGATGTCAGAAAATCACATGGCCCGGACGGTATTGCAAATTGGATTCTAAAGGAGTGCAAAGAAGAACTAACAGACAAAATACACATCTTAATAAACAGCTCACTCAAAGAAGGAAAGATACCCGAGGACTGGAAAAACGCTAACATTGTACCAATACACAAAGGAGGAAACAAAGAAGAACCCACCAACTATAGGCCAGTATCACTAACAAGCACCATTGCCAAAATTTGTGAGAAAATAATCAAGAATAGATGGGTAAAACATCTGGAAGACAATGACATATTAAACCCAAGACAATTCGGATTCAGACAAGGAAGATCATGCTCCACAAACTTAATATGCTTTTACTCAAGACTAATAGACATAGTGCAAGAAAGAAATGGATGGGCTGATTGTGCATTCCTAGACTTGCAAAAAGCCTTTGACAAAGTACCACACAGAAAACTACTAAAAAAACTGGAACACATAGGAGGAATACAGGGAAACCTACTAAAATGGATAGAGGACTTTCTGACTGGTAGAAAGATGAGAGTAGTGCTCAGAGAAAAATATTCAGACTGGAAAGAGGTGATCAGTGGAGTACCGCAAGGATCTGTGCTGGCACCAATAATGTTTGCTATCTATATGAATGACATGGATGAGGACGTGAACTGCTACATGAGCTTCTTTGCCGATGACGCCAAACTGCTAAGGAAAATAGAAACTGATGAGGACTGTGAAGCACTGCAAGAAGACCTAAATAGGGTATGGAACTGGAGTCAGAAATGGGAAGTGGACTTTAATACGAAGAAGTGTAGCATAATGGAGTTTGGAAAAAGCAAAAACAGAATATCAGGAAAATATACAATTGGAACCAAAGAAGTAAAGAAAGTAGGATCCGAAAAAGATTTGGGAGTAATTATCACGAACGACTTGTCCTATGATATACAGATTAACAAAATTGTCGGGGAGACTTACAACTTGCTAAGATCAATAAAAGTGGCGTTTACATACTTGGACGAAGACATGATGAAAAAAATATTGGTTACATTGATAAGGCCTAGATTAGAGTATGCAGCGACATTGTGGTCCCCCAGTACCAAAAAGAATATAAAGAAAATAGAAAGAATCCAAAGAGCAGCTACAAAAATGGCACCTGCACTTGCAAACCTATCATACGAAGAGAGATTGGCTAAACTGGAGTTACCGACACTGGAGCAAAGAAGAGAGAGAGGTGACCTATTGACCATCTACAGAATCATGAAAGGCACAGAGGTACTCGATAGTGAGAACTTACTTAACTGGGACAAAAGAAACACAAGAGGACATGGAAAGAAAATAAAAAAACATAGCTATAGAAGAGAACTGAAGAAAAACAGTTTTCCTCATAGAGTTTTGGACACTTGGAACAAACTGGACAATGAAATAGTATGCGCAAAAACCATTCATGAGTTTAAAAACAAACTAGACACTGCAAGATACAAAGGCGGGACAACACGAGCATAGCTCCCCTTCCCGCAAAATACAACTAGGTAAATACAACTAGGTAAATACAAGCAATTTCCCCCCACCCTGTAAATACAATAGGCACTTCTCTTTGCGTTGGGATCCACAGACTTCACTTTTCTTCAGAACGTCTTCTAAGCCGTCCATTCGTTGAAGTGTGTGTGTGTGTGTGTGTATTTACTTAGTTGCATTATACAGGAAGGGAGCTATGCTCATGTTGAGTCGTCTTTGTATCTCTCAGCATCAAGTTTTTTCTTAAAATCTTGAATAGTGTTTGCACACACTGTTTCTTTGTCCAATTTGTTCCAAGTATCTATCACTCTGTGTGGGAAGCTATTTTTTTTTTTTTTCCCCACATCTCTTCTGTAATTATCTTTTTTTAGTTACTTTTTTTTGTCCTCTTGTTTTTCCATTGTCCCATTTCAATAAGTCATTCTTATCTAAGATTTCCATTCCCTTCATAATTCTATAGAAAGTAAGTCTCCTCTTTCCCTGCTTTGTTCCAGAGTTGGTAATTCTAATTTGAACAGTCTTTGTTCATATGTCATTTTGGAAAGAGTTGGTGCCAGTTTTGTTGTTGCTCTTTGTATTCTTTCTAACTTCTTTATATTCTTTTTGGTACTGGGTGTCCATAGTGTTGCTGCATACTCGAGTTTTGGTCTTATTAGAGTAGTTAACAATCTTTTTATCCTCCATTTTTACTTTCTTTAGTGTTTTTGCGTCGTCTGCAAAGAAATTCATATAACAATCTACTCCTTCATCCATGTCATCCTATATAAACCCATTATATTATGCAGATTAGATATGTTGTACATGATCTTCCTCGTCTAAATCCAAATTGGCATGGGTTTAGTATAGATTTTTCTTCCAGATGTTTAACCCATCTACTTTTAATCACTTTTTCACATACTTTAGCTACTGTGCTTGTTAGGGAGACTGGTCTGTAGTTAGTTGGATCTTCCTTACTTCTTCCCTTATATATTGGTACAATGTTTGCATTTTCCAGTCTTGTGGTACTTTTCCTTCTTTGAGTGAGCATTTGATTATAGTCTGTATTTTATCTGTTAGTTCCTCCATGCATTCCTTCAGTATCTAATTTGCGATTCCATCTGGACCATGCGATTTTCTAACATCTAGGTTTTTTATTTGGTCACTGATTTCCTTTTTTGTTACTGTTATTTCCTTCATTTGGGGGGATTTCTGTTTCTCAATTCCTTCACAGTTAGGTTAGTTGTCAATTGTGAAAACCGATTTGAAGTGGTTACTCATAGCTTCTGCCATTTCTTGTTCTTTTGTGTATTCATGACTTCCTTGGCGTAGTTGTTCTATTTCTTGTTTGTTTTTCAGTTTACCATTCACATATCTGTAAAATAGCTTCGGCTGATCCTTTCATTTTTCTATAATTTCCTTTTCATAATTTCTCTTTTCCTCCCTGCGTATTTTAACATAATCGTTTCTTAATTTGATGCATGTTTGCCATTACTCTTTTTTTTTTTTTTTTTTCTTTTTTCCATTTTTTCCAATGCTTTGTCTCTTATCCTTGGCTTTACATTTTTTGTTGTACCAGTTTTTTATGTATATTCTTTCTTGCTTTTGTTGTGGAACATATTTGATCACACCCTCATTATAAATTTTCTTTAGTATATTCATTTCTCTTCAATCCTTGTTTCTTCAGTAAGGAATTTTTCCTAGTTTGCATTTCAAAAAAAATTCTTTAAGTTTCTCAAAATTAGTTTTACTATACATGGTCTTCCTGCTCTATGTTTCTCATTTCTTCTTAGGTCCATTTGCTCTTTTAATTCAAACTCTATTAGTACATGGTCACTCTTTCTTAACGGTGTTTTGTATTCTATTCTGTGTACAATTTCGGGTTCCAATGTGAGTACTTAATCCAGTCTTGAAGGTTCCTCATTGTTTCTATATCTGGTATTTTCCTTTATCCATTGGGTCAATATGTATTCAATGGTCATATCGAGTAGCATGCTGCCCCATATGCCCTCTCCACCCCTCACTGTCAATTCTTCCCAACATATTTCTTTGGAATTAAAATCACCCATAACTACTGTACCTCTTTGTTTTAGTATATCAGTTCATGTTTTGTATCTAATAACAATATGGAATGATCATATTCTGTCCAGGCCTGTGTTTTAGGGGGCACATACACTACTATAAATTTTCTACTTTTCATGTGGTTGTTTTCTATCTTTATCATGATTGACTCTACATTGTTTCTTCCTTCTGTTATCTTTGTCACATATAAGTCTTTCTTGGCCAGGAATAGTACTCCTCCTTTTTTTTCCTTTCTATTCTTCATCCAGCAGTTATATAGACCTTGTTCCACTGTGTTAGGTGGTAGATTCCCTTTCAATATCATTTCCACTATTCCCATTATGTCTGGCTTTTCTGATTCCATGTAATCATTCAGTTCATTCATTCCTGAGATCATTCCATCTATATGCTAATTTCAATTTTTTCTTTCCCTTCTGTCTGTTTTGTTTCTTCTTTGTGATATACCATTTTCTCAACCTCAGGTCCACTACTTTAAAAAAAATAATAATTCTTTTCGTTCTCGGTTCTTTTTTCGTTCCTTTCTTTTTCTTCACTTCTAAGCTCTTTCTTTTTCTTCTTCACTCATTTCTTTCACCTATGCATTTATTTATGTATTTTATTTGTTATTTTTACATTATTATAGTTTTAATTTATTATTAATATGATTTTTTTTTGTTTTGTTTTTTTTTGCATCCGACCTAGATATGGATCAAAAGGTCTCCTGTCGGCATGCTCCGCCTTTGTAATCCTTTGTAATCCTTTATCCATATGTTTTTGAGATTTTCACTATTTGCTAGTTTTGCTGTTATGGATAGTACTTCCTCTGCTATAAGTTGTGACCTAAGTTTCATTTTAGTGGTCTATATTGTTTTTCTATTGAGTATCTCCCCATTCTGTAAGTTTCCTAGATTTTTTTTATCCAAAGTTTGATTTCCCTCTTGAATCTCCTTTAGAATCTCTTTTGCGATCTCTTTTTCTTCCCTTTCTCTCTGGTATCTAGGCACATCATGTTTTTCCTTAACCTAAATCACAATGCATCTTTTCCTGTCCACTGCATCCCTAACCAAATTTCCTTTTTCTTTAATCACTTGGATTACCGTTGCTTTCGTATTATCCTTATCGAGGTTGTGCGGACATGTGTGTGCGTGGCTCCAGTGTTTTTTGGGGATTTTATCGTGCGGGGGGAGTGCCAAAGGAGGGGATAGGTTTCTAAGTGACTCGTGAATGGATAATCTAAGCATGGCTCACAGATGCAGTGACTAGCTGAAC
The DNA here is from genome assembly GCF_046742065.1 of Oratosquilla oratoria. Classification (NCBI taxonomy): domain Eukaryota; kingdom Metazoa; phylum Arthropoda; class Malacostraca; order Stomatopoda; family Squillidae; genus Oratosquilla; species Oratosquilla oratoria. The sequence goes on from NC_134777.1 coordinate 135,790,427, forward strand.
CAGTGGCAGCCATAATTAGGAAAACAAATTTGAATTTGAAAGGAAGAATCGAAACGCCCGAGGCACGAGGCCGAACTTGTTTATAAATTGAACAAAGGGTGCCAGTGTTTTTAGGGGTCATAAAACATCTACCCCTCCTTCCCCCTCCCCCCAAACACACCTCGCACGCCGAGTAGATGGCTCTGGACGGCTAGACCTCCTCCTCCCTGCTCTCCCCTCGCCAAGTCTCCTCCTCCCCCTCCTCCTTCTCCTCCTCCCTCCGTATCCTTCTCTTTCTTCTCTTTCCGATCTTATTTCCTTCTCTTTCTTATCCTTCCGATTTTATTCCCGAACTTTTAACCATCCTGACTTTAATGCTCATCTTAAATGACTTGTTTAAATCCCTGAGTGGGGCCGAAGTGTTGTTGCGCGTACGCGTGCTTAAGTGTCTCCAGTTCAAGAGTTTGTAATCAGTGCCATGAATAGTGTATACACGTGAAAATTTACGACATGGCACCAGGGATGACCAGTATGCTCTTAGCCATGCTGGGAGCGGTCTTGCTGATTAATGTAGCTGCAAGTGGTCAACCTTCATACGTTGCAGTGGGCATTCCTGGTTACCCTTTGCTCCTCTCTGACATTGGGGTGAGAGACAGAAGCTCTAGGATCTCTTTTAACCACCATACTCTGTGTCAGTTCCTTCCCCCGCCTACCTCAACAACAGAAATCAAAAAGTGGCGTCGGATTCGATTAGCTAAACAAAGGGCAAGTTCTCATATAACACCGAAGAGAAAAATCAACACTTCCAAGCTTCTGGTGTCCTGCGCCCTCCTTCTCTGTGGTGATATACATCCCTGTCCTGGCCCAGCTGCAACGAGAGTCCCGAAACACCCATGTGTAAGCTATCTAAAAGGAGTCCGTTGCAATAGCAGAGCCATCAGCTGCAAATCATGTGGGGAATGGACTCGCATCAAGTGTTGTGGAATTTCTCTCGAAACCTACAATACTGCCTTGGTGAATGAGGACATTCTCCACTTCACTTGCAATGAGTGCACACTCAATGAACTACCAGGAGCCCCCTTGTCCGATGGTGAGGTTGACCCTTCACCTGTTAACCCTGATCGCTGTGCCTCGCCTCAGTCAACACCTGGGGGCGATTTCAACTGCTTCAACAAGCGGGGCCTCCACTTCGTGCACTTGAATGCCAGAAGCCTTCTACCTAAGATAGACGAGTTCCATCTACTTGCGTGGTGGACCAGGGCAGCAGTCATCGGTGTCACCGAAACTTGGCTAGACAGTACCATCTCCGACTCGGAAATTGCGATTCCGGGTTATAGTGTTGTGCGTAATGATAGAAAGAGGACCGGTATGTACAGTTATACAAAACGATTTAGCATTCAACCCCCGTACAGACCTTATGAGTAACGATGGGCTCGAAGCTGTGTGGATAGAAATATTGTTACCTAAATCGCATCCTATCTTATGCGGGATCTGTTACAGACCACCGAAACAGATGTCCTTCTATAGCGCATTAGAATCTACCTGTTTCAATCGGGTCAATATGCATGATCAAGAAATTATTATCCTAGGTGATTTTAATACGAATCTGACAAGTACAAATAACAACCTTATTAAGGCAATGAGAGACTTGCTAATATCCCATGGCCTGACATAACTGATTGATGAGCCTACTAGAATAACAGGCACATCCAGGTCCATCATAGATCTTATCCTGGTCTCCGATCGTAACAAGATAACGCAGGCTGGTGCTTGTGATTATGGTCTTAGTGACCACAAGCTCATATATTGTACTAGGAAAGCTAGGAAGACGATTTTCAACAAGCACAACACAGTGAAGCTTCGTTCCATGAAGCATTTCTCACGGGAACATTTTGTAGATGAACTGGGTAGGACAGACTGGTCACCAGTTCTAAATTGTACCGATGTTCATAAGGCTTGGTCTAATTTTAAGTACACATTTCTTACTATTATAGACAGAGTAGCGCCTCTCAAAGAGATACGAATAAAACAGAGGACGGAGCCATGGATGACTAACGAAGTACTGGGTTTAATTAGAGATAGAGACAGATTCATAGCCAGATTTAGGAAAAGTGGAAATCAGGGGGACTATAATGGCTTTCTGTACTATAGGAATCAGGTGAAATATTGGAAGGAAAAAGCCAAAGCTGATTATTGTACTAAGATGGTGCACCAGAACAATCACGATCCAAGGAAGCTTTGGCAAACACTGAAAACCCTAGAAGTTCACACAAAGCCTAGTAACAAAGTAGACAGGATAGGACTCATGATAAACGGCGAGCTTTACTCTGATAGGAACACAATAGCCAACCACTTCAACACCTTTTTCACAACCATAGCCACAAAACTAGTTAAATCCCTCCCAACGGGTTCTGGGAAGTTTGGGCTGAGGTATGTTCAGGAGTACTATAGAGACAAGTCCACAAAGTGTTTCAAACTACATAAGACCACCCAAAAAGAAGCGTTTAAATTACTGGCTAGCATAAGTGCCAATAAGGCTACAGGGTTAGACGACATTCCTGCGAGGTTTGTTAAGGATGGAGCCACAATTATTACTCCCCCAATAACCCACATAATAAACTTGTCCATTGGTTCAGGATCTATCCCAAGTGACATGAAGAGGGCTTGGGTAGCACCTCTTTATAAGAAAAATGCAAAAATTGAGGCAGGTAACTACAGGCCTGTTTCAATTCTAGGTATTATTTCCAAGGTTTTGGAACGTACCGTATACAATCAGTTAGATACCTACCTCAGGGAACGTAATCTACTATACAGTATGCAATCTGGTTTTAGAACAAATTATTCAACAGACACCAGCTTAATATACCTTTACGATCTGATAAAACAGGAATGCGACAGAGGTAATTACACAGGTTTAGTCTTGTTGGATCTACAAAAGGCATTTGATACAGTGGACCATGATATTTTATTAAAAAAACTTCAGGCATTAGGAGTGGCGAATATTGGCTGGTTCAAGTCCTACTTTACAGGTCCCAAACAATTAGTACAGGTAAATGAGGCCTGCTCAGATGACAGAGAGATAACTTGTGGTGTACCACAAGGTTCAATTCTAGGACCGCTACTGTTCCTGGTCTATATTAACGACATGCCAGGTGCGGTGAACTGTAAGTTACTGCTATTTGCAGATGACTCCACTCTAATTGTCTCAGGTAGGGATCCAGTTGAAGTAGAAGAGAAACTGAGTGTTGAACTGTCATCGGTCCAGGACTGGCTCATAGAAAATAGGCTGTCTTTACACCTCGGTAAAACAGAAAGTATTGTCTTTGCATCAAAACCCAACCTCAGGAAACACAGCGATGTACAGGTCAGATGTGGGGTTAATGTCTTGGAGTCAAAACAAGAGGTAACCTATCTTGGAATACCCTTAGATCAGTCCCTCTCAGGGAATGCCATAACAGATAAGATTGTATCCAAGTGTTCACATAAAGTCAAATTTTTGTACAGAAAAGCCAGAAATTTTGATCTGGAAACAAAGAAGCTTCTGGTCTCAGCCTTGTTACAACATCACTTTGATTACGCTTGTAGCTCTTGGTACAGTAGTCTGAGCAGAAATAAACGGTCCCGGCTACAGGTTACACAAAATAAGATAATTAGATTCATACTAAATTTACCTCAACATAGTCATATTGGTATTGAAGAATTTAGCAAGGTAGGAATGTTACCTGTAAAATATCGTGTCCAGCAGTTGAAACTAAACCAGGTTTACAATGTCGTTCATAATTCTGCTCCCTCATATGTGAGCTGTAATTTTACATTATCGGCTGAGAACCAAACCCGGAACAGTCAAGAGTCTCTTATTGTACCTCATGCAGGTCCCTTCACCAAAAACAGTTTTCATTTCACAGGTGCTCAACTATGGAACTCACTACCTGTGTCCATTAAGAAGTCAAATAGCAAGGTTACCTTCAAGAAGAAAGTCAAGGGTTACTATATGTCTCAGCTATGGACAGAGAACAGCCTTGATTTTGTGTACTACTATGACCTCCCCCCTTTTTTTTTGTTCTTCAGAAGTTTAGTTTAGTATAACAATGATTGATGTTTACAAATTGGTTTCCACCTCTGTTTTGCCAGTCATAATATGATATATGTCTCAGGTAGGGTTCGAGAACAGTTATGATCTGACCTTTTTCCTCGTTCTCCTTGTTGTTTTACTCATTCAAGTACTGGTCCCCTGTACCCTACCCCTGATGCTTCAGGTTATAATGTACTACTCCCTAGTGCTCATACTAATTGCCCACTCCGTCCTGTGATTCAGGTTAAATGTTAGATTTATTTAATAGGTGACCCTAGCTGCAGTGTAGCATTCACTATAACTACATGTTGTTACAGATGTAGAATATTGTAGTATATCATTAAAGGTACTACTCTGATATAGTACTCACTCATACATGTTGATACAGCTGTAGAATAATGCAGTATATCATTAATGGTACTACTCTGATATAGTACTCACTCATACTGTTTTGTTACAGTTTAATATTATTTTGTTGTTCCTTTGCTTATTGCAATGTTCCTTTTTGTGATGGTGCTCAAATTTTTGGTCTCAATATTCCTATGTGTACAAACATTTTAGTAATATTAGCTAAACTATAACAATGTTTATGTGTCATATGTGTTCTGACTGGTATTACTCATGATTGTCTCTGGTCCCCTTAACCCCCTACGTAGGTTGTCAGTGTGACTTAGTGTAGAATAACAATCTGACGAGGACCACAATGGAAATAAGCGTACATGCTTTTTGTGTTATCCTCAGCAATTTGCATTTATTATTCCGAACTATGTGTTCTTGTCATTATTTGCACTTCATGTACATTGATTCATTGCCAAATAAAGTCTATCTATCTATCTATCTAACTTGTTGTTCCATTATTTCCTTGAAGGATAATTTTTTACTTTCCTGTTCCTCCTTCCACGTTTTTTTAATTTCTTGAAAGTAATTTTCTTTCATATTTTCTTCCACTTTCTCAGTCACCGCCTGTATTTGATCCTTCATTCCTATTCATATTTTCATTTTTCAAACTTATATTTTCTCCCTTTATTCTGTTCAGTTCCATTTTTAGAGGGAGAGAGAAGGAGTTTGAATGTGTTTGAGATGAGGTGTCTGAGAAATATGATGGGGGTTACTAGGCTAGATAGAGTGAGAAATGAGGAGGTGAGGAGGAGAACAGGGGTGGAAAGGGAGTTGGGAGATAGGGTTGATGAAAGAGTATTAGGATGGTTTGAACACATGGAAAGAACGAGTGAAGAAAGACTAGTAAAAGAAGTATGGAAGGCAGATGTGGAGGAGTGAACATGAAGGGACGTCCTAGGATGAGATGGATGGATAGGGTGAAGGGGGCTTTGGCGAAGAGGGGAATGTCTGTTGAGGAAGGAAGGGAGAGGACAGAAGACAGGGGTGAATGGAGAATGATTGTGCATGGATGATGTTGTGATGCATGAGGTGGAATGGGCAGGGGGATGGGGGGTGAGGAAGTATGTGTGAGCAAAATTTGACGCAGCCCGAAGGGATTTCTCCCCGTCGTCTTTTATGCATGGGGGGATGGAGAGGGGGGGTCGCCGATTTAATGAAGCGGCCTTGCTGTGGATGTGCTGTGTCTTGCGACACTGCTTCTGACCCAGGGCAGTGGACAAGGTGCGGGGATGACCCATCATCCAGGAGGTGCTAAGGAAAGAAAGGGGTGTGGAGTGTATTCAGGGATGGAATGGGTGGGAATGATTTTTATGCCTTTTCCTTTTTGGCTACCTCCCTAGTAAGGGGGAAAAAGCCTTGGTATATGTATGTATTTCCCTATTGTTTTCTTCATTGGCTTTTCTTAAGATAACTACTTCCTTGTATATATTTTTGCATTCACTTCTCAGTTCAATTATTTCGTCCAACAACTCATTTATTTCTCTATTTATTATAATATTTTTAAACCTAGGTTCTCTATCCATGTCTAGCCCTCTATATATGTTACTATTTTCTCTATTAAATCCCAAAAAGACACCTCTATCCAACCTTTGATATGTTTTTGGGCTCTCATTCAGACACATTCTTTTTTTTATTACACCAAGTGGGGACTCTATTGTACTTACTACCAGACGTCGCTTTGCCTTAGCAGTTTCTTTATCACTGAATTCATCGTGTATTTCATCCATTGTTGTCACTAGTTCTTCTTTTACAGTATGGTAATTATGGTTTAACAAATACTTGAGTGTCTGAGAACTTACTTGGTAGTGTTCTCAGACAATTGGTCTTAAATAATGTAGAACTTGAAGGCTTCTTATGTGAAGAAATAAGAAGGTCCCTTGCTGATTAGTTTCAAGAGTGGTCAGACTGGAACCAGAGCTCTGGGTGTTCTGCCGTTGAGACCCAACGATAGCGGCTGTATTTGGCGGGACTCTTACGTGTTAAAAAAAAAAAAGCCCGAAGCCACGGGTTAACTTTTACTTAAATTAATTTCTCAAAGTTCCCGATTTATCAAACCAAATTACTTCATAGATTTAATAAGTAAAAGGGAGGGGAGTTTAATCGCACCTTATTTAAAGTTACGATAGGCATGGTTCAAAGTTTTAGGGTAGGCTCCTGAATCAAGAAAATAACATCTCGAGGGAAAGTTCCCGAACTGAGGTAAGCACTAATGTTCCCAATAATAATTACCACAATAACCCTTTAAGTGCTAGAGACCTTACTTGATCTCTAGAGGCTAGTGCAGTCTTACAAGAAGGTCTCATGGAGGAAGGTTCTGGAGCGACACAGTCATTTTCCAAAGAAATAGCCTCCTCCAAGCTAGAGGCCTCTTCAAAAGGCTCTGACTTGCTAGCCTGCAAAAATAGGATCCCCAGGGGATTCATTCTCATGATGGGAATGTAACTTAGCATGGAGTTCTAGAGGGATTAAAAGTCTAACATTGACTTTGATAGAGTTTCCATCGGGCTTAATGACAGAGACAGTACGTATCACATGGTCTTGGTCAGGGAAGGTCTCAATAACCCAAACTAAGGGCCAGAAGGGTCTGGTCTTAAAAGGGAGTTTCAAAAAAGCAATGACACCTTTTTCCCAGCTTCTAGAACTGTGGTAAGCAGCTCTATCCCTTTCCCTTAAGCTGACCAGGTACTCTGTCAGCCATCGTTTCTTAAACTCTTCATAAAAATAATCCCTAGTCCATGACTAAGTTAAGAAGAGAAGGATAGTCTTCTCCTGATTCCCATTCAAGGACTTGTTCCAAATCTCCAAACATCAAGGAAGGAATGGTCCTTCCAATAAGGAAATGATTTGGGGTAATGACATCTACCTCATTTTCACAGGAACGATATGTAAGTGGTCTATTATTCAAAGTTTTTTGAACATCGGACAAAAGAGTGGTAATCTCAGCCAGGGAAGGAACAGACCTACCCATACCATTCAGCAAAAACAGGGTTGGTTCTATGCTGAACACGGGAAGTTTTAAACTTCTCTTCAGATTCAGAAGATGACAAAAGTTGTTCAATAACACTTCCCGCTTGAACGAAGGAATTAGCATTATCAGAATAAACAGCAGAAGGAATTCCATATCTATTAGCAAACCTAACGAAAGCCAAAATGAACTCAGGAGTGGACATAGTATCCACAACTTCCAAATGAACAGCTCTAGTATTGAAACATGTAAATATCAAAATATAAGCTTTTACCTTATCTCCATTCCTGTCTCTAACCCATAAATGCCCCATGTAATCCACACCAGTATGGGCAAAGGGCACACTTAGATTCACTCTAGAGGCAGGTAAAGAGGAAGGAGAAGGATAATTAACTGCACGGGAATTGTATTTCCTACAAACTATACAACCCTTCAAAATGTTTAAAACAGCTTGTCTGGCCTTAAAGATCCAGAATCCATGCATGCGAAGGAAATTAAGTGTAGCTTGTAGTCCCATGTGCATAACTTGGCAATGTGCAAAGAATATAAAAATTTTAGTCAAGTGATGAGATTTGGACAAAAAAGGGGATTCACAACCTCATATTTGAGCTCAACGTTGTCAATTCTGCCCTTGGACCTTATCAAACCATTCTTGTCCAAGAACAAGTTCATTTGACTTACTAAAGGAGGTATGTCATTGGTATTGGAGTTTTGTAAATAAGTCAATTCAGCAGGGAAGGAATCCCTTTGCATTATTCCCATCAAATAATTAGAAGCTGCCTTAACTGGGTCAGCATTAGACTTCTTAAACAAAAAGACAGCCTTAAAAATCAAAGATGTGTGATGCGAAAGTTTGCTGTAAGAATAAAACCTTTTAACATAGATTAGAGGAGGAGCGTCAACTTGGACAACAGCTGCATTGACAATGTCTCCCTTGATGCTGGAGGGAATACATCCCAAATGACCCTTCGGCCAAGTATGAGGTGGCAATAACAACCATTCTGGTCCATAAACCCACCAATTGAATTTTTTCTTGAACACCTTAGCACTGCAAGATTTAGTTAGGAAATCAGCCATATTATGTTCAGAAGGGACATAAGTAAAAGAAATAAGAGTATGCTTGGCCTTGAAAATTTCCAAAAGATCGGAAATTTCCTTCAGTCTATTATTGAAATATATTCTTCCTTGGAGCCTTGTTGGTCAGGATCCAAGAAAGGACAACTTGACTATCAACAAGGAGTACTACAGATTCAACCAGTGGGGCAGACACCAGTCCTTCCTCAAAAATAGTTTTGAGGCATCTTATTGATAGTAAAGCTGCCGTAAGACCCAAAGAAGGTAATGTTCTTTGTTTAATAGGAGCCACATTGACCTTGGCAAATAGAAGAGAGCCATTAAACTCCCTTAACTCTCTTCTTTCTTGCCCTACATAGATGGCACATCCATAGGCCTCCTTAGAAGCATGAGCAAAAACAAATAATTTAATGGGAGATTCAGAGCAGAAAGTTTTCCTTTTAAAGGATAAGTCATTAACCTCCCTAAAGTTTTCACAACTTTTTCCATCTTTCAAGCAACTCGCTATCCAATTTCCAATCCCAATCCACCATTTTTTGGCACATCTCTCCAATGAGAATTTGTCCTTGTAACAACACAGGAGAAAAAAGACCTAATGGATCAAATATAGAAGCCAAAGAAGACAAAACTTGCCTTTTGGTCAAGGCATCTCTGTTAAGGGAAACATCCTTGATTCTCAAGGTATCATAATTCTTATTATATATATATCCCAACACCTTTACCTCTTCCTTATTGCAAATGACTTCTTGTTCAAGAAGTCAAAGAGCAGAATTTTTGTTGCATGTCCACTCCCTGAGAGGTAAACCTCCATTGAGCATGATCTCATTAATCCTCTCGACCATAGCAGGGAGGGAACGAAATTCATTAGTAGTGTAGATCAGATTATCTACATAGAATTTATCTTTAATTAAGGAGGCAGTTAGAGTGTCAGGCTGCATGGAAAGATGATGTTGTATAATGAAGTTCAGAATGAAGGGAGAGCAGATGAAACCAAAAATGATAGTATTATATCTGTAAGGAATATATTGGTTGTTAATCCTCCTAAAGAAACAGAACTTATTATGATCACCCTCATCCTTCAATCGGATCTGCAAGAAGGCTTTCATAACATCAGCCAAAATGACATAATTGTTGGTTCTGAAGTACAACAAAAGAGAGAGGAGGTTATTCATCAAATCAACTCCCGGGAAAGCAGCTTCATTTAAGGAAGGAGCTTTTCCTATTTTAAGAGAGCAATTGAAAACAGGTCTTATTTTTGAGGTGGCAAGTTCATCATTCTTGAGCACATGTCTATGGGGTATAAAAATTTGGCCAGGGACTCTTTTAGTAACAAGTTCAATAATACCCAAGGCCTCTTGCTAGTCAAACACAGCCTCATCCTTTTGCTCAAGTTTGTCATAGACCCTTTGTGCCACTGCCAATGCAATCTTAAGATTTGAGGGAACAAGGTCCACCAAATCCCTTTTCCACGGGATCTTCACATAATAGTGTCCATCTTTGAAGGAAATGGACTGTTTAAATTTATCAATTTCTAAAGCATTAATATCAGGGGTTTGTTCTTCTTTAATGCCAATGGATTCTAAAGAATAAAAATTGTAAAGACCATATTCTACATTAGAGTTAACAAAGATTTCCTGCAAAGGATCAAATTGTAAACTTACAGGTTCTAGGCAGAAATTAATTAGTAACTTATCCTTGCTTAACCGTTTGAGAGGAAAGTATTTAACAGTCCTTTTAGACTGAGTAAAGGAAGCTTCCTTCTCAGGTTTCTTTAGAGAAATTCCATTGGCCTTAAAAGAAGAATTATAAAAAACAAGAGAATCCCCATTGTATTTCTCAATACAATTTATTGAATCAACTTTAAGATCAGATTTGGGATTTATCCTCAAAAGTTTCTCCTTATATTTGAAGTTATCAAAATTTAGTACTTCATTAGAGGGCATTTCAGAAACCCCTTTTATCATTCTCTTTAAGTAGAAAGGTTTCTCACTAGGAGGGATATATTGAACCCCAGTCCCGTATGGAATGAAACCATCAGCAAGTTTAATAACCTTGCAAGACGGGCTACCATATAAGGGGGCACTCTCTAATGAAAATTGTTGAAAGTTTTGAAGAATGTCATTTCCAATGATGCCTAAAACTTTCAATTGATCTCCCTTCAACTTGGGAAAACTAGGGGAAACATAAAATTCATGATCGTTCATACTTTGGAGTATAGAGGATAATGAAGGAATTTGTATGGACAAGTTGAATCCTTCAATTGCAAAAAACAAACTAAACAGATTCATCCCAGAGGAGAGTTTTAAGTTTGGAATGTAATTAAAACCTCTTTTATTCATTAGAGGTAAACCAAATGAAGAAACCAACTTTTCCATAGGAGTACTTAAACAAGGTCCATCTCTGTCCTACACCAATTCCTTGGTAATAGTAGAAAACTGGGCTCCAGTGTCTAATAAAAAGAGACATTGGGTAGTTCTATTCCCTCTGCTGACAGGAAGGGAAACCAAAGAAATGATCGAATCTGATAACGAATGGAAATTATACATTTTCCCTTCAGAAATAGGTAACCTATTAGCCATAGGACACATGACTCCATGGTGCTCGGGTTTGTTACACACAAAACATTTATAAGTCAGAGTGGCGTTAACCTGGGGCATTCCAAAGAGCCATGTCCATGATTCAAACATCTGTTACAGAGTCCTAATTGAGCTGCTCTAGCTTTTCTGTTTTCAAGGGAAATAAAGGAAGAACACTTTGAACTTGCATGGTCAGAAGCGGGGCAAAATCTACATCTGTAAATAGACTTCTTAATGGAATCTGGATTGACCTTAAAGGAGTGACTAACTCCCTTGCTAGAATCAACAGGTTTTTTCAAGGAATTTTCCTTGAAGGCAAGGGAGCTGGTAGTATCACTTCGTTTGGGTTTGACACTGAGGTCATCAGATCCCATTTTAAGTCTAACTAAAACTGATTGATAAACTTTTTTAAGCTGATTAAAATTGGGGTAATTTGAATCAATCACCCGAGACAATTCAATCAAGAAAAATTTAGGTAATTTATTTAGAATTAATTTACTGATCAAAAGGAGGCCCCCGCTTCCAGCATCAGTAAAGTCAACTCCAATCCCCTTAGGGTCTTGTAGTTTGTAATCAACCGACCTAATGTAACTTTCTAGGTTCTTTAACTTGGAGACCTCAGGTGCCTTAATAATAGAAATCAACACCTTGTCCAGGATTTCCTCCTTATTAAAAAACAACTCATCAAGAAGAAGGAATGCAGTGTCATAGTTCAAATCATCCACTGGTAAATTCTCCACTAAATGAAAAGCCTCCCCTCTGAGATGTCCCTTTAAATAAATTAATTTCTGACTATTAGTCAGATTGGGGATACCAGTAATGGCATTCAGAAAACCCTTTTTAAAATTTAAATAGGCAAAGGGATTGTGTGAATTGTTCTCATAGTGTTGAAGAACAATAGGAGGGAGAGGAAGTTTTACAGTCTGAACTCCAGTGGACCTGCTAGATCCATCAACTTTAGAGTCAAGAGCTCCCTTTAATTCTTGTCTCCGTTCCTTAAAAGGAGACAATTCTAGAAGGATGGACAGGCGGTAAGCCCTGGACTTTTCCATGTCCTCGTCCCTTCCTTCTTCAGGGATTAACAAGTATATATCTTCATCAAAATTTTGTATTTCCATTAGGAAATTTTCAATCTGACATAACATGTCATCAAGGACTATTAGCGATAAAGATTGGAGTTGAAAATTTTTAAGAGCCTTTGTCCTTTGAGAAGACACTTTTTATGGGCTCATTGTCTTCGGACTTTTTTTTAAGTCTTCAGGCTCAGAAAACGACTTTTCATTGCAAGCCATTTTGAAACAACAACCCCAACTCAAAGTGTACGACTATCATACCGAAAACTATCTTACAGTCCAACCGATAAGATTTATCTTAGAGAAATTTCATCAAGATAATATGTAAAAACAAAATTTTTTAAACTGTAAAGAGCAGACAAGGCAAGGGAAACCCCGATTTTAAACAATAGACCACCAAGTTCAAAGAACAATTTGATAAACTTTGAAAGAATATGGGTATAATAGTGCCCCCCCAGTGCCGGTTTTTTCCATCAAAGAGAGAAGGTCCTCAAATGAGGAAATGACCAAAAAATCCGAACAAACTCAGTACGAAAGAGCAACAGGAAACCAGTCTTCGTAACCACCTATCGTAACTTTTAATAATAAAGCGCTAGATTGTAGCTTACGACATAAGGGGGAATTAAGTTAGAGTCAAAATCGACTGTAAAAGAAAAGTAAGTTGATTTCAAATGTTAAAAATTAAATTATCAAATTAGAGAAAATCGACTCAAAATTTGAGAGAATTAATCACTTGTCTGAGAAAATTAAACCTATGTGAAGACGTAAGAAGGTCCCTTGTCGACTGGTTTCAAGACTGGTCAGACTGGAACAAAGAGGTCTGGGTGTTCTGCTGTTCAGACCCGACGATAGCGGCTGTATTTGGCTGTACTCTAACATGTTCGAAAAAAAAAAGCTCGAAGCCACGGGTTAACTTTTACTTTAAGTAATTTCTCAAAGTTCCCGATTTATCAAACCAACTTACTTCATAGATTTAATAAGTAAAAGGGAGGGGAGCTTAATCGTATCTTATTTAAAGTTATGATAGGCGTGGTTCGAAGTTTCAGGGTAGGCTCCTGAATCAAAAGAAAATAACATCTCGAGGGAAAGTTCCCGAACCGAGGTAAGCACTAATGTTCCCAATAATAATTGCCACAACAGTAACTGAACTAAGATACAAAGACTACATTTCAGTCACCTTAATTTCGACACTCCCTCCCCATATGTACAAACCACTCTCATTTTTCTTTCATGCAAGAAGTTTTCCATCCATTTCAGCAGTTTGCCCTGTATTCCTCCTGCAGTTTCTAATTTCTTAAGCAATTTCTTATGTGGCACCTTATCAAAAGCTTTTTTCAGGTCTAGAAATGCACAATCAGCCCATCCATCTCTTTCCTGTATTACATCTATTAACCTTGAATAGAAACACATTAGGTTTGTGACACATGATCGTCCTTGTCTAAATCCAAATTGTCTTGGGTTTAGTATGTTTTTTTTTTTGTTTGTTTTTTTTCCCAAATGCCTTACCCATCTAGTTTTGATAATTCTTTCACAAATTTTAGCTATCGTACTTGTAAGAGAGACCGGTCTATAGTTAGTAGGGTCTTCCTTGTTTCCCCCTTTATATATTGGTACTATATTTGCTCTTTTCCAATCATCTGGAACTTTTCCTTCTTTCAATGAACTGCTTATTAGACTATGTATTTTGTCTGTTAGTTCATTCCTGCATTCTCTCAAAATCCAGTTTGCCATTTCATCTGGTCCATGCGATTTTCTGACATCGAGTTTACTCAAGTGATTCATTATTTCATTCCTTGTTACTTCTATCTCTTTCATAGGGGGGACTTTCTCCTCCCACTCGATATCTCTAGGTTGTATGTTCTCCCTCATAAACACCGATTTAAAATGCTTGTTCATAATTTCTGCCATTTCTATTTCCTCTGTGTATTCAACTCCTTGTCGTAGTTTCTCCAACTCCTGCCTGTTTTTCAGTTTGTTGTTTACAAATCTGTAAAATAGTTTTGGTTGATCTTTACATTTTTCTATGACATCTTTTTTGTATTTTCTCTTCTTCTCTGCACACTTGTACATATTTATTTCTATAACTAGTATATATTTTCCATTTATCAGGTCTTTTGTATTTTTTCCATTTTATCCAAGCTTTATCCCTTCTGTCTTTTAGCTTCTTACATCTTTTGCTGTACCAACACTTTGCATATTCTTTTTGCTTTTGTCTTGGAACCTACTTTTCCACTCCTTTATAAATTTTTGTCAAAATAGTCAATTTCTCTTCTACTGTTGTTTCTTCCTTGTGTATCCTTTCCCAGTCTGCTTTTTGAAAGAATTATCTTATTTTATCAAAATTTGTTTCTCCATACATCAATCTTCCTTTTCTATATTGTTCGTTTTTTTAATGTATTTTTCCTCCTTTAGTTCCAGTTCAACCAATATGTGGTCACTTTTACTTATTGGTGTCTTATATTCAATCTTGTCCATAATTTTGGGTTCTGATTTTATTATTAGGTCCAGTCTCGACGGTTCTTCATTTCTCTTGTATCCATTGCATCATTGTACGTTCTATAATCATATCAAGTAGTACACTTTCCCATAGGTCTTCTCCACCTTTCACTGTCATCTCTTCCCAGCAGATTTCTTTACAATTAAAGTCACCCATTATAACTATTCTTCCTCCATCTTCCATTATCTTATTTAGTGTTATCCTAGTGTCTTCTAACATATTTTTGTGTTCTCTCTCTTCCCATGAAGCCATTTTAGGAGGCACATAATTTACTACAAACTTCCCTACTCTTCCTATCCTTGTCCTCCATTTCCACCATAATCATCTCTACTCTATTTTTTCCATATGTAACATTCCTCACATTTATATCTTTAGTCAGGAACATAACTCCACCCCTTTGTTTTACCTCTCTGTTTCTAATCCAACAATTATATGCACCATGTATTACACTGTTGGGTGGTAGTGGACCTCTCAATTTTGTCTCCACAATTCCTATTATGTCCAGTTCTTTTTCCTTGAGATAATCATTCAGTTCGTTCAAGCCTGTTATTAAGCCATCTATATTTGTGTAGGACATTTTTGATTTTCTGCTACTTCCATCGTGTTTTCTGATTCCCTTCCGTTTTTCTCTGCTATGAACCATTTTCTCACTTTCATATTCACTACTCTCCAATAGAATTTCTCTTTCTGTCTCTGTTCTATTCTCATTTTTTCCTTAGCTTCTTGTCTTTTTGCTTTCTCATCCTCTCTTTCCTCTTTATTAATTTCTCTTTTTATCCATACCTGTTTAAATTGCTCACTGTCTGCTAGTTTCCCTGTTTTTGCTAAGATATTCTCTGCTGTTGTTTGTGACCTGATTTTGATCTTAATTGGTCTGGTCTTATCTGTATTGTATTTCCCTAGACTATATATTTCTTCTATTTCTTTCCCTGTTTCTGTTCCATCTTCTTGAACTACTTCCAATATCTTATTTACTTTCTCCTCCTTTATTCTTGCAGTCCAATTTGTATTATACTTCTCTTCCATCCTCAATATAATTATACATTTCTTTTTATCTACTAAGTCTCTCACTATATTCTCCTTCTCTCTCATCACTTTAATAACTGTGTCTTTAGTTTGATCTTTCATCTGTTGTGCCACTATATCCTTAAATACAATTTTGTTATTCTCTTGGACTTTTTACCAACCCTGTACTTCTTTTGCTATGGACTCTTTATTCTCTTAATTATTCCTCTTTAATTCCTCATTATCATCTTTTACTTCTTTTAGCTGTCTTTTTAATTCTTCTATTTCTTTAGCTAGGGTTTGGTTCTCCTTCTTTAATTCTTCCAATTTATCAACTCTGCGCAATCCGTGTAAGTTGACCAAACCTACTCTCCCAATGTTCAGTCATTTTCTCTAGTTTTTCTTCTAGACTTGCTAATCGGGGGAGGTTGGCATCCCCCCCTCATTAAATCCATGGAAATTATTATTTTCACTTTCCAATGTGTTGTTCTTATCTATATTTCTAACCTTAATGCTTTTACTGATATTTTTTATTTCCCCTGCGTTATCAGCAGACCTCTTGTTTACATTTTTCCTGCTGTCAGGGGGAGCCCGTTCATCTCCTTCCTCATTTCCTTCCATTTCCCTCAGTAATCCCTCCCTTTTCCCCTTTTTCATCACTTTCCCACTGCATGAGTTTTCCCCTTCCCTACTAATACACAAAGGTACTCCCTCATTGTTGAGATCCATGAAAATTTCACTTCTCCGGAGTTCCAATCTTCGCCATGAATCCGTCTATGTGTGTGTGTATGTGTGTGTATTTACCTAGTTGTATTTTGCAGAAGAGCTATGCTTGTAGTAACCCGCAGTTGTATCTTTCCACATCCAGGTCTTTCTTAAAATCATATATAGTTTTAGCACTCACTGTTTTCTCTTTCAAATTGTTCCATGTATCTATTACTCTGTGTGGAAAGCTGTTCTTTTTCAGATCTCTTCTGTAGCTGTTTTTCTTAAGTTTCTTCTTGTGTTCTCTTGTAATAGAAAATGGTAGGAGAATGAAATCATGGACTTAGGGAAAGAAATTGTTGAACTAATGGATTACTTAGTGCAAGCTAACATTGAAATTTCCGACCTAAGAAAAACTAACCCTGAACTAAGGACTGAACTTAAGGTGAAGCGTGAAAATGAAAAGAGAAAAATTAATGATACTACCAATAGTGAAGACCTAAAAAAAAAGAGGTAAATAACAAATACAAGAAATGACTGAAAGAATTGAAGAAAACTTAGGTGAGGAAAGTATCCAAAAGATTAAGAAATGGAAGGAAAACAGAAAATAAAGAAATTGCCTTTAAAGAAATAGTCCAACAACAAATGCAGGAAAATGCAAAAGATACAATCATCCAAGTAATTAATGAAAAGGCAGATTGGGTCAGAGATGCAGTAGATAGAAAATATTGTATCATGGTATATGGACTAAGAGAAAAACATGGTCTGGCGAGGTACATAAGCAAAAAAGAGGAAAAAGAAACAGCAATAGCTATCCTAAAAGAAATTCAGGATGGAGACCAGGAAATAGAGAAAGACATTGATGATGTGTATAGAATAGGTCATTATTCTGAGAAAAGAAATTGACCCCTAAAGATAAAACTCAGATCACAAATGGTAGTAGAAGACATATTTGAAAATGTAGTACAATAAGATATGGATAAAAAGAGAAATGAGTATTGAGGAATTAGAAAAGGAGAAGACACTAAGAGATGAAGCTAAGGAAAAAAACGTGAAGAGAACGGATACCGAAAGCAAGGAATTTTATTGGAGAATGAGACTGAGAAAATGGTACATTACAAAGGCGGAGCATGCCGACAGGAGACCTTTTGGTCCATATCTAGGTCGGATGCAAAAAAAAATCATAATAATAATGAATTAATAAATAAAAACTATAATAATGTAAATAACAAAATAAATGCATAGGTATAGCCTAATAAACAAACAGGTAAATAGTAAATAATAATAAATTGACATATAACTAATAATAAATGAAAATCAAACAGACAAATGATAACAAAACAAAAACAAATGATATAAAATAAATTATAATCATCACAGCATCTACCTGTGCAGGAAGTTTATTCCATTCATTAACTACATGGCAAAGTTGTTTCTACCTACTTCCAAATTAAATCTATTTCTGGACAGTTTGAGACCATATTTTCTTGTCTGATTCTCATTCAATGTGAAAATGTTGTCACTTTTGATGTCAATTCCCTTTAGAATTTTAAAGACCTGTATCAAGTCACCTCTGAGTCTACACTTTTTTAGGGGAAACAGATTCATATGTTTTAGTTGAAGTAAAAAACAAAGATGGAGAAAGAAAAAAATTAAAAGTGGCCTATACTAACATTGATGGATTAATTTCAGGATTGAATGAACTTAATGATTACATGTTAGAAGAAAAAACAGACATAATGGGAATTGTAGAGAATAAATTAAGGTGCTCAATACCACCCATCAGTGTTGGACAAGGGCTATACAATTATTAGATTAAAAACAGAAACGAGAAACAGGGAGGAGGAATCATGTTCTTGGCCAAGAAAAACTTGAATGTGACAAAAATTGCAGAGGACAAAAGTAAAGTAGAACTGATCATGATAAAAGTCGATGAAAAGGACATGAAAAGTAGAAAGTTTGTGGTGACTTATATGCCCCCCAAAACTGAGGGCTTGGAAAGAGAATGAGCATATGAAAATGCTAGAAGATACAAGGCATTCATTAAATGAGATACTAATGGGCAGAGGTAACCTGGTAATTATGGGGGACTTTAACTGCAGAGAAATTTGTTGGGAGGACATGACAGTGAAAGGTGGAGAAGACTTGTGGGGTAATGTATTACTGGACATGACCATGGAATATACAATGACACAGTGGGTCAGTGAAAGCACTAGATACAGAAATAATGAGGAGCCATCGAGACTAGATTTAATATTTACAATGGAACCTGAAATTGTGGGTAAAATTAAATACAAGACACCACTTGGAAAGAGTGACCATATACTTATTGAGACTGAACTAAAGGAAGAAATATACATGGAGAGAAACGAAAAGCATAGGAAAGGAAGATTGATGTACAACAAAATGGACTTAGGAAAATTAAAGAAATTCCTTCAGAATGCAAATTGGGAAAAATTTTACATGAAAGAGACAAAAGTGGAAGAGAAATGGGATATCTTGATGGATAATTATAATGAAGGAGTGAATAGGCACGTACCAAGACAGAAGCTAGAGAGAGTGTACATTAAATGCTGGTTCAACAGAAGATGCAGTGAAGCAAAAGATAGAAGAGACAGAGCTTGGAAAAGATGGAGAAAAGATAAAAAAAACTAGAAAATGGCAAATATATATAAACTATAGAAATGAGTATGTAAAAGTGCAAAAAAAGGAACTATGAAAAAGACAGAAAAATGCAAGGAACAACCCAAACTATTCTATAGATATGTGAATGGTAAACTTAAAAATAAACAGGAAATGGTGAAACTATGCCAAGGAAATATAGAATACACAGAAGATCTAGAAATGGCTGAAGTCATGAATAATCACTTCAAGTCTGTTTTCACTAGAGAGAAGGCACAATATTGGGACGAAGGAAATGAAGTGTGATCTCCCCCCATGAGCAAAATAATAATAACACGAAAAGAAATAATGGAACACTTATCAAACCTTGACATCAGGAAATCACATGGCCCAGACAGAATTGCAAATTGGACTCTAAAAGAATGCAAAGAAGAACTAATGAACAAAATATATAACATAATAAGTTGCTCAGTTAAAGAAGGAAAAATACCAAAAGACTGGAAAAATGCTAACATTGTACCAATATATAAGGGAGGAAACAAGGAAGAACCAACTAACTATAGACCAGTCTCACTAACAAACACTATAGCCAAAATTTGTGAGAAAATTATCAAGAATAGATGGGTAAAACACCTGGAGGTTTCATTGCTAGGACGGTAACAAATAGAAGTGCAGAGGTAATTATTAAACTCCATCTAGCGATAGACCCATCCTTGACTATGCGGTACAGTTTTGGTCTCCGTCCTACAGAATGGACATCAATTCACTAGAATCAGTACAGAGAAGAATGACCAAAATGATACATGGACTTAGAAATTTGCCTTATGAAGAGAGCTTAGGCACGTTAACTTACACTCTCTGGAAAGACGCAGAGTGTGGGGTAATCAAATAGAGGTGTTCAATTGGATCAAAGGCTTTAACAAGGGTGATGCAAACAAGGTTATCATATTAAAACAACAGGGCAGGACTCGCAGTAATGGTTATAAACTGGACAGATTTAGATTTAGAAAGGAAATAGGCAAGAATTGGTTTACTAATAGGATGGTCGACAAATGGAATAAACTTAATAACCATCTAGTGAGTGCTGAAACTATCAGTTGTTTTAAGAAATGATTAGACAACTTTATGGATGAGGATGACAGGTAGTGATGGATATGGAGCTGCCTAGTGAATGTCTTATGGTCTCTTGCAGTCTCCTTCATTCTTATGTTCTTATGTAAGAAAATAATATAATAAACCCAAGACAATTTAGATTCAGACAAAAAAGATCATGTACCACAAACTTAATATGTTTTTACTCAAGACTATTATAGTGCAAGAAAGGGATAGATGGGCTGATTGTCCTTTCTTGGACTTACAAAAAGCTTTTGACAAGGTACCACATAGAAAATTATTTAAAAAAAAAAAAAAAAAAAAATGGAACATATAGGAGGGATACAAGGGAACCTACTAAAATGTATGGAGGACTTCCTGATTGGTAGAAAGATGAGAGTAGTACTCAGAGAAAAATATTCAGGTGGAAGGAGGTGATTAGTGGAGTTCTGCAAAGATCTGTATTGGCTCCAATAATGTTTGCTATTTATGTGAATGACATGGATGATGATGTGCAATGTTAAATGAGCTTCTTTGCAGACGATGCTAAATTGTTAAGGAAAGTAAAAACCGAAACAGATTGCGAAGCACAACAGGAAAACCTGAATAAGGTTTGGAAGTGGAGTCAGGAATGGGGAGTGGACTTAAATATTAAGAAGTGTAGCATAATGGAGTTTGGAAAAAGTAAAAATAGAATATCGGGACAATATAAAATTGGAACTAAGGAGGTAAAGAAAGTGGGATCTGAAAAAGATTTGGGAGTAATTATCTCAAACAACTCGTCCTATGATAAACAAAATTGTTGGAGAATCCTATAATTTGCTAAGATCAATAAAAGTGGCATTTACATATTTGGACGAAGAAATGATTAAAAAAAATATTTATAACACTGATAAGGCCTAGACTAGAATATGTGGCGACATTGTGGTCACCCAGTACCTAAAAGAATATAAAGAAAATCAAAAGAAACCAGCGAGCAGCCACAAAAATGGCTCCTGCACTTTCAAACTTGTCATATGAGGAGAGACTGGCTAAACTGGAGTTATTGACTGGAGCAAAGAAGAGAGAGGGCAACCTACTGACCATCTGTAGAATCATGAAGGGCACAGAAATACATGATAGAGAGAACTTGTTAAATTGAGACAAGAGAAACACAAGAGGACATGGAAACTCAAAAAACATAGTTATAGAAGAGATCTGAAAAAGAACAGTTTTCCACATAGAGTGGTGGACACTTGGAACAAACTGGACAAAAAAAGAATAGTGTGTGCAAAAACCATTCATGAATTTAAGAGCAAACTAGACACTGCGAGATACAAATGCGGGAAACCACAAGCGTAACTCCCATTCCCATAAAATACAAATATGTAAATACAACTAGGTAAAATACAACTACCATTCTGTGGTGAGAGCTGTTCTTTTTCAGCTCCCTTCTATAACTGTCCTTTTTAAGCTTTCCATGTCCTATTGTGTTTCTCCTATCCCAGTTTTGCAAGTCTTCTCTGTCAAGAACTATGCCCTTCATAATTCTATAGATGGTCAACAAGTCACCTCTTTCTCTCCTCAGTTCCAGAGTTGGCAACTCCAATTTTATCAGTCTTTCTTCATATGAATATTTTGAAAGTTCTGGGACCATCCTTGTAGCTGCCCTCTGGATTCTCTCAATCTTCATTATATTATTTTTTGTATTGGGTGACCATAGTGTCACTGCATATTCCAATTTAGGCCTTATCATTGTGACAAGTATTTTCCGTACCATTCTTTCATCCAAGTAGGTAAAAGCCACTTTTATTGCTCTCAGTAAGTTGTAGGTTTTGCCGACAATTTTATTTATATGTTTGTCAGGGGACATATCTTTTGTGATAATCACTCCCAGGTCTTTTTCAGATCATCTGCAAAAAAGTTCATTTAATATTCTACACCTTCATTCATGTCATATATATGGCAAATATTATTGGAGCCAATACAGAACCTTGTGGGACTCCACTTGTCATTTCTTCCCAGGTCGAGTATTTGTGTCAAGTACCACCCTCATTTTTCTCCCATTCAAGAAATCTTCCATCCATTTCAATAACTTACCTTGTACACCACCTATTATTTTGATTTTTCTTAGTAGCTTTTTGTGTGCTACATTATCAAATGCTTTTTGTAAATCTAGGCAAGCACAATCAGCCCATCCATCCCTTTATTGCATTATTTCTATTAGCCTCGAGTTAAAGCAAATCAAGTTAGTGGCCTCTCTCATGTTCCATGTTTCTGCTCCATACAGTGCTGTTGGCACAATCACTCCTTCATACAGTCTCCTCTTAGCATCCATTCCCAGATTCCTATTCCTCATTACACTTTTTAAACCAAGGCATTTACTGCACTGTATGGAGCAGAAACATGGAACATAAGAGAGGAAGAGAGAAGGAACTTGAATGTGTTTGAGATGAAGTGTCTGAGAAGTATGATGGGGGTTACTAGGCTAGATAGAGTGAGAAATGAGGAAGTGAGGAGGAGAACAGGGGTGGAAAGGGAGCTGGGAGATAGGGTGGAAAGGGAGCTGGGAGATAGGGTGGATGAAAGAGTATTAGGATGGTTTGGACACATGGAAAGAATGAGTGAAGAAAGACTAGTAAAGGAGGTATGGAAGAAAGATGTGGAGGGAGTGAACATGAGGGGACGTCCTAGGATGAGATGTATGGATGGGGTGAAGGGGGCTTTGGGGAAGAGGGGAATGTCTGTTGAGGAAGGACGGGAGAGGACAGAAGACGGGTGAATGGAGAATGGTTGTATATGGAAAATGTTGTGATGCATGAGGTGGATTGGACGGGGGAATGGGGGTGAGGTAGTGTGTGTGAGCAAAATTTTTTTTGACGCAGCCCGAAGGGATTTCTCCCCGTCCTCTCCTTTATATGGGGGGACGGAGAGGGGGGGTCGCTGATTTAATGAAGCGGCCTTGCTGTGGATGTGCTGTGTCTTGCGACACTGCTTCTGACCCAGGGCAGTGGGCAGGGTGCAGGAATGACCCGTCATCTAGGAGGTGCTAAGATGGGAGGGAGGGTGGAGGGGTGTGGAGTGTTTTCGGGGATGAAATGGGTGGGAATGTTTTTGTGCCTTGTCCTTTTTGGCTACCCCCCTGGTAAGGGGGAAAAAAGCCTTGGTATATGTAAGTTAGTGGCACATGATCTTCTGTGTCTAAAGCCAAATTGTTTTGGATTCAGTATTTTATCTACTTTTCATCAATTTTTCACATTTTTGCTATTGTGCTTGTAAGGGAGACTGGTCTATAGTTTGTTGGGTTTTTCATTTCCCCCCCTTTATGTATTGGTACAATATTTGCATTTTTCCAGTCTTGTGGTACCTTTCCTTCTTTGAGTGAGTAATCATTTATCTTATATATTTTGTCCATTAGTTCATCTATACATTCCTTTAATATCCAATTTGCAATTCCATGTAAACTTCAAGGTTTTTTATTTGGTCCCTTATTTCCTTCTGTGTCACAGTTATTTCTTTCTTTGGGGGGTATCTTTCTGTCCTTCATCCCAATTTTGTGTACCGGTACTTTCAATTGTGAATACAGATTTAAAATGTTTGTTTGTAATTTCAGCCATTTCTACATCTTCTATGTATTCATTATTCCCTTGACACAGTTTCTTTATTTCTTGTTTATCTTTTAGTTTACCATTCAAATACCTATAGAATAGTTTAGGTTGGTCTTTGCATTTGTCTATTATTTCTTTTTCATAGTTTTTCTTTTCTTCCTTGTGCATTGTTACATATTTATTTCTTAGTTTGATATATGTTTGCCACTTTTTTTTTTTTTTTTTTTTTATCTTTTCCAAGCTTTGTCTCTTTTATCTTTAGCCTCACTACATTTTTTGTTGTACCAGCACTTAATGTACACCCTTTCTTGCTTCTGCTTTGGTACATATTTGTCTATTCCCTCTTTATAAATTTCTTTTAATATGTTCCATTTCTCTTCCATCTTTGTTTCTTCATTTAAGAAGTTTTTCCAATTTACATTTTGAAAGAATTTTCTGAGTTTCCCAAAATACTTTTTTATGTTTCTCATTTCTTCTCAAATCAATTTGTTCTTTTAGTTCAAACTCTATTAGAATGTGATCATTCTTCCCCATTGGTGTCTTGTATTCTATTTTATCCACAATTTCAGGCTCTGACATAAGTATTAAATCAAGTCTTGATGGTTCCTCGTTTCTATATCTGGTATTTTCCTTTACCCATTTAGTCATTGTGTACTGAATGGTTGTATCGAGTAGCATATTTCCCCAAAGGTCTTGTCCATTTTTCACTGTCATTTCTTCCCAACATATTTCTTTTGAGTTAAAGTCACCCATAATTACTATGTTTCCTCCTTTCAATAATTCAATGCATGTTTTGTGTCTTCTAACATTTTGGAATGATCACTCTCTGTCAAAGATGTTTTGGGGGGCACATATGTTACTACAAATTTTCTACTTTTCATGTCACTGTTTTCAACTTTTATCATGATCAATTCCACATTATTTTTTCCTTCTGTTATCTTTGTCACATTTAAGCCTTTCTTAGTCAAAAACATGACTCCACCCTGTTTCTCCCTCCTATTCTTCATCCAATGATTGTATAAACCTTGTCCCACAGTATTAGGTGGTAGTGGACCTTTTAATTTAATTTCCACAATTCTCATTATGTCTGGTTTCTCCACTGCCAGATAGTAATTTAATTCGGTCAGTCCTGAAACCATGCCATCTATGTTGGTATATGTTATTTTTAATTTATTCCTTTCTCCTCTTTATATATATATACCATTTTCTCAGCCTCATGTCTAGTACTCTCTAAAAAAAAAAAATCTTTTTGGCCTTTTTTTTTTTATTCATTTGCTTCATTTCTTAGTGTCTTTTCCCTCTTTCCTCTAAGTTCATTTCTTTTTATATCCATACATTTTTGTAATTTTCATTATTTGCCAGCTTTGCTGTTTTTGTTAGTACTTCTATCATTAAAGACCTTAATTTGATTTTTAGTGGTCTATATATATATATATATATATATATATATATATATATATATATATATATATATATATACTGTATATATATATATATATATATATATATATCATATATTTTTTTTTTTTTAGAGTACTGTCCCATGCTATGTACTTCTTCTATTTCTTTGTCCATTACTTGTCCCTCCTCTTGTACCTCTTTCAGAATTTCTTTTGCAATTACCTTCTCTTCTTTTTCTCATTGGTATGTAGGTACATTATGTTTTTCTTTAATACCATAAACTACTACGCACTTTTTTTTTATCCATTGTGCCTCTGACCAAATTCTCTTTTTCCTTAATTACTTTAATTACCATTTCTTTTGGATTTTTTCCACTTATCGTTGTATTATTTCTTTAAAAGTTATTTTTTTATTTACTTGTTCCACTTTCCATTGATTTTTTTTTTATTTCTTGGAGATCTGTCTCTTTAATTACTTCAACTCTCTCAGTCACTGCTTGTATTTGTTCCTTCACTTCTTTTTTCAAAGCGTCATTTTTGTTTTTATCTTCATTTTTCATTCTTTCATTCTCACTTTTGACTATATTTAATTCCTTTTTTAGAACATTAAGCTCCCTGTGAGTTTCAGCATTAGCTTTTTTTTTTTAGCTGGTCCACCTCCCTGTCTGGGGTATTGGCTACATGTTATTGTGGCAAAGTAGCATGCAGTCGATACTTTAGGGTCTGTATGGGTGCCCCTATGGACCAGAGCCACACATCAATTAGTCTGTGATAGAGGAGGACTCTGTTCACATAAAAATGATGACACTTTTATTATACTGCAACTGTCCCTCCATTATGCTCTCCCCCAACCCCTTGTTACTGTCCTGTACCATTTCTCTGAATATTCATTTCCTTTTTTTGCCTACCCTGTGGTGGGGGATAGAATACTGCCACCAAGTCTTCCCACTTGAAAAACGGGACAGGCAAGAAAAACGGGACAGGGATTGGGACCAGGCATCCTTCTCCCTGTAGCCCAAAAGGGGACATTCCTAAAAAAGGTAAAGGCATAAGAGGGTCTAGGAGTTTTCCAACCAGTACCCTAAGGTTTGGGTCTTTTAATGTGCATGGATGTAGTACAAATGAAAGTAAAAGGGAAGAGATAGGCAATATGTTTGTGACAAGAAAGATGGATGTGTTGGCTTTGAGTGAAACCAAGTTGAGAGGAATGGGTGAGTGTGAGTTTAGGAGTGTAGATGGGAGGTACTCAGGAGTGAAGGGAGGGCAAGGGAGAGAAGGGGTGGCTATACTAGTAAGTGAAGAGATAGGTAAACGTGTAGTGGAGTGGAAGGTTTCTTCAAGGCTAATGTGGATGAAGGTGAAACTGGGAAAGGAAATGTGGGTTTTTGTAAGTGCATAGGGGCCTGGTAGTGAGAAGAGTGTAGAAGAAAGGGAAGCTTTTTGGATAGATTTAAACGAGTGTATAGAGGGATTAGTCAGAAACGTCAATATAGTAGTATTGTGAGACCTTAATGCTAGGGTAGGAAATGAACCAATAAACAGAGTGGTTGGGAAATATGAAGTTCCAGAAAAGAATGGTTGTGGAGAGTTGATGGTGATGTGTCTAGAGAGTTGATGATAGCAAATACAGTGTTTAGGAAGAAAGTCAAGCATTAGCACACATGAGAGAGGGTGGTGGATGGGTGGCAGATAGAGCATTAATGGACTATGTAGTGGTAGATAGGAGTATAATAGGAAGAGTTAAGGATGTACATGTTCTAAGGGGAAAGAGTGGGGGAATATCAGATCATTTTCTGGTGGAAGGTAAGTTGAGAGTGGAGGATAGATGGAGAAAGGGGAAAAGGACAAAAGGTAGGGAGGTGCTTAGAGTGAACTGCTTAAATGAGAAAGAAAAGGAGAAGGAGTACAAGAAGAAGCTGAGAGAGGAGTGGGAGGGAGTGAAGGATAGAGTAGAACTAGGAGTGGAGAAGGAATGGGAATGGTTCAAGGAGGGAGTCACAAGGTGTGCAAAGATGGTGTGTGGAACAAGGAGGATGGGAGGAAATAGAATAAGGGGTAGTGAGTGGTGGGATGAGGAAGCAAAGAAGGTTGTAGAAGAGAAGAAGCGAGCTTTCACAGATTGGTTACAAAATAGGACAAGGGAAACATATGAGAGGTACAAAGAAAAGAGAAGAGAAGTAAAGGACAGACATCCCCCAAATCAGGCTCGCCCAAAGTGGCTCGACAAAGAAACTGAAAAAAGTGTTGCTAAAAAGAGACAGGCTTATAAGAAATATAAGTGCTCGGGTGCATCTAATGACTATGAAAGTTATGTATCAATACAGAGAGATTTAAAAAAGACTAAGAAAAAGAAAACGACAATACGAAATGAACATCGCTGATAAATCCAAAGAGAATCCCAAAGAATTCTATAGTTACATTAGAGATAAAAAGGTTGTTAGGAATCACATTGGTCCACTATTATCTGCTGACGGTCAACTTGAATATTCAAATGAAGGAATGTGTGATATCTTAAACAATTATTTTAGCTCGGTATTCGTAAACGAAACACCTCAAAGTGAATTTCAAACTGAAACCTGTGAAAAGTCTGGGGTAAACTTACTACGGTAAATATAACAAAAAAAATTAAAAGGTGTATAGACAAACTCAAAGTTAATAAAACACCAGGGCCTGACGGTTGGCATCCAAGAATCTTAAAGGAAATGAAAAATGAGATTGTTGTTCCATTAGAAATGATCTTCAAGAAATCCATCATATCCGGAGATGTCCCAAGAGAATGGAAGCTAGCTAACGTTACTCCCATATTCAAAAAAGGTGACAAAAAGAAACCAAATAACTATAGGCCTATAAGTTTGACTTCAATCGTAGGAAAAAAATGGAAACTATCATCAGAGATGCTATCGAACATCATTTAGAAAATAACCGTTTGATAAATGATAGCCAGCATGGTTTCAGATGGAAACGTTCTTGCGTGACTAACTTACTCGAATTCTACAACACAGTTATCTCGAATTATGACAAAAGAAACAATATAGATTTTATATATCTAGACTTTGCAAAAGCTTTTGATACTGTCCCACACGAAAGACTACTTACTAAATTAGCTTTGCATGGAATAAGTGGTAGCCTATTAAGTTGGACTAGTAATTGGTTGAATGGTCAAAACATTGAGTTATTTTAAATGGAAAAACTTCTGGATGGAAAAGTGTTGCAAGTGGAGTTCCTCAGGGTTCCGTTCTTGGGCCACTTCTATTCATAGTATATATAAATGATATAGACCATGGACTAAAATCTACTGTTTCCAAATTTGCTGATGATACAAAACTGTGCGGAGTGGCAAATGATCACTCAAACCAATTAGATATTCAAGAAGATTTAAACAAATTACAGCAATGGTCTGAAAAGTGGCTAATGAAATTTAACACAAGGAAATGCAAGGTAATGCATATATCGACTAAAACACATGAATCTGTTTTCCTTAAGCGTATATCCAGAGGTGACTTTCTTTAATATTCTAAAGGGAATTGACAACATCAAAAGTGACAAAATTCACATTGAGAAGACAAGAAACAATGGTCTCAAACAGAAATAGATTCAATGTAGTTAATGAATGGAATAAACTTCCTGCACAGGTAGTGCGATGTAGTTCAGTTCAAAGCTTTAAGAATCATTTAGATAAATACCTAAGTAAGATGCTGTAATTATAATTTATCTTATATTATTTGTTTTTGTTTTGTTATCATTTGTCTGTCTGATTTTCATTTATTATTAGTTATATGTCTATTATTTACTATTTACCTGTTTGTTTATTATTTAACTATACCTATGCATTTATTTATGTATTTTATTTGTTATTTACATTGTTATAGTTTTTATTTATTATTTTATTATTTATATGATTTTTTTTCGCATCTGACCTAGATATGGATCAAAAGGTCTCCTGTCAGCATGCTCCGCATTTGTAATCCTTTGTAATCCTTTGTAAAGGAGGCAAAGAGGAGAGCAGATGTGAAATGGGGTAAGACTATGACAGAAAATTTTGAAAATAATAAAAAGATGTTTTGGAAAGAAATTAAGAGAAGAAGAGGTGAATCAAGTAGAGAAGAAAAGATAAAAGGTGCAGATGGAGATATGACAATGGAAGAGAAGGCAGTAAGAGGAAGATGGGCAGAGTATTTTAGGGAATTGCTAAATGTGAAGGAAGATGGGGAGGGAAAGATAGTTGCAGTGCAAAGTGCCAAGAAAATGAGGAGAAATAAGGAAGGATGAAGTGAAGACTGTTAAGGCACCTGGTCTGGATGGATGTCATGCAGAATGTCAAGAAATGTGGGAGATAAGCCAGCTGTTGTCGCAGAATCAGAGGAGGGATTGAGGAAGTTAGTGACAGAGTTTGGGAAAGTATGTGAAAGAAGGAAGTTGAAGATAAATGTAGGTAAAAGTAAGGTGATGAGATGCACAAGGGGTGAAAGTGGCAGCAGACTGGAAGTGAGTATTAAGGGAGAGAGACTGGAGGAAGTGGTTAGTTTTAGATACTTTGGTGCAAATGTGGCAGGAAAGGGAGGAGTGGAGGTGGAGGTAGAATGTAGATTGAGAGAAGTGAGTAAATGCCTTGGTGGATTAAAAAGTGTAATGAGAAATAGACATTTGGGAATGGATGCTAAGAGGAGATTGTATGAAGGAGGGGGCGACCTAGGATGAGATGGATGGATGGGGTAAAAGGGGTTTTGGGGAAGAGGGGAATGTCTGTTGAGGAAGGATGGGAGAGGACAGAAGACAGGGGTGAATGGGGAATGGTTGTATATGGATGATATTGTGATGCATGAGGTGGAATGGATTGGGGTTGAGGGAGTATGTGTGAGAAAAATTTGAATCAGCCCAAAGGGATTTCTCCTCACCTTCTCCTTTTCTACATGAGGGGATGGAGAGGGAGGGTCACCTTGCTGTGGATGTGCTGTATCTTGTGACACTGCTTCTGACCCAGGGCAATGGACAAGATGCAGGGATGACCCATCATCCAGGAGCTGCCAAGATAAGAAGAAGGGAAGGGGTGGAGGGGAGTGGAGTGTGATAGGGATAGAATGGGTGGGAATGTTTTTTATGCCTTTGCTTTTTGGCTACCTTCCTTATAAGGAGGAAAAAGCCTTTGGTATATGCTTGTATGTACCTCCCTGTACATTGCCCTGTATTCAGCTTTCAGATCAATTAGTTCTTCTATCTGTTCTTTTTTTTTATGACATGATGGAAGATGCAATAAGTTTGCAGATGATGCAAAAATCATGAGAAAACTGAGAAACAAGGAGGACTTTAGGCTATTGCAAGAAGATCTAAATATGAAAAGAAACTCAAAAAGGGTAACTATAGAAGGGATCTGAATAGAATAGCTTCCCACGTAGACTGGTGGATACCTGGAATAAATTAGATAAGGAAACATTGATGCTGAAAGATCCAAGATGGGTCACCACAAGCATAACTCCCTTCCTGTATAATACAACTAGGTAGATACAAAGATTGTCCAAATTGGAACTGCCAACTCTGGAGCAAAGAAGAGAAAGAGGAGATCTACTAATTATAGAATCATGAAAGGAATACAAATCCTAGAGATGATTTATTGAAATGGGACAATGGAAAAACAAGAGGACATGAAAAACTCAAAAAGGATACTTATAGAAGAGATCTGAAAAAGAATAGCTTCCCACACAGAGTGGTGGATACCTGGAATAAATTAGATAAGGCAACAGTGTATGCAAATACTATTCAAGAATTTAAGATTATATTTGATGTTGAAAGATACAAAGATGGGTCACTAGGAGCATAGCTTCCTTCCTGTATGATACAACTAGGTAAATACAACTAAGTGCAAGTAAATACAATATTTACATGGATCCAAGAATGGACAATAATTTTCAGTACCAAAAAATGCAGTTTTGGAAATGGGTAACAGCTCTAAAAGACCATCCTTGAGTGCAAAGAGAAGGAGCTAAGCAAGATTGAGAGAATACAAAGAGTAGCAACCGAACTGGTTCCCAGCCTGGCAGATAAACCATATGGAAAGATACCAAAACAACTGTATTTGACAGTGTTAAAAGATCAAAGAGAAAGAGGCAATATGATTTTAGTATTTATGTCTCGGTCCTGGCAGTGAAGCAAATCAAGAGCTAGGTATAGTGACAGATCAGAGGTAAGCTACAGAAAAACCAAAGTACACACTAACCAAATAGTGGAGGGAGAAGAGATTGATTCTGATGATAGCCCACTTAATTGTGGATCAGTAGTCCTCTGAGGCAAATGGTGATGCTATTACAAACTCAGATGGGGAGCAATAAGTTATAATGGCTGAATTAGATGTCAAACTGCCAAGTGTCTCAAGGAAAGTCACTCTCAAAGTGAAAGCTGATACCAGATCAAATTGAAACATTCTACCTATAAGATGTTTACTCCAGATGTACCTGAATGCTGATGTGAATTTTTCAGGTAAACTGAAACTGATGCTTGCAAAACTTACAGCAGTGAATGATATCAACATTCTCACTTATGGTACTTTAGAAATGCTGTCAAGCCTGGATAAATCTCCAGATGTCAAGTTACTCTTCTCTGTGATACAACTGGCCCGGTAATTTTGTCGTGCAATGCCTGTGAGGTTCTTGGAATTATTTCAGAAAAAGAAAGCACAAACATCTCCAGCATCAAGGAAAAAATTGAAATACCAGAGCCTATCCCTATCTCAGATGTTGGAACAATGGGAAAGTTGTAACATGAGTGTTTTGGAGAGATGGGTGAGATGAAAGGTGAATGCTATATTGAACTCAAACAGGATTCTTGTCCTGTAATTAACCCACCAAGAAAGTATCCTATTCAGTCAAGGCAGTGGTTCTCAAACTATGGGTCGCGATCCAAAGTTGGGTCCCGAGATCAATTTTGATGGGTCGCAGGGACACAGAAAATTCTCACGTTTTCAGAGTATTTCAAATACTTGACCAGTTAATTTTTCTTTCAACCGCACATTACTTATGTAATGTGTGTTCATCCTCTGTTAATTTAGGTTTGTTAAAAAAAAAAATGTACACATTATTTTTTTTCCAAAGTAAAGGGTATATATCACTGTCCATTTTGTTTCTCTTTACTTTATTCTGGGTCGTGAAGGATTGAAATGTTCCGAATAAGGTTACTTACGAAAAAGTTTGAGAACCACTGAGTTAAGGGATGAGATCATTGAAAAAATTGGAGAACTGGAAAGGATGCAGGTTGGAAGAAAATGTCCTGAGGATGAAACTTCAGACTGGATACATGCACAGGCTTTTACAAGAAAAGCATCAGGAGAACTTCATGTGTTTTGACCCACAGTAAATATAACAAAAGAAAAAATTAAAAGGTGTATAGAGAAACTCAAAGTTAATAAAACACCAGGGCCTGACGGTTGGCGTCCTAGAATCTTAAAGGAAATAAAAATTGAGATTGCTGGTCCATTAGAAATTATTTTCAAGAAATCCATCATATCCGGAGATGTCCCAAGAGAATGGAAGCTAGCTAACGTTACTCCCATATTCAAAAAAGGTGACAAAAAGAAACCAAATAACTATAGGCCTATAAGTTTGACTTCAATCGTAGGAAAAATAATGGAAAATATCATCAGAGATGCTATCGAACATCATTTAGAAAGTAACCGTTTGATAAATGATAGCCAGCATGGTTTCAGACGGAAACGTTCTTGCGTGACTAACTTACTCGAATTCTACAACACAGTTATCTCGAATTATGACAAAAGAAACAATATAGATTTAAGGGGATGGTCCATCAGAAAATCACGAAAAAATACACAAAAATACGAAATTCTGAAAATATTTCCTCTAAAAGTGTTGCTCATAAGCTATCTCGTGGCTGAGTGTGGAAGCTGTATCTTGAATTTTACTATCTAAAAAAAATATAATACAGTACCCCCCCACCCTACTGTGGCTGGGTCGTGTGCGCTGCGTACTGCATATTACGTTTTCTGTTGTTACATATATTTGCTAACAAAAGAAGCTGTGTATTTTGCACAATATTTATGCTTTTGTATGATAAATAATAGCATACAAGCTAATATGTTGATAGGTGCTGTGACAGATGCTGTGACAGTTGACACAGTATTATGGGAAGGCAATACGTGATTGTGTGAATACTGACGTTCAGACAATGCGTAAAGCTATCATGGCCTCCTACCTGCATTCTGTCAGCACAGATGAGAAGCCATTGCATTCTTACTGTCCTAAGGGAGAAGACTCGTGGTGTTTTTTTCCAGAGAGCACTAGCCAGGCAAGAGGAACCGGAGTCTCACAGAGTCAAGAAGCCGTTCCTGGCGAAGATTCCCACTGAGAAGCGGAAATCCATCCTGGCAATATATCAAGACCTCACCTCTACAGAGCTTTTAGAGAAATGCCTCAAGGGAAGGACACAAAACCAAAATGAAAGCTTCCATGCAAAGATCTGGGCTTTGAGTTCAAAGAGGAAGTTTGCATCAGCAGCTCGAGTTTAATTCTGTGCTCAAGTTGCAGTTCTGAACCACATCTTTGGTTATGAACTTGCATATATGCCATCAGCAAGAGGGACAACAACCAGTGATGCCATAAAACAGCTTAGGATGGCAGATAAAGATCGTCTGTTGCCAAAGATGCATCGTGCCAAGAAAAGGAAAAGTGCAATATAACCCTGGTGGATACTAACTGGATTCATCATATAAACCTGTAATTATAATTAATCAAAAGCTGGCAACAAAGAGTAGGGTTGTGCCTATGATACCCTTTCAACACCATAACATCCTAAATGATGAAAGGGGACCAGTAACCATGAACAAAAAAACTATGACGCTCATTCCTGAAAAATTTGATTTTTGCACATTTAACTTGATTCATATCCAAAACGCCTTCACTGATTTTTAACTGCAAATCCTTTTCAAATTCAGCATAATTGGGAGAACATTTGGAGGCAGATTTATGTCCTGTCAAGGACTAGTAGGATTTTTTCATATATACATTTTTTTTTTTCATCCACTTACATTGGATTTTTTTTTTTTTCTCATAACAGACTGATCAGAACATCATAATTCTGCCTCTGTTTCTTCATCTATCTTAGCCCATTATAAAGACAAAAAATAATCAATATCCAGTCAAAGGTCTATCCTCTGAATCAATTTCAAAATTTTCAAAAATTACCCCTCGAAAATTAAAATAAATCACAATAAAAAAAAAGTGTAAGCATAAATGACTTGAAAACTCGGTGGTATTTTCTCTAAGACAAGACAGTTACTAGAAAAAAATCTCAGCCACTTTCACCCCAAACTAAAAAAGTTCAATTTTCTAATGGACGATCCCCTTAATATATCTAGACTTTGCAAAAGCTTTTGATGCCATCCCACACGAAAGACTACTTACTAAATTAGCTTCGTACGGAATAAGTGGTAGCCTATTAAGTTGGACTAGTAATTGGTTGAATGATCGAAAACAGAGAATTGTTTTAAATGGAAAAACTTCTAGATGGAAAAATGTTACAAGTGGAGTTCCTCAGGGTTCCGTTCTTGGGCCACTTCTATTCATAGTATATATAAATGATATAGACCATGGACAAAAATCTACTATTTCCAAATTTGCTGATGATACAAAACTGTGCGGAATGGCAAATGATCACTTAAATCAATTAGATATTCAAGAAGATTTACATAAATGACAGCAATGGTCTGAAAAGTGGCTAATGAAATTTAACACAAGGAAATGCAAGGTAATGCACATAAGTAAAAATAACAGTAAGTACGATTACAAGTTATTTGGAAATTTGTTAACAAAAGTGGATAGTGAAAAGGATCTTGGCATAATTATCAGTAACGATGTCAAATCATCCAAGCAGTGTATTTCAGCCTCTGAGAAAGCAAATAAGATTCTAGGACTGATTGCACGATCTTTTGTTTCAAAAGTCCATCACTCGTTAACAAGTTATATAAATCGTTAGTTCGTCCACATTTGGAATATGCTGTTTCCGTATGGTCACCGAATCTCATTAAAGACATTGACAGACTGGAAAAAATACAACGGCGAGCCACAAAACTGATTCCAAATATCAAAAATAAATCATACGAAAATCGACTAAAACACATGAATCTGTTTTCCTTAAAAAAGCGTAGACTCAGAGGTGACTTGATACAGGTCTTTAATATTTTAAAGGGAATTGACAACATCAAAAGTGACAAAATTTTCACATTGAATGAAAATCCGACAAGAAACAATGGTCTCAAACTGTCCAGAAATAGATTCAATTTGGAAGTAGGTAGAAACAACTTTGCCAACCGTGTAGTTAATGAATGGAATAAACTTCCTGCACAGGTAGTGCGATGTAGTTCAGTTCAAAGCTTTAAGAATCATTTAGATAAATACCTAAGTAATATGCTGTAATTATAATTTATCTTATATTATTTGTTTTTGTTTTGTTATCATTTGTCTGTGATTTTCATTTATTATTAGTTATATGTCAATTATTATTTACTATTTACCTGTTTGTTTATTATTTAACTATACCTATGCATTTATTTATGTATTTTATTTGTTATTTACATTGTTATAGTTTTTATTTATTATTTTATTATTTATATGATTTTTTTTCGCATCTGACCTAGATATGGATCAAAAGGTCTCCTGTCAGCATGCTCCGCATTTGTAATCCTTTGTAATCCTTTGTAAAGGAGGCAAAGAGGAGAGCAGATGTGAAATGGGGTAAGACTATGACAGAAAATTTTGAAAATAATAAAAAGATGTTTTGGAAAGAAATTAAGAGAAGAAGAGGTGAATCAAGTAGAGAAGAAAAGATAAAAGGTGCAGATGGAGATATGACAATGGAAGAGAAGGCAGTAAGAGGAAGATGGGCAGAGTATTTTAGGGAATTGCTAAATGTGAAGGAAGATGGGGAGGGAAAGATAGTTGCAGTGCAAAGTGCCAAGAAAATGACCATGATGAATGAGGAAAATGGAGGAGAAATAAGGAAGGATGAAGTGAAGACTGTTGTTAAGATGATGAGAGCAGGTAAGGCACCTGGTCTGGATGGATGTCATGCAGAATGTCAGAAAAAAGGAGGTACAGTGATGGTTATTTAACATTTGTTTCAGAGAGGGTAGAGTGCTGGAGGACTGGAGGAGTGCCTGCATAGTTCCACTTTACAAGGGAAAAGGGGACAAGTGTGAGTGTAGTAGTTTTAGAGGTATTAGCTTGTTAAGTGTAGTTGGGAAGGCTTACGGGAGGTTCTTGATTGAGAGGATTAGAAGAGGAACAGTGTGGGTTTAGGACAGGTAGAGGTTGCATAGATCAGATTTTTGTGGTAAGACAGATATGTGAGAAAGCTATAGGAAAAGGTAAGGATGTTTTTTTGGCTTTTATGGATTTGGAAAAGGCTTATGACAGGATAGACAGGAAGGCACTGTGGGAGGTATTGCAGATATACAGGATAGGAGGAAAGCTTTTAGGAATTGTTAAGAGTTTTTACTATAGTAGTAGAGCATGTGTCAGAATTAGAAGTGGAGAGAGTGAGTGGTTTGAGGTAAAGGTTGGACTTCATCAGGGATGTGTTATGTCACCCTGGCTGTTCAATTTATACATGGATGGGGTGATGTGAGAGGTAAATACAAGGCTAAGGGGTCAGGGATTGGAGATGGTTAAAGAAAATGGAGAAATGTGGGAATATTTGGAATATGCTGTTTCCATACGGTCACCGAATCTCATTAAAGATACTGACAGACTGGAAAAAATACAACGGCGAGCCACAAAACTGATTCCAAATATAAGAAATAAATCATACGAACATCGACTAAAACATATGAATCTGTATTCCCTAAAAAAGCGTGGACTCAGAGGTGACTTGATACAGGTCTTTAAAATTCTAAAGGGAAGTGACATCAAAAGTGACAAAATTTTCACATTGAATGAGAATCCGAAAAGAAACAATGGTCTTAAACTGTCCAGAAATAGATTCAATTTGGAAGTAGGTAGAAACAACTTCGCCAACCGTGTAGTTAACCTCTTCACTATGGGGCACCTCGCATGTCTGGCAGCATTAGCTGCCCGACGTGCGATGTTTCGTCATAATAATCGCATTATAAAAGATAAAGTCAGTGCTCAATCGTTCGTTCTCTTTCACCCGTGTATTTTGATAACCATAGAAAATTGATGAAGCCAGTTTAGAGAGAATGAAAATTACATAGGCACAACTACAATAAATATAATCAAGATGGCGACGTCGGCATCATCGAGTACCCACTTGCTCCTCATGCCGCCTACGTAGGCGTCACCGTATTGAAGTGGTTAATGAATGGAATAAACTTCCTGCACAGGTAGTGCAATGTAGTTCAGTTCAAAGCTTTAAAAATCATTAAGATAAACACCTAAGCAAGATGCTGTAATGATTATAATTCATTTCATATTATTTGTTTTTGTTTTGTTATCATTTGTCTGTTTTGATTTTCATTGATCATTAGTTATATGTCAATTCATTATTATTTACTATTTACCTGTTTGTTTATTATCTAACTATACCTGTGCATTCATTTATGTATTCTATTTGTTATTTACATTATTATAGTTTTTATTTATTAATTTATTATGATTTTTTTCATCCGACCTAGATATGGACCAAAAGGTCTCCTGGCTGCATGCTCCGCCTTTGTAATCCTTTGACCCCCAAAAAGTTGAACATTGCCATAAAGAGAACACATAATAAATTAACTATTGATGAGATAAGCAACAAAATGTTGGGAAGCGTGTTTTATTCAAAGATGCCAAAAATGGCTACTGGTCAATCAAAATTGATGAGGAAAATAGTAAGCTGTGCACTTTCCAAAGTCCTGCTGGGAAGTACCAATTGGTTCACCTGCCGTATACCCCTAGTGTTTCACAAGATATTTTCCAGTGTCAGATGGATATGATCCTAAGGAAAGTAGGAGATGGTGTGATTGGTATTGCAGACAATGCTGTAGTTTATGATAGAAACCTAGAGGAACACGATTGAAACCTCCATAAACTCATGAAGATTGCCAAAGAAGAAAGTTTGGTTTCTTAACCTGAGAAATGCTGCTTGTGACAACATACTATTATTCTTTTTGGTCTTGTTTGATAAAAGGATGGTATGCAGCCAGATTGAAGAAAGTGTGATGAAATCCACACTTGATCTCCTCCCACTAACATCCAGGAACTGCAATTTTTATTTTAGATTTAGTGCAGTATTTAAGTCCATTTGTACCCATGATGACAGAGGAAACCAAAGTTTTATGCCAATTGCTGAAGAAAGAAGTACCTTACAAGTGGAGCATTGATCACCAGAGATTATTTGAAGAACTCAAGCAATCCATACTGACACAAAGTTACATTATTTTGACACAGGCCCAGTCACCCTAGAAGTGGATGCCTCTCAACATGGATTGGGAGCATCCTTAATACAAAATAGAAAGCCTATTGCTTTTGAATATAGCAAGGCTGTCACAGTGATTAGTGACCATAAGCCATTTGAAAGTATTTAGCTTAAAAAATTAAGTACCTCCAAGGGCAAAGAATGCCTATGTTGGAACAGCATGATTAAGGATATTACTGAGTATATGAGTGATTGCTGAGAATGTCTTTTAAATGACAAAGCATACCCAAATGAACCTACGTTGTTATTACACTGAACTCTAAGATGTCTGTGGCAGCTAATCTTATCAGATCTTTTTGAACTGGATGGCCAGCATTATGTTCTGGTTGCAAATAATTTTAGCGAGATGCCTTTTTGTCAAACTAGGCCAGAATATGACATCTGAAACAGTTGTAAATTTTCTTGAAGAATTATTCAGCATCCACAGCCCATGTCAGGTACTGTATTCTGACACTGGCCCCCAATATTCATCCACTGAGTTTAAAAGGCTCATTGAGGAATGGGATAGTGTACATGTTTCCAGCTGTCCCAGGTATGCGCAGTCTAAAGGCTTCATAGAAAAGATGGTGTAGTGAAAGGTATCTTGATGAAAGCTAAAATGTCTAGATCAGCGAAAAAAAAATACACGGGAGCAACGTGCGATTTCGCTCGGGAAAGTTCCAATGTCGCTCTCGCAAATCCAATAGCGGGAGCAATCCCCCACAAAAAAAATCACTCCCACGGCAAGATTCAATGCTTTTCATGCATTATCCATCATTTGGCAATCCCTGAATCCCATCATCATTGATGAAAGGATCAGAGCAAACATAATTTATGTGATCAATCATTGCATTATCAATCGATATCATAAACGCAGTGCATCAATCAACTTTAATTTGTTGATGTATGTACATATGTGTACGTGGTATAGCTGCTAGAGTTCAATGGCTTACCTAGCCCTAGCTTCATATCAGCTGCATGCGCGCGTATACTAGTACATGTTGACTAGACTCTACATAATGTCGCTAGTTGCGAATTGCATGGTACCTGTATGCAGGGAAGTTCATTGGTTGCATGCAGCTAGCTGCCCAATCAACGTGCTGACTACATGTACAATGCACCATACCCAATACCACATCACCGCATGCATATGTACACTGTACATATGCAAACTCACTCGAGGCCTAGGAGGGAAACTGGAAAATCCCATTTATAACCTCGTTCGCGTATTTATGAGAAAACAAAATAGAGTCAAATGTTTGGTTAGTAATTGAAAGTAGATAAATTTAAGTATAAATATGAACATTTGATAATGATATATTTAGTTCATAAATATGGATCTTTGGAGGGAGAATAAAGAATACAAAAATAAAAAATGATTTGTTGGCTAGCTTAGGTTTACGGTAGCTAGGTCTACGTTCATACATCACGTCCATGCCAAACTTTCGATGATCGTACATCATGGAGCAATTTCTAGTGAAGCGAGTGAAGATGAGTGAAGATGGTTTGCCCTCAGATTCAGTCTTTTCAGAATCTAGGGAGAGTGTTTTGATGGCAGGAACCACTTCTGGACCAGCAAAGCCTAATTCAGACTCTACGGGCAAGGGCCAAGGAAAACAAAAACCAGTAAAGCTTGAATCTACTATACACTCGTGGAACCTAGAAGTTATTTTTCATGCACATGAGTAATGAGTAATGAGTTGGCCTTCCAATAGCTTGAAGGAAATCGAACCTGCAAAAACATGGCTCTGGAAGTATCAAAAATGGCTCTGGTGAAATTTAGACAAAAAATGAAAAATGGCTCTGGTGAAATTTAGACAAAAATGAAAAATGGCTCTGGGGAAAAAAAAAAAAAAAAAAATTCCCTGGTCTAGATCTAATATGTATAAGGCTCTGCAAACCTACAGTGTGTCCTTTCTCAAATGGCATGAAAAGTCCTACTGAACTATTATTCCTGAGGAAAATAACAAGTGATCTTCCTGTCAAGATGGAAACAACTCTTGACATCCTGGATCATCATTTCAAGCTCCAGGAGATTAAGGAAAAATCAAAGCTTGAATATGACTCTCATACACAGAGTTAAGTGAACTGTTGTCAGGCATGAAGGTCCTTGTACAAGATGGTAAAACATGGTTTGCTGTTACAGTCAAGTCCAAAAATCCTGAGTGGTGTTACACCATAGTTACCTGACAGACATGAAATTCAAAGGAACCGCAAGTTTTTGAAGGAACTTGCAGAGAAAGCTTCACAGAAATTTACATTCAGAAGTCTACTAGCTGATGACCCACCAGTCATCTTAGACAAGCCCAAGCCGAGTCCCAAAGCAGTAAGTTTTGATGAGTGTAGAAATGTCACACATATTATCCCCAAGTCTCCTAACAGAAATCCACCAGCTACCACTTCAGGAGGGAGGCCAAAACAGAATATCACAAAGCCA
Source organism: Oratosquilla oratoria (assembly GCF_046742065.1). Taxonomy (NCBI): domain Eukaryota; kingdom Metazoa; phylum Arthropoda; class Malacostraca; order Stomatopoda; family Squillidae; genus Oratosquilla; species Oratosquilla oratoria. The sequence goes on from NC_134777.1 coordinate 135,831,302, forward strand.
ATATGCTACAAAGAAGACATGATATAGACTATTCTTTTTTTATATAAAAGAAAATTTTCTATTTCATGTGCTTTTTTTTTTCTAATGGATAAATGAATGTTGGTATTATGTGATTCTCTTTCAAGGCAGAGGTACTCATTTGATTTCCTCTCAGATGTATATAATTTTTTTGCCACATTTTGATAAGTTTGAATTGTTTTGATTTTTTATAGTATTCAGAATTTTGTGTTTAAGGGGTTAAGATAAAATATTTTTAAATGTTGTATGATTCATGTTTTGCTTATAACCACTTGGGAGTGTGTGCTGGACCAAGATGTCTGCCTCTATGTACTTCTCATTCTCATTATAGCCAAGATAAGAGGGAGGGTGGAATATATAGGAAATGGAATGGGTGGGAGTGGTTTCTATGCCCTTTTTCTTTTTGGCCACCCTCCGTGTAGGGGGGAAAAGCCTTGGTATATGTATGTATTTACCTAGTTGTATTCTGCAGGAAGGGGAGCTATGCTCGTGGTGTCCTGCCTTTGTATCTCGCAGTGTCTAGTTTGCTTTTAAACTCATAAATGGTTTTTGCACATACTATTTCATTGTCCAGTTTGTTCCGTGGGAGTGTGTGTTGGACCAAAATGTCTGCCTCTTTGTACTTCTTATTCTCATTATAGCCAACATGGATTTATCCCAATATTTATTACACTACCCATTAAAACAGGGTGATAGCTGAAATTTAATGTCTTTAGGCTGAGAAGAAATTGTTCTAGTTTTATGTTTGCCCATTGGTCTTTGTGTGATAAGTCAGACTGGGATACGAGTTCAGATCACGTGCCAGTATGTAGTTTGTTAGTGGGTGGTATGTAAATATACATTAAACCTTCTATAAGTTGGATCAACTGGGGGGACCCCTTGTCAAGATATCTAAGGATCTGATATATCGGATGTCTATAGATGTGTGTTCCTGCTGCATACCCCAAATCACTAAAACATTAGTTATCATCAAAATTTTATATACTACAGATAATAATTGTATTTATGTATAACACTGAAGAGGTGGATGCAACTGACTCATCAGACTGTGTACATTACCTCTTGCATGATGTGGAGGACAGTGGCTTGAAAAATGAGCAGATTTTTGGTTGAACTTGCTTTGTATGCTGCAGCTTGAGAATCTTCATCCTCATGATGTGCAGCCTCTCATAGTGTTCAGCCAAAGGCTTCTCAATGAGTCTGAGGCAGGTTGAAATTTCTTCTACCCCAACTGCTAGAGATGGGCCCCATTGAGCACCTCTTTCCTCTTCTTCTACCTCCTCCTCTTCCTCCAGTTCATTCTGCAAACTACCAGCTATCTCCTCATCAGTCATGTGGTGGTAACCAGGCACATTAAAGTCCTCCTGCTCCCACTCCACCAGCTCCTGCTCAGTTTCTCCTTGTCCAGCTTCAAGCATCATGTCCACCATACTTGAAGTTTCAAACCCCTCAAAATCATCTTTGATTGCTTCTAGAGTTTTAGGGGTCTTTAGTAGCTTGCACAAGTCATTCCTAAGAGTTGACAGGGGCACCTTCTTCCAAGCCTCGGCCCAGTGGAATATTGCATCTTTCACTATTTTCTTGGTTCATCCATCCCATCCTCAACCACAACAAGGCACTGCTCAAAGAAAATGTTCAAGTAATGCCTTTTGGCATTTTCAATGATGCCATGATCCATGGGTTGGATTGTCAATGTAGTGTTGGGAGGGAGGAACAATGTCTTTATGCAGCCATCCTTACTAAACAGTCTGGATGATGACAGGTGAGTTGGATGGTTTCTTACAGGCAGGTCAAAGTGCTGTTCAAACCATTCTTCATCAGTGGCCTGGTTGAACCAGGCCACTGATGTACACCTGGAACTCTAATAGCCCTTCCTTCTCCATCAACTCATGCAATAAAAGGCTCCACAGCTTTAGCATCAGCACTCAGCAGCTCACCAGTGATCGCCTGGTTCACAATACCATGGTGCCTCCTGAACTGCCACAGCCAGCCATAATTGTACTTAAAATCTTGGATCCCAAGGTAGTTTGCTTGTTGTGCAGCATTTTGAATGTCCAGGCCTCTTACAGGAAGCCCCTCAGGGTGGAGTTTTTGTTTTTTTTTTTTTTTTTTTTTTTTACAACTACCTTTATTCAGTCCTTGGCCTGTAAACTGTAAAATATCATGGGGAGTCAATCTTTTAAGGTCAAATCGGGTCATGAGGTCCCCCCTCTTGGTGCCTTTCTCATACAACTCAGACCTTCAATTTATCACCCATGCTAAGACTTTCCTTCTTTCCTTTTCCTGACAGTGTAGAAGTCACAGCATTAGCCTTGGAAGCCATCATGAAGTACATATAGGTTAATGGGTGAATAACACAAGTTATAAGGAATGACTGTTTGACCATGTGTCCAATCAGTAGAGTGACACAAGGTAAACTGTCCGAGGACAATTGCATGGGTGGCTGGTTTGACAGGAAACTGGACCAGATGACCGTCACATATGTTACTATCATCTGATTTAGATGAAAATAATCCAGTGGCTATAAAGAATCAGGTTTATCTGATTTCCAACTTATAGAGGGTTTCCTGTACAAAATTACTTGACTGAAAAGTAAACCAGTCAGAATAATACAATACTTATAAAGTACTTTTGCCACATGTAATGACACTGCTACTTTTCAATGTCCTTTCCATTCTTATTAATTTCCATGTCTATTGCCTGCATAAGATAGAGTGATTTTGATTTGTATTATTGACAGATCTTCAGAGGAGGAGCCCCACCATTGGGAAGCACATTGGGCTGACCCCCAAGAATTCTCTGAACTGCTCATCACTCCAAACATGATGCGCCATCACCTTCCTAAGGAGGTTCTAGAGACTCTCTGGGATGTTGCTACACAGCCATTTGTGCCCAGCTGAGACAAGATAAATAATTTTGCTTATGACATTTCATCCACAAGGAGCTAAGATGGAAGAGACAGGAAATGGGTATTAGATAGGTATTGGATAGATGGATGATGTAAGCTTTGACTTGGCCTCCCCACTTCTAAAGAGGAAAAGAAATTTTCATATATATATATATATATATATATATATATATATATATATATATATATGTTAACATTTGAATATTTAGCCAGCAGGTTCTCCTGTAAGCATATTTGGTTAAAAAAATACAGTGACTTCTGTATTTATGATCTTCTTGATAATCTCTACTTTACGAACTGCAGATTTATGCGTAGAGTTGAGCACAGAAATACTACTGCCAAAAGGCATAGTAAAACACAGTGGAGCATTCTTAATGCATTCACAACGTTTCGTACACTTTGTACATTTTCAAGTGATATTGATTACAATAAAAAAGACATGTTTATATATTGAAAAATATAGGTTTCATGGTGCAGGGTGAGGTCATTTAAAAATTATCAAGGGGGAGGAATGGTGGTGGAACTCCGTGGGATGGTGGAACTCTGTGGGATGGTGGAACTCTGTGGGGAGGTGGAATTCCGTACAGTGGTGGACTTCATAGATGGAATTATGGCAAGGTGTCTTGATTGCAGATTTAATTTTGGAGACTTCTCTTTAATAAGAAGGGCGCGAGAATTTGCAAGCGCTTGGTATCCTGTTCTTGTCCAATAATTTTTGTGTTTTTCCTCAACATTTCCCTTGTTAGAGTGGTGTTGTGGCATGTGATAGTGTGAGTTTTTGGTGTACCATTTTGAAGGTGGAGAGTGATTCTTCTACTAAGTGTTGTTGTGTATCCTATGTATGTACGTCCCTACCCTCCTCATAATTCCATCTATGAAGTCCACCACTGTATGGAATTCCACCTCCCGACGTTCACAAAGTAGAAAGTATCAACAAGATCATGAATACAGATGTTGCTGTATTTTTTAACCATATGTATATATGTATATATATATATATATATTTTATATATATATATATACACACATATGTATATGTATTTACCTAGTTGTATTTTATGGGAAGGGGAGCTATGCTCGTGGTGTCCCGTCTTCATATCTCATTTTATCTAAACTATTTTTAAATTCATGTATTGATTTTGCACACACCACTTTCTCATCTAAATTGTTCCAAGTGTCTATTACTCCGTGAGGAAAGCTGTTCTTTTTCACATTTCTTCTATAGCTGTCTTTCTTGATTTTCTTTATATATATATATATGTATATGTATATATATATACATATATATATATATATATATATATATATATATATATATATATATATATTTATTTACCTAGTTGTATTTTACAGGAAGGGGAGCTATGCTCGTGGGGTCCCGTCTTCATATCTCATTTTATCTAAACTATTTTTAAATTCATGTATTGTTTTTGCACACACCACTTTCTCATCTAACTTGTTCCAACTGTCTATTACTCTGTGAGGAAAGCTGTTCTTTTTCAAATCTCTTCTATAGCTGTCTTTTTTTATTTTCTTTCCGTGTCCTCTTGTATTTCTGTCATCCCATTTTATCAGATTCTCTCTATCAGTAATTTCTAAGCCTTTCATGATTCTGTAAATAGCTATCAAATCTCCTCTCTCTCTTCTTTGCTCTAGTGTCTGTAGTTCAAGTTTTTGTAGTCTCTCTTCATATGATAGTTTTGAGAGTGTTGGTGCCAATTTTGTAATTGCTCTTTGTATTCTTTCAAGTTTTTTTATACATTTTTTTGTACTTGGTGACCATATCGTTGCTGCATATTCCAATCTTGGTCTTATCAGGGTGATTAGGATTTTCTTCACCATTTCTTCATCCAGGTATGTAAATGCAACTTTGATTGTTCTTATTAAATTATAAGTTTCTCCAAAAATCTTATTTATATGTTTCTCAGGTGACATATTATTCATAACAATGACTCCCAGGTCCTTCTCATTTTCTACATATTTTATTCCTTCTTCTCCCAATTTATATGCTCCTGTTATTCTGTTTTTGCTTTTTCCAAATTCCATTATACTTTGTGTGTAAGTGTGTGTGTATGTATTTACCTAGTTTTATTTTACGGGAAGGGGAGCTATGCTCGTGGTGTCCCGTCTTTATATCTCATTTTATTAAACTATTTTTAAATTCATGTATTGTTTTTGCACACACTACTTTCTCATCTAACTTGTTCCAAATGTCTATTACTCTGTGAGGAAAGCTATTCTTTTTCAGATATCTTCTACAGCTGTCTTTCTTGATTTTCTTTCTGTGTCCTCTTATATTTCTTTCATCCCATTTTATTAGATCCTCTCTATCAATAATTTCTACGCCTTTCATGATTCTGTAAATAGTTATCAAATCTCCTCTCTTCTTTGCTCTAGTGTCTGTAGCTCAAGTTTTGCTAGTCTCTCTTCATATGATAGTTTTGAGAGTGTTGGTGCCAATTTTGTAATTGCTCTTTGTATTCTTTTAAGTTTTGTTATACATTTTTTTGTATATGGTGACCACATCGTTGCTGCATATTCCAATCTTGGTCTTATCAAAGTGATTAATATTTTCTTCACCATTTCTTCATCCAGGTATGTAAATGCCACTTTGATTGTTCTTATTGAATTATAAATTTCTCCTAAAATCTTGTTTATATATTTCTCAGGTGACATATTATTCATAATAATGACTCCCAGGCCCTTCTCATTTCTACTTTTTTTATACTTCCTTCTCCCAATTTATATGATTCTTCTATTCTTTTTTTGCTTTTTCCAAATTCCATTATACTACACTTTTTTGTATTGAACTCCATCTCTCACTTCCTACTCCATTCCCATACTTTATTGAGATCACTCTGTAGTGACTCGCAATCTTCTTCCATGTTCACTTTTTTTAACAGTTTTGCGTCATCTGCAAAGAAGCTCATGTAACTTTCAATTTCTTTATCCATATCATTAATATATATAGCAAACATTATTGGGGCCAAAACTGTTCCTTGGGGAACACCGCTTATTACTTCATGCCAGTTAGAGTGTTTGTCTCTTATCACAACTCTCATTTTTCTTTCTTGCAAAAAGTCTTCCATCCATTTAAGCAGTTTGCCCTGTATTCCTCCTTCAGTTTCTAATTTCTTAAGTAACTTCTTATGTGGTACTTTGTCAAAAGCTTTTTTTAGGTCTAGAAATGCACAATCAGCCCATCCATCTCTTTCTTGTATTAATCTATTAGCCTTGAATAGAAACATATTAAATTGGTGACGCATGATCATCCTTGTCTGAATCCAAACTGCCTTGGACTTAGTACAGGTAAACGTCGACTTACGATGGCCGCGACTTACGATTGTTCGACTTTACGATGACGACGACGACGATATGATAATTTAACCCCTTCCATACGGTGCCGCACACGTAGGCGTCATGAGGAGCAAGTGGATTCGCGACGCTGCCATATCGGCGTCTTGATTATATTTATTGTAGTCGCCCCTGTGTTTTTACATTCTCTCAAATGTGCCCTAAATCCCATTCTCTGTGGTTTTCAAAATTCGCGGGTGAAAGAGAGAACGATCGATATAAGCGGTGACTATGTTTTATGATGCGAGTATTATTACGTCACGTCGTACGGCTGGCATTGGCTGCTGCCCGCGAGATTTAAGTTCCGTACTGAAAATACATATTATAGTGTTTGAATATGGTAAAAAGGATAAAAATAATTAAATAAACTACTGTACATGTTTAATAGGCTATATTCAGTATCTCTGGTGGTTAATATACAGGTAGGCTAGGTACAGTGACCACGGAACAGTGATACACAAATTGGGGATCGACTTACGATGAGATCGTCTTACGATGGCTCTATCGAAACCTAATGCCATCGTAAGTCGACGTTTACCTGTACGTTGTTTTTTTCTAAATACTTTACCCATCTACTTTTGATAATTCTTTCACAGATTTTTGCTATTGTACTTGTTAGAGAGACTGGTCTATAGTTTGTAGGGTCCTCTTTATTTCCTCCTTTGTATATAGGTACCATATTTGCTTTTTTCCGATCTTTTGGAACTTTTCCTTCTTTCAAGGAACTGTTTATTATGCTTTGTATTTTGTCTGCCAGTTCATTCTTGCATTCTTTCAAAATCCAGTTTGCTATTTCATCTGGTCCATGTGATTTTCTGACATCAAGATTACTCAAGTGTTTCATTATTTCGTTCTTTGTTACTTCTATTTCTTTCATAGGGGGGACTTTCTCTTCCCATTCGATCTCTCCAGGTTGTATGTTCTCCCTTGTAAACACCGATTTAAAATGCTTGTTCATAATTTCTACCATTTCTATTTCCTCTGTGTATTCAACTCCTTGTCATAATTTCTCTAATTCTTGTTTGTTTTTCAGTTTGTTGTTTACAAATCTGTAAAATAGTTTTGGTTGATCTTTACATTTTTCTATGAGATCTTTTTCATATTTTCTTCTTTTCGTCTCTGCACACTTGTACATATTCATTTCTATAACTAGTATATATTTTCCATTTTTCAGGTCTTTTGTATTTCTTCCATTTGGTCCAAGCTTTATCTCTTGTCTTTTAACGCCTTACAACTTTTGTTCTACCAGCACTTTACATATTCTTTTTCTTGTTTTTGTCTTGGGACATACTTTTCCACTCCTTTTTTTTTATAAATTTTTGTCAAAATATTCCATTTCTCTAATACTGTTGTATCTTCTTTGTGTATTCTTTCCCAGTTTTCATTTTTAAAGAATTCTCTTATTTTATCAAAATTTGTTTTTTCATACATCAATCTTCCTTTTCTATATTGTTCATTTCTTTTCATGTATTTTTCCTCATTTAGTTCTAGTTCTATCAATATGTGGTCACTTTTACTTATTGGTGCCTGGTATTCTATCTTTTCCACTATTTCAGGTTCTGATGTGATTATTAGGTCTAGTCTCGATGGTTCTTCATTTCTATACCTAGTGTTCTCTTGAATCCATTGTGTCATTGTGTGGTCAATAATCATCTCAAGTAGAACATTTTCCCATGATTCTTCTCCACCCTTTACATCTCTTCCCAGCAGACTTCTTTGCAATTAAAATTGCCCATCATAACTATTCTTCCTCCATCTTCCATTATCTTGTTTAATGTTATTCTTGTGTCTTCTAACATACTTTTATGTTCACTCTCTTTCCACGAGGCTGTTTTTGGGGACATGTAGTTTATTACAAAATTTCTGCTCTTCTTATCTCCGTCTTCTACTTCTATCATAATCATCTCTACTCTATTCTTTCCATATGTGACACTCTTCATGTTTATATCCTTCTTAGTCAGGAACATAACTCCACCCCCTTGTTTTATCTCTCTGTTTCTAATCCAATGATTATATGCATTGTGTCCTATGCTGTTGGGTGGTAGTGGACCTTTTAATTTTGTCTCTACAATTCCCATTATGTCCGGTTCTTTTTCCTTCAGATACTCGTTCAGTTTATTCAGTCCTGTTGTTAATCCATCTATATTTGTGTAGGACACTCTTAACTTTCTGTTATTTCCATTGTATTTTCTGTTTCTTTTTTGTTTCTGTTATGGTCCATTTCCTCAATTTCATATTCACTACTCTCCAATAGAATTCTTCTTTTTCTGACTCTGTTCTGTTCTCATTTTTTTCTTTAGCTTCTTGCCTTTTCATTTTTTCTTCCTCTCTTTCCTCTTTATTCATTTCTCTTTTTATCCATACCTTTTTATATTGTTCACTTGCTGCTAGCTTCCCTGTTTTTGCTAAGATATTCTCTGCTGTTGTTTGTGACCTGAATTTAATCTTAATTGGCCTGGTCTTATCTGTACTATATTTTCCAAGTCTAAAATCTCTTCAATTTGTTTCATGATTTCAGGTTCATCTTCCTGAACTAATTGTAATAAACTGTTTACTTTTTCTTTTTCCTCTTTAATTCTTGTGGTTCTATTTTGGTTAAATTTCTCTTCCATTCCTAATATAATTATACATTTCTTTTTGGCTGCTAAGTCTCTTACTATATTCTCCTTCTGTCTCATCACTTTAGTAATTGAGTCTTCAGTTTGTTGTTTCATTTGTTGCTTAATTATGTCAGTAAATGCAACTTTACTGTTTTCTTGGAGTTTTTTCCAGCCCTGTGCTTCCTTTGCTATGGCCTCTTTATTGTCTTTATTATTGCTCTTTAATTCCTCATTCTCTTCTTTAACTTCTTTTAACTGTCTTTTTAATTCTTCTATTTCTAAAGTTAAGTTTTTGTTCACCTTCTCTAGTTCTTCCAGTCTTTCAACTCTCTGTGCAATCTTGGCTACGTTACCGAACCTATTTTCCCAATGCTCGGTCATTTTATCAAGTTTTTCCTCTAGTCTTGCTAATCGGGGGAGGATGGTATCCCCCCCCACCCTCTTTAAATCCTTGGAAACTATTATCATCACCTTCCACTGTGCTGCTCTTATCTATATTTCTAATCTTGACATTTTTGTTGATCCCGTCATCACCGAAATCATCGTCATCATCGGTCTGTGTTTCGTTTACAAGACGCCTGGCCTCCTGGACCATGTCCTCCTCTTCATCATTTCCTTCCATTTCCCTCAATAATCCCTCCCCTTCTCCTTTTTTATCACTTTCCCACTACACCACGAGCTTTCCCCTTCCCTATAAATACAATAAGGTACTTCCTTGACGTTGAGATCCACGTAGATTTTCCTTTTTCTTCAGAATTCCAATTCTCGCCGTCCATCCGACGAAAGTGTGTGTGTATTTACCTAGTTGTATTTTACGGGAAGGGGAGCTATGCTCGTGGTGTCCCGTCTTCATATCTCATTTTATCTAAACTATTTTTAAATTTATGTATTGTTTTTGCACACACCACTTTCTCATCTAACTTGTTCCAACTGTCTATTACTCTGTGAAGAAAGCTGTTATTTTTCAGATCTCTTCTATAGCTGTCTTTCTTGATTTTCTTTCCGTGTCCTCTTGTATTTCTATCATCCCATTTTATCAGATTCTCTCTATCAGTAATTTCTATGCCTTTCATGATTCTGTAAATAGCTATCAAATCTCCTCTCTCTCTTCTTTGCTCTAGTGTCTGTATTTCAAGTTTTGCTAGTCTCTCTTCATATGATAGTTTTGAGAGTGTTGGTGCCAATTTTGTCATTGCTCTTTGTATTTTTTCAAGTTTTTTATACATTTTTTTGTACTTGGTGACCACATCGTTGCTGCATATTCCAGTCTTGGTCTTATCAGAGTGATTAGAAATTTCTTCACCATTTCTTCATCCAGGTATGTAAATGCCACTTTGATTGTTCTTATTAAGTTGTAAGTGTGTGTATTTACCTAGTTGTATTTACCTAGTTGTATTTTACGGGAAGGGGAGCTATGCTCGTGGGTTCCCGTCTTCATATCTCATTTTATCTAAACTATTTTTAAATTCATGTATTGTTTTTGCACACACCACTTTCTCATCTAACTTGTTCCAACTGTCTATTACTCTGTGAGGAAAGCTGTTCTTTTTCAAATCTCTTCTATAGCTGTCTTTTTTTATTTTCTTTCCGTGTCCTCTTGTATTTCTGTCATCCCATTTTATCAGATTCTCTCTATCAGTAATTTCTATGCCTTTCATGATTCTGTAAATAGCTATCAAATCTCCTCTCTTCTTTGCTCTAGTGTCTGTAGTTCAAGTTTTGCTAGTCTCTCTTCATATGATAGTTTTGAGAGTGTTGGTGCCAATTTTGTCATTGCTCTTTGTATTTTTTCAAGTTTTTTATACATTTTTTTGTACTTGGTGACCATATCGTTGCTGCACATTCCAGTCTTGGTCTTATCAGAGTGATTAGAATTTTCTTCACCATTTCTTCATCCAGGTATGTAAATGCCACTTTGATTGTTCTTATTAAGTTGTAAGTGTGTGTATTTACCTAGTTGTATTTACCTAGTTGTATTTTACAGGAAGGGGAGCTATGCTCGTGGGGTCCCGTCTTCATATCTTATTTTATCTAAACTATTTTTAAATTCATGTATTGTTTTTGCACAGACCACTTTCTCATCTAACTTGTTCCAACTGTCTATTACTCTGTGAGGAAAGCTGTTCTTTTTCAAATCTCTTCTATAGCTGTCTTTTTTTATTTTCTTTCCGTGTCCTCTTGTATTTCTGTCATCCCATTTTATCAGATTCTCTCTATCAGTAATTTCTATGCCTTTCATGATTCTGTAAATAGCTATCAAATCTCCTCTCTCTCTTCTTTGCTCTAGTGTCTGTAGTTCAAGTTTTTCTAGTCTCTCTTCATATGATAGTTTTGAGAGTGTTGGTGCCAATTTTGTAATTGCTCTTTGTATTCTTTCAAGTTTTTTTATACATTTTTTTGTACTTGGTGACCATATCGTTGCTGCATATTCCAATCTTGGTCTTATCAGGGTGATTAGGATTTTCTTCACCATTTCTTTATCCAGGTATGTGAATGCAACTTTGATTGTTCTTATTAAATTATAAGTTTCTCCAAAAATCTTATTTATATGTTTCTCAGGTGACATATTATTCATAACAATGACTCCCAGGTCCTTCTCATTTTCTACTTTTTTATTCCTTCTCCCAATTTATATGATTCTGTTATTCTGTTTTTGCTTTTTCCAAATTCCATTATACTACACTTTTTTGTATTGAACTCCATCTCCCACTTCCTACTCCATTCCTGTACTTTATTTAGATCTCTCTGTAGTGATTCACAATCTTCTTCTGTTTTCACTCTTTTCAGTAGTTTTGCATCATCTGCAAAGAAGCTCATATAGCTTTCAATTCCTTCGTCCATATCATTAATATATATAGCAAACATTATTGGGGCCAGAACTGTTCCCTGCGGAACACCGCTTATTACTTCATCCCATTTTGAGTGTTGGTCTATCACTACTCTCATTTTTCTTTCTTGCAAAAAGTCTTCCATCCAATTTAGCAGTTTGCCCTGTATTCCTCCTTCAGTTTCTAATTTCTTAAGCAACTTCTTATGTGGTACTTTGTCAAAAGCTTTCTTTAGGTCTAGAAATGCACAGTCAGCCCATCCATCTCTTTCTTGTATTATATCTATTAGCCTTGAATAGAAACATATTAAATTGGTGATGCATGATCGTCCTTGTCTGAATCCAAATTGCCTTGGGTTTAGCACGTTGTTTTTTTCTCAATATTTTACCCATCTACTTTTGATAATTCTTTCACAAAATTTTGCTATTGTACTTGTTAGAGAGACTGGTCTATAGTTGGTAGGTTCTTCTTTATTTCCTCCTTTATATATAGGTACTATATTTGCTTTTTTCCAATCTTCTGGAACTTTTCCTTCTTTCAAGGAACTGTTTAGTATGCTATGTATTTTGTCTGCCAGTTCATTCCTGCATTCTTTCAAAATCCAGTTTGCTATTTCATCTGGTCCATGCGATTTTCTGACATCAAGATTACTCAAGTGTTTCAATATTTCATTCTTTGTTACTTCTATTTCTTTCATAGGGGGGACTTTCTCTTTCCATTCGTTCTCTTCAGGTTGTATGTTCTCCCTTGTAAACACTGATTTAAATTGTTTGTTCATAATTTCCGCCATTTCTATTTCCTCTGTGTATTCAACTCCCCCTTTTCTTAATTTCTCCAAGTCTTGTTTGTTTTTCAGTTTATTGTTTACAAATCTGTAGAATAGTTTTGGTTGATCTTTACACTTTTCTATGACATCTTTTTCATATTTTCTCTTTTCCTCTCTGCACGTTTGTACATATTCATTTCTATAACAGGTATATATTTTCCATTTTTCAGGTCTGTCTTTTTTCCATCTGGTCCAGGCTTTGTCTCTTTTGTCTTTTAACTCCCTACAACTTTTGTTGTACCAGCATTTTACATATTCTTTTTCTTGTTTTTGTCTTGGGACATACTTTTCCACTCTTTTTTTGTAAATTTTTGTCAAAATATTCCATTTCTCTTCTATTGTTGTTTCTTCTTTGTATATTTCTTCCCAATTTTCTTTTTGAAAGAATTCTCTTATTTTATCAAAGTTTGTTTTCTCATACATCATTCTTCCTTTTCTATATTGTTCATTTCTTTTCATATATTTTTCTTCATTAAGTTCCAGTTCAATCAATATGTGGTCACTTTTACTTATTGGTGTTTTATATTCAATCTTGTCCACTATTCTGGGTTCAGATGTAATTATTAGATCCAGTCTCGATGGCTCTTCTTCATTTCTCAACCTAGTGTTCTCCTGTATCCATTGTGTCATTGTATGGTCAGTAATCATCTCAAGTATTTACCTAGTTGTATTTTACGGGAAGGGGAGCTATGCTCGTGGGGTCCTGTCTTCATATCTCATTTTATCTAAACTATTTTTAAATTCATGTATTGTTTTTGCACACACCACTTTCTCATCTAACTTGTTCCAACTGTCTATTACTCTGTGAGGAAAGCTGTTCTTTTTCAAATCTCTTCTATAGCTGTCTTTTTTTATTTTCTTTCCGTGTCCGTGTCAAGGCTTTTTCCCCCTTACTAGGGAGGTAGCCAAAAAGGAAAAGGCATAAAATCACTCCCACCCATTCCATCCCTGAAAACACTCCACACCCCTCCACCCTCCCTCCCATCTTAGCACCTCCTAGATGACGGGTCATCCCTGCACCCTGCCCACTGCCCTGGGTCAGAAGCAGTGTCGCAAGACACAGCACATCCACAGCAAGACCGCTTCATTAAATCGGCGACCCCCCCTCTCCGTCCCCCCCATATAAAGGAGAGGATGGGGAGAAATCCCTCCGGGCTGCGTCAAAATTTTGCTCACACACACTACCTCACCCCCCATCCCCCCGTCCATTCCACTTCATGCATCACAACATCTTCCATATACAACCATTCTCCATTCACCCCTGTCTTCTGTCCTCTCCCGTCCTTCCTCAACAGACATTCCCCTCTTCCCCAAAGCCCCCTTCACCCCATCCATCCATCTCATCCTAGGATGTCCCCTCATGTTCACTCCCTCCACATCTGCCTTCCATACCTCCTTTACTAGTCTTTCTTCACTCATTCTTTCCATGTGTCCAAACCATCCTAATACTCTTTCATCAACCCTATCTCCCAACTCCCTTTCCACCCCTGTTCTCCTCTTCACCTCCTCATTTCTCACTCTAGCCTAGTAACCCCCATCATACTTCTCAGACACTTCATCTCAAACACATTCAAGCTCCTTCTCTCTTCCTCTCTTATGTTCCATGTTTCTGCTCCATACAGTGCTGTTGGCACAATCACTCCTTCATACAGTCTCCTCTTAGCATCCATTCCCAAATTTCTATTCTTCATTACACTTTTTAATCCACCAAGGCATTTACTCGCTTCTCTCAATCTACATTCTACCTCCACCTTTTCCTGCCACATTTGCACCCAAGTATCTAAAACTATCCACTTCCTCCAGTTGCTCTCCCTTAATGCTCACTTCCAGATTACTGCCACTTTCACCCCTTGTACATCTCATCACCTTACTTTTACCCACATATATCTTCAGCTTTCTTCTATCACACACTCTCCCAAACTCTGTCACCAACTTCCTCAATCCCTCCTCCGATCCTGCCACAAGTGCAGTGTCGTCCGCAAACAACAGCTGGCTCACCTCCCACTTTTCTCCATTTTCTTTAACCATCTCCAATCCCTGACCCACTACCCTTGCATTTACCTCTCGCACTATAAGTTGAACAGCCAGGGTGACATAACGCATCCTTGACGAAGTCCCACCTTTACCTCAAACCACTCACTCTCTCCATTTCTAATCCTGACACAAGCTCTACTACTCTCATAAAAACTCTTGACAGCTCCCAGAAGCTTTCCTCCTATCCCGTATATCCGCATAACCTCCCACAGTGCCTTTCTGTCTACCCTGTCGTAAGCCTTTTCCAGATCCATAAAGGCCCAAGAAGCATCCTTCCCCTTTCCTATAGCTTTCTCACATATCTGTCTTACCACAAAGATCTGATCTACACAACCTCTACCTGTCCTAAATCCACACTGTTCCTCACCAATTACTCCCTCTGTTCCTCTCCTAATCCTCTCAATCAAGATCCTCCCATAAGCCTTCCCAATTACAATTAACAAGCTAATCCCTCTGAAACTACTACATTCACACTTGTCCCCCTTTCCCTTGTTAAGTGGAACTATACAAGCACTCCTCCAGTCCTCCGGCACTCTACCCTCTCTCCAGCAAACATTAAATAACCTCACCAACCAGTCCACCATCACTGTACCTCCTTTTTTAAGACATTCTGCATGGCATCCATCCATACCAGGTGCCTTACCTGCTTTCATCATCTTAACTGCTGCCTTCACTTCATCCTTCCTTATTTCTCCTCCATTTTCCTCACTCATCACTCTCATTTTCTTACCATTTCCCACTGCAGCTATCTTTCCCTCCCTATCCTCCTTCACATTTAGCAACTCCCTAAAATATTCTGCCCATCTTCCCCTTACTGCCTTCTCCTCCATTATCATCTCTCCATCTGCACCTTTTACCTTTTATTCTCTACTTGATTCGCCTCCTCCTCCTTTCTTAATTTCTTTCCAAAACATCTTTTTATTACTTTCAAAATTTTCTGTCATACTCGTACCCCATTTTACATCTGCTCTCCTCTTTGCCTCCTTTGCCTCTTTCTTTACTTCTCTTTTCTTTTCTTTGTACGTCTCATATAACTCCCTCGTCCTATATTATAACCAATCTGTGTAAGCTCGATTTTTCTCTTCTACAACCTTCTTCACTTCCTCATCCCACCATTCACTACCCTTCCTTCTATTTCCTCCTGTCCTTCTTGTTCCACACACCATCTTTGCACACTTTGTGACTCCCTCCTTGAACCATCCCCATTCCTCCTCCACACCTATCTCTACTCTATCCTTCACTCCCTCCCACTCCTCCTTCAGCTTCCTCTTGTACTCCCTCTCCTTTTCCTCTTCATTTAAAGAGTTCACTCTAAGCACCTCCCTACCTTTTGTCCCTTTCCTCTTTCTCCATCTGTCCTCCACTCTCAACTTACCTTCCACCAGAAAATGATTTGATATTCCCCCACCCTCTCCCCTTAGCACATGTACATCCTTAACTCTTCCTATCATAATCCTATTTACCACTACATAGTCCATTAAAGCTCTATCTACCACCCTTCCCTCCACCACCCTCTCCCATGTGTACTTATGCTTGACTTGCTTCCAAAACACTGTATTTGCTATCATCAACTCTCTTTCTAGACACATTTCCACCATCAACTCTCCACTACGATTTTTTCCTGGAACTCCACATTTCCCAACCACTCCATCAATTGGATCCTTTCCTACCCTAGCATTAAGGTCTCCCAGTACTATTACATTTACACTTCTCCTTAAACCCTCTATGCATACATATATATATATATATATATGTATTTACCTAGTTGTATTTACCTAGTTGTATTTTGTGGGAAGGGGAGCTATGCTCGTGATGTCCCACCTTTGTATCTTGCAGTGTCTAGTTTGTTTTTAAACTCATGAATGGTTTTTGCGCATACTATTTCATTGTCCAGTTTGTTCCAAGTGTCCAAAACTCTATGAGGAAAACTGTTTTTCTTCAGTTCTCTTCTATAGCTATGGTTTTTATTTTCTTTCCATGTATATATATATTTCTATATATAATAAATATATATATATATATATATATATATATATACAGTATATATATATATATATATACAGTACTACCTCTCATTAATGGACTAAAATGGAGGTAATGGTGTCTGTTGATGTGAATAATCTGTTGATTTGGAATGGTTTTTGGGTTGCACAGTGATTGCATGCACTAAACAACAGCACCAAAAACACCGAAAACACCACAAACACAGCTAATGAAAGTCTGTTAATGAGAGGTAGTACTGTATGTGTGTATATATATATATATATATATATATATATATATATATATATATATATATATATATATGTATGTATATATATTTTATGGAAGAAAGTATACGCTGGACTCGACATTCCAGCGTATACTTTCTTCCATAAAATGGTTCCTGGACTCCAGCTATTTTCGAATAATGTATATATATATATGTATATATCATATATATATATATATGTCTATATTATATATATATGTACTTATATATATGTATGTATGAATATATTTATATATATATATATATATATATATATATATATACTGTACATACAGTAGAAGCCCGATTTAACGAATCTCAATTTAGCGGAAGCTCAAATTAGCGAACTGCAAATAGCAATAACGAAAATGGTCAACTTAGCGGACCATTTCCACTAAGTTGACCATTTTCCGCTAGCTGGCCAGATGCGCGTCTACGGAAATAGCTAAATTTAGCGGAAACGGTAAGCTAAGTTGAGCATTTTCCGTCAACTGGCCACATGCGTGTCTCAGAGTCCAATGTTACCAGGTGTTACCAGATTGTGGTGGTGGAGTCAAGGAAAAAATTATAATTTAGTACTTTGGAGGTATATAAATATATATATATATACATATACATACTATAATATATATACAATAATATATAATTCAGTATATGTATAAAATATAATTGTAGCAGAAATATATTCAAGTAGAAATAGACGGTATAATAGGAAAACAAAATAATGAAACAGTAAGTTGATGGGAAAATTCAAAATCAGTACGCGAGAGTAATCACCACGAAAAACACTTCTATAACAACGAACTACATTTTCTGCAACAACATAACAATAACGCTCACTATCCAAAAACCAACTGCTCGGTCCTAGTAATCGCTAGAATTATGTACATCGAACCAAACACGAAGCTATGACTAATATTCCACGCTACACCACACACACACACACACACATGTTGCAGCAAATTACTGCACGTTGCTGTTCGTTTGCAATTCACGATTGTGCTGCCTATAATTCACTTATAATAATATATATACTGTATGTGTGTGTGTGTACACTAGGGAATTTTTAGGTACGTACCATTTTTATAATGCGCTCTGGCAACACTGTTACACCAACGCTCACTCGCTCAATTTAACGGAAAATTCAATTTAGCGGACTGGACCTTGGCTGAATTAGTTCATTAAATCGGGCTTCTACTGTATATATATATATATATATAATATACAAATATTATATATATATATAAAATATTGTCATGTTTCAACCATGACAAGCTATACAACGGACTTTTGTTATCACCGTGACATGTTACACAACTGACACAGTCATTGCACACACAGATGATGTGGAAGACTGGAAGCCGGCGCCTATGCCATGGCTCTGGTCTTGTACGGCTGTAGCATAAAAAAGATGTGTGGGCACTTTTGAGCTCTCCTGATTACCGTGTCTGCACTCTGTTTACACCAGTTAGTAAGATTTAGTTGTAATGTAATTCAGATATTAAATTAAGTGATTGCTCTCCACCATTTTTCTTTATCCCAGTGAAGTTAAACTGATTGTAAGAGGCTAAATGTTGTTCTAGGACTCTGGTTTGCAGGAACTACTCAAGTCATGGTTTATGTTTCGATGTATCAATGCAAATACAGGGACTAGCATGTGACATATAAATGGGGGCCCCCATTTATATGTCACATGCTAGTCCCTATATTTGCATTGATACATCGAATCATAAACCGTGACTCGAGTAGTTCCTGCAAACCAGAATTCTAGAACGACATTTAGCCTCTTACGATCAATTTGAATTCACTGGGATAAAGAAAAATGATAGAGTGCAATCACTTAATGTAATACCTGAATTACATTACAACTAAATCTTACTAATTAATCGGTGTGAACAGAGTGTGGGCGCGGTAATCAGGAGAGCTCAAAAGTGCCCATATCTTATTCATGCTACAGCCGTACAACACCAGTGCCATGGCACAGTTGCCAATGTATGTCTATGTAACCTATCCTATATCTATTTACCCAGCTCCACACAATTCACCATTATCTTTATTTTTGTGTGAAGAGGGCTCACAATATAATCACTAATAGCTATCTACTATATCTAATGATGGGGCATGGAAGTGGGGGTCCTACTTCTTTTCTTCATTTGATTTATATGCCCTTTGACCTCTGCTGGCAGGAGGCCCAGATTTTGTAGTTCTCCACTGCCGGCTTCCAAGTCCTCCACGTCATCTGTGTGTGCAATGCCCGCGTCCATTGTGTAACATGTCACAGGGAAAACACGAGTCCGTTGTGTAACATGTCATGGTATAAACATGACAATATATATATATATATATATATATATATATA
This sequence comes from Oratosquilla oratoria, assembly GCF_046742065.1. Lineage (NCBI taxonomy): Eukaryota > Metazoa > Arthropoda > Malacostraca > Stomatopoda > Squillidae > Oratosquilla > Oratosquilla oratoria. The sequence continues at coordinate 135,850,480 of NC_134777.1, forward strand.
TATGAGTGAAAGGTGGCAAGGGGACGCAGGAAAATGCAGGAGTGAATATTCTCTAACATTTTGATGGATGTCTTCCTCAGAGAGACTACAGACTATCAGATTTTGTGGACAATATATACCCCAGTACTGGCTCATTTTGCCAGCTGTCTGGGAATGGAGCCCGCTGATTGGCTAGTGGTTCACTATCTCTTGCGAGCTAGTGTGGCTAAGGCCAATCTGGCTGTGGGTCACGCTAGGCTAACGTGTCCTTCCCTGTGATTGGTGACTTGGTTCGTTGTGATGAGTGCGGCCTCTATGGTTTTTCTTAGTCTCTTTTCCAGTCCCTTGTGGAGAACCTCGATGTTATTCCAGTTGGAGAGATGTCCGTGTGTATCTACGTGTACCACCAAAGCGTTAGAAGTTCTGTGGTGACGTAGATCACTCGTGTTCATACACTCTTTTTTCAATGCCACACGATGACTCTCTGTAGTACGTGGCCGCACATCCTCCACATGGAATTTTGTAAATAATACTGTTCTGGTTTATGATATTCTTGTTCTCATTCTTACTCTGTCTCTGATTCTTAACCCCATGGCATGTGCTATGTGTATACCCTTTGTGGATAGAAAGTTAGTAAATACTTCTGCTCCTTTAGAGTATGGTACTACCAGGTAATCCTCTTTGGTGGTTTTGTTACTTGTTCTTGATATCATAAATGCTTTGTTTTTTAATTTGTGTAGATGAGCCAGTACTGGGCTATATATTGTCCACAAAATCTGATAGTCTGTAGTCTCACTGTGGAAGACATCCGTTGAAACGTTAGAGAATATTCACTCCTGCATTATCCTGCATCCCCTTGCCACCTTCCACTCAGCTTTCTCTACTTTATACTACATATATATATATATATATACATACATATATATATGTATATATATACATACATATATATATACATACATATACATATATACATATCGATAATTTTTGTGACAGTTGCATGCAGGATTCGAACCCGCTGTACTCGGCCATCCGTAAATTACCTTCCCAGTGCCCTAACCACTAGACCACAGAGGCTATAAAATCCTTGAAACCTGGAATCGAACTGATTCCCGAGGGAAGGAAGATCACTTATTACGGCGATCCGAAATTCCTGTTTTACTCAAGGACCAGCCCACCAGTGGTATGGGGTAAGGACCGGGTCGAACCCCTTTCACGCTTATCGTCATTGTAACTATGAGAGTAATTCGCTAATAGCAGCGACATCAAACCGATAATTTTTGTGACCGTTGCATGCAGGATTCGAACCCGCTGTACTCGGCCATCCGTAAATTACCTTCCCAGTGCCCTAACCACTAGACCACAGAGGCTATAAAATCCTTGAAACCTGGAATCGAACTGATTCCCGAGGGAAGGAAGATCACTTATTACGGCGATCCGAAATTCCTGTGGTCTAGTGGTTAGGGCACTGGGAAGGTAATTTACGGATGGCCGAGTACAGCGGGTTCGAATCCTGCATGCAACTGTCACAAAAATTATCGGTTTGATGTCGCTGCTATTAGCGAATTACTCTCATAGTTACAATGACGATAAGCGTGAAAGGGGTTCGACCCGGTCCTTACCCCATACCACTGGTGGGCTGGTCCTTGAGTAAAACAGGAATTTCGGATCGCCGTAATAAGTGATCTTCCTTCCCTCGGGAATCAGTTCGATTCCAGGTTTCAAGGATTTTATAGCCTCTGTGGTCTAGTGGTTAGGGCACTGGGAAGGTAATTTACGGATGGCCGAGTACAGCGGGTTCGAATCCTGCATGCAACGGTCACAAAAATTATCGGTTTGATGTCGCTGCTATTAGCGAATTACTCTCATAGTTACAATGACGATAAGCGTGAAAGGGGTTCGACCCGGTCCTTACCCCATACCACTGGTGAGCTGGTCCTTGAGTAAAACAGGAATTTCGGATCGCCGTAATAAGTGATCTTCCTTCCCTCGGGAATCAGTTCGATTCCAGGTTTCAAGGATTTTATAGCCTCTGTGGTCTAGTGGTTAGGGCACTGGGAAGGTAATTTACGGATGGCCGAGTACAGCGGGTTCGAATCCTGCATGCAACTGTCACAAAAATTATCGGTTTGTTGTCGCTGCTATTAGCGAATTACTCTCATAGTTACAATGACGATAAGCGTGAAAGGGGTTCGACCCGGTCCTTACCCCATACCACTGGTGGGCTGGTCTTTGAGTAAAACAGGAATTTCGGATCGCCGTAATAAGTGATCTTCCTTCCCTCGGGAATCAGTTCGATTCCAGGTTTCAAGGATTTTATAGCCTCTGTGGTCTAGTGGTTAGGGCACTGGGAAGGTAATTTACGGATGGCCGAGTACAGCGGGTTCGAATCCTGCATGCAACTGTCACAAAAATTATCGGTTTGATGTCGCTGCTATTAGCGAATTACTCTCATAGTTACAATGACGATAAGCGTGAAAGGGGTTCGACCCGGTCCTTACTCCATACCACTGGTGGGCTGGTCCTTGAGTAAAACAGGAATTTCGGATCGCCGTAATAAGTGATCTTCCTTCCCTCGGGAATCAGTTCGATTCCAGGTTTCAAGGATTTTATAGCCTCTGTGGTCTAGTGGTTAGGGCACTGGGAAGGTAATTTACGGATGGCCGAGTACAGCGGGTTCGAATCCTGCATGCAACTGTCACAAAAATTATCGGTTTGATGTCGCTGCTATTAGCGAATTACTCTCATATATACATATGTATATATATATATATATATATGTTTTGGGCAAAGTATTTCTCGTAAACAATTCCTATTAAATGCTAAAGCACAAGTGGCGTCAATGATTTTAAGAGAACATTTCTCTAACTCTCTATTTCCTTTTCTCTTCATATTTCAAACTCTGAAGGAAATAGTAAAAGGCTTCAGAATGTTGATTCATTTTACCGACAGCTGTTTCAACCATTACAAATGGTCATCTTCAGGGTAATACAATACATCAATACAAACATGGGTATATAAGGCCGAGTGAAAACGGCAGGGAGAGGTCACTCGTAAGGTGGGAATCTGTCTACCCTACCGAGACGAATAGGGTAACTGGGACAGCTTCCCGAAGTGGAATTACGTCCCGGAAGTCTGGACACTATCCCCATGTGGGTTTTTGTCCCATGGTGACGGTCTCTATTTTCTATTGGAGGGGAGGACATAATCAGATGAAATCTGTACATTTAAGATAGGCTTTTGTAAAGCGATGCTCACTGCCTCAGCTACAACTAAACTTCCGTAATTGTTATCATGGTGGATGATTGTTGTATCCCTTATGAGATCTACTAGGGGCGGCTTTTTATCGTGGGCATCGACAAAATGTTGGTGGATGGCTCCGTTGTTACGGTGAGCCTGCAGTCGTCTTCTTAAGGTCGTATATATGTATATACTGTATATATGCCTCTGCCGGTCACATTCAAATTTTTCTTGGCCAAGAACATGATTCCTCCTCCCTGTTTCTTGTCTCTGTTTTGAATCCAGTAATTGTATAGCCCATGTCCAACATAGATGGGTGGTATTTCACCTCTTAGTTTAGTCTCCACAATTCACATTATGTTTGGTTTTTCTTCTAGTAGGTAATCATTAAGTTCATTCAGTCCTGAAATTAATCCATTGATGTTGGTTTAGGCCACTTTCAATTTTCTTTTTTCTCCATTTGTTTTTCTGTCTTTGGTTTGCCCATTCTGATGTACCATTTCCTCAATCTCATGTCGATTACTCTCCAATAGAATTCCTTATTTTCAGTCTCCATTCTTTTTGCATTTTTTTTCCTTTGCTTCATCTCTTATTGTCTTCTCTTTTTCTAATTCCTCAATACTCATTTCTCTTTTTATCGATATATTATTGTACTTTTCACTCCTTGCCAAGTTACCCTACTTTTTCAAATATATCTTCTACTACCATTTGTGATCTTAGTTTTATCTTTAGGGGTCAATTTCTATCCTTAGAAAAGTGACCAATCCTATATGCATCATCTACTTTTTTCCTCGCATCTTGGTCTCCATCCTGAATTTCTTTTAGGATTGCTATTGCTGTCTCTTTTTCTTCTTTTTCTCTCATGTACCTCGCCAGACCATGTTTTTCTTTTAGTCCATATACCACAATACATTTTTTCCTATCCACTGTGTCTCTGACCCAATTTGCTTTTTCATTAATTACTTGGATAATTGTGTCTTTTGCATTTTCCTGCATTTGTTGTTGGACTATTTCTTTGAAAACAATTTCTTTATTTTCAATGTTTTCCTTCCATTTCTTAATCTTTTGGATACTTTCCTCACCTAAGTTCTCTTTGATTTTTTCAGTCATTTCTTGTTTTTGTTGTTTACCTCTTTAAGTTTTTGCTATTGGTAGTATCATTAATTCTCTTCTTTTCATTATCACTCTTCAGCTCTCTTATATCATTTTTCATTTCCTAAATCTCGTTTCTTAGATCCAAGTTAGTTTTCCTCTGATCGGAAATTTCAATGTTTGCTTGCACTAAACAAGCCGTTAGTCCAACAATTTTGTTCCTTAAGTTCATAATTTCATTCTCCCACTGTATCCTATTTTTGCTCATTTCCCTCTCTATCTCTAAGATTCAACTTAAACTCCTTCTTTCGTACTTACTGAATCCAGAAAAAGCATCGTTGTGATATTTCCTCGTGGTCGCTGGAGTATTGTAAAGTTTGTTTACATCAGGGTTCGGCATGGCATCGCTAAATGGCTCTGATTTGAAGTTGTCATACGAGTCAGACTTTTTTTTTTTTTTTTTTTCTAATTACATCTTCATACATTAACTAGCACTGCAGAGATATCATTTTGGACACCCACAATTTCTCCCCTCCCATGCAACAATACAAACCAGGTTTCCTTTTTTGTTGTTTATCCTTCTTCTTTGGGGCCTAGCGACGAAGGTGTTGTCGGTTCCGTGGTTGGTGTGTGTATTTACTTTGTTGTATTTACCTATTGTGTAATGAAGGCTGTGATTATAGTATCCCTTGCAAAAATTGCAACTTAGATTATATTGGACAAACAGGCAAGGATTTGAAATTAAGAATAAACCAACATAAATATAACATCAGAACAGGGCAAGTTTCAAGTAGGTTGTTTTTGCATTTAAGGGATTTTAATCATTGCATTGACTGTGATAACACAAAGAAAATTGTCTTAAGTAAGGACATTAAGGAGAGAAATATCATAGAATCATGTTATAGTAAAACTTCATTTGAGAATAATATGAATATGAGTATGGGAATGTATAAATTAGATAACTTTGTAACATACAAAATTGTTGACAGTAGCCAGCTCAGTTGTCTGAAAGTGCTGAAAGAGTGAGGTCAAAATGGACCTGACCAAATTCCCCCCCCCCCTAGTGTGTTTCTTTTGTATATTGTCACTGTTTCCTTACTCTGTACCTCTGAAAATGTCTTACATAGATGAAAACATTTGGTCACCTTCCATTTTATTTTCCAAGTGGTTTTATTGCATATATATATATATATATATATATATATATATGTATATATATATATATATATGTATATATGCATGTATATATATATTATATATATATATATGTATATATGCATTATATATATATATATATACATATATTCATATATGATATATATATTATATATATCTAAGTCTAAATAAAAATATTCTTTTAAAAAATGCTGTGGAAGTTGGGGACAGGTGGTATTACGGTGACACTTTGTCCTAAAAATATTCTTGAAAGAGCGCTTGGGTAAGTCGGGGTCAGGTGGTATTCTTCTTCGCGTTCTTCTTCTTCGCGTTCCTCTTCTTCGCGTTCCTCTTCTTCGCGTTCTTCCTCGCGTTCCTCTTCTTCACGTTCTTCTTCCTCGCGTTCTTCTTCGCATTCTTCACATTATACTTCGCGTTCTTCCTCGCGTTCTTCTTCGTGCTGGGGATCCCGTGTTGGGGTTCCGCCCCGAGGCCGAGGCCGAAGGGAAAACGAAGGATTAGAGCGCGGAAAGCTGCGGCCGTAGGCCGCTATTTGTGCAGCCAAGCCCCCGGCTAAGCCGGGGAGGGCGAAGTCCGCGGCTTGTATATATACAGTATATATATATATATATATATATATATATATATATATATATATATATACACATATATATATATATTCATATATATATACATGTATATATATATATATATATATATATATATATATTCATATATATGTATACATTATATGTATTATATATATATATATATATATTCATATATTCATATATATATGATATATATATATAATATACATTCATATATTCATATATATATATGATGTATATATATGCATATATATATATATATATATACATATATTCATATATAATATATATATATACACTGCATGCCAGAATTATATGCAAATCTATTTTTATGTTCTAACTCCAATAGTTTTTAATATAGATTAGTGAAATTTGACATGTTATATGGCAACACTAACACATGCGCAGTTCTAAAATTTTAAGCTAATCTGCGCAATAGTAATCAAACGGCAGTCATTTTGGTGACTTGCAGCCTGTTTAAGTGTGCCAACTTTATATGCAAGATGGGACGTAAAGGTGCTTTGAGTCAAGCTGAGAAGTCTAAAATTGTCCAAAGTATTCATAAGATATCTACCTTAGAAATAGCCAAAGAATTGGACCGTGATCATCGTACAATTAAAAAATGTGTTACTAACCCTGAATTTTGCAACGGACATTCTGACAAAGGGAAAATTCGTAAGAAAGCACCTGTGTCGCGTCAAGCCATGAGTAGGATCAAGAGAGAAGTCCGCCGTAACCCTCTTGAAACTAGCAAAATTTTTGAAAACGCTGGCGTTCCTGATGTGCCCAAATCAACTCGATGCCATATCCTGAGGACGGTTGCAAAATGTGGAAATCCAGAGGTTCGCCCTCCATTAAAGGATATCCACAAGAAAAAGAGGATGGAGTGGGCAAGAAATCACATGAAGGTAAGATTTCAAACATTTTTGTTCACCGATGAGTGTCGAGTGACCCTTGATGGACCCGATGGGTGGAGGAGAGGATGATATCGTAATGAGGGTCCACGTCCCCACCGGATCAGGCATCAACAAGGAGGTGGTGGTGTGATGTTTTGGGCTGCAATCATTGGTAATGAGCTGGTAGGACCATTTAGAGTCACAGATGAAGTGAAAATGACCGCCAAACTCTACATTGACTTCATTAAGGAACACCTTGAACCCTGGCACAAGAAGAAGAATTTGTCATTCCGGAAAAAGATGGTATTCATGCATGATAATGCACCGTCTCATGCTGCAAGCATAACCACTGAATATTTGGAGAGTGTTTTTGCCAGACATGGGAAAATAATGCAATGGCCAGCCTGTTCTCCAGATTTAAATCACATCAAAAATCTCTGGAGCATCTTGAAAAGGAAGATTTACTCCGGAGGAAGGGAGTACACCTCCAAGGATGACCTCTGGAATGCCGTTCTGACTGCTGCCAAGGAAATTTCATCAGATGAAATCGAAAGTTTGACATCTTCAATGGACCAAAGGCTTTTTTCTCTTGTTAATAAAAATGGCAATTACATACAATATTGATTGTACTGTGAAACCATATTGAACATGTTTGCTCTGTATTATTGTTGTTCTCAGATTACATATTCCTAAAATAATCAATGTTTTAATTTTCCATCACCACTTCACCATATTTGACACTTTAGCAATGATTTGCATATAAAGTTGGCACGCTTAAACAAGCTGCAAGTCACCAAAATGGCTGCCGTTTGATTACTATTGCGCAGATTAGCTTAAACTTTTATATCTGCACATGTGTTAGTATTGCCATATAACATGCCAAATTTCCCTACTTTTTATTAAAAACTATTGGAGTTAGAACCTAAAAATCGATTTGCATATAATTCTGGCACTCGGTGTATATATATATATATATATATATATATATATATATATATATATATGATGAATGGTTTAGACAGATGAGAGACTGGGTGGAGGAAGAATAAGCGAAGATGGGCTGGAACTTTTTATTGCTTATACGTTTCGACCGACTCGGTCTTCTTCAGTAAGCTGAAACGTAAGCTTACAGAAGCAGACCGCGTCCGTCTAAACGTATAAGCAATAAAAAGTTCCAGCACATCTTCGCTTATTCTTCCTCCACCCAATCTCTCATATATATATGTATATATATATATATATATATATATATATATATATATATATATATATATATATATAATGTGCAGAATCCATACAAGAATTTAAGAACAAACTAGATTCTGAGAGATACAGGGATGGGGTCACTACAAGCATAGCTCACTTCCTGTATAATGCAACTAGGTAAATATATATATATATATATATATATATAATATATGAAAAAGAAGTGGTTTTGAAGAAATAGTAAAAATGTAATTTAAAGTTTTTATTAAGAGTGAATGTGAAGTGTGTGGCTTTTAGTATTATAAGTGTAGGATTACAACTAATGGTAAAAGAGAATGACATACTGTATATACTCAAGTATGAGTTGATCTAGTTTATAGGTCAGCCATTGATTTTTGTCAAGAATTTATGGTTTTGTGATCTGACATGTGTATAAGTTCCCACAAGTTTCTTAGGATAATGGAGCATCAAATTAAGGTGATAAAGTATTTCTAGCATATACAACTTGTTCCAAAAATTCCTCTCAAAAACACTCTTTGTCCCATGAACTGCAGGTCACCAAACACCAAGTGCCAAAAACATCTTGTTTATCATTTATTGTGGCACTTTATTTTATATAGTTTTATCCAAAATATTGTATTCTTCCATTTAAGTATTTAAGTCAGATAGGATGAAATATTATTTAATACATTTTAGTATGGAAAACTGTTGGAAAGCAATGGTAAACTTTTAAAAGAATTAAAGAAATTGAAAGTAGATTATCTTTATTATAATTTTATCCCATTTTTCATTCTAATATTTTATTTCAGTAAAAATATTATATTTCCTTGAATGTATTAAACCAAGCAGTGTATGAATTGAATATCAATGTAATATAATGAGATGATTGATGATTTGGTTTAACATTCCCAACCCCTATCAGAAGGCTAGGACAGTGCCCCTTAAAGAGGACCTTGCAGTGTGGAATTAATGACCCATGCTTTTGGTCCAATTTGCTGGTAGCAGAATTTAAACTGCCATCACTTTGACCTCCACCACAAGTAGCAATGCTGTAACCCATTTGGCGGGTGAGCATCTACTGTACAATTGGTTTTACATTAGTAAAAATTAGGGTTTAGGGAGAAATGTCAATATGTATTGGGAGATCTCAATGCTAGGGTAGGAGATGAACCAATAGACAGAGTGGTTGGGAAGTATGGAGTGCCTGGAAAAAATTGCAGTGGAGAGTTGATGGTGGAGATGTGTCTACAGGAAGAGTTGGTGGTGGCTAACACAGTGTTTGGAAAGCAAGTCAAGCATAGGTACTCATGGGAGAGGGTAGTGGATAGAAGGATGGTAGATGGGGATTTAATGGACTACATAGTGGTACCCAGGAGAAGAGTAGGAAGAATGACATGCATGTTCTTAGGGGAGAGAGTGGTGGAATATCAGATAATTTATTGATGGAAGGTAAGTTGAGAATGGAGTATAGATGGAGAAAGAGGAAAAGGAAAGAAGGTAGGGAGGTGCATAGGGTAAACTGCTTAAATGAGAAAGAAAAGGAGTACAAGAAGCTAAGAGAAGAGTGGGAGTGAGTGAAGGATAGAGTAGAACTAGGAGAGGAGGAATGGGAATGGTTCAAAGAGGGAATCACAAGGTGTGCAAAGATGATGTGTGGAACAAGAAGAATAAGAGGAAATGGAAGGGTAATGAGTGGTGGGATGATGAAGCAAAGAAGGTTGTAGAAGAAAAGAAACAAGCATTCACAGATTGGTTGCAAAAAAGGATGAAAGAATTATATGAGAGGTACAAAGAAAAGAGAAGTAAAGCATAAGATAAAGGAGGCAAAAATTTGAAAATAATAAAAAGATGTTTTAGAAGGAAATTAAGAAAGGGGAGGCAAATCAAGTAGAGAAGAAAAGGTAAAAGGTGCAGATGGAGAGATGATAATGGAAGAGACAGCAGTAAGAGGAAGATGGGTAGAGTATTTTAGGAGTTGCTAAATATGAAGGAGAACAGAAAGGTAAAGGTAGTTGCAGTGGGAGACACTAAGAAAATGAGAGTGATGAATGAAGTAAATGGAGGAGAAACAAGAAAAGATGAGGTGAAAGCATTTATTAAAATGATGAGAACAGGTAAGTGCACCTGGGTTGGATGGGTGTCTAAAAAAGGGAGGTACAGTGATGGGAGACTGGCTGGTGAGGTTGTTTAATGTTTGTCTAAAAGAGGGTAGAATGCTGGAGGAGTGCCTGTATAGTTCCACTTTACAAGGGAAAAGGGGACAAATGTGAGTAAAGTAGTTTCAGGGGGATAATTTTGTTGAATGTAGATGGGAAGGCTTACGGGAGGGTTTTGACTGAGAGGATTAGGAGATAAACAGAGGGAGTAATTAGTGAGAAATAGTGTGGATTTAGGAAAGGAAGGGGTTGCATGGATCAGATTTTTGTGGTAAGGTAGATGTATGAGAAAGCTATAAAAGGAGAAGACGGGGAGAAATCCCTTTGGGCTGGATCAAAATTTTGCTCACACACACTACCTCACCCCCTATCCCCCCATCCATTCCACCTCATGCATCACAACATCTTCCATATACAACCATTCTCCATTCACCCCTGTCTTCTGTCCTCTCCCGTCCTTCCTCAACAGACATTCCCCTCTTCCCTAAAACCCCCTTCACCCCATCCATCCATCTCATCCTAGGACGTCCCCTCATGTTCACTCCCTCCACATCTGCCTTCCATACCTCCTTTACTAGTCTTTCTTCACTCATTCTTTCCATGTGTCCAAACCATCCTAATACTCTTTCATCAACCCTATCTCCCAACTCCCTTTCCACCCCTGCTCTCCTCCTCACCTCCTCATTTCTCACTCTATCTAGCCTAGTAACCCCCATCATACTTCTCAGACACTTCATCTCAAACACATTCAAGCTCCTTCTCTCTTCCTCTCTTATGTTTCATGTTTCTGTTCCATACAGTGCTGTTGGCACAATCACTCCTTCATGTACTCATCGAAACTGTACTAAAGGAAGAAATAGAGATGAAGAGGAGCGAAAAGCATAGGAAAGGAAGATTGATGTACAACAAAACAGACTTTGCAAAACTAAAGACGTTCTTCCAGAATGCAAACTGGGAAAAATTCTATATGGAAGAGACAACAGTGGAAGAGAAATGGAACATACTGTTGGCTAATTACAATGAAGGGGTAAACAGGCATGTACCAAGACAAAAGCGAGAGAGAGAGTACATTAAATGTTGGTTCAACAAAAGATGCAGTGAGGCAAAAGACAGAAGGGACAAAGCTTGGAAAAGGTGGAGAAAAGACAAAAAACAAAGCAAATGGCAAATTTATATAAACTATAGAAATGAGTATGTTAATGTGAGAAGAGAGGAGAAAAGGAACCATGAGGAGGATATTATAGATAAATGCAAAGATCAGCCCATGCTATTCTACCGGTATGTAAATGGTAAACTTAAAACCAAACAGGAACTAGTGAAACTACACCAAGGAAATATAGAATACACAGAAGAATTAGAGATGGCCGAAATCATGAACAACCACTGTCTTCTCCAGAGAGAAAATACAAAATTGGGACGTAGATAATAACAAACATTCTCCCCACATGAGTGAATTTACAACATTACAAAAAGAAATATCAGAACATCTATCAAAACTGGACGTCAGAAAATCACATGGCCCAGATGGAATTGCAAATTGGATTCTAAAAGAATGCAAAGAAGAGCTAACGGACAAAATACACATCATAATAAATAGCTCACTCAAGGAAGGAAAGATACCTAATGACTGGAAAAATGCTAACATTGTACCAATATATAAAGGAGGAAACAAGGAAGAACCCACCAACTATAGACCAGTATCACTAACAAGCACTATAGCCAAAATTTGTGAGAAAATCATCAAGAATAGATGGGTAAAACACCTGGAAGATAACAACATATTAAACCCAAGACAATTCGGGTTCAGACAAGGTAGATCATGCACCACAAACTTGATATGCTTCTACTCAAGACTAATAGACATAGTGCAAGAAAGAAACGGATGGGCTGATTGTGCATTCCTAGACTTGCAAAAAGCATTTGACAAAGTACCACACAGAAAACTACTAAAAAAACTGGAACACATAGGAGGAATACAAGGGAACCTACTAAAATGGATGGAGGACTTCCTGACTGGAAGAAAGATGAGAGTAGTACTCAGAGAAAAATATTCAGATTGGAAAGAGGTGATCAGTGGAGTACCGCAAGGATCTGTACTGGCTCCAATAATGTTTGCTATCTATATGAATGATATGGACGAGGGCGTGAACTGTTACATGAGCTTCTTTGCTGATGACGCCAAACTGTTAAGGAAAGTAGAAACTGATAAGGACTGTGAAGCACTGCAAGAAGATCTGAATAGGGTATGGAACTGGAGTCAGAAATGGGAAGTGGATTTTAATACTAAGAAGTGTAGCATAATGGAGTTTGGAAAAAGCAAAAACAGAATATCAAGAAAATATACAATTGGAACCAAGGAAGTAAAGAAAGTAGGATCCGAAAAAGACTTGGGAGTTATTATCACAAACGACTTGTCCTATGATACACAGATTAACAAAATTGTCGGGGAGACTTACAACTTGCTAAGATCAATAAAAGTGGCTTTTGCTTACCTGGACGAAGACATGATAAAAACAATTTTGGTTATATTGATAAGGCCTAGACTAGAGTATGCAGCGACATTGTGGTCCCCCAGTACCAAAAAGAACATAAAGAAAATAGAAAGAATCCAAAGAGCAGCTACAAAAATGGCACCTGCACTTGCAAACCTATCATACGAGGAGAGATTGGCTAAACTGGAGCTACCGACACTGGAGGAAAGAAGAGAGAGAGGAGACCTACTGACCATCTACAGAATCATGAAAGGCACAGAGATACTTGATAGAGAAGAATTACTAAACTGGGACAAGAGAAACACAAGAGGACATGGAAGGAAATTAAGAAAACATAGCTATAGAAGAGAACTGAAGAAAAACAGTTTTCCACATAGAGTTTTAGACACTTGGAACAAACTGGATCATGAAATAGTAAGCGCAAAAACCATTCACGAGTTTAAAAGTAAACTAGACACTGAGAGATACAATGGCAGGACAACACGAGCATAGCTCCCCTTCCCGCAAAATACAACTAGGTAAATACAGTCTCCTCTTAGCATCCATTCCCAAATTTCTATTCCTCATTACACTTTTTAATCCACCAAGGCATTTACTCGCTTCTCTCAATCTACATTCTACCTCCACCTTTACTCCACCTTTTCCTGCCACATTTGCACCCAAGTATCTAAAACTATCCACTTCCTCCAGTTGCTCTCCCTTAATGCTCACTTCCAGATTACTGCCACTTTCACCCCTTGTACATCTCATCACCTTACTTTTACCCACATTTATCTTCAGCTTTCTTCTATCACACACTCTCCCAAACTCTGTCACCAACTTCCTCAATCCCTCCTCCGATCGTGCCACAAGCGCAGTGTCATCCGCAAACAACAGCTGGCTCTACTTTATATGAGGGGACGGAGAGGGGGGGTCGCCGATTTAATGAAGCGGCCTTGCTGTGGATGTGCTGTGTCTTGCGACACTACTTCTGACCCAGGGCAGTGGACAAGGTGCAGGGATGACCCGTCATCTAGGAGGTGCTAAGATGGGAGTGAGGGTGGAGGGGTGTGGAGTGTTTTCAGGGATGGAATGGGTGGGAATGATTTTATGCCTTTTCCTTTTTGGCTACCTCCCTAGTAAGGGGGAAGAAGCCTTGGTATATGTATGTATGTATGTATGTATGAGAAAGCTATAGGAAAAGGTAAGGATGTTTTTTTGGGCCTTATGGAATTGGAAAAGACTTATGATGGGGTAGACAGGAAGGCTGAGGTTTAGGTTAGTTTCTGTTAGATTAGGTCAGAGTTAGATTAGGTTTGTTAGGTTAGGGTTGGTTATATAAGGTTGGTTTAGGTTAGGTTGGGTTTGAGCTAGATTAGGTGTTAGGTTAGATTAGGTTAGGTTTGGTTAGGCTCGGGTTAACTTAGGTTTGGTTAAGTTATATTAGGTTTAAGTTAGGTTAATTTAGGTTAGATTTGTTTAAGTTTAGGTTCTGTTAGATTACAGTGTTAGTTTTACTTTGTGTGTGTGTATATATATATATGTATATATATATATATATATATATATATATATATATTACACACTAAGTAAAACTAATAATAATGATACAATAATGATAATACAATGATAATAATAATGATACAAAAGAAAATAGCATTACTAATCATGTGGTGAGATTTAGAAGAGCAAGATGCTTTTTGTCCTTTGTGTGAAGCGGACCCGGCGTGGCCAAGCTGCGCCCACAAGCTGCACTAACTAGGTCACACGGGTACTGCTCTGGGAGATTATTGGCCGAGACTAAGCGCCGTGAACCAAGCTACCCAAAGCATAGGTCGCCGGGGTCAGAGGCGCGTCATTACGCCCGGAGACAGCACCCACCTCGCACGTCCTCGCACAAGGTAATCCCAGTAACATCAAAACCTCGTCCTCTTTAGTTCGCAAATTACAATTTCGCTCCACACCCAACCAGTAGAACAAAACAAAGAGAACACAGAGACCTTTGAATTTATGTTTGCCTTGCCTCCAGCTCTCGACACTTCTACCATAGAGGCGGCGGTTGTGGATTAGTGGCGATACGCTCTATACACGAACCCATTCTAAACACAGTGCACATATTTACAAGAAACAAACTACACTGTTAGGACCACTCAGTGAACGCTAAAGGAGCTGTTTTTAACGATGTGTCAAACACGCGAAAGAATAGACCTCGAGAGACTGGCCACGTAGGTTATCAGTCCAAGGCAATGATGGCTACAGCGGACGCTCCTCTGTTCATTTCGACGGAGGCAACGCAACACCCGACATATGGGCAGTCAGCATGGATTTGCAAATATGGTTCACTCTCTTGGAAGAAAGGTGGAATCCAGAGGTGTGCGACGCCGACAAGATCGGTGTCGTCCATATTAAAAAAAAAAAAAAAAAAAAAAAAAAAAAAATTGCTGGCGGTGCTGCTATGTCCGCTAGGTTAGCACAAGCTAAAAATCCCAATTATTGGGGACATTTTAAGGAGACATTCCGCCAATTCTTTTACTCGCCCGCTTCCGTGTCTGGACATTACCACGATGAAGGGTTCAGTCTCCACACCACATACAGATTTTTCCTCGCCTCGCCATTCGTGAGAGACTGAGACACCACGAGAGGAGGACATATATCCTGCCCACAGGGTCGGAGGACACAATGACACGTGGAAAATGAGCCGATGGAGCTGTATCACAAACAGGTGGCGTCCCTATTCCACATACTGCCGCAAACCGGGCCATTCAAACGAGAAATGTTACTCTCACCCCTGCGGCCAGCCACGCAAGCTAGGTCACGCGCAAGACGAAGGCCAGTTAGGCTCTTCGACCAGTGGTAGACAGCTAAAACAACTCACGCAGAGAGAAAACCGAACCTAGGAAGCATGTGGACATTGTTCACTTTTTTCAGCGCTCATAGTGCTGTAGGGGGGTTGGCCATGGTGGCAATTCAGTTGTTTGGGACGAACGCCACCCAGTCGGTTAGTGCTTTGTTTGATACAGGAGCAGCGATAGCTCTAATTCATAGGAGCGTTCAGCCCGATTGTTATTATTAATGTTTATTGACATAATGCGTAATTACATAAAAAGGGGCGCACAGCTTGCTAGTGCACCCATTCAACTAATATAGCATGTTGCATTTTTAAAAACAATATATTTGTTATTGTGGTGACGCGGCGCTAGTCAAAACCAGACTAGCCGTCACACAACTCGAGCTAGGCCTATATATTCGCTGAAGTTAGCAAGACGTCTCGACTAGCCCCAGCTAGCAGCTAATCAGAAACTCGGGAAAGCTCTCCGGAGACCTCTCTCAGCCGCCAGCCTCCTTTAAAAGGACGGCGCCTTGCCGAGACAGATTTGTGATTGGAAGGAGAGAGATAATACAACACCTCGCATCGCCACTGAATCAACTCTACAGGATCTCAAAACCAACCTGGGGAAAAGTAGGCTACTCAGGCCCCACCTGTGGCTTATCAGGACCGCTCTCTACACACGGGAAGTGAACTCTACTCACTTCCCGTAAGATACACACACACCTCTCACGAACGCCACGACACACGCACAAACATCTACACTTACTTTTTCTTCGACTAAAATTCGCTTCCTTTCTAACTTTCTCTTATACTACATCTCATTTCAGTTAACCTCCCACTAAAGATTTTTCCGTTTTTCCTCCTCTACTACTACGCCTACCATTTTCTAAACTTGTTGGTGATCCTAATCCCAGCGTCGGCGCCGCTGTCCAAGATCCCAGTCCATTTCTCCCGAGCCACGACCACCAGCAGCCCCTAATCGCTCGCTAATTCGCCCGGTGGCAACAGCCCTCTTTTATACACTACTATCTTTTTATTTTCTTACAGACATTCTTCCCCTCCCACAAAAACCGATCCCGCGCAAGCGGGTGGTCTTTCCTAGGAATTCAGAATTCAGTTCTCCAGCAAGTCGCCTCGGGCACATCTCCAGGCTTCAAGTGGCCCTTTGCTCCTAGCCCACGACACTCGTAGGCTCTCACCCCAGACCTTCTAGCCCTGTATACATTTAATCCAAGTATACATTACATCTTGTGTGCCTTAGTTTCATTTCCCTGGCTTGTCCGGCCATACATTCTCAAGTGGTGACCCCGAGTGAGGACAACCAGGAAGATGGCAGGCTCACAGGTTAAACTTCCCAGTTTCTCCCATGACTTGGAGAGCTGGCTAGTTCACGCCGAGGCATACTTAGCCACCCAGAGTGACGTGCCGGACCATCAAGCCTTCGGAGCATATATTGCCGCACTACCGACGGACGTCGTTGCTCTCGTCCGTGACGTCAATTCACCACCGAGGAAAAACAAGTGTGCCGCCCTCAAGACCGCCTTGAGGAAACACTACGCCACGCCCGATAACGAGCTGTACAAGAAAATCCAACACCGCGATCTCGGAGACGACCGGCCAACACTAATCTTCAGGAGAATTGCCACTCTTAACGCACGGGCAAAGGTGAAGTTGCCCAAGGAACTTCTCCGGTCATTACACGTCGCCAAGATGCCTGACGCCCTCCAGTTAAATATGAAAGCCCTAGCTGCCGACAAGGACGACAACGCCTACTGCTCCAACGCCGACAGGATGTACCAGCGCCATAGATCCCTACAAGCTTCGACACACACCACGCTCTCTGCGAGGAACATCGTGTGCAGTGATAATGCGGTGAATTGTGTAAGTGGAGTGTCCAGTGAGAACCCAGGTGCCAATGATCACGGGATTCACGGTTACAACCCCCCCCCCCTAACCAGCTGTTCCTCAGACATTAGTGCAGTAAGCAAAACCACTCTTTCGTCGTACCATGTCAAGGATCAAAGTGTGCAGCAGCTATGGCAGGAAATTGCTGACTCAGTTTTGGACGAAAAGGAACGCCATAAAACACCACGAAGCACTGTTCCGGGACAGGATAGTGGCCCCTGCTGGTACCATACCCGTTTCGGCAACAAGGCGCTCAAGTATACACAACCTTGCAGCTGGTCGGGAAACTCCAGACGCGGGGGTCGGTAAGCACTCCCACCCCCTCTAACTACGCACACACACCCCTCTCAGTGCAAGATAGCCATACTGGACTATCCTTCCAGGTGGATACGGGCTCAGCTGTCAGCATCATGCCTCCGACAGAAGACCCGAGCAAAGGTACAGGCCTTCCGTTGTACGAGCTGCTTGTAGCCAACGGTACACCTATCGCCACGTACGGTAGCCACTACAGCGTCCTGGACCTCTAGAATGGCAAGTTCCCTTGGACCTTTGTTATCGCAGATGTCCGTCAACCCATTCTTGGCTACGACTTCCTACAGTACTACAAAATAGCAGTCAGCGCCAAGGATAACTGCTTGTATCATGCAACAAGACGCATACCAGGAACTACCACCAACTCCACACCCGTCTCCTCCTTCACCCAGGCCAACCCTGCATCCCACGACAAGTGTTCCTCCTAGCCCCCAATACACTAATTTCCCTCCGAACTCACACTTCCTTTCACTACAACCATTCTCACCTACCTGTATATCTGCACAGCTCCATGCTCAGCCAGGCCCCCCTCGCCAACATCACGCCTACAGCACGCTGCCGCCACCTTCTCCATCATCCAGGCTGTCCTCTCCAGAGATGTCATCTGACGGCACAACTACCCATTCCGGTCGGATGGTTAAAAGGCCGGCCCGATTTTACCACATCACTCGCGTCTCGCCCTACCCTCCGCGGCGCTCGCTCCCAAAAAAGTGGGGGAGTATTGGGGTGACGCGGCGCTGCTCAAAACCAGACTGGCCATCACACTTTTTTTTTTTTTTTTTTATCTTAATGACCCATAAGGGTGTCATTAAGCCTGGTGTGAACCTGTGATCCTGTTTAATTTACCAATACGATTTCCACAACAGTCCTGTTGTGCGCAAATAAAACACTACTTTGTTAATAAGGAAACAGTCATTGGCCAAAAGATTTGTCACGTTTAACTTAATGTTGTTGAGTCTACAGTGATGTATAAACGCCTGGCGCTGTGTGCTATATTTCGTGCAGTGTATGAGTATGTGTCTTATAGACAGTGTAGTGTTGCAGGTGTTGCACAGGGGAGGAAATACGCCAGTGATATAAGGATCTAGGTGGGTGATGTAGGTGGAATTCATCCTCAGCCTTGCTATGGCGATTTCCTCCCATCTATTGCTTCTGTATAATGTTGACCAGTCTGTTATGTTCTTCTTTTGTTTGTATGTGATGTGGAGATTGTCCCACTGGTGTTGCCAGTGGGTTCTCATTGATGTCGACGTTCAAGGTGATCTTTTCCCACGGTGGTATGTGGAACGTCTTCAATTTTTCAATAGACCACAGTGGCACAGAATACTGCTCGCACAAGGATCGGATCCTGATGGAAAAGGGATTAAGGCTGGAGTTGGTAAACTGCTCGTATTGGGACGCCGCCCGCTTACAGGGATGTCGTGGGACACGAAGCACTTTGGCGGCGTAGCGCAGTGTAAGAAGTTCGCGCCTGTAGTGGAGGGTGGGGGGACATTGACTTCAACTTCCAGCCTCTCGATTTTTGTGCAGCGTAATCCTCCAAGTGCAAGTCGTAGGCCTTTGTTTTGGATGATGTTCAGGGGTTGTAACGTGGTTGTTGTTGCCGAACCATAAATCTGACACCCACAGTCTAATTTAGATCTAATTAGGGACTCGTAAATCATTGGCAGATATTTCCTATCTGCTCCCCAATTTGTGCCCGTTAGTTTACGTAGCAAATTAAGTCTCTTGTTGCACGCATCAACTAGGTACTTTACATGGGCCTTCCAGTTTAGCCTGGAGTCCAGTTTCAGGCCAAGGAAAAAGGTTGAATTTTGTTATGGAATGGGATTTCCATGTAATTGCAGATCGATTTCTGCCTGGGTTCTATGTGAAAATACAGCCACTGTTGACTTTACTTTAAAAAACTTAAATCCCCATTCGTCAGACCATTTCTGGAGTGAGTCCAGGGCAAGTTGTACGCGAGAACCGGAAAAATTAGCGTTCGATGAGGAATGCCAGATTCCGACGTCGTCAACGTATAATGAGTATTTAAGGTTCCGAGGTGGAGCAGGTAGAATATTGTTAATAAGTAACATAAATAATGTGGGGCTCAACACACTTCCTTGTGGTACGCCATTTTCTTGTATGCGCACTGATGAAAAGCAACCTTGAATTTTGACGGAGAATGTTTGCTCTAGTAAAAAAAAATTGAATAAAAATAGGACTATTCCCTCTAAGGCCAAGTGCATAGAGTTTTTCGAGGATACCACGTCGCCATGCCATGTTGTAGGCTCTTTCTAAATCTAAGCTATAAGGAAATATTTCTTCTCGAAACTTGAAAGGATATCATGTTCTAAATTGACGAAATGGTCGAGACTACTACGATTTTTCCTGAAACCACATTGGACAGGAACTATTAAATCCTGAGATTCGAGGATGAATTTTATTCTGATATTGACCATACGTTCTAATACTTTGCATAAGCAGTTGGTAAGCGCTATAGGGCGATAAAAGGAAGGACTCTTTGGGTCCTTTCCCTTTTTGAGAATAGGTATGACGTAGACATGACTCCATGTTTCTGGGAAGTCATGATTAATCCAAATTTTGTTGTACAGTTTCAGTAATTTGTTGAGCGAGATTGAATTTAAATGTTGCAGCATCTCATACCTGATCTCATCCGGGCCGACAGAGGTCCCTCTACACGATCTTATAGCCTGTTTAAGCTCGTGTAGTTGGAAGGGAGTACTGTATTCGTGGTGTGTATGTGTACGGAAGACCAGTGGTTCTGCTTCCAGTCTTTGTTTATGCTGTAGGAATGTTGGCGAATAGTTATTTGTATTGCATGTTTGTGTAAATGTATCTGTTATTATGTTTGTGATGTCGGTGGGCGTATCTATAAATGTGGTTCCTATCCTCAAAGACTTTATGGTAGGTGCGTGTTTGCCGTCAATTCTCCGGACGGCTGACCAAATCTGCGTTAGAGTGGTGTGCAAGAAAATCACGCCAAGACTTTCGTTTGGACTGTTTAATGATTTTACGGGCCTCTGCTTGCACCTTTTTAAAAGTAATCAAGTTGGGTAAAATTGGGTTGTTTTTAAAAGTTCGATAAACCCCATTCAGCTTGCAAAGTGCTTTTCTGAAGTCTGATGTCCACCAAACAACTCTATGCTTGTGAAATTCCGAGGTCTTTGATATGTGCTTATGCGCTAAATTCAAAATGGATAATGTTAAATTGACTAATTTGTCATCCATATTGTCCCCTGTGGTGTTGACGTTGGTAATACGCCGATACATTTCCCAGTTAGCTTTCGTCATGATGAATTTGGGACAGGAGGGGGTGGGTTGTCTCCATAGGCTGGAGCAGCCGTAACGTGGGCACCCCCTATTTTTAGGATGACTGAGAAATGGTCGCTAAGCATGGTGTCGTCATGCGTAGTCCATTCTATGTCGTCAGACAGCGCAGGAGATGATGTGGGTAAATCGATGCATGAAAAAGTGCCCCTAGAATTGTCTACACGAGTGGGATCGTCAGTGTTTAGGAGGACCAGGTTGATGTTTAGAACTTCCTCCATCTGCTCCCCTCATGCACATGTTCTATCACTCCCCCACATGTGATGGTGGGAGTTAAGATCTCTGACTATGATTTTATGGTAGGGCAGCTGTCTTGTAAGGTAATTTACCTCCTGTAGCGGAAATGGTTGGTCGGGAGGTAAATATATGGAGCAGATGGACGCAAGTTTATTCTTTTTTCGTTTTGACAGCGACTGCCTCCAAGGTTTTGGATAGTGGCAGCTCCTTTTGGGGAAGGCAGTCGCTGACAGCAACTGCGACGCCCCCCTTCTAGGCGCGAACCTGTTCTTCCTATAGATAGTAAAGTTTTTCAGTTCTAATTGAACACTGGGATTTAGGAATGTTTCCTGTAGACATATAACTGAGGGGTTTATAGAGTCGAAAGTAGATAGGCCATTTACTTTACTTCTAATACCTCGGCAATTCCACAGGATGATTTTTTTTTTTTTTTTTTTTTTTTTTTTTTTTTTTACTATTATATTATCTATTTTTTATTTACTTCGATTTCTTCCTTTCTTGGTCTTAGTGGGAGAGGTGTGTTTTGCCCCCGATGCTCGGTCTGAGCTGGATATCGGACTTAATAGTCGTTTGCAGGAGCCGGCGATCTCCATGGGAACATCCTCTTCCACATGTGTAGGCACACGTGGTGGAAGCTCTGGGATAGTCGGGGAAGGAACATGCGAGTGCGTGGTTTGTTTGATAGGTGGGTAGAGAACATTGTCCTTATCGAAGTTCTTGCCTGTGTTCCAATGGTCCTTTACGTTTTCTTAACTGCAGAAGCATAGGAAGATGCTCCGGAGGGACTATTTGGGGTAACTTGTCTTTCCATCACACGCTTCCGTGCTTCGTAGAAAGAGATCCCACACTCGGTACAAATTTCTTTTTCTATTTTGAAGGGACAATCTCGGAGGAGAATGCATGCTTGTTGTAAGAGGGGCAGTTGACACATTGAAACACATTTGCAGAGCAGGCATCCGTAGGATGTTCGCCTGCACACTTACCGCACATGATCGTTTGGCTATGACAAAACTTAGCAAGGTGACCATATTTAGAACATTTATTACAGCGCAAAGGGTTGGGGACATAAGGTCGTACTGAAACGTGGATGTGTCCAATTTTGACATGATCAGGGAGTGTTGTGGAGTTGAAAGTGAGGCTAATAATGGGCGTATTCACCCGCATGTTCTTTTTTTCCCTGTCCAGTCGCGTTATGAATTTGACATTTAGAATCCCTTCGTTTTTCATTTCTTCGGGGATGTCAGATCTGTCCATGGTAATCAAATTTCTGCAGTGGATTACTCCTCTGCAGGAGTTGAGTGACCTAAGGAGGGAGGCAACAACATCGAAGGTATGAAACTTCTTGGCACGTGTAGCTTTCCCACAGTTGGTGGTAACTTGGAGATCTCCGCTTCTAAGTTTCCTAACCTGGTTGATATCATCAGTATAAAAAGACAGGCATTTCTTCAGAATAAAGGTGATGAGTTCAGCTAATCGGGTTTAGTCAGAGTGGAGAAAAACATGCCTAGCTTTATTCGGGTCGATATTAGGGCCGTCAGGGGAAGTGTTTTTCGTTTGCAGAGGTGGAGTTAAAGACTCCATTCTGCACGTCGAGGTGGGGGACAAGCCCCCCAGTACACAAAAAATGTGCTCAGAAGAGGCAAAGGGGACAATACTATAGGGGTCACACAGTTCCTTGGCGACTGGCGACAGCCGCGTGGAATGACACACTGTGTGCCCAGTGGGGACGGGGTCTACACTATTCTAAACTACGATACATTACTAGATTTCGCCGGGCCGGACGACCGAGGAGTCTCACGAGCTAACAAGGACTCGTGCGGATCCCGGAGAGCTACGAAAAGACGGAAAGGTCAAAGAGAGAAAGAGTTGGGAAATGCCCAGAAATGGGTAGCAGTGTTAACTGCCAAGATGAAAGCCATCCAAATTTACGTTGGATTATAAGAACTAATCAACTTTAGAGAGTAGCCCTAGCAAGTATGACTGTCCTTGTGCAAATACTGACTGTCTGCTGCCAATTGCTGCCGACGTCTGATGTTGCCGTCACACAACTCGAGCTAGGCCTACTATACTCGCCGAAGTTAGCAAGACGTCTCGACTAGCCCCAGCCAGCAACCAATCAGAAATTCGGGAAAACTCTCCGGGGACCTCTCTCAGCCGCCAGCCTCCTTTATAAGGACGACGCCTTGTCGAGACAGTCAGTTCTCCAGAATCAACACAGCGCTCCTAGAGGTCGGACGTCTCTGCACTCCAGCTCTCAACAAACGCCCAGGAACCTTCGCCGGCCGGTGGTGGCGAGGAGATATATCTCCATAGCTGCTGTCGGGTTTACACCAAGACAAATACACACATTTCCCAAGTCACGTAATTCTCTGTTTTCAGAGTAGTGCTTGGAAGAAAAGAGGCACACGCACACTTGCTCGCTGGCTTAGCAGAGGCCCAACCCAACTCTCACACAGAACCCTCACCTGCTCGCAGGCTGGTCGACGGAGAGGAATTGGGACGCCTCTCTGTCCAACCGGCCCCTTAACCTAACGCTGGCCTCTTCGCTGAGGCTGGCGAGCGAGTTTACATTCTGACATTTTACACACAATTCCCAATCACGTAACTCTCTGGTTTCAGAGTTGTGATTGAAAGGAGAGAGATAATGCAACACCCGCCCGCCTGCCCCCCCCCCCTCGCACCGCCACTGAATCAACTCTACAGGATCTCAAACCCAACCTGGGGAAAAGCAGGCTGCTCAGGCCCCACCTGTGGCTTATCAGGAACGCGCTCTACACGCTCGCCGGTGGTAGCAAGGAGATATATCTCCTTTGCTGCTGCCGGTCTGGCACAGGCCGACCTCGTTGACGTCGGCAGGCGGGTTCACACCGCCCGCCTGCCCCCCCCCCCCCTCGCACCGTCACTGGATAAACTCTACAGGATCTCAAACCCAACCTTGGGAAAAGTAGGCTACTCAGGCCCCACCTGTGGCTTATCAGGAACGCGCTCTACACACGGGAAGTGAACTCTACTCACTTCCCGTAAGATACACACACGAACATACACTCTCACGAACATAGCCACGACACACGCACAAACATCTACACTTACTTTTTCTTCGACTAAAATTCGCTTCCTTTCTAACTTTCTCTTATAATACATCTTCTCATTTCAGTTTACCTCCCACTAAAGATTTTTCCGTTTTTCCACCTTTCTCTACTACTACGCCTCCTACCATTTTCTAAACTTTCGTTGGTGATCCTAATCCCGGCGTCGGCGCCCCCGTTCAAGCTCCCAGTCCATTTCTCCCGAGCCACGACCACCAACTGCCCCAAATCGCTCGCTAGTTCGCCCGGTGGCAATAGCCCTCTTTTATACGCTACTATCTTTTCAATTTCTTACAGACATTCTTCCTCTCCCACAAAAACCGATCCCGCGCAAGCGCGTGGTCTTTCCTAGGAATTCAGAATTCAGAATTCAGTTCTCCAGCAAGTCGCCTCGGGCACATCTCCAGGCTTCAATTGGCCCTTTGTTCCTAGCCCACGACACTCGTAGGCTCTCACCCCGGACCTTCTAGCCCTGTATACATTTAATTCATGTATACATTACATCTTGTGTGCCTTAGTTTTATTTCCCTGGCTTGTCCGGCCGTACATCCACAACATTATCAATACATAATGCCTCCTAACTTGATTTTATTTAAGAAAGTTTTAATCTTCTCTGTTGTTATCATATAAAATACTGTAAGGAACATTCTTTCCTGTTATCATTTCTAAGTTCACATAATTCTGTGCATTCCATGACATATGTTTTAATGAGTGGCATATATTTTCATGACAAAGTTTACATGCAATGCCATCAGTATCTTTATATTATTCCCAATAATATTTATATTCTAACCTTACTATCATTACTATTGTGTCATGCATACAGATGTGCCGTCCAAAGTGAAATTACAGTTTTCAATTACATTCGTTCAATTACATTCGTATATACTTTCACTTGCTTTTGCTACGGTATTTTCATCTAGATCCCAAATGTCTATTTGTTTTCTCATTTTCAGCTTTATTTATTTTGTAGGCCTACTTGGGACACTAATGGTATCAACGATGCCTTTCTCTGTTCCTTAATTAACTTTTTATCACGGGTATTTAGAATTAACTTTAAGTGCAAGTAGGGTCTTACAAATAAATATAATTATTTTCCTCTGTTGGACGTTAGTTAAAAACCTTCATGTATTGCATGTAATTCTGCAGTGGTACTGAAGTTTATGCTTTCTATTCTTATCGATTATCGCTCTTCATTACTTATACAATATTGATTCATATATTTCCCTAATCACTATACCACATCCAGTTTTTTCACCGACAACAGACCCATCACAGAAAATATGTATTATATTACATTTTGGGTATACTGAAATTTTACAAAGAAACATATGACGTAATTGTGAGCTATCATATTCACATTTCTAGCAATCTAACCGTTCTATTTCAATATCTATTAACATATGTTTTTGGCGTGAGCGTTTATTGGAGTACGATTTTTTCACCATTATTTATCTTTTATACAAGATGCACGATGAGATAGGGGCAGAATAGTCAACGTTAGATCTCACTTTGGTGAGATAGACTGAGATACAGATATACCAATTGTCACAACTTTCGGGGTTGTGACACACCATCCATTTCCAAATTCTACGTCTGTTTTCAAACCATAGTTTGCAAATACTTTCGTTCAAGGACCTAGCCGATATAGTAGGCTCTATATTTGTACTTTCGTTTTCTATAAGTTGTCATTTCCTCTATTCTGTGAAATTAACAGAATTCTTAGAATCTTTAGCAACTACTTGTTATTTTACTCGCCATTATTCTTATTGTCTGTTGCACCAATTTGGCCATTAGTTGTAGAGCCTTAACGAGTTTAAAGAATTGCCTATTCATAGGAATTTCCCGCCCTTTGTACACGGTACCCATTTATGACGAAATACAGAGATGTCACGAATGTTTAATGATTGAACCTGGAGTATGTCAACCTTGTGAATTTATTGTTCCGCCATGTAATTATAATTTGGTGTCTTATGTACAAATTAACATTTCAACTAAGCATTACCTTGTGAATTTGTTTCAACGGTTTGAAATTTCAATCCCTGCGCACTTGCCACCTCTCATGTAAGTTAAGTAATTAGGTTAGTTGCTTAGGTTAGTTAGGATTTATAATTTTCTCTCGTCTCTAGTGATTGTCTTAAAGGGATTGCTAGAGATGAATCAACTCCTACAGGCACATTATACTCCGTACCCTTCGGAGGCAATGATTTGAAACTAAGAAACTTGGCACCATTGCACGACTTCCCGCCATACCCAACTCTGGGCAGCGTCAGTTCCATAAGAAACTTCGTAGAGGTCGAGTGTGTCTTGGGCATTCCGCGAAGAAACTCATATCAACCGCATGGAGCGGTTATCAGAACTTTCCATCTCATTCCTAACCCGTGTGAAAAGGATACAATAGAACTTGTAGTTGAAGTGGTGTACCTGTGGCGTGTGAAATGGACTCGTTCAGTCTCCTTAAGGAAATTAGCTGCGGTGCCGTCATCCCATGAACTATGAGTCTGATCCCATCGACCGTACCCATCATAATGAGGCGTCCACATGTATTCATCTTTATCGAAGCCCACCAATTATTGACTTCAAATTTAAAGGAGTGATCTGCATGGAGAGTTCCTCAGAGCTCTAGAGGTATTGATTGAGTGAATTCTAGATAGGAATCTAATGCGCAAGTAAAACCGGTAAACTAAAGGTACATGATACGTCATACTTCATTTTAAATCACATGCTCTTGGCTCATGTTAACTTACATTCTTAAATTGTGCTTACTTAATATGCAACATTTTGTTTAAATACATGTGCTCGTGTATTCATACCAACTTATCCATATTCACATTGTTAACTGTTTGTCTTCAAATTGTGTTTATTTAATGGGAAGCATTAAAGTATTGTGTCGCTTGTTTCCTAAATGTATTCACTGTGGAATTTATGTTATTAAATTCATTTTTTCTAGTTTAATTAGCCTAGGGTTGTGATTAGCTAAATTAGTTTAACCATTCTGTATCCTCTTTCAAGTACTGAAATTTATACACGCCGCTCAGAGGGAAGCGTGTGTGGTCCCGGTCGGTGATGCAAATCTTCTGGACTTCGGCTCCCACTGTAGCTACTTACCCTCACCCGTTCCACCCCACATCCACATCCTCTCCTCTCCTATTCGTTCCTAGATTTCTGTGACTCGCATTTAAATCCCCCATTAGTATACATGCATGTATAAAAACGCAGTTTGGAAAATCTTGTAAGGTTAACTTGTTTGCATGTACATAAATATTCATTATACATAAGACTAGATCTTGAACAGTTATATTGATACATAAATACTCTACCGTCTATTTGGTCAGAGGAATGAAAATTAGCTGGTATATCATTTCTAACGGAAGTTATAAGCCTTCTTGTAATCTTCATTGGTTGATAATTCAAAATTTTGGTACTCCCCTATTGATAAATATTCAGCATTAACTCCTGTTTCTTGTTTTGATATGATATTTATGTTATTTTCTGGAGTATATGTATGTACGTCTGAAGATTTTGTAAGCTATTAGCATTCCACGACAACATGTTTAAGTTGGTAGGCTAGTAGCTATTTATTCTATCCTTTTCTCTGTCTTTATAGGCGCATTTTTTTCCCCCTTAAAGTATCTGAAGGCTTGCTCATATAGTTCATTACTTTGTCTAATACAATGATTATATCTCCAACTTCAATTTTACTATTAGATGTTTGAATTGATTTTTCGTTCGGTGTCGTCATTTGTGTTGCTCTCACTTCATCATTAACAATGGGTATTTTAGTATGCTTGTTTGTACTTACCAGATCTTTGACCATTTGTTTGATTTAAGATATTACTTCTTTCAAACTATTTCATTCTTGAGACTTACAACATTCTTAATACAGTACATTCCTTTTCATGTAAATGAGGAGTAACTACATTTTACTTTAATGAGTGTTTGCTCTTTACTGCTGCTACTCTAGCCCTATTTTCCCAAACATTTACAGGTATACTTGGAATTTCATTGAAACGACTTTTTTCAACCTCCTGAGACTCAAGTTTTTCTTTGGGACCCACTACCCGGGGTCGCTCAGGACATGATTTAAATTTGCATTGTGCGAGTCTCCACATCGTGGTGTTACGTTTACTTTTTCCTTGATTTTATCCGTGCATAGTTTTGACTCATGTCTTTCACCACAATACCTACACCCAAAGCTTTCATTGCATTTCCATGCCACATGTCCCCATTTGCTACATGTGTAGTATATTACAGGTTCCTCTTTGTAAATGTCAATTTTCTTGTACCCTAAACATTTTATAAATATTTTGTCAGTCACCGGTTCTTTCATTAATGCGATAATCTGCGGTTTCTCCACCAATTTCCTTTCAATTTTAATTATCCTACATTAAACCCATACAAATTGCTCATCATCCTAATAATCATTATGATCTACATAAACAAGAAATATGAAAAACTATAACATTTGTAAGTTTTTCGGTTGTGTTTCTCCCTTTCTCTTCCCCTTCCCCCTCTCATGGCTGCTTCAAACAGTGAGATGGAAATGGTTGTGTTTCTATGATCAGCGCTTAAGAGGTACAATCTCTACGTAGTAGATTTGTAGCCTTAGAGAGGACTGTAAAAGGCCTAGAGGAGAATAGAGTATTTCACTCGAAGGCCCAAAACACGGATCACAAACAATGTTTGGAACCTGGGTGGGAAACGGTGACAAATAAAACACGGGAGGGATGTAAAAAACTCTCACCAGGCCCACTTGAATGCAGAAACTCTTTTCAATCTCTCGCGGGTCTACAAGAAGAAGAAACGAAGGTGCAAGAGAAGAAGGGTGGGGCAGTCGCTAGACCACTGCCCAAAGCTAAGATTCTTATTGTAGGGGATAGCCAGGTGAGGTATTTAGATAGGGCCTTCTGAGACAAAGATAGGAATCATAAGAATCAGGTGTGTTTTCCCGAGGCGTGGATATGTGATTGAAGAGTGTATAGTTGGGGAAGTTGTGAAACCCATAGTTTGCTTGAGTGCTGGGGGAATGACATAGGTAAGTTAGGGAGTTATGAATTGTTTGCGCGGTTCCGTGATGCGCTAGATAATATTAGGAATAAGGGAGGGGTTCCTGTTACATGTGAAGTCCTTCCGAGACGTAGAGTTGGGGTGTGTGGCATTTCAGGGCAATTGCAATGAATTGCAGGCTGGCAAAATATTGTAAAGCCAATGGATGGGCATTTGTCGACAACTGGGATCGCTTTTACGGTAAGAATCATCTATATACAAGGGACGGGGTGCATTTGTCACCCAAAGGATTTCGGCTCCTTGCTGAATCCCTTGAGCGAGAAGTAGGCATCCTGCAGTTTTTTTTTTTTTCGGGTAGATTACGTGGGAGTCGGGGCGGGGTGGGGTGTATCGGAATATAGTTTAGGCAATAGAAACAGCTCAGAGAGGGACTGTGAAAAGAATCACCTAATCAGATGGAGGGAGGATAAATTAAAAGTCTACTATACAAACAGCAGAAGCGTAATAAATAAAATTTATTTGCTTCGAGGTAAAGCATGCGTAGAGAAATTTTATATTGTAACTATTAATGAATTCTGGGTTAATATGGCTCATAGACATTTCCTTCCGGAAATCGAGATACAAGGATATATATATATACCACAAGGACAGGGTTAGTAGGAGTGGGGGAGGAGTAGCACTTTTCGTTAATAATACAATAAAATGTATTACCAACAGTTCGATTAAGGAAGAGGATAGTACGGAATCTATTTGAGTGGAGATTATAGGCAAGAATAAGAAACTTATTATTGGCATCTAACCTCAGCATTGAGCAGACTGTTTCCCTGATTTATGAAATTTGCAGGGCGTCCCGGTACAAAAACGTTGTCATCATGGGTGATTTTAATTATAGAAACATTGACTAGGATTTTTTAGTAGGAGATCGGGAAGAGCAAAATTTCTTAGATGCGGTGCAGGATGACTTCCTAAAACAAATTATTACCGATCCTACGAGGGTAGAGAATAATCTGGACTTCTAACAAATAATGAACACCTAACGAGTAACGTAAAAGTAGGAGATAGTGTATACTCTAGCGATAATCAAGAAATAAGATTTAATACTAATTGGGAAGAATGAGATAGTACGAGTAACGTTCTAGTACCGGACTTCAGGAGAGCCAATTTTGATAAGATGAGAGGGTATATAAGACATTTGATCACTTACGAGACTGACCCAGGGGTCTGTGACGAGATAAGATACACGGACAGTCCGGACGTCATTATCGCGGTCATGGGTCGGGTCAAGAAGGGTAATATGCGTACCTTGCGTCAGGTCACGTACAAGCGCGAGGTCATCAGACCAGTCAGCGATTTGGATGAAATGTATTGTTACGGACGCATGGACATTAACTCACCTTTTTCTATTGCACGTAGGTGTGATCATTTATGTCACGAATGATGAACATAAGATCACGCATACAATTGTCCGGGTCAGGGAAAGGCAGGAGTGTCACTTTCTTTACTTTATTCTAACTAACGAATATAAGGATTTTACACGTGTGTTCAACACCAGTACTAGGCTTACTCTGCTGCTATGCGAGGTATGGCGGGCGACGCCGGGACCCCCCTTGGGGTCCCCCCACGCATACCCTCGCTACAATACCCCTTGCTATGCTTTCTCTCTCCGACATCACGCATCACTCACACGACCATACCAACCATCCAGGCACACTATGCAACATTCATTAATGCTCTTTCGCCACATTATCCCCCTCTACAAAGCTTGACGACCCGTCAGCTTTCACCTACAAACTTACAAAAGAACTTAAAACAAAACATTCTGTATATAAAAAAAAAGACAAAATAAATAAATAGATAAATAAATAAATAAAACATTACTTCTTCAAATGGAAAACATTACATATACTAAGAACACTTAAACACATCCAATGACATATCCAAATAACAAATAACATCAAATGGCATATTCTAACACATTAATAACATCAAATGTCAATCACATAGTCCGTTAACTACGCTGATAGCTTCCTATTTCTGGGAAGTCGACCAGGTCTCTGATCTCTCTCTACTTCATCTTCACTTTCTTTCTCCGAGTTTTCATGTGCTACACCTTCGTCACTTTCAGTGTCACTATCACTTTCACATTCACGTTCACCCCTGGTAAATTCTCCCTCGCCTGGGTGTTTCCATAACCGATCAACATGCACTACTTTACTCGCCCGTTTTCTGCCAGGCATTTCTAGTCGGTAATTCACTGCGGATATTACTTCCGTCACTTTATATGGTCCTTCCCAGTCAGATTGGAGTTAAGGTGACTTGCCAGGCTTTCTCTGTGAATTATGCAGCCAGACCATATTGCCGGGCTGATGCTCTGCATTTCTGGCGCGACCTTGGTACTGCCACCACATAGCCTGACCTGACACTCGCAGATGCTGCCTCGCCAAGCGGGAAGCCTCCTCCAGGCGCCGCTGCATTGTCATCACGTAATCACTATAGGTACGTGGAAGTTCTGCTCCCGGTGGTCGACCGGTAGAGAGGTCGACTGGCAGACGAATTTCCCTGCCAAACATTAACTTGGCTGGCGTGAATCCCGTGGCCTCATGCTCAGCTGAACGATAGGCCATGAGTAGTGCTGGGCAAATACCGCTAATTTCAATATCGAAATTATTGGTGAACAACAATACAGTTACCGAAATTACCGACAGTTTACCGGTAAAAGACTCGTGAGGTAGTAGTGACGTCACAAGTTCGAGTCGAGTTCGAAAAATCAATGTTTTTGTCCTTTAATAGGCTATATCTCTGGTTCTACTTTACATATTGTTTTTATTGTTATGTCATTGTAAAGGGAAAAGGCCATACTTTAATTGGTGCTACTATAGTATGCTATCTGGTATCTACCGCGCGAGTGAGTGAATGGAGGGTATTGGTGGGCAGCTACCGGTGAAATTACCGGTTTTATCGGCAACAAACTTAATGATAGCTTACCGACAAAAATTCTGCTACCGGTAAAGCTTCGTTAACCGATAACTCGATAAGCTATACCATAACACTCAGAGAGCGGTAACTTCGGTAAGCACGTCTCGGCTTGGTGGTACTGAGTGACACTCAGTACCACCAAGCCGAGACGTGCTTACCGAAGTTACCGCTCTCTGAATGTTATGGTATAGCTTATCGAGTTATCGGTTAACTAAGCTTTAACGGTAGCAGAATGTTTGCCGGTAAGCTATCGTTAAGGTTGTTGGATAAAACCTGTAACTTTACCGGTAGCTGCCTACCACTACCACCTCCAAAAATTAACCGACAAAAATTCTGCTACCGGTAAAGCTTCGTTAACCGATAACTCGATAAGCTATACCATAACACTCAGAGAGCGGTAACTTCGGTAAGCACGTCTCGGCTTGGTGGTACTGAGTGAACGAAAATGTATACACCACCCCCACCCCCACCCCCATTGGAGGATGTCTGAGGGTGGGTGTGGTGTATACATTTTCGTTCACTCAGTACCACCAAGCCGAGACGTGCTTACCGAAGTTACCGCTCTCTTGAGTGTTATGGTATAGCTTATCGAGTTACAAAGGATTACAAAGGCAAAGCATGCCGACAGGAGACCTTTTGATCCATATCTAGGTCGGATGCAAAAAAAAAAAAAAAAAAAAAAAAAAATCATATTAATAATAAATTAAAACTATAACAATGTAAATAACAATTAAAATACATAAATAAATGCATTGGTATAGTTGAATAACAAACAAACAGGTAAATAGTAAATGATAATAAATTGACATATAACTAATAATAAATGAAAATCAGACAGACAAATTATAACAAAACAAAAACAAATAATATAACATAAATTATAATAATTACAGCATCTTACTTAGGTATTTATCTAAATGATTCTTAAAGCTTCGAACTGAACTACATTGCACTACCTGTGCAGGAAGTTTATTCCATTCATTAACTACACGGTTGGCAAAGTTGTTTCTACCTACTTCCAAATTGAATCTATTTCCGGACAGTTTGAGACCATTGTTTCTTGTCTGATTCTCATTCAATGTGAAAATTTGGTCACTTTTGATGTCAATTCCCTTTAAAATCTTAAAGACCTGTATCAAGTCACCTCTGAGTCTACGCTTTTTTAGGGAAAACAGATTCATGTGCTTAAGTCGATTTTCGTATGATTTATTTTTGATATTTGGAATCAGTTTTGTGGCTCGCCGTTGTACTTTTTCCAGTCTGTCAATGTCTTTAATGAGATTCGGTGACCATACGGAAACAGCATATTCCAAATGTGGACGAACTAACGATTTATATAGCTTGTTAATGAGTGATGGACTTTTGAAATCAAAAGATCGCGCAATCAATCCCAGAATCTTATTTGCTTTCTCAGAGGCTGAAATACACTGCTTGGATGATTTGAGGTCGTTACTGATAATTACGCCGAGATCTTTTTCACTATCCACTTTTGTTAACGAATTTCCAAATAACTTGTAATCGTACTTGCTGTTATTTTTACCTATGTGCATTACCTTGCATTTACTTGTGTTAAATTTCATTAGCCACTTTTCAGACCATTGCTGTAATTTATCTAAATCTTCTTGAATATCTAATTGGTTTGAGTGATCATTTGC
Organism: Oratosquilla oratoria; assembly: GCF_046742065.1. Classification (NCBI taxonomy): domain Eukaryota; kingdom Metazoa; phylum Arthropoda; class Malacostraca; order Stomatopoda; family Squillidae; genus Oratosquilla; species Oratosquilla oratoria. Next base: position 135,884,627 of record NC_134777.1, read on the forward strand.
CACTCCGCACAGTTTTGTATCATCAGCAAATTTGGAAACAGTAGATTTTAGTCCATGGTCTATATCATTTATATATACTATGAATAGAAGTGGCCCAAGAACGGAACCCTGAGGAACTCCACTTGCAACACTTTTCCATCCAGAAGTTTTTCCATTTAAAACAACTCTCTGTTTTCGACCTTTCAACCAATTACTAGTCCAACCTAATAGGCTACCACTTATTCCATGCAAAGCTAATTTAGTAAGTAGTCTTTCGTGTGGGACGGTATCAAAAGCTTTTGCAAAGTCTAGATATATTAAATCTATATTGTTTCTTTTGTCATAATTCGAGACAACTGTGTTGTAGAATTCGAGTAAGTTAGTCACGCAAGAACGTTTCCGTCTGAAACCATGTTGGCTATCATTTATCAAACGGTTACTTTCTAAATGATATTCGATAGCATCTCTGATGATAGTTTCCATTATTTTTCCTACGATCGAAGTCAAACTAATAGGCCTATAGTTATTTGGTTTCTTTTTGTCACCTTTTTTGAATATGGGAGTAACGTTAGCTAGCTTCCATTCTCTTGGGACATCTCCGGATATGATGGATTTCTTGAAAATAATTTCTAATGGAACAACAATCTCATTTTTCATTTCCTTTAAGATTCTTGGATGCCAACCGTCAGGCCCTGGTGTTTTATTAACTTTGAGTTTGTCTATACACCTTTTAATTGTTTCTTTTGTTATATTTACCGTAGTGAGTAAGTTTACCCCAGACTTTTCACAGGTTTCAGTTTGGAATTCACTTTGAGGTGTTTCGTTTACGAATACCGAGCTAAAATAATTGTTTAAGAGATTACACATTCCTTCATTTGAATATTCAAGTTGACCGTCAGCAGATAATAGTGGACCAATGTGATTCCTAACAACCTTTTTATCTCTAATGTAACTATAGAATTCTTTGGGATTCTCTTTGGATTTCTCAGCGATGTTCATTTCGTATTGTCGTTTTCTTTTTCTTATTGTCTTTTTTAAATCTCTCTGTATTGATACATAACTTTCATAGTCATTAGATGCACCCGAGCACTTATATTTCTTATAAGCCTGTCTCTTTTTAGCAATACTTTTTTCAGTTTCTTTGTCGAGCCACTTTGGGCGAGCCTGATTTGGGGGACGTCTGTCCTTAAAAGGAATGTAAGTTTGAATCATCTTAGTGAGCGTATTTTGAAATATTTCCCACATCTGATCTACAGGCCTTTCGTTTAATTTTTCCTCCCAATCTGTAAGCTGAAGCTCCTGACGTAGTTCTATGAACTGAGCTTTACTGAAATCGGGTATTTTAGAAGCACAAGTATCTATTCTAAAATTGTTTAGGAGTTTGAATCTGACTAAGTTGTGATCGCTATTTGCAACAGATTCACCGACTTCTACATCAGTTGCCATGCTTTCGCGGCTAGTGATCAATAAATCGAGTAAGTTTCCATATCTTGTGGGCTCTTTTACATGCTGAATTAAGTAATTGTCACCAAGAAAATCAATCAAGCGACTACCTATATGGCCATGTTCAAGGGTCATCCAATCAATGTCAGTAAAATTGAAATCACCCATTATCAATAAATCCCGGTTGCAGAAACTAGACAGTTCTTGAAATAACAGTTTGTCGTCTGCTAATGATAATGTCTTTGGCCTATATATTACACCTATATTCATTTTTTGTCCATTTGTTTGGGTTAACTCAACCCACAAACTGTCATATGCATCCTGTTTCACTTTCTCTAAAACACAAGCATGAACATTGTTTTTAACGTACAATAGAACACCCCCACCTTTCTTGTGGTTTCTATCCTGATGAAAGTGTTTAAATCCCGCAATATTAAATTCAGCTTCGAACTCTGTACCATTTAACCATGTCTCAGTTATTCCTATCATATCGAGATTTTCGCTTTTGACATACGCCTGTATTTCTTGAAATTTGTTCCTAATACTACGAGCATTAAAGTACATAGTTTTAAGAAACTCCTGATTATTTCTTTTTGACACATTTTGAGTTTCAATATCATGTCTTATATTATAATTTTGTTTTTTATTTATGCCTTGCTCTATATTATTATTATTTGGTCCTTCATTGACATTCAATGCCTCATTAACATTTCTCCTATCAAAATTAACATTTCCCCCATCACGGACATCTGGTCGATTACGGTCATCCGATCTATTTTGTACATTTTGTCCCCCTACGTCACCGTGATTCACGCCGGCCTCCCGTCGTTCAGTGACATTATGTCCGGCATCCCTTTCTAAAATTATATTTTGTCCTCCAGTGACATTATATCCTACCGTGATATTTTTTCCTCCACTATAATTACATCCCATCGTGATCTTTTGTCTTCCACTGTCATTACATCCTATCTTGATATTTTGGCCTTCATTGACATTCTGTCCGGTATCTCTTCCTAAAATTATATTTTGTTCTTCACTGACATTATATCCTACCGTGATATTTTCTCCTCCATTATCATTACATCCTATCGTGATATTTTGTTCTCCACTATCATTATTTCCCATCGTGATATTTTGTCCTCCACTGTCATTACATCCCATTGTGACATTTTGTCCTAAGACATTACATCCTAATGTGTCATTTCGTCCTCTAGCGATATTACATCCTATCATGATATTTTGGCCTTCATTGACATTCTGTCCGGTATCCCTTCCTAAAATTACATTTTGGCCTTCAATGACATTATATCCTACCGTGATATTTTCTCCTCCATTATCATTACATCCTATCGTGATATTTTGTTCTCCTTTACCATTACTTCCCATCGTGATCTTTTGTCCTCCACTGTCATTATATCCCATTGCGACATTTTGTCCTATGACATTATATCCTAATGTGACATTTCGTCCTCTAGCGACATTATATCCTAAAATTATATTTTGTCCTATACTGGTACATTGTTCTACATTAATGCTATACTCTACACTGTTTTCCCAAGTACATTCTATTTCCCCTTCCCTTTGGCCTTCTACCCTAAAAAAGGAGCTGGTTCATTACAAACTCCCACAATGAGGTTTGTAAGAACATCTTTGCCTCTGCGGGTAAGGTGGATCCCATCAGAAGCGTAAAGGTCATGGCGCCTAGAAAAGAGATACCAAGGATCAAGAAAGTGGTATCCCAATTGTGTGCACAACTGCGATATCCTATCATTGATCCCTATGGCTCTACTGTTCCAACACGAACCTGCGTAGATCCTCGGGAGGATCCCACAGACTACGTGACGGCTCCCACGTTCCTTCATCTCCTGAAGGAGGACCTTGTAATTCCGAACAAGCTCCTCTGATCTCACCCTACCTACATCGTTACTACCCGTATGTACAATCGTAACCGTGTTCTTCCGTCCTTGCTCCCTGATGGACCGGGTACAATCAACGATCCCACGGCCCGGTTGACATACAAGCTTGCAACGTCGCTTAGTCTTTCGCTGCAGGATGTCGTCATAGCCTCGAACCATGGAGTCCCCCACCACCAAGAACTCCTGGTTTTCAGCCACTTCATCCTCCAGTAGAGCAAAACGATTGACTAGAGCCAGCGGTTGCTCCACAGGGCACACGTCTACCGAACGCGGGCTCGACAAACGGGACCCCACGGAGCGCCACTCGCTCATGGCAGTGACAGTAGGTGAAGAAGTGGAACGCTCTTTGGGTTGTGGGGAGGGTTCACTCTTCTCACGGAGCGCACTCCTGAGAAGCCGAATTTCCTCCTCACACATCCTGAGACGAAACTCTAGGTTCACGCAACCTTCACAAGCCATTTCGCTCCCCCTTTAGCAATAAAAACGGCAAAGAGAAAATACAAATCAACAACAACAAAAAATCAAAGCGGTCTCTAATAAACTAAATACGCGAAGCTTACTCTGCTTACCTTATACTATTTCTCCTACCTTTGGAATACGGTAACAGAAAACTGTTTTGAAATTAAATAGAACCCTGCACTTTATCTTATATCTGTAACTGTATAGCGCTATACGTATACAATTACAAAAACACAACACAATCACTTAACACTATTCGGAGATATAAAATTCACAGGTATTCACTAGCTGGTGTCTGTGCAGAAAAACGAGGTCTCTAGCTGAGGTCACGAGCGGACTGAGCTGAGGTCACGAGTGGGTTATCGGTTAACGAAGCTTTACCGGTAGCAGAATTTTTGTCGGTAAGCTATCATTAAGTTTGTTGCCGATAAAACCGGTAATTTCACCGGTAGCTGCCCACCACTAGCCATGAGCACGTACGGAACCCACAAGTCCCAATCGCGCTGGTCCTCCTGACAGTACTTGGCCAGCTGCTGAACAATCGTCGCGTTAAACCTCTCCGCCATACCATCGCTCTGGGGCCTCAGGGGAGAAGTACGAGTCTTATTTATGCCAATCAGACTGCAGCATTCCTTAAAGACCCGCGACTCAAACTCTCGTCCTTGGTCTGAGTGCAGTTCCCCTGGGACTCCATAGCGCACGAACACCTCCACGAGGAACTGAGCTACAGTTTCTGCCTCGTGGTTAGGTAGAGCACAGACTTCCGGCCACTTCGTGAAGTAGTCCATTACCACGCACAAGTACTTGTTTCCCCTCTCTGTGCAGGGAAAAGGGTCGGCTATATATACAGCCAGGCGTTCCATCGGCGCCCCGGTGTGATATAACTGCAGGGAGGCACGAGTCTTGTGGGCGGAGCCTCTCTTTGCGGCGCACACACGGCAAGTCTTGCACCACTCCTGCACGTCTCGTCGCAGGCCCACCCAGTAGACTCGCTGCCTCAACTTTTCGAGAGTGCGTTTCACTCCCAGGTGGCCGCTGGTATTGCCCTCGTGCATCTTTTTCAGCAGCTCCTGTCACCGAGAACATGGCACTACTACCAGCCAGCTTACCTCTCCTGTTCGTGCGTGCGCCCAACGCCGGTATAGGATTCCCCCTCGCAGACTCAGTGCCTCCCACTGGTCAACAAGGCCTTTGGTAGCAGGACTCTCGGGTGATACTGTCTCTTTGGGAGGCCTTTCACTGCTGGCCTCTAACCACCCAATCACCAGAGACAGGTCAGAATCCTCTCGTTGGTCCCTCTTCCACTTCTCGTCTGCCTCGGTGGTGCTGTGAGCGACGGTTACTTTCCGTACAGCCACCTCAGGCTCCCGCCGTGAGCAATGCACACACTCGGGTGGGCAGGGACGGCGACTTAGGCTGTCAGCGTTGTTATGCACCCGGCCAGGTCGGTGCTCGATCTCATAGTTGTACTGCTCCAGTTTTCCAATCCACCTGGCCAGCTGTCCTTCCGGTTCCTTCATCGTCTTCAACCATCTCAGGGCGGCATGATCCGTACGAATGGTGAAGCGTGTGCCATACAGATAGTGATGGAAGTGGGCGAGTGCTTTCATCACCGCTGCCAGCTCCTTCCGTGTGACGCAGTAGTTCCTTTCCACCTTATTAAACTTAGCACTGTAGTAACTCACGACATACTCCTTTCCATCACGAAGCTGTGACAGCACGGCTCCCACACCCTCTTGGCTCGCGTCCGTGTCCAAAGTGTACGGCAAGCCCATTTGGGGGTAGGGAAGCACTGGCGCTTCCACCAACGCTCGCTTCAGTGCCACGAAAGCTTGCTGGCACTCCTCGCTCCACTCAAAAACTGCTCCCTTCCTCGTCAGATGGTGCAGTGGGGCGGCGATAGTGGCGAACCCTGCCACAAACCTCCGGTAGTACGTGCACAAGCCCAGGAAACTGCGCAGCTCCGAGACATTCTGAGGGACTGGTCATCCTTCCACAGCGGTGACCTTGAGTGAGTCCGTCCTCACACCTTCCCTGCCGACGACATGTCCCAAGAACGGCACTTCTGACTTGAATAGAGTGCATTTCTTTGGATTCAGCTTCAGGCCAGCCTTCCTCATGCGGCTGAACACTTCTGTGAGCCTAGCCAGCTCCTCCTCGAAGCTGTTTCCAAACACCAGCACGTCGTCTAGGTAGACGACTGCCGCCTTCCATTGCATACCGTCGAGTACACGTTCCATGAGACGCTCAAAGACTCCATGGGCGTTCATGAGGCCAAAGGGCATCACGTTCCAGTGCCACAGGCCTTGCCCAATCGAGAATGCTGTCTTCTTTTTATCCTCGGGCGCCATCTCGACTTGATGATAGCCTGACTTCAAATCCAGCGTGGAGAACCACTGGACCCCACTGAGAGCGTCTAACGTCTCGTCGATGCGGGGGAGAGGATAAGCATCAGGGACAGTGACGGCGTTCAGCGCCTGGTAATCTACGCAGAATCTCCGGCTTTCGTCCTTCTTCGTCACTAGGACTACCGGCGAGCACCACGGGCTGTCTGACCGCTCAATCACTCCCGTTGCTGCCAACTCTCGGACAAGCTTCTCCATTTCTTCTCTCTTTGTTGGTGGGACCAGACGAGGCGCTTGCTTGATGAGAGGACTATCTCTGGTATAGATGCTGTGCTGAACTAATGACGTGCGACCCAAGTCCATGTCTCCACTGCTGAACACGTCACGGTACTGTGCAAGTAATGCCTTCACTCTACTCGCCTGTTCAGCTGTCAGCTCCGTGATACTCCTCTACGCCAAGTCTTCCAAGTACTCAGGCAGGCCCTCTGGTAGGTCCTTTTGTTTCTTCTCCTCCTTCGGTGACTCCATCTTGCTGTTAGCGGTGGCGATAGTGGTGGATGTGGTGCGGTGCAAGGTCGTAGTAGCAGAGGTGTGGGCCACTCTTCCTTTCCTTGCCGACAAGATTGACGAGTTAAACACCATATGAGGACGGAGCCTTTATTTGTACGACGTTTCGCTTATTTGTACGACGTTTCGCTTATTACAACTGCCACTTTCATGAAAATTGTCACAACACCGAGGACAGAATGGAACCTTTATTCGGTCGCTATGCACGTGCTTTGAGAAAGGCTTATAGCTTGCGGAATATGCGGAACTTCCTTCATGACTGCATTGAGGAAATGGTCGCCCCCAGGTCTACGCCAAAACAACTTCTCCAATTTGACCACCCCTTTCCTCCTCACCTCAAGTCCTACCTCACGGAATGCTGGACTAGCCTTTCCACCAAGGTCTACCCATGGCCAGCAAAAAATATTTAAACCACCCTTTGTGTACATTTCGCCCACAGACGTTTGGGCCAGCATTCTCATCCTTTCCCAGTGTTCAATCCCCCCCCCCTTCTCCTCCTCCTCTCCTCCTCCTCTTCCTTCCCCCCTTCTTCTTTTCTCTCCCCGTTCCCTCCTTTCCCCTTATTTAATCTCAAGCATTTGTATCTCAACTTGTACCTGAAAAAGCTGTAATAAGCGAAACGTCGTACAAATAAAGGCTCCGTCCTCATATGGTGTTTTAACTCGTCAATCTTGTCGGCAACTGCCACTTTCATGAAAAGTATTAACAATACCCACGTGGTCGGAGCTGTGAGCCAGCAGGCAAGGGCGTTTCAAGCGACTGCCGATGTTCCATTTTTTCTTCCGGTATTAACCACCACCCTTTAACCCATTCACCTCATGGCAGCCGCTTGTTGTGTAGATACGAAAAACCGGATATGGTAGATCCTCGCGCGGGCCCTTACATCGGATGGCATGTGATGCGGCTTGACCGCGCGAGGACTGACATCATATTTTTCTGGTGTTTGATAAAACATTTTGGTGTTTTATGATTTTTTGTTTTATTTGTTTTATTTGACCAAATTTGTGCATTTAGATTTTTTTCAATATCTCTCATAAATTATAGTTTGATGTCTGTAGTCAAGGAAGACGAACAAAATTTTCCATGTTGTCCATGCTACTCTTTGGTATAAAATATTAAATACTGAAAATGAGATTTATTCTTCTGCGAGAGCTCAAAGTATACACTTTCTTTAGTTTTTTGTAAAATATGACCAAAAAAAAGGACTTTGTAAAACACCTATCCATATGTATAGGTTTTCCTCAGTAGTCATGAGACACACTGAAATGCTTTCATATTCTTCATACTAGCCCTGTATATAAGAGAAATATTTATTAGTTTTTTTTTTTGTTTTTTGTTTTTTTTTCAAAGTATGTCCTTTTTTTCCCTGTGAGAGTTGGGAAGTTACGGATGTATAATACAACAGAAACTGTATGTATCATTTTGTAAAATTGTGGAAAGTATGAAAACACAATATCATATCCTACACCTTTATGTATAAAAATATAAAAATATACAAATATATACATATATATATATATGCAATATATATACAAAACACAAAACAAAAATAAAGTGTGCTGTGTCTTGCCACATTGCTTCTGACCATATCCAATACATATAAAGAAAAAAAATATATACACAATATATACATACATTCACACAATGAAAATAAGGTGTGCTGTGTCTTGCTACATTGCTTCTGACCCAGATCGGGCGAGGAATGACCCGATTGTAATTTGCTGGTTCTTACTGCATTGCTTCTGAACCATAGTACCACAAAAATATTGCTGTGTCTTGCTGCATTGCTTCTGATCCATCACGGCCGCAGCCACAGGAAATAGGGGGTACTGTGTCTTGCTGCATTGCTTCTGACCCATGATAGAGGGGGGAGAGAAAGATGACCCAATAACTACTTACAAATTTTTTTCCTCGTGGTACTTTTGAAAGCAACCATACGTGCAGAGTGGCTTCTTGCACACCCTGCACGTACTGCGGGTCATCTTCCTCTTACCGTCACGGTAGCACAAAAAACACCTTCGGTATTTGCCCCCCTCTGTCATTGTGACTGCATGGGAAGTCTTCCCTTGCAGTCTTGAGGGAACGGGCATGGGAGATGGGCTGCCACGCTGGTTGTAGGGCTCCAGAAGCCCGGCATACTCATTGAGCATGGCATTTGCCAGGGTCCGGTGGAAGTGGTAATGATCCCCTTTGTGGCCCAGTTTTTTCCATATGGCATGGCAATTGACTATTGTCATGTCATACAGGAAAAAAAAGAGTTTCTTATACCACTTCTTCCATCGCCTGACTGAAGGGTACGACCTGGCAAGCTGGTCGCTCAGATCGACACCCTTCATATGCTTGGTGTATTCCGCAATACACTTGGGCTTCTGGAGCACCTTACCACGGCTCTGCACATCAACCATGCCGGATGTGTGGACTGTGCTTAGCATGGTGACCGTCCTTTTGTCCTTCCATTGCAAGCACAGCATTCCTGTGGCAGTCGACCGATGGTCCACATCCCCTCTCTTGTCCACGCTGAGGTCCGTAGGCATATAGCGCCGGTTCACCCTGACGGTTCCGACGGCCCCAGTCTTCCGAGCCTGAAGATAGTGGAACAAGGAAGGAGATGTGTACCAGTTATCTACATAAACAGTATACCCCTTGTCAAAGAGGTCGGCGTCCTCCATGAGGTCCACTACCGCCTTCTGTGAACAGGGAAGTTCACTTCTATCCTTCCCTGAATAGATCTTGAAGGCGGCAGTGTATCCGGCGGCAGGCCCCGAGCTTTCCGACAGCTTGTACACCTGTAGAATAAGAATAATAATGATTCATGGTGTAGTGTAGTCATGTGTGTAGTGTAGTCAAATAATGTAATCATATGCTGAAAGTATACATTTACAATTTATGTATTGTATACATACTTTGAACCCAAAACGAGCACGTTTAGACGGATTGTACATTCGGAAGCTGAGGCGGCCCCTGAACTTCCACAGGCTTTCATCGATGGAAATGTGCTGTGCAGGCACATATACCGATGAAAACCTGTGGCTGAGCATGTCTATGACCGGCCTCAGCTTCCAAAGTCTATCCTCCTCATCTTCATCTTCATTATTTGCAAAATGAAGATTTGCCGAGATGTTTTCGAACCTCGTTCTGGGCATTGTGTCTCCAAACAAGGCCTGGTAAAAAGCTGGGTCCGTCGACCAGTAGTCCTGCAACCTGGGTTTTATATTGAGGCCCATCATGAGCCTCAAGCCAAGATATAGGTGCAGTTCTTGAGGTGTAAGTGGATGCCACCCAGCGGAAGGTACTCCGGCAAACCTATAGAAAATAAGAGCAAGGAAATAGCTCATGTAAATACTGTGCTCACCTTTTCTGTTTGAGTATAAGAAAACACATAAATAATGTTGGCTGTATCAACTCTACATACCGGTTGGTCTCCTCGACAATGTGGGAAATCAGTTCGTCTGTCATGAACGCCTTATAGACGTCCATGACAGACGAGGAGTCGTCGAGCTCCACCGTGATGCCGGTCTTGCCCGTGAATCCATACCTCCGTATGACGTTTTCATTGTTGGACCATGTAAACCCTGGTGTCCCTGGAGCGTTCCTTTTCCAGGCCTTGTCCCTCACACTCGAGAGGGGTTCGTCGCTGTCAATAGTGGTATCCAGGGCGCTTACATAGTCCAACTCAAACTCGCTGGAGTCGCACTGCGACGAGTCCTCCGTGGACTCATCCAGACTATCATGGCTATCTTCCTCAGGATCTTGCCTCGAGGTTGAGGGCTGAGGTTCTGGTTGACGGCGAGCAGGTGCAGATGTCATCTTCAGTCTTGACCGGTTCCTAATGCTGGAAGGAGGCCTTGACCGACCTTTTATAGATATTGCTGGCCAATAAGGGGACTCTACGTGTCCTTGTCCCCCAATCACAATCATTGTTGAATTTGGTCCAATTAGGTCAAAGCCGGCAGGTGCAAACCACAAATCACGAGATGAAATGTCATCAATGATTTTCGTCATAATGGGCGAGGTCAATGAACCCGTGACTCTGCGCTGAGCAGCCAATCCAGCGTAATTATGCACCACATGAGACTGCCCACCCGGCTTCCGTCATAATTACATCATAATTATCGACTAATCCCGGGAAAGTATCAGTTGGCATCAATTGAAGAAATTTACTTATAATGGGCAAGGTCAGTGAACCCGTGACTCTGACCTGAGCAGCCAATCCAGCGTAATTATGCACCACAGGAGACTGCCCACCCGCTTTCGTCATAATTACATCATAATTATCGACTAATCCCGGGAAAGTATCAGTTGGCATCTTCTCCCTCTCTCCTTCTCCTCTCCCTTCCTCCTCCTCTTCTTTTCCCTTCCCCAATCCTCCTCCCATTCCCCCTTCTCTTCCTCTCCCTCCTCCTCCGCCTCTCCTCATCTCTCTTTCCCTCCTCCTCCTCTCCCTCCTCCCCCTCTCCCTCCTCCCCCTCTCCCTCCTCCCCCTCTCCCTCCTCCCCCTCTCCCTCCTCCCCCTCTCCCTCTCCCTCCTCACCACAGGAGGTTGCCCGCGAGGCTTACGTCATTATTGTCATAATTACATCACAATTATCGACTAATCCTGTAAAAGTATCATTTGGTATCAATTGGAGAAATTTATGTCTAACCATACACCACAGGAGGGTGACGTAGGCATTACGTCATTATTACGTCATAATTATAAACTAATCCCATGTAAGTATCAAGTACCGTCTATTTGGAAAAAACAACACAAAAACAAGTATATACGATGTTAAAAACACATGCCACTCATCGTGCGCATGATATCATGCCACCTGAGGTACGATGTTTATCTCCCCCTTGATGCCATGGAGGTAGTGATCCAATTCACTCATGGCATGTTTTGATGTCAGCTGATTTTGTGTCCAACCATCCCTTGACACCACATTATGTCATCCGAGGTGAATGGGTTAAGTGGTCTCCCTGCTTGTACTGACGCTACCTCGTGGCTTTCCTTATTAGAGGAAAGGTGGTCTCCAGAGGTCTCTGACGCAGACAAGATTGCTGTAACTCAGCAGAAAACGGCCGGCGATGCTGCGATCGCTGCTCGCCTGGCAAAGGGTAAGCATCCCGATGATTGGGAGGCTTTCAAACTCGCTTTCAAAGACTTCTTTTACGCGCCCGCATCGGCAGATGCGTTGGCAAATCGTCTCGCCGAGGCAGTCATTAAGCCATCAGAGAGGCTCACTTCTTTCGCCCTCAGATTGGCGGATATGGTCTCGTCTTATGCGGTGTTCCACCCGGAGCGGAAAGCTTGGGCCACATTTTCGGCCGTGACCCGTATTAAGCGAGCCATGCCACAGCAGTTTGCGAGCACCCTTACTCGCGAACAGCAATCTTCCATTGTTGGTGTCCTTCACGCAGCCATCGACTATGCGCAGAGGCATAGTTGCGATGTGAAGACCGTCTATGCGGGCGGGGCTGACTCGCCCATGGCTTTGTATCCAGCAACGGCCGCTGTGTCCCACCAGTACCCGGCCGCGGACGCTAGTTCAACTCCACCCTCACAATCATATTCCATATCCACATTACACAGAGTCCCAGACTTTTCCTCACCTCGCCCTTCGCGGGGGAAAGAGACCAATCCTCACAATTTGAGAGGATTGGAGGCGCGTCCTCGCCATGGACGAGACACCGAGGTACGGCCTCGTGAGGACCACACATACCCTTCTCGCAGAGCGGGGGGACACAAACACACGTGGAAGCGTAACCGGGGCCGTGGTGGTCACAAGCGTCCATATTGCACCCATTGTAGGAAGGTGGGCCACGAGATCTATGCTTGCTACTATAAGCCACGCGGTCGTGAGAGCACAGATTGCCACTCATGCAGGGGCGCGGGGCGGATTTGGAAGAGTGAGACGGCTCATACGAGTGTCGGTCACGAGGCTCAGATAGGTCTCGCGGAGAGTGGCTCGTCAAAAAACGGCCAGCGCAAGGGAAAATATACCCCGAGGTAATGGTCGAGCGGCGGTCGCACGTGGAAATTGTTCACGTCGACTTGGCCAGCTCCCACACCACTGGTGGCGGTTTGGCTTTGGTAACGGTTACGTTGTTTGAACCCCATGCGACGCAGTCCGTTTGTGCTCTCCTGGATACGGGAGCGGCAGTATCTCTTATTCATAAGAGCATTTTGCCTGCCGCCATGGAAGGCTCCCAGGTTGGTACCACTAGAATCATAGTGGCCGACGGTGCAGAGATGCCAAATCTTGGCAAAGTCGACGTTCCTTTTCGTCTCGCTGGGTTTCCGTTCCGCCATTCTTTCTTCATCATCCCTGCTGAAGGTTTTTCGTCCAAACTCATCCTCGGGTTCGATTTCCTCACAGCTCATAAGGTGTCGTTGACTTTTCGTCCTCTAACGTTCAAGGTGAACGACAAGGATGTCCTAGTAATCCTTACAAAGACGGTCCAGCTTTCACCACCGCTCATCGCCGTGTGCAAGGAGCACTATAGTTTTCAAGGGTTAAGTGAAGCAGCCACATTTCCGGTCAAGACCGGTGAAGCTCATTGGGTATCAGGCTTTTCAGGCGGAACCATAACTTTGATACTTGAGAAAGCAGACAAGCTCGCTCCCGCAGGTCAGGCCGTCTCGGCGCTGTTTACAGCATGCCCATACGTCGAAGGCGCCAGCTTGCTCGGTCAGGTAGTAGTAGAGCTGCTCAGGATGGAGAATGGAAAGGCTTGGTGCAAAGTTCCATTTCTGAATTTGAGCCCAGATACCCGTGAGATTCACAAAGACCAAGTGGTTGGGGAACTTACCCTTTTAGGAGAGATTGCGCTAGTAGACGGTGGAACTAACGTCTCGGTGGGAACGGTGCAGGCATCTAACGTAGGGGATAGCTCACGTGGTGATAAGTTACGGTTGGAAGCAGGAATTTTTTCCTAATAGGCATAGCAAGGAATATGTTGCTCTGACCGCTTTAGTGGTCAAATATGGCAATGTTTTTGCCTTACCAGGTGACCCACTTACTGTGACGCCTCACTTCCTTCACGAGATCCGGACCATTGGACCATCAGTCTACCGCAAATCTTATCCCATTCCTGAGAAGTATAGAGCTGAGATACGAGAACAAATTAGTGATATGCTCACTAAGGGGATCATTCGCCCATCTCGTTCTCCTTACAATGCTCCTGTTGTTCCAGTTGTTAAGAAGGATAAAAGCCTTCGTCTTTGTCTTGATTTTCGTGCTCTAAATAGACACATACTTGATGATAGGTTCCCTCTTCCCCATATTGACTCGATGCTCCGAAATCTCGGCTCCAGCGTCATATTCTCACTGCTTGATCTTAAGCAAGGGTATCTTCAAATCCCATTAGCAGAGAGTAGTTGTGAGAAAACGGCGTTCTCGACGCCCGAAGGGCATTACAAGTTTACGTCTCTTCCATTTGGGTTAAAAGACGTTCCATCCTGTTTTCAGAGAGTGATGAACCAGGTGCTCTCGGGGCTGTTAGGGGTTAGTGCGATGATATATATGGACGATATTATCGTTCTGGGAACATCTTGGGTCGACCACCTCAAGAATCTTGAGGATGTCCTTCGGAGATTGCAAGAGGCAAGCCTCTCATTGAGGCTGGAGAAATGTCATTTCTTCCAGAAGGAGGTCGCTTACCTAGGTCATGTTATATCCCAGGAAGGGATAAAGCCTCAGCATGATAAAGTCCAAGCCATCAAAACTTTCCCCCGGCCAGTGCGTCAGAAACAGATACTTTCATTTCTGGGATTGGCAGGTTACTACAGGAAGTTTATTCCTAACTTTGCTGAGATTTCGTTACCTTTGGTCGATATGACGAAGGGTGACGTAGCAGGAAGGCACAAGAATCGTGAACTTGGTCCTTGGACACCTCCTCAGTTACATGCATTTGAGTCCCTCAAATCCCATTTGTCGTCCACAGTTGTCCTTCCTTACCCAATCTTTTCCAAATATTTTTTACTTACCACTGACGTCAGTGATTCGGCGATTGGGGGCGTGCTTCAGCAAGAGGATGGCGAAGGTAGGAGGCGCCCACTCTCCTATTTCAGTCGCACTCTGAACGAACACGAGCGACGGTATAGTACCGTTGAGAGAGAGGCGTTGGCGGAAGTGTACGGTCTCAGGATCAATCGTCCGCTGATCATGGGATACCCGGTCAGACTTTTGAGCGATCACAGGCCGTTGGTCTGGCTCTTCACTGCTAAGGGCACGAACACTCGGATTCTTCGGTGGCAAATGGCGATCGCCGACTTCGATATTGAAATCAATTATATCCCAGGGAGACTGAATGTTGTCGCGGGCGCACTCTCTCGGATACGGGGGGCTGACCATCCTATAGATGATTTCATAGTTTCCCACATATCCACGGGTGGACGGGGGTAACTCTGACTCGAATTCTGAGGAGGATACCATCACGTGGGACCAGGTAAGCATCTGCAAGGAGCAAGATGCCCACTCTGATTGGGGTCGGATTAAAGAGTACCTCCGAGGGGCCACGTCAGGAGTTCCTAAGATTCCGCGCTTACAAGTTCCGATCGGGGAGTTTCGACTCCTCCCCGACGGACTCCTATATCATGCGCGTAGAAATGCGTACCAGTGAGAGGAGCTTCGACTGGTATGCCCTGAAGGAGCAAAGGCAGCAGCCTTACGTATTGCCCATTGCCTTCCTATGGCGGGACATGGCGGAGTCCAAGTTACTCTGGAACGGCTACAAAATTTTGCATTTTGGCCGAAAATGTCGGAGGGTGTGAAGGAATTCTTAAAAAAAAAAAAAAATGCAAAATCTGCATCACGTGCAAACCATTCTATGACCTCCCAGCTCCACTTAGACAGTTTCCTGACGTAAAAACTTCATTTGAGAGTGTTCACGTAGATCTAATTGGCCCATTAACCACCTTATATGGTGCGAAATACATCTTGACGGTTGTCGATGTTCTGACCCGTTTCTTGGTTGCCGTACCCATTAACTCTAAAGAAGCGCGGATTGTAGCCCAAGCTTCCCTAAACCACGTCCTGGCAATACACGGTGCTCCGAGGCAGGTGATCTCTGATGGGGGAGGAGGAGAATTCATGAACGAGACGTTCAAAGAGGTGATGGCGATGGCGAACATCAAGCATCACAAGATTACTCCTTGCCATCCCTCGAGCAACGGGATCGTTGAGAGGGTAAATGGGACCATTATAAAAATCTTACGGTCCCTCGTGCAGGACAATCAAACAGGCTGGGATCAAATGCTCCCTTTAGCGGTCTTAGCCTACAATTCTGCATATCATAGAGTCCTGCGGGATTCCCCGTATTTCCTCCTGTTCCACAGAGACCCTGTCCTCCCTATAACGGAGTTCACCAGGCCAAATGCCCCATGGTATAATACGGATAATTTAGCGGCCGAAACAATGGCCGTAGCTAATTCATGTTTTGACAGATGCCAACAGTTCATCGAAGCTGCCACAGTTGAAAGGCATACCAAACGGCCGAGGACACGCATAAAGCAGCTTGCCCTTGGTGACAGAGTTTATGTTACCGCTCCAACCATTGTTTCAAGGCCCATACCGAGTTATGAAAAAGGTAAGTGATGTCATCTACTCCATAAAGAATATCCGGTCAGGACGTGAGTTCTGTGTTCACACAGATAGGATAAAGCAGGAGGGCAATCTCTCTGTGTGCGAGAATAAGAACGTAAGGAGAGCGTTCCCCACACACGAGAAGGAACCCCTGGACCTCCAGGAGAATAGTGGCGGCTCACATTAGCACGCCGATTCAAAGGTCATATAACTGCGTGTGTCACACAAAAAACGCCGAATGAGCGTTACCACACGTGAGATGAACGTAGAACTATGCCTTTTCTCATTTTCAGGTCTTCCTTGTAGTATTCCATAGTTGTTTGTTTAAAAAAAAATATATATATATGTGTATGTCGGCGACCCCACGCCCTTCCTGGAACAAGATTCTGCCGTTGTTGTTTTCCGCATATTCCCCATTCGGCCCGAGTCGGAACAGCAACTTTCTGCCAGTGGAGGACCACCATGGAGCAGCCCGTCGCAGGATCACAGGCGAGGAGCGTGGAGCATGGACCAGCCCGTCGCAGGATCACAGGCAAGGAGCGTGGAGTATTATTCTCCTACTGTTAGCAATTTTCATGATATTAATGTATTCTGTACATATCCATTGTGCAAAGTTTCTGCCGCTGATACTTTTTACAGATCTGCAAAGGACAAGCTTGCAGCCAGCAGCAATATGCCCTGTGGCATCATGTCAGTTGGAGCGCCGGCGCAGAGTTCCGCACCACGTTGACAGAAGGAACACACGCCTGCGCCCGACCAACATCGTAACGACGGGGGAAGTACCACAGTTCCAGCGTCAAACGGAAAACGTCCCTCTGCTCCGTTTTTTTTTTCTTTTCTTTTTTTTTGTTGTTGTTGCATTTCCATCATATTTTCTTAGCTAGTTTTGCCGCGAAGGGTTTTTCATCGATGTGATTGTTGTTTTTAGGGGGCTCACCTTGGTGTGTTACCTTCTGACGCGTACGCATCGATTTTTCCCTCACGCCGGAGTATTTTTTTTTTTTTTTCCAATAGTTGACTTTTGTTGGCGGGGGGGAGGGATGTGGCAAGTTGATTTTGGCGCGCAAGTTGGTTTTGGCGCGTATCGTAAACAAGGGCCTACCTTGGCTTGGCTTGGCTTGGTCGTGCCCAACTACCACGCTTCCCAGGGACGCACCCTTTGTTTCGGGCTGACTCCGCCCCATGCAAGGTCACGTGGTTGTAGGCCTAAGAGGTGATTGGACAACGCATAGCAAGAAGCCCGCTCGGGAGAGACGGCACTCCCGCTCGGCACTCCAGGGCCAAAGGTCGACGGAGGCGGTCACGACGCAGTACCATCGCCAAGAGTAAGGTTACTACGCAGTGTAAGTACAGTTGCCACATCTTGCCACATTTCCGTACCTACCGTAATCGAACTCCGAAACATATTTAAAATAACCCACATAATAAAGTAGAGCCAACACACCATACGTGTTTATATTGCCCAGCAATTGTAGTCCCATACCAAAGTGGTATTTCCAACATACCACATGACCTCTTTTTGTTGATCCATTTGGATCGCAAGCATATCTGCCATGACCTGTTGTTGCTGTTTCAACATCTCGGCCCCTGAGCGTTGTGCCAAGAGCAACACTGACTGAGGAGATACATGTTCTGTAGCCTCTCGGTGCAACACCGTGTCTTCCTCACATTCACTTGACGCCATGACACTCGACTCCTGCTTTCCCTCAATTTCTCTGTCTTTACCATCACCGGTGACTTCAATGACCACTCGAGTCACTTATCACTTCAATATCAAATCACTTATCACTTCGATATTAAGTCACTTATCACTTCAACCTGATCACTTATCACTTCAACATGATCCCACTTCTGACGCCAAATGTTACGAACGCATGGACATTAACTCACCTTTTTCTATTGCACGTATGTGTGATCATTTATGTCACGAGTGATGAACATAAGATCACGCATCCAATTGTCCGGGTCTGGGAAAGGCAGGAGTGTCACTTTCTTTACTTTATTCTAACTAACGAATATGAGGACTTTACACGTGTGTTCAACACCAGTTCTAGGCTTACTCTGCTGCTATGCGAGGTATGGCGGGCAACGCCGGGACCCCCCCTGGCATCCCCCCACACATACCCTCGCTACAATACCCCTTGCTATGCTTTCTCTCTCCGACATCACGCATCACTCACACGACCATACCAACCATCCAGGCACACTATGCAACATTCATTCATGCTCTTTCGCCACAGTATAGTAACCAAACATCTTTAATTCTTAAGTCAATACGGAATAATGATAATAATAATACCAAATGGATGACGGACAGGCTGAAATATGAGATTGGAATGAAAAGAGGAAATACACCTTAGATCTAAATATAACGATATGGCAAGACTGGTTAAAAAGAATATGCGCACAGCAAAGCGTAACTATGAAATTAAGGTTGCCAGACAAGCGAGATCCAACCTGAAGGGCTTCTTTAATCTCTATAGAACAAAAGCTGAGGAAAGGATAGACCCAATTGAAAACGACGAAAATGTCATGATAGAATCGGAGGAAAAAATTAGTGAGGTGTTTAAGAAATATTTTCTTTCGTTGTTTACTAAGGAGAGGTTAGACTGACTGCGATTCGATTTTTCAGTGAGGATGAAGAAAATAGACAATCAAATACATTAGTAAGGTAGAAGTGGTCAAACAGACAAAACTTTTCCGAGAGTGCTTAAAGAAGGTAAATTTGAAACCTGCGACCAGTTAACAGAAATATTTAATAAGTCGATACACACTGGTTTTGTGCCTATTGCTTGGGGGCAGGCAAACGTTGTTCCTGTTTCAAAAAAGAGAGAAATCGTCTATATGCAACTACAGACCAATCAGTTTGACATCAGTTATAGGTAAAATGCTTGAATCAGTAATAGTTGATAAACTCAGAGATCACATTCAGAGAATTAACTTAATTTGTGACTCGCAGCATGGTTTTCCCAAGGGTAAGTCATGTGTGACTAATCTTCTATCTTTTTACACTAACGTATATATGGCGTCAGATAACAATGATAGTTACAATTTATTTACCTTCACCTTAGTAAAGCGTTGGACAAGGTGCTCCACCAACGACAACTAAATAAAATCAAAGCCCATGGCATAGGAGGAAAAGTGTTAGAATGGATTAGAGCTTGGATCAGTGACAGAAAACAGCGGATCACCATAAATGGTGTAAAATCCAAATGGGGGAGTGTTTCTGGTGGAGTTCCCCAGTGCTCGGTTTTGAGTACCTTATTATTCATTATGTACATAAACGACTTGGACAATGGGATTAATAGTGATATTAGTAAGTTTGTGGACGACACTAAGATAGGACGCCTAATTGGTCAGGAGACGACGCCGAGATTCTGCAGGATGATCTAAACAAATTGTTCACATGGTCGGTGAAATGGCAAATGAACTTCAATATCTCAAAGTGCAGCGTGTTAAACGTAGGACTACACAACCTCGAATATATATATATATATATATAATATATATATATATATATATATATATATATATATATATATATATATATATATATATAATATATATGTGTGTGTGTGTGTGTGTGTGTGTGTGTGTGTGTGTGTGTGTGTGTGGTGTGTGTGTGTGTGTATTTACCTAGTTGTATTTACCTAGTTGTATTTTACGGGAAGGGGAGCTATGCTCGTGGGGTCCCGTCTTCATATCTCATTTTATCTAAACTATTTTTAAATTCATGTATTGTTTTTGCACACACCACTTTCTCATCTAACTTGTTCCAACTGTCTATTACTCTGTGAGGAAAGCTGTTCTTTTTCAAATCTCTTCTATAGCTGTCTTTTTTTATTTTCTTTCCGTGTCCTCTTGTATTTCTGTCATCCCATTTTATCAGATTCTCTCTATCAGTAATTTCTATGCCTTTCATGATTCTGTAAATAGCTATCAAATCTCCTCTCTCTCTTCTTTGCTCTAGTGTCTGTAGTTTAAGTTTTTGTAGTCTCTCTTCATATGATAGTTTTGAGAGTGTTGGTGCCAATTTTGTAATTGCTCTTTGTATTCTTTCAAGTTTTTTTATACATATTTTTGTACTTGGTGACCATATCGTTGCTGCATATTCCAATCTTGGTCTTATCAGGGTGATTAGGATTTTCCTCACCATTTCTTCATCCAGGTATGTAAATGCCACTTTGATTGTTCTTATTAAATTATAAGTTTCTCCAAAAATCTTGTTTATATGTTTCTCAGGTGACATATTATTCATAACAATGACTCCCAGGTCCTTCTCATTTTCTACTTTTTTTATTCCTTCTTCTCCCAAATTATATGATCCTGTTATTCTGTTTTTGCTTTTTCCAAATTCCATTATACTACACTTTTTTGTATTGAACTCCATCTCCCACTTCCTACTCCATTCTTGTACTTTATTTAGATCTCTGTAGTGATTCACAATCTTCTTCAGTTTTCACTCTTTTCAGTAGTTTTGCATCATCTGCAAAGAAGCTCATATAGCTTTCAATTCCTTCATCCATATCATTAATATATATAGCAAACATTATTGGGGCCAGAACTGTTCCCTGCGGGACACCGCTTATTACTTCATTCCATTTTGAGTGCTGGTCTCTTATCACTACTCTCATTTTTCTTTCTTGCAAAAAGTCTTCCATCCAATTTAGCAATTTACCTTGTATTCCTCCTTCATATTCTAATTTCTTAAGCAACTTCTTATGTGGTACTTTGTCAAAAGCTTTTTTTAGGTCTAGAAATGCACAATCAGCCCATCCATCTCTTTCTTGTATTATATCTATTAGCCTTGAATAGAAACATATTAAATTGGTGACGCATGATCGTCCTTGTCTGAATCCAAATTGCCTTGGATTTAGTACGTTGTTTTTTTCCAAGTATTTTACCCATCTACTTTTGATAATTCTTTCACAAATTTTTGCTATTGTACTTGTTAGAGAGACTGGTCTATAGTTGGTAGGTTCTTCTTTATTTCCTCCTTTATATAGAAGTACTATATTTGCTTTTTTTCCAATCTTCTGGAACTTTTCCTTCTTTTAAGGAACTGCTTATTATGCTATGTATTTTGTCTGCCAGTTCATTCCTGCATTCTTTCAGAATCCAGTTTGCTATTTCATCTGGCCCATGCGATTTTCTGACATCAAAATTACCCAAGTGTGTCAATATTTCATTCTTTGTTACTTCTATTTCTTCCATAGGGGGGACTTTTTCTTTCCACTCAATCTCTTCAGGTTGTATATTTTCCCTTGTAAACACTGATTTAAAATGTTTGTTCATAATTTCTGCCATTTCCATTTCCTCAGTGTATTCAACTCCTCCTTGTCTTAATTTCTCCAAGTCTTGTTTGTTTTTCAGTTTATTGTTTACAAATCTGTAGAATAGTTTTGGTTGATCTTTACACTTTTCTATAACATCTTTTTCATATTTTCTCTTTTCCTCTCTGCACTTTTGTACATATTCATTTCTATAACCAGTATATATTTTCCATTTTTCAGGTCTTCTGTCTTTTTTCCATCTGGTCCAGGCTTTGTCTCTTTTGTCTTTTAACTCCCTACAACTTTTGTTGTACCAGCATTTTACATATTCTTTTTCTTGTTTTTGTCTTGGGACATACTTTTCCACTCCTTTTTTGTAAATTTTTGTCAAAATATTCCATTTCTCTTCCACTGATGTTTCTTCTTTGTATATTTCTTCCCAGTTTTCTTGTTGGAAGAATTCTCTTATTTTATCAAAGTTTGTTTTTTCATACATCATTCTTCCTTTTCTATATTGTTCATTTCTTTTCATATATTTTTCTTCATTAAGTTCCAGTTCAATCAATATGTGGTCACTTTTACCTATTGGTGTTTTATATTCAATTTTATCCACTATTCTAGGTTCAGATGTAATTATTAAGTCTAGCCTCGATGGTTCTTCTTCATTTCTATACCTAGTGTTCTCTTGTATCCATTGTGTCATTGAATGGTCAGTAATCATCTCAAGTAGAGCATTTCCCCATGAGTCATCACCACTCTTTACTGTCATTTCTTCCCAGCAGATTTCTTTGCAATTAAAGTCGCCCATCATAACTATTCTTCCTCCGTCTTCCATTATTTTAGTTAATGCTATCTTTGTGTCCTCTAACATACTTTTATGTTCACTCTCCTCCCATGAGGCTGTTTTCGGAGGCACATAATTTATCACAAATTTTCTGCTCTTCTTATCTCGGTCTTCCACTTCTATCATAATCATCTCTACTGTATTCTTTCCATATATGACACCTTTCACGTTTATATCCTTCTTAGTCAGCAACATAACTCCACCCCC
This sequence comes from Oratosquilla oratoria, assembly GCF_046742065.1. NCBI lineage: Eukaryota > Metazoa > Arthropoda > Malacostraca > Stomatopoda > Squillidae > Oratosquilla > Oratosquilla oratoria. The sequence goes on from NC_134777.1 coordinate 135,907,226, forward strand.
TTGTTTTTTCTCTCTGTTTCTAATCCAATAATTGTATGCATCATGTCCTACACTGTTGGGTGGTAGTGGGCCTTTTAATTTTGTTTCTACAATTCCCATTTTGTCCGGTTCTTTTTCTTTCAAATAATCATTCAGTTCATTCAATCCTGTTATCAATCCATCTATATTTGTGTAAGACGCTCTTAGTTTTCTGCCACTTCCATTGTGTTCTCTGTTTCCCTTATGTTTTTCTTTAGTTTGTCGAACTGCTTTATTTTCATGTTCACTACTCTCCAATAGAATCTCTCTTTCTCTGACTCCGTTCTTTCCTCGTTTTTTGCCTTAGCTTCAAGTCTTTTCTGCTTTTCTGCCTCTCTTTCCTCCTTATTCATTTCTCTTTTTATCCATACCTTTTTATATTGATCATTTGTTGCTAGTTTCCCTGTTTTGGATAGAATTTTCTCTGCCGTTGTTTGTGACCTGAATTTAATCTTAATTGGTCTGGTCTTATCTGTACTATATTTTCCGAGTCTGAATTTTTCCTCAATTTCCTTTATAATTTCTGGTTCATCTTCCTGGACTAATTTTAATAAACTGCTTACTCTTTCATTTTCCTCCTTGATTCTTGCGGTTCTATCTGGGTTATGTTTCTCTTCCATTCCTAATATAATTATACATTTCTTTTTGTCAGCTAATTCTCTTACTATATTCTCCTTCTTTCTCATCACTTTAATAACTGAGTCTTCATTATGTTCTTTCAATTGCTGTTTGACTATGTCAGTGAATGAAACCTTATTCCCTTCTTGGGTTGTTCTCCAATTTTTAGCTTCTGTAGCTATTTTCTCTCTGTTTTCATTACTATTCTTCTTCAATTTCTCATTCTCCTCCTTTACATTTCCTAACTGTCTTTTTAGGTCCTCTATTTCTTCAGTTAAGTTTCTGTTTGCCTTCTCTAGTTGTTCCAACCTTTCAATTCTCTGGAAAATGGAATCAACATTACCTAACTTACGTTCCAAGTCCTCGATCACCTTATCAACTCTCTCCTCTAGTCTTATCAGTCGGGGGGAGGGGGAGGGGGGGTTGTGTCCCCCCCACCCTCTTTAAATCCCTGGAACATATTCTCGTCACTTTCTACTGTATTGCTCCTCTCTATACTTCTAATCTTTACATTTTTATTAGACATTTCATCCTCACTCAGTCTTTTGTTTACCTTTCGCTTGTCTGGCTGGGCCAAGTCTACTCCCTCCTCATTTCCTTCCATTTCCCTCAGTAATCCCTCCCCTTTTCCTCTTTCCCTACTTTCCCACTACTCCACGAGCAATTTCTCCCCCACCCTGTAAAAACACTAGGCACTTCTCTTTGCGTTGGGATCCACAGACTTCAGTTTTCTTCAGAACGTCATCCAAGCCGTCCATTCGCTGAAGTGTGTGTGTGTGTGTGTGTGTGTGTGTGTAGCTTAGATAACACAATTTTTAGAGAAAACTAAGTGCGAGAGAGACTTGGGAGTTCTAGTGAGTCCTGACCAGTGCATTAGCGCCAGGAATAAAGCTAACAGCGCACTAGGCTTCATTGCTAGGACGGTTATAAATAGAAGTTCAGAGGTAATTATCAAATCCCATCTAGCGGTAGTTAGACCCATCTTTGACTATGTGGTACATTTTTGGTCTCGTTCTTATAGAATGGACATTAGTTCACTAGAATCAGTACAGAGGAGAATGACCAAAATTATACATAGGCTCAGAAAATTACCTCACGAAGAGAGGCTTAGGCACATTAACTTACACTCTCTGGAAAGACACTTTAACAAGGGTGACACAAACAAGGTCATCGTATTAAGACAACAGGGCAGACTCACAGTAACAGAAATAGGAAATAATTGTTTTACTAATAGGGTGGTCAATGAATGGAATATACTTAGTAACCATGTAGTGAGCGCTGAAACGGCTAGACAACTTTATGGATTGGGATGACAGGTGGTAATTGACATGAAACTGTCTAGTGTAGGCCTTATGGTCTCACAGTCTCCTTCATTCTTATGTTCTTAATAGTAGTAGTAGTACTTCATTTGGCATTGAATCAATATACATTTAGTGCAGATAATGAAAAGAACACATAGTTGGAAGTAGCAATTACAAATGCCGAGGATAACACAAAAAAGTATGTAAGCTTATTTCCATTGTGGTCCTCAATAGACTGATTTTCTACACTAATTTACACAGACAACATACGTAGAGGTTAAAGGGAGGGACCAGGGACAGTCATGAGTAATACCAGTCAGTACACATATGACACATAAACATTATCATAGATTTGCTAATACTTCTAAAATGTTTGTATCACGTAGGATATTGACACCAAAACTTGAGCACCATCACCATAAGGAACATTGCATTATGCATCAGGAACAACAAAATAACCCTAAAGGTACCATGTCAGTGTAGTACTATTAATGATATACTACATTATTCTACAGCTGTGTCAGCAAGAGTAGGACAATAAAGGGGGAGTCCATCCCAGGGTAAGAGTAGATATTAAGTACCACGGGATAGAAGGTAGCAGGCCATCAACAATATCAACATGTTGTTATAGTGAATGCTACATTGCAGCTAGGGTCACCTATTAATTAATTCCAAATTTTACCTGTACCTCAGGACGGAGTGGGCAATTAGTATGAGCACTAGGAAGTAGTACATTATAACCTGAAGCACCAGAAGTAGGGTACAGGGGACCAGTACTCGTATGAGTAAAACAACAAGGAGATCGAGGGAAAGGTCCAATTACCTTGTTGCCTGGTGCCCTGATTCACCAGGCTTGTATTATGGTCAGATCATAACTGTTCTCGGACCATACCTGAGACATATACCATACTATGACAAGCAAAACAAAGGTGGAAACCAGTTTTGAACATCAAACATTGATATACTAAGCTAAACCTCTGAAGAACAAAAGGGGAGGTCAGAACAATTTTTGGTGAAGGAACCTGCATGAGTCACAATAAAAGACCCTTGACTGTTCCGGGTTCGGTTCTCAACAGATTACGTAAAATTACAGCTGGTGAAAGTTTATTATAGGGTGAATATAGTTTGACCATGACTAAATCTCCTATTTCTAATTCTAGTTTGTGTGCTATTTTGTGTTGTTGCTTTTTCATCTCTTGTGAATACTCCTGCATATGTTCCCTAACTCTTTGGTGAATACTTTGAAAAGTATTTATCCTATTTGAGATATAATCATCTATATTATACACAGGTTTCTGCTCTGCAGTCAAGATTTCATATGGAAGAGTTTTGTCTTCCCCAAAAATAATAAAATGAGGTGTTTCACCTGTTGCTATATTAATTTGGTTGTTCAGAGTACATTTAACACAAGGAATCCAAGTATCCCAAGTTATACTATGAGGATTTATCATACTTCTAAGACATCTAATAGTTTTCTTATTTAACTTCTCTACAACTCCATTACTTTGTGGATGATTCACTAAAATATTGACTTTCTTTATCTTAAATAAACTACATAATTTTTCCAATATTTTATGGTTAAAACCAGTTCCATTATCTGAAACTAATATCTTAGGTGTAGTGAAATTACAGATTATCTGATCATAGATTACTGAAGCAATAGTTTCAGCTTTCTTATTTGGAATGGGTTGTAAAATACAAAATCTTGAAAAATAATCAATGGCAACAAATACATATTTATATCCATTCTCAGACATAAGTAACTCCAATGTATCTATGTGAACTCTTTCCCAAGGTTTCTGTGGAATGGGATAGGTAAGTATAGGAGCATGTTTTGGTGTATTTCCTTTCACCTTAACACATTTCAAACAATTTTCTATATTATATATATCTTTCTTCATACCTGGCCAAAAGTATTTAAGTTGTGCTTGTCTATAAGTTTTATCCTTCCCTGGGTGTGAGCCACAATCACTATCATGAAGTAACTTCAATATCTCTTTTACAAGAGTTTGTAGTATTACCAACTGATTTACTGGACCTCTAGAAATATCTTTCCCACTTACAACTGTTTTTCTATAAAAAAAAGTCCATTAATCAGATTAAATTCCTCTATCATATACCCCTTTGGTATTTTTGGAGGATTTCCTCTTGGGTTCATCAAATACTTGGCTAATGAATCACATGTCTTATCATCCCTCTGTTCTCTTACTAGCATTTCCTCATCTTAAGTTACTAACTCCTCTATACAACCAAACAAAATTAATCAACCCTGTCATTGGTTGGCTAATGTTTCTAGAAAGTGCATCTGCCGCAACATTCTTTCTACCCGTAATATATTCAAATTTAACTTCATGGCACTGCCGAGAACTCGAACTCAGCTATCACATGACTCGGCAGTACCACATTTCAATTTCTGGTTGTGGCCTCCATTGGGTCTCTCGATGTTGATGGCTTAGAATTAAAGTGTTTGTGGTCGTTAAAATTGTATCTCTGATCAATGGGACCCATTCAGTGTTGTACATACATACATATAAACACACACACACACACACACACACACACACACACACACACACACACACACACACACACATATATATATATATATATATATATATATATATATATATATATATATGTGTATGTATATGAAAACATCCTGACCGGTTGTAAGAGGAGTAGACGGAAACACACAAGTAGAACAGGAGTTTATTCCTTGACTAGTTTCGCACAGTGATGCTTCTTCAGAAAGAATGAAGCATCACTGTGCAAAACTAGTCAAGGAATAAACTCCTGTTCTACTTGTGTGTTTCCCTCTACTCCTCATATATATACTGTATGTATATATATATATATATATATATATATATATAATATATAGTATGTATATATATGTGTGCTAATAAGAACACGGGTCCGTGTGTTCACTTATGCAAAGTAGACCACTTGGAAAAAGAAACTAACGAAGCAGAGCGCTTTCGTATATTACATCTTCAGTGCAACAAGTACTGAAGATGTAATATACGAAAGCGCTCTGCTTCGTTAGTTTCTTTTTCCAAGTGGTCTACTTTGCATATATATATATATATATATATATATATATATATATATATGTGTGTGTGTGTGTGTGTGTGTGTGTGTGTGTGTGTGTGTGTGTGTGTGTGTAATTTAAAAATAGGATATGCAAAAAAACTGGGGGAGGGGGGCAACCTGGGGGCCCCCTAGAATCGCCATTGACTCTGATTGGATATCCCAATATCATATCTCTAAAACTTTCTAATGAATATATCACTGCTAATGTTTCTCTTTCTGTTATAAAGTAGTTTCTCTCTGCATTATTTCAAAGTCTTGAAGTGTAAGCTATTAGTTTCAAAGTTCCATTTTTTTCTTGCATAAGTATTCCTCCTAATCCTATATCAGATGCATCAGTGCAAAGAATGAATTCTTTGTCATAGTCTGGAAATATTAAAATTGGAGAACTCGTGAGTTTATTTTTCAACATGTCAAAAGCTTTCTGTTGTGTAGGTCCCCACATGAACTTTGAGTCCTTTCTCAACAAAGAACTTAATGGATTAGCAATGTCAGCATGTTGAATAAATTTTCTATAATATCCTGTCAAACCCAAGTAACTTCTAACTTTTTCTACATTGTTTGGAAATGGAAAATTCTTTACTGCTTCAACCTTTGAATTCACTGTACTAAGTCCATATCTGTCTATCTTATGTCCCAAATAAATAACACTGTCCTGCAGGAGCTTACATTTTTCAAGTTTCACTTTCAATCTTGCTTCAACTAGTCTTGAGAATATAAAATCTAATTTCTTAAAGTGCTCAACCGCTGTCTGGGAAACTACTAAAATGACATCTAGGAATACACTATTAATTACATCTCATATAAGTTAATGGACTATTACATAACCCAAATGGCATTCGTTTGAACTCATAATGTCCCGTTGGAGTAGAAAATGTGAACTCTCGTGAGTCTTCATGCAACTTTGCCAAAAAGCAGATTTGATATCTATAGTGCTAAAATATCTATTCTTAGTTCCCAAACTTCTAAGAATGTCCCCTATTACTGGTAATGGTAACCTGTCACGTATGGTGTGCATATTCAATTCCCTATAATCAATAACCGGGCGTATCTGATTTTGGCACCAAAATCAAAGGAAAGTTCCATTCACTTTTACTATATTCAATAATATCCTGCGATAACATTTCAGTGATCAGTTTATCCACTATTGCTAATTTAGAGTGAGGAACTCTGTAGGCGGGTATGTAAATAGGCTGTGTACCTGGTTTTAATTTAATCTGATGTTTTAAAACAGTTGTTTTGCCTAAGGCGTCCCCCGGCAAAGCAATTGCTTTATTGTGCTTCACAAGCAAAGCAACTAAACTTTCATCCAACTCAGGGCAATTAGTAGGTTCTAATTGATTCTTGTATTTCTTTCCTAACTCTATTTCTTCCTGAACTGAACAGATTGATGAAATTGGTAATTCCACCTCCTCAGTACTCTCATTTAAAATCTTAATGGGTTTTGTACACACCTGAAAACATCCTATTTGTGTACCTTTCCTTAAAACTATATCTTTATTTAATATTTCTACTCTATGTTCTTATTTGACTTATAAATCCCTGAGTCCAATTTCAAACCTTTAAATCTAATTGATTCTGGGATGGTTAAAATTTCAGGGTCTACAATGACTCCTTTTAAATGCACTTATATCCTGTTCATTATTGAGGAGTGTAATAATGTCAACTTAATTACGCCACCTTCCACAACTACCAAAGCTTCATTTGTAGTTGATGAATTAGTAATTTCTGGGAGTTCTTCAACATTTGAGTTGGGTTCACTATATGTGGCTTTACTTTCTGTTGGTCTGAACCGCTCGGCCTCGTTATCTAAAGTAAAAAATATATCTTTCCTATCTATGTCTAGGGATTCGTTGATTCCTGTCACTGGTCTTAAGTCTGGTTGATTTAAAAATGGGATTAACTGTGATTTCACTAAGATCCCTAAGTCAGCAGGACATATGACCATGTTCTCTTTTCTCATAGTTGCAAATCCTATCAATAAATCTCCTGGAAAAACAGACTCTTCTACAATTATCACTGGAATGTGCAAATGTTCATTTGTATATAAGATAACTTCTAGCTCAACCTTACTTAATGTTTTTAACTGATTTCCAGTTACTCCTTGCAATGAGTAATGGATTGCTTCCTAGATTTTCACTCCTGGTTTCAACTGGTGTAAAACTAAACTAGTTATAACATTGACTACAGATCCTGTATCAATAAATATTTGAATAGGTTAATTGACCACTCTACCAGCAATAAGAGGTCCTACAGAAGTCCTTCCAATTGTAATTGTCAGTTTACGACTATCTTTGATGTTGGAGTTTTCTTTCACCCTTCTATCACTCTTATATTTAACACAATACTGTCTATTTGTGTGTGTGTGTATATATATATATATATATATATATATATATATATATAATATATATATATATACAAAATTTCTACATTCATGGGTTTTATGGCCTATTCTTTGGTGATACATACAGAAAGGTGAGTTTCTACACTGATACTCATCATGACCCTCATATTTGCAATTTCTACAAACAATTCCATAATAACAGTCTTGTGCTTTGTGTCCCCAAGTATTACTGTACAATTGAAACATATAATTCTAATATCCCTAGATGAATTTCTAACTTTCTGTCTATGTCCTAATTCTGTTTTCTTAAACTCTCCTCTAGATTACCTCTGTTGTCCCACTGTCATCACACATGGATTTATGATTCTGGTCTCACTGTACCCTTGAAAAAGATAATCTACCTCCCGTTAAATCGTCACTATTTTTGGTTAACAATCCAAATGTGATCAATTTTATTACCTGAGAAACTTTTATTTTGTCACTAGATCTTTCTATCCAATCTGAATCTTTCAAGATAGAATTCATGTCTTTTGACCATCTATCTAATCTAGCTAAGTATTCTGTGTCTGATTCACTTGTTCTAACTTCTTTGATCGATCTAACCAAAGACCTGATAGGATCCTGATCACACTTTGACATAAAATGTTTAATGAATGCTTTCTTATAGGCTTCATATTGGTTGATATCTTCCATTTGCTGGAAATTTATGATAAACGTAGCTCTACCTTCTCAGGATCTATATTTTCTTTTGAAATTTCTATTTTCCTTTTTTCCTCTGTTATATTTTCGCTCGCAATTAATGTATCTATTAAATTAAGAAATTTATTAACTCCTAAGGTGTTTTCACCCACAGTGAATTTTGGTATATTCATATTTGAGGTATGAACCTCGTGACGTAAGACTGTATTATTCATACCCTCAGTAAGTTGATTTGACTTGATTACCTCCACGTAGTCTTGCTTACGTACGTCAGCCTCGTCGTCCCTCGTCAGACCTTGTTGATCGTCTTGTAGATGATCGCCTTGAAGATTGCTTTGAAGATCACCTTATTCCACTCGTAGTAGTAGTTGCTCGTAGTGTTGTAGACCCCTCGTTCCTCGTCTTGTCGTCCCTTGGATTCAGCATACGCGTGGTTGTGGTTGCGGTCGTGGTTGTGGTTGTGCACTGCGTGGTTGTGGTTGCGTGTACTGTTTTTAAAGTCGATTGATGTACTCGTTCACTTATTTCAGTCTTGTCACGCACCAGTCTTATAATCACTTCGGAGGAAGTTCGTCCCTAGCTGCCGTCACTGTTAGGTCCGTTGGCTCTAACACTTAGTAATTTTCATTCTTCTGTAGGCCCCATGCCTTGTCCTTCACTGAAAGCTTGAGAGGGGTGAATTAAATGAGATTGATTTTTCTTATCTTCTTTATTTAAGTAAATACACTTGGTTTTTTATCTACACCAAGGAACTCCCACCTATGATCTCTGTACATTCCACCAAGCCAAGTCTGCTCCGACGTCACTATTTAATTCATCCAATAACTTTGAAAGTTGCAATTAAGTGCCACCCTTTAAGAGCGTGACTTTACCTCCATGCATCAACAATTTCTCTCCTCCTCCACCCTTTTCTCCAATCAGAAAGGCTGTTATACTGTCTCAAGCAATACTGTTTACGCAAGCAATCTGTTGCAAGCGGAATGTGGCTTCGTGTTACATTTCGTCAATTCAGCACCTATATTGATATCCTAATCTATGTTTATAAAACACAAGACGACAGGCGAGAATATGCAACATTGCACTTCCTATCGGTCATTGTTTCAAAACATCCAAGTCATAAAATTTGCATATCTTTTCACTTACCCCTCTATCTACTTAAATGTCTACCTCTATCTACCGATCTCTTACAGCGACATTGTAAACATGGTTTAGTTTCAGCTGCTGGGCACGATGTTTTACAGGTAACATTCCTGTAATCTAATTATCTTATTTTGTGCAACCTATAGCCGAAATTGTTTTTTTTTCTGCTCAGACTACTGTACCAAGAGCTACAAACTTCTTTGTTTCCATATAAAATTTTCTGGCTTTTCTGTACAAAAATTTGACTTTTATGTGAACATTTGGATAGAATCTTATCCGTTAAGGCATTCCCTGAGAGGGACTGATCTAAGGGGTATTCCAAGATAAGTTACCTCTTGTTTTGACTCCAAGACATTATCCCCACATCTAACCTGTACGCCGCGGTGTTTCCTGAGGTTGGTTTTGATGCAAAGACAATACTTTCCGTTTTACCAAGGTGTAAAGACAGCCTGTTATATATGAGCCAGTCCTGGACTGATGACAGTTCAACACTCAGGACCACCTCCTCTACTTCAGCTGGGTCCCTACCTGAGACAATTAGCGCGGAGTCGTCTGCATAGAGCAGTAACTTACAATTCACCACACCTGGCATGTCGTTAATATAGACCAGGAACAGAATCGATCCTAGAATTGAAACTTGTGGTACACCACAAGTTATCTCTCTGTTACCTGAGCAGGCTCCATTTACCTGTACAGGTTGTTTGCGACCTGTGAGATAGGACTTGAACCAGCCTTAAGTTCTTTTTAATAAAATATCATGGTCCACTGTGTCAAATGCCTTTTGTAGATCCCACAAAACTAAACCCGTGTAGTTATCTCTGTCGCATTCTTGTTTTATCAGATCGTAAAGGTATATTAAGCTGGTGTCTGTAGAGTAATTCGATCTAAAACCACATTGCATTGCGTATAGTAGATTACGTTCCCTGAGGTAGGTATGTAACTGATTGTATACGATACGTTCCAAAACTCTGAAAATAATACCTAGAATTGAAACAGGCCTGTAGTTTCCTGCCTCAGTTTTTGCGTTTTCCTTATAAAGAGGTGTACCCGAGCCCTTTTCATGTCGCTTGGGATAAATCCTGAACTGATAGACCAATTTAGTATGTGAGTTATTGGAGAAGTTATAATTGTGGCCCCATCCTTAACAAACCTCGCTGGAATATCGTCTAACCATGTAGCCTTATTGGCACTTATGTTAGCCAGTAATTTAAACACTTCTTCTTGAGTGGTCTTATGTAGTTGGAAACACTTTGTGGACTTATCTTTTAGTACTCCTGAACGTACCCCAGCCCAAACTTCCCAGAACCCGTTGGGAGGGATTTTACTAGTTTGGTGGCTATGGTTGTGAAAAAAGAGTGGAAGTGGTTGGCTATGGTGTTGTTATCAGACTTAAGGTCGCCGTTTATCACGAGTCCTATCCTGTCTACTTTGTTACTAGGCTTAGTGTGAACTTCTAGGGTCTTCAGAGTTTGACAACGCTTCTTTGGATCGTGTTTTATTCTGGTTCACCATGTTAGTACAATAATCAGCTTTGGTTTTTTCCTTCCAATATTTCACCTGATTCCTATAGTACAGAAAGCCATTATAGTCCTCCTGTTTTCTACTTTTCCTAAATCTGCCTCTATCTCTAATCAAACCCAGTACTTCGTTTGTCATCCATGGTTCCGTCCTCTGTTTTATTCGTATCTCTTTGGGAGGTGCTACTCTATCAATAATAATAAGAAATGTGTACTTACAATTAGACCAGGCCTCATAAACATCAGTACAATTTAGTACTGGCGACCAGTCTGTCCTACCCAGTTCATCTACAAAATGTTCCCGTGAGTAATGCTTCATGGAACGAAGCTTCACTGTGTTGTACTTATTGTAAATCGTCTTCCTATCTTTCCTAGTACAATATAAGCAAGATGCTGTAATGATTATTATTTATTTTATATAATTTGTTTTGCTGTAATGATTATAATTTATTTTATATTGTTTGTTTTTGTTTTGTTATCATTTGTCTGTCTGATTTTCATTTATTAGTTATACAGTATGTCAATTTATTATTATTTACTATTTACCTGTTTGTTTATTATTTAACTATACCTATTCATTTATTTATGTATTTTATTTGTTATTTACATTATTATAGTTTTTATTTGTTATTTTATCATTATTATGATTTTTTTCGCACCCGACCTAAATATGGACCAAAAGGTCTCCTGTCGGCATGCTCCGCCTTTGTAATCCTTTGTAATCCTTATATGAGCTTGTGGTCACTAAGACCATAATCACAAGCACCAGAATAAGAAACCAGGAAAAGATCTATGACGGACCTGGATGTGCCTGTTATTCTAGTAGGTTCGTCAATCAGTTGTGCCAGGCCATGAGATTTTAGCAAGTCCCTCATTGCCTTAACAAGGTTATTGTTTGTACTTGGCAGATTCGTATTAAAATCACCTAGGGTAATAATTTCTTGGTCATGCATACTGACCCGACTGAAACAGGTAGATTCTAATGCGCTATAGAAAGACACCTGTTTCGGTGGTCTCTAACTGACCCCACATAAGATGGGATGCGATTTAGGTAACAGTATTTCTATCCATACAGCTTCGAGGCCCTCGTTACTCATAAGGTCTGTACGGGGGTTGAATGCTAAATCATTGCAAATAAAAGTACATATGTGTTAAGTGCCAAACACACTGTACTTTCTGGTAGGAGGTTATTGCGTAGGTCTACACACAAATATGGCCGGAAACAATCTGTCACCGCGAATGATAGGGTCCCAGCCTTGGCATCATGACGCGCTCGTGCCCTACTTCCTGATACATTGTTGCCAGGCGGGAAAAAAGACTAGGCAAAACAATACATACAAACATAATATACAAAAATAAGGGAACAATTACATATAATGAGGAATATGCATGCAAAATGGTTAAGGGTAACATTATACTAAATACCTTAATGCTATGGCACGTAATATTGGCATAGACGCATACGCCTGTAGCGTACGCCTAATGACGTATATATAATCGGTTATATAATTGTGTATAGGCACTTAGATAATGTAATGACTACATAAATATATACAATAATTAAGTATGAAAGGACTTTCCACAGTACTCCCCCCTTGAGAGTGTAGCGTCAGAGAAGAAAGTCTTTAGTAGTAGTAAAAATCAGATTTATCGTGGAACCGAACGGTCCTGCCTGCACGAGTTGTGTATGAAAGAGCGGAAGTATGAGGATGGGAGGGAGGGGAAGAGGTGATAGGGTGGCCAAGGTCATTGGCATCAGCTGTGGGTGGTATGGGACTCGGTGGGATGACACTGGAAGTGTCCGAAGTGTCCGAAGTAGGAACAGGAGGAATGGAAGGTATTGAGGGTATGTCTGGGGTTACATGGAGACGGGTCTTAGGGCGAGGAGAAACAGGGAGGAAAGCTGGTTTCAAACGATCAATGGAAACTGAGGTTTCGCCTTGAGGTAGGTTAAGTATGAAGTACTTAGGTTCACGTCGAATGACATCATAAGGACCAGAGTACGGAGCCTCCAAACTCTTACGAATTCTGTCGACTCGTACCCAAACTTTAGAGCAAGAGTGAAGGTCATGAGGGAGATAGGGTTGAGGTGGTGTATGACAGTCACCGGATGTGAGGTCTTGGAAATTGATAGACTGCATTTCCTTGATAAGACGAAGGATGGTTGTGTCGTCCGAGGAGGGGGTGTGTTCCTGAGTAATGGCGACAGAAGGGCATAACATATGAGCGCCAGTAACGGCGGTAAATGGGGAAAATCTAGTGACGTGAGGTATCATGCGATAGCCAAGAAGGACGATAGGTAAGGAGTAAAACCAGTTATCTTGCCTAGCGCGAAGAGCTGATTTCAGAGAACGGTGGAAACGTTCAATCATGCCGTTAGCTTGGGGGTGATAACTAGTAGTACGCATATGGTGGAAGCCAATGATAGATGAAAGCTTAGAGAAAAGTTCACTCTCGAACTGGGAACCTCTATCCGTGATGACATGAAGTGGAACACCGAAACGGCATATCCAACCATTCACAAAAGAGATTGCTACAGAAGTGGCAGTAGTGTCAATGAGGGGAATTGCTTCAGTCCAACGAGTAGCTCGGTCAATGCAAGTCAACAAGTATTTGTATGGGAGAGGATAAGGATAGTTAGGGAGAGTAGCAGGGGGCAGCGGTCCTACAATATCGATGTGTACTGATTGGAAGCGGTCAGTAGGAGTAGATATAGGGGAAACAGGAGAGGAAGTGTGGCGGGTAGTCTTAGATTGTTGACACATAAGGCATTGTCTCACAAATGTCTTTACATCTCTGTCAATGTATGGCTAGAAGTAACGTTGTTTTACCAACTTAGAGGTGGACTGAACACCAGGATGAGAAAGGTTATGCAAAGAAGAGACTACGTCATTATGTAAGGGTAATGGAACAAAAGGTCGAAAAGTCTTAGTAGAGGTATCACACCAGAGTGTCAAATCAGAGGGTAAAGTGAATTTAGAGAGTCTAGGCTTGAAAGTTTCCAGTTCGTCATCTGTTGTCTGACTTTGAGCGATGCCACTAAAGTCAAAAGCGTCGAGTGTAACAGCGCACGACGTGCGAGATAACCAATCAGCGACGACATTGTTGTCACCGCGGATATACTCAATTGTGGAAACGTATTGAGAAAGAATAGAGTTGTCGTTGTTGTCAGTTTTAGCAAGATATCTAGAGTAAACGGCAGCTACGAGGGGTTTGTGGTCAAGAAATAGGGTAACTGTATGTCCATCAATGAGAGTCCTGAAATGCAAAACTGCGAGGTAAGCAGCTAATAACTTGCGGTCGTATGTGGGATAGGTACGTTGTGTGTCCGAAAGTTTCTTCGAGTAAAAACCTAGGGGCGTTGGCTCGCCGTCTATAACTTGATAGAGCGGCGCCAACGGCTAGGCTTGAACTGTCAGTCACGAGTTGGTAGTTTGTCGGTATTAGGGAAGGGTAAGCTAAGGTTGGACAGACCAGTAAGGCTTGCTTCAAATTATTGAAGGAGTCCTTTGCTGTGTCAGTCCAAGTGAGACATTTTGAAAAAGGATATTGTTTAAGAAGCTCAGTAAGGGAATAGGCTACGGTTCCAAATTAGGAATCATGGGCCGAATTTTTTTTATCATACCCATAAAACGGCGCAAAGCCTGTGAAGTCTGAGGCAAAGGGAAATCGGAAATGGCCGTGATACGGTCTTTAGGTGGTTTAATCCCTTGTGAGCTAATCTCGTAACCGAGAAAGGTAAGGTTTGACTTGAAGAATTGACATTTGTCGAGAGAAAGTCGCATGTTATGCTGAGCCAAAATGGAAAGAACAATTTGAACATCTGAAATATGTTCTTCAAGGGTCTCACTACCAATCAGTACATCATCGAGGTACGTAAACGTGTTGTTTACGTTAGCTAAGAGAGTATCTATAAAGCGCTGAAATGTGGCCCCGGCATTTTACAATCCAAAGGGCATGTACAAGAATTCAAATAAACCAAAGAACATAAGAATAAAAGGAGACTGCAAGAGACCATAAGGCCTACACTAGGCAGCTCCGTATCCATCGGAGGGGCGTGCATATCGCAGGGGTGCATATCGCAGTCTTATGAATGTCTTGTTCAGCTACAGGAATCTGCAGATATGCACGTTGTAAGTCTAACTTAGTGAATATAACCTTATTCTTAAGTGACATGGTGAGATGGCGGAAGTGTGGTATGGGATATTTGTCATTTACAGTTACATTGTTTAGACCTTGGTAATCTCCGCAAGGTCTCCAGGAATGTGGTTCTTTCTTGGGAACCAAATGAAGTGGGGACGCCAAAGGTGAGTTGGAGCGTCGTATGATCCCTGCATTAAGCAAAATTTGAAATTCATCCTTTGCCACTTTGAGCTTCTCACCTGTCAATGGCCTTACTTTAAAGGATATAGGGGAAGAATCACCGGTATCAATATGATGATAGATTGTACTTTCTACTGGTTGAGGATCAGACAGTTGTCGGGGCGCGGTAAGTACGGGGAATTCTGAAAGAAGAGCAATGGCTCATGAACCGATATCTCCATAATGCACCGCGTGTGAAGAGATAGGGAGAGGAGAAGCCTTAATGGGATTGATGCATGCAGTGGAGGGATCAGAGGGGAGGCGATTTCTACAATCAACTACTAGTGAGTCATGGATTAAAAAATCAGTTCCTAGAATTGGGCGGACGACATCAGCAACGACGAAGGACCATGGAAAAGAGCGTCTGATACGTTGAATCCCAAGTTCCACGTCGACTTCGCCGTACGTACGTATACGGGTACCGGAAGCAGTAGTAAGTTGTACCGTGGAACGGAGCAGTGGAGTTAAACTTGAGTCGTAGGGAATGAGAGAGACTTGAGAACCTGTGTCGATAAGAAATTCATAGTTCTTGCAACCTATAGTGGCACTAATGGCGAGAGGCAGTCCTGCGGTTGCAAGGGATACTTCCACAGACTGCCCATCAAGTTTCCTGACATGTTAAGCTGAGGGCCTGGGGATGAAGGACGTGAATTGGGGCGCGAGCTAGGCAACACGTTAGCACTAGTGGAAGACGATATACACCACTGTTTGCAAGTTCTAGCACTGTTGCCGTAGAAGAGGTGGTAACGGCACACTCAAAGGATTACAAAGGATTACAAAGGCGGAGCATGCCGACAGGAGACCTTTTGGTCCATATTTAGGTCGGATGCGAAAAAAATCATGATAATAATAAAATAACAAATAAAAACTATAATAATGTAAATAACAAATAAAATACATAAATAAATGCATAGGCATAGTTAAATAATAAACAAACAGGTAAATAGTAAATAATAATAAATTGACATATAACTAATAATAAATGAGAATCAAACAGACAAATGACAACAAAACAAAAACAAATAATATAAAATAAATTATAATCATTACAGCATCTTGCTTAGGTGTTTATCTAAATGATTCTTAAAGCTTCGAACTGAACTACATTGCACTACCCGTGCAAGAAGTTTATTCCATTCATTAACTACACGGTTGGCAAAGTTGTTTCTACCTACTTCCAAATTGAATCTATTTCCGGACAGTTTGAGACCATTGTGTCTTGTCTGATTCTCATTCAATGTGAAAAATTTGTCACTTTTGATGTTGTCAATTCCCTTTAGAATTTTAAAGACCTGTATCAAGTCATCTCTGAGTCTACGCTTTTTTAGGGAAAACAGGTTGATATGTTTTAGTCGATTTTCGTATGATTTATTTTTGATATTTGGAATCAGTTTTGTGGCTCGCCGTTGTAATTTTTCCAGTCTGTCAATGTCTCTAATGAGATTCGGTGACCATACGGAAACAGCATATTCCAATGGGGACGAACTAACGATTTATATAGCTTGTATGAGTGATGGACTTTTGAAATCAAAAGATCGCGCAATCAGTCCTAGAATCTTATTTGCTTTCTCAGAGGCTGAAATACACTGCTTGGATGATTTGAGGTCGTTACTGATAATCACGCCGAGATCTTTTTCACTATCCACTTTTGTTAACGAATTTCCAAATAACTTGTAATCGTACTTACTGTTATTTTTACCTATGTGCATTACCTTGCATTTACTTGTGTTAAATTTCATTAGCCACTTTTCAGACCATTACCTTTGGCCATCGTAAAATGGAGTTAATCCGAGTGGAAAGGTAGTGGATGCTGAAACACGTGTAGTGGGGTTACCACTACGAAACACTGGCACACTATCACTCCGCGGAGCCCTTGGCACAGGCTTGTTCACCGATGACGCACTTATCCCTTTGTTTCCGTGGCCATGGGCCATGAGTGTATCGGCGACGCGGGCCAATTCATCTAGGGAACCGGCGTGTGTCACAAGTAGTGGTCGGATGTCACTTGCCACTGCACGTAAAAACTTCAGACGGATGAAGTCATCGTCGACACCGAGTTGCTTCCCTATGTTGCGAAGTTCTCGTAGGAAGGTCGTTGGTTTGTCGTACATGATATTATTCTGGTGGACCAAGGCATCGAAGAGTTCCGGGGGAGACCTAGTAAGGACGTCGATCAGCGCCTTCTTCAAGCGGTCATAGTCACCGGAAGTAACGACATCGTCGTCAAGCTGGTTGAGCACTGGGATGGTTAAGTTTGCTAGTGCATGGTTGAATTTCGTTTGGGGGACGGCTATGTTGGCTAGTGCAAATTGCGCCTCTAGTAACGAAAACCATCTTGCCGGCGATGCTTCGTCGAATGGTGGATGTCGAACAGCGACGGCGGCCAAAGTCGTGGAATGCGTAGAGGAAGAAGTGGTTCCTGCTGCTGCTGCTTTCGTTGAAGTGGCTACAGTGGTTGTAGGCGGAGAAGGGGGATTCATGGTGTTGTCGGATGTTCCTCAGTATATGTGTTCCGCGCCGTATACGTGTTGCGTGTAGATCTAAAGGCTGTTAACAATACCGCACACTCCGATTATTTCTAGCGCACTTTAAAGTTCGTAAATGCGTAGTTACATGCGCGTGACGAGTCACAGTTTATGAATACACATAGGCACTTAACCAAGTAATCTGTATGACCCTAAATCACTTAGGTACGGAGCACTGGGTATTAGGGTCACTTGGGCACTGTCACTCCAGGGTCACCACTGTGGTAAGTGCCAAACACATTGTACTTTCTGGTGTGAGTTTATTGCGTAGGTCTACACACAAATATGGCCGGAAACAATCGGTCACCAGCGAATGATAGGGGCCCAGCCTTGGCATCATGACGCGCTCGTGCCCTACTTCCTGATACATTGTGTCAGGCGGGAAAAAAGACTAGGCAAAACAATACATACAAACATTTCTAGGTATATACATAATATACAAAAATAAGGGAACAATTACATATATTGAGGAATATGCATGCAAAATGGTTAAGGGTAACATTATACTAAATACCTTAATGTTATGACACGTACAATTGGCATAGACGCATACGCCTGTAGCGTACGCCTAATGACGTATATATAATCGGTTATATAATTGTGTATAGGGCACTTAGATAATGTAATGACTACATAAGCTTACTTATACAATAATTTTACAATAAATAAATGTTGATATTAAGTACTCATGTATAACAAAGAAGTGTTACATATACAATAAAGGAGATACATATACAATAAATATATACAATAATTAAGTATGGAAGGACTTTCTACACATACCCCTCCTCCGGTCCTCTTTCTATCATTACGCACAACACTATAACCCGGAATAGCAATTTCTGAGTCGAAAATGGTACTGTCTAGCCAGGTTTCGGTGACACCGATGACTGCTGCCCTGGTTCGCCGCGCTAGTAGACGTAAATCGTCTATCTTAGGTACTCGTAGAAGGCTTCTGACATTCAAGTGCACGAAGTGGAGGCCTCGCTTGTTGACGCAGTTGAAATCATTTTCTGGTGTTGACTGGGGCGAGGCACAGCGATCAGGGTTAATAGGCATAGGGTCACCCTCACCATCGGACATGGGGGGGGGGGGTCTGGTAGTTCTTTGAGTGTACACCCATTGCAGGTGAAGTGGAGAATGTCCTCATTCACCAAGGCGGCATTGTAGGTTTCGAGAGAAATTCCACAACACTTGATATGAGTCCACTCCCCACATGAGTTGCAGCTGATGGCTCTACTGTTGCGATGGACTCCTTTTAGACAGCTTACACATGGGTGTTTTGGGACTCTCGTTGCAACTGGGCCAGGACAGGGATGTATATCACCACAGAGAAGGAGGGCGTAGGATACCAGAAGCTTGGAAGTGTTGATTTTTCTCTTCGGTGTTATATGAGAACTTCCCCTTTGTTTATCTAATCGAATCCGACGCCACTTTCTGACTTCTTTTGTTGAGGCAGGCGGGGGAAGGAACTGGCACAGAGTATGGTGGTTAAAAGAGATCCTTGAGATTTTGTCTCTCACAAAAATGTTAAAGAGGAACGGAGGGTAACCAGGAATGCCCACTGTATCACAACTTTGCGTTGTGACATACGGCCTATTACTTATCGTCATTTTCTTTCGACTGCTTTCAAACTGCAGTTACCAAATACTTTCGCTCAAGGGCCTAGCCGAAACTGTAGGCTTTACATTTTTTCGTCTCCTTTCAGCCCTTTTCGGCTATTACTTTCCTCTACTCTATGGAATTGCCGGAACTCTTAAGACCTCTAGCAACTACTTTTTTATATTTTCCTTCTCCTTATCTCCATTAACTGTTGTGTCAATTTAACTGCCAATTGCAGTGCCTTAACGAATTTGAGAGTCTCCCATTTACTCAGAAACTTCCTCCTCCCTTTCGTTCAAGGTGTCTCTTCGTATGTCTACGATCGAGGACATCACGAATGTTTTAATGATAAGATTGAAGTACCTCTACCTCGCAGTTTTACTGTTTCTCCATGTTGTAGTTGTAACTTGCTACTTTATTATTAGAATTGGTGTATTTCACCCAAGCGTTACCGTTCGAATTGGTTCTAACGATTTAACCCCCCTGCGCACTTGCCACTTCTCGTATAGGCTAGATAATTAGGTTAATTAATTAGGCTAGTTAGGATCATATAGTCCTCTCTCGTGACTGGTGACTACCTCAAGACTACTAGAAATTATTTGACTCCCACATAAACGTTGCGCTACATTTCCTTCGAAACTAGTGATTTGAAATTAGGAACACCGGCAACAGTATATGGGCATAGGCAGTTGACCCGACGCCCGCGGACAGTGCCGGGCACCTGACAGTTAGCCTCGGGTTCACACAGGGTGAAGTAAGTCACACGCACTCTCGGAGGAACCAGACGTGTCCCACTCTCCCATAGGGTGGCTATCGAGGATTTTACACATTAATTCGTCTCGTTTAATCACCGTCAGCCATGCAAAAGTGATTCTGGTGATTAGTGTCCCGGGCAACTATTGAATTGAGACCAGTGTCACCTCGACCAGTGGCATCTCGACCAGGAACGTGTTTGGTCTGTCGCGACGAGTTTAGCCTTCTGACTATAACTCTTGATCAGTGTATGTCGAACCGACTCCAGTGATTCAATAACAAGAACACAACTCTATTCGGTGGTGAGATCGGTAAATGGAAGTCTTCGGAAACGGATCCCGCCACGAGGCGCCAACGACGAGGTCGGTCATGATTCCCGCCACCCTCAGTGCCACGTGTATCCACCGCCAGCAGCCGCATCCTGCATGAATGAAGACCGCCCTTCATTTCAAGACGAGTAAAAGGAGCGCAGTGTCCTCGGAGAAATCCCAGAGTAAATCGAGGTATTTTTGTGATTATTAGTTAGAAATTAAAGAGCGCAGGGCTAGCCAGGTAGAATACGTAAATCATAAGTAAAATTGGAACATTTAATTAAGATCACTTAAAGATTTAAATTGCATGTCAGATACATTGTGGAAATTATGACAATAAAATGCATTGTAGCATGTTTTATTTGATTAGCCTAGGATTGTGATTTACATCATGAGTTGCCCTCTACTACACCTTTTCGATATATAGACACGCTCGCATTGAAGGGCGCGTTCGTGGTCCCGGCCGGTGACTCAAATCTCCTGGACCTTGGCTCCCACTGCAGCTATCCCCCTTCACCCATTCCTCAAGATATGAGAGTTCCCACGCCCCCACAACTACCACCTCCCTTTTCCACTGTCCAGGGATTTCGGGACACTGCAACGTATGAAGGTTGACCACTTGCAGCTACGTTGACCAGCAAGACCACTCCCAGCAGGGCTAAAAGCATATCGGTCATCCCTGACGCCTTGTCGTAAATTTTCACGAGTATACACTATTTACGGCAGGATACGAAGCATCGATTGCGAACTCTTGAACTGCACACGCATACTCACAACAGCAACAGCAACTTCGGCCCCACTCGGTGATTTACACAAATCATTTAAGATCACTTCCCTGTGCCAGATCAATCCTTTCCACCCTTACCACGATGGGTAGTGAAGTCAGGATGATTAAAAGTTCGGAAAAGAAATCGGAAAGAGAAGAATACGAAGGAGGGAAGAGCAGGGAGGAGGAGACTTGGACGAGGGGAGAGCAGGGATGAGGAGGAGGAGGAGGAGGTCTAGCCGTCCATAGCCGTTTACTCGTCGTGCGAGGTGGGATTGAGGGGAGGGGGAAAGAGGGGTAGGTTGGTTTATGACCCTCAAACACTGCCACACTGCCACCCTTGTTCAAATTGTAAACAGGCTCGGGCCTCGGGCGTTTAGATTCTTCCTTTCAAATTTGTTTTACTAGTTGTAACTACCACTGCCTCAGCTAATCACTGCATCTGTGAGCGATGCATAGATTATCCATTCTTATGTTCATATTATTATATTCTTACCTGTGATTCAGTCTATATTCTTTATATTTATTGGTTAATTCGTTTATATTGGCCATAGGCATGAATTGGTTGTAAAATGACTATACTGAAATAAATTAATCTAAATAGTAATTCATACGGTTTTGTGATACCGTATGAAGTGCGGAGATTCCTGTCAACTAAATCATGTATAACATTCGAAAATCGAAAGTGCTTGTTTTTAGAATGATCGAACTGACGATATTTGGAGGTAGTACCAGGGCACTTGGTATTTTCACTGGATAGTAAATGTAGACAGATTATCCGTTTTCACAGCGCGGTGATAGTAGTTTGTCAAGCAATATCAGGTTATTCAAATTGAACTAGTAATATGATTTTGCGATTTGATAGTGGAAATTAAAGGTGCCAACAGAATCATTGATATATGCTATAAATTTGAATCACGAATAGCAAGGTGAAAAAATAATATTAATTTCAGTGAATTGATAACTAATATTTTTGTTTTTCTGGGTACTCAGATCATCCACACGAGTTCTAAGTAAGGAAATATGGAACTTTCGACTGTAGATATGAATGCTATACAAGTTCAGGTTGAGCGAAAACCGTCCTTGTTCCGGTGTGGTCGGCGATTAGCGAGACGGACGGCATTCGTAGCTGTGGTCGGTAATTTTGTAGAGGATAAAAACGTAACTTCTCTTTGATCATATTACATGGAAATCACACATTTAAAGAAAATAGGTCAAATAATGCAACCTTATGCTAAATGTTATATAAAATTGTGTATTTGAGCAAAAAACCGTCATTTATTTTGTTTGGTCGGCGATTAGGGATCGTACTAATTAACGCCCGGCGATTTCCTATGGTACCCGGGCGTTGTGTAAGCCTGTTTTTTTTCAGTTCCAAAGGTTCATATCATATGAATGATTCGTCTACTAGTGAATTCACAAAGAAATAGTTGAATTTAGCAGGAGAAACGACACACAAACGGAAAATCCTCTGCTGAATTTAGCGACCAGACCGTGGCGGCAATGCCAGCAACGCCCGGCGATTTCCTATGGTGCCCGGGCGTTGTGTAAGCCTATTTTTTCAGTTCCAATGGTTCATATCATATGAATGATTCGTCTACTAGTGAATTCACCAAAAAAATCGATGAATTTAGCAAGAGAGACGACGCACTAAGCGGAAAATCCTTTGATTTAGCGCCCGGACTGTGGCGGCAATGCCCAGCAACTCCCGGCGATTTCCTATGGTGCCCGGGCGTTGTGTAAGCCTATTTTTTCAGTTCCAATGGTTCATATCGTATGAATGATTCGTCTACTAGTGAATTCACAAAAAAAAAAAATTAGCAAGAGAAATGACGCACTAAGCGGAAAATCCTTTGCTGAATTTAGCGCCCGGACTGTGGCGACAATGCCCAGCAACGCCCCGCGACTTCCTATGGTGCCCGGGCGTTGCGTAAGCCTATTTTTTAAGTTCCAATGGTTCATATCATATGAATGATTCGTCTACAGTACTTGTGAATTCACGAAAAAAAAAAAAATTGAATTTAGCAGGAGAAACGACGCACGGTCGTTGGAAAATGTGGAATGTCTAAATTAAATTTTGGGCCACGAAACTGCAAACTTATATTTTGTACATTTTAAACAAATAAAATAAATTTATTAATGAATAAATTTTATTTAGGCGGAAACCGGGGGTCCAATACCCATACATGTGCAGCTAGCTAATATCAATTAGTAAATAAGCAAATAAGATAAATTGATAAAAATTTGTTTAGGCGGGAACAGGGAGTCCAATGCCCATACGTGTGCAGCTAGCTAATATCAATAAATAACTAAAAAATTAAATTAATTTGTGAGCATTTGTTGCATTGGTGTGAGCAACCGCCGTGTGAGCAAATGTCGCGGCACGTCTGAATTCGGTTTGTAAGGTCGGGCGTTAAGTTGATCTAGGTGAGGGCATGCATGTGGGGTGGCTTGCAATCTTTTCTACTTTTTTCTATCTTCAGTTTTCTCTGTGAATTCACTAGTAGATGAATCATACATATGGTATGCAATCTTTTCTACTTTTTTCTATCTTCAGTTTTTTTTGTGAATTCACTAGTAGATGAATCATACATATGGTATGAACCATTGGAACTAAAAAAATAGGTTTACACAACGGCCGGGCACCATAGGAAATCAACGGACGTTGCTGGGCTTTGCCGCCACGGTCCAGGCGCTAAATTCAGCAAAAGATTTTCCGCTTTGTGCGTCGTTTCTCCTGCTAAATTTAACGATTTTTGGTGAATTCACTAGTAGACTAATAATTTACATGATGTGAACCATTGAAACTGAAAAAACAGGCTTACACAACGCCCGGGCACCATAGGAAATCGCCGGGCGTTGTTGGGCATTGCCGCCACGGTCCGGGCGCTAAATTCAGCAAAGGATTTTCCGCTTTGTGTGTTGTTTCTCCTGCTAAATTCAACTATTTTTTTCGTGAATTCACTAGTAGACGAATCATACATATGATATAAACCATTGCAACTGAAAAAATAGGCTTACAGAACGACCGGGCACCATAGGAAATTGCCAGGCGTTGTTGGGCATTGCCGCCACGGCCTGGGCGCTAAATTCAGCAAAGGATTTTCCGCTTTGTGCGTCGTTTCTCCTAAATTCAACGATTTTTCGTGAATTCATTAGTAGACGAATCATTCATATGATATGAACCATTAAAACAGAAAAATTAGGCTTACACAACGCCTTGGCACCATAGGAAATCGCCGGTCGCTACCGGGCGTTGACGGGCGTTATTTAGTAGGACCAGCGATTTAGTGAAACCGTCTGTGATGACAACAACCAGGGTGATCTTTAGAATTTGAGGTACCGAATTACTAGATATAGGTTAGGTTAGACTAAACTAATTTATCATCCTTTAATTTCTTCGACCTTGGCATCTATCATAACATGATAGATGCCAAGGTCGAAGAAGTTAAAGGATGATAAATTAGTTTAGTCTAACCTAACCTATATCTAGTAACATGCACGGCGTATCATTCAGTCGCCGGAATTTCATTCGCTAATAAATAGGTTTTAGCAACTTTTTTGATATTGATTTCTGCCGAGAAAATAGCATATTACGTTGATCTATAATAATTAATAATTTTCCATTACTATATTCAATATTGCATAGGTGTTCACAACTAAAAATTTACAAGAAAAAAAATTCATATTCACTTCTCATCATACAACCTTTTCAAGTAGGATTTAGCCACTGTATTTACCTAATTGTATTTGTCTAATTGTGATATACAGGAAAGGAGCAATGCATGTTGGATCCAGTCTCCTGTTCTCCAATTTTCTAACATAGCCAGACTCAAATTTATGTATGGTTCCAACTTAATCTATCTGGAGAGGCACAGAGGTGAGGTACAGATACTGCATGTCCCTCAGGTGGCCTCTGTGGAGATCCATATCAGCTGCATCAATAATGGATGGAATAACTGAACATTCAACCATACTGTTAACTGTACCATTCAGGTGAAGGGACTAGGCACAATGCCAACTTGGCTCCTCTACTTGACAAATCAACCCACCACAGTTAGGTTATGTTAAAGTAGATTAATCTATCATACTTTAATTTCTTTGACCTACCCATCTATCAAAACATATGGCATCTCAAGCAGCCAATGGGCCAAGCTGGCCAGCAAGCACCATACGGAACTTTATGGATGTATTGGATGCAGGCCTTATCAGGCCTCTACAGTATGTCCAGATCTTCAATCTCACCAATAGTTAGATTTATGTGATGGGCCAGGGTGATTACTAGTTTTTCATTAGGATAATTACAAAGGATTACAAAGGCGGAGCATGCCGACAGGAGACCTTTTGATCCATATCTAGGTCGGATGCGTAAAAAAATCATATTAATAATAAAACAATAAATAAAAACTATAATAATGTATATAACAAATAAAATACATAAATAAATGCATAGGTATAGTTAAATAATAAACAAACAGGTAAATAGTAAATAATAATAAATTGATATATAACTAATAATAAATGAAAATCAGACAGACAAATGATGACAAAACAAAAGCAAATAATATAAGATAAATTATAATCATTACAGCATCTTACTTAGGTATTTATCTAACTGATTCTTAAAGCTTCGAACTGAACTACATTGCACTACCCGTGCAGGAAGTTTATTCCATTCATTTACTACACGGTTGGCAAAGTTGTTTCTACCTACTTCCAAATTGAATCTATTTCCGGACAGTTTGAGACCATTGTTTCTTGTCTGATTCTCATTCAATGTGAAAATGTTGTCACTTTTGATGTTGTCAATTCCCTTTAAAATCTTAAAGACCTGTATCAAGTCACCTCTGAGTCTACGCTTTTTTAGGGAAAACAGATTCATGTGTTTTAGTCGATTTTCGTATGATTTATTTTTGATATTTGGAATCAGTTTTGTGGCTCGCCGTTGTACTTTTTCCAGTCTGTCAATGTCTTTAATGAGATTCGGTGACCATACAGAAACAGTATATTCCAAATGTGGACGAACTAACGATTTATATAGCTTGTTAATGAGTGATGGACTTTTGAAATCAAAAGATCGCGCAATCAGTCCCAGAATCTTATTTGCTTTCTCAGAGGCTGAAATACACTGCTTGGATGATTTGAGGTCGTTACTGATAATTACGCCGAGATCTTTTTCACTATCCACTTTTGTTAACGAATTACCAAATAACTTGTAATCGTACTTACTGTTATTTTTACCTATGTGCATTACCTTGCATTTACTTGTGTTAAATTTCATTAGCCACTTTTCAGGCCATTGCTGTAATTGATCTAAATCTTCTTGAATATCTAATTGGTTTGAGTGATCATTTGCCACTCCGCACAGTTTTGTATCATCAGCAAATTTGGAAACAGTAGATTTTAGTCCATGGTCTATATCATTTATATATACTATGAATAGAAGTGGCCCAAGAACGGAACCCTGAGGAACTCCACTTGCAACACTTTTCCATCCAGAAGTATTTCCATTTAAAACAACTCTCTGTTTTCGACCATTCAACCAATTACTAGTCCAACCTAATAGGCCACCACTTATTCCATGCAAAGCTAATTTAGTAAGTAGTCTTTCGTGTGGGACGGTATCAAAAGCTTTTGCAAAGTCTAGATATATTAAATCTATATTGTTTCTTTTGTCATAATTGGAGATAACTGTGTTGTAGAATTCTAGTAAGTTAGTCACGCAAGAACGTTTCCGTCTGAAACCATGCTGGCTATCATTTATCAAACGGTTACTTTCTAAATGATGTTATACATTGATTTTCAAAAAATTTCTAGTCATTTTTCAAAAGAAATTAGGGAGTGATTAAGAATAACATCTGTGCTGAAGATAATTGAAAAGAACAAATTGAGATGGTATGGGCATGTTAAGAAAATGGAAGGCACAAGACACAAAGAAATTCTTGGAGCAGATTCCTCCTGGTAGGAGGCCAGTGGGATGCCCTAGGAAACTATGGACACAGGGAGTGGAAGAAGCTGCAGAACGAAGAGGAAGAAAATTGCTAGAAGTAATTAGAGATGAGGGTATTATTTTAGTTGTGCACACCTATGCTATATAGCATTAGAAAATTAAATATTAATTTTGTAAATTATAGTACATGAATGTACTATGTGATTTTCTTGGTGGAAATAAAAAGACCTTGCTACAAGCAAATCTACTAACAAACGAAGCTGCTAGGATACAGTATAGATGCCATGCTGTTGTCTATCCAGTCCAGTCACTGTCAGTTAGACTATGGCTTTCACGTTGTGAACTGGATGTTCTCCAGCTCCAGGTGACATTAACAAGCGCTGTTACAAAGATTGCATGAGAGAACATGGGTTTCTGCTGTAATCTGTTAATAGACCAAGATACAATAATAATAAGGCCATCAGCATCTGTGATGATGACGACGACCTGGATGATCTTTAGAATTTGAGGTACCAAATTACTAAATATAGGTTAGGTTAGAATAGACAAATTTATCATCCTCTCATTTCTTCGACCCCTACATCAAAACACATGGCGTATCATTCAACCACCACAACTTCATTCGTTAGTAAGTGGGTTTTAACAAATTTTTTTGTTATTGATTTCTGCCAAGAAAATCACATTATGTTAATGTATTATAATTTACAAAATAATTCATTTTCTATTGCTATATAACAGGTGTGCAAAACTAAAAATTTACCGAGATGAGGACTTGTGAGACAGAGACCTTTGGTGAAGATTTGTAGAGGCTGGACAATGATAGGTATAGCCTACCTTGCATCTGGTGAGAAATTTTTCAAAAGACAGGATGCTTGGTGCATCAATGATATCATTGGGTAGGCTATTCCACACTTCCATGATTCTCGATGTATTTACGTAGTTGTATTTTATAGGAAGGCAAGCTACGCTCGTGGTGTCCTGCCTTTGTATCTTGCAGTGTCTAGTTTGCTCTTAAATTCATGAATGGTTTTTGCGCACATTATTTTTTCATCCAGTTTATTCCAAGTGTCCACCACTCTGGAAAACTGTTTTTCCTCAAATCTCTTCTATAACTATGTTTTTTTTTGTTTTTGTTTTTTTCATGTCCTCTTGTGTTTCTCTTGTCCAAGTTTAACAAGTCCTCTCTATCGAGTATTTCTGTGCCCCTCATGATTATGTAGGTGATCAGTATGTTGCCTCTCTTCTTTGCTCCAGAGTCAGTAACTCCAGTTTAGCCAGTCTCTCCTCATATGACAAGTTTGCAAGTGCAGGTGCCATTTATGTGGCTGCTCTCTGGAGTCTTTCTATTTTCTTTATATTCTTTTTAGTACTGGGTGACCACAATGTCGCTGCATATTCTAGTCTAGGCCTTATCAGTGTAACCAATATTTTTTTTAATAATTTCTTCATCCAAATATGTAAATGCCACTTTTATTGATTTTAGCAAGTTATAGGATTCTCCGACAATTTTGTTTATCTGTTTATCATAGGACAAGTCGTTTGAGATAATTACACCCAAATCTTTTTCAGATCCTACTTTCTTTACTTCCTTAGTTCCAATTTTATATTGTCCTGATATTCTATTTTTACTTTTTCTAAACTCCATTATGCTACACTTGTTAATATTGAAGTCCACTTCCTATTTCTGACTCCAGTTCCATACCTAATTTAGGTCTTCCTGTAGTGATTCACAATCCGTTTCAATTTTTACTTTCCTTAACAATTTAGCATCATCTGCAAAGAAGTTCATGTAACATTGCACATCATCATCCATGTCATTCACATAAATAGCAAACATTATTGGAGCCAATACAGATCCTTGCGTTCTTTGCATTTATCAATAATGTCTTTTTCATAGATTCTTTTTTCCGCTCCTCACACTTTTACATACTCATTTCTATAGTTTATATATACTTGCCATTTTCCTTTTTTAATCTTTTCTCCATCTTTTCCAAGCTCTGTCCCTTCTATCTTTTTCCTCACTGCATCTTCTATTGAACCAGCATTTAATGTACACTCTAGCTTCTGTCTTGGTACATGCCTATTCACCCCTTCATTGTAATTTTCCATCAAGATATCCCATTTCTCTTCCATGTAAAATTTTTGCCAAATTGCATTCTGAAGGAATATCTTTAGTTTTACAAAGTCCATTTTGCTGTACATCAATCTTCCTTTCCTATGCTTTTCATTTTTCTCCATGTATATTTCTTCTTTTAGTTCAGTCTCAGTAAGTACATGGTCACTCTTTCCAATTGGTGTCTTATATTGGATTTTATCCACAATTTCAGGTTCTGTTGTAAATATTAAATCTAGTCTTGACGGCTCCTCATTATTTCTGTATCTGGTGTTTTCACTGACCCACTGTGTCATTATATATTCCATGGTCATGTCCAGTAATACATTACCCCACAAGTCTTCTCCATCTTTTGCTGTCATGTCCTCCCAACATATTTCTCTGCAGTTAAAGTCCCTCTCTGCAGTTAAAGTCCCCCATAATTACCAGGTTATCTCTGCCCATTAGTATCTCATTTAATGAATACCTTGTATCTTCAAGCATTTTCATATGCTCATTCTCTTTCCAAGCATTCGTTTTTGAGTGCACATAAATCACCACAAACTTTCACTTTTCATGTCCTTGACTTCGACTTTTATCATGATCAGTTCTACATTACCTTTGCCCTCTGCAATTTTTTTCACATTCAAGTTTTTCTTGGCCAAAAACATGAATCATCCTCCCTGTTTCTTGTCTCTTTTCAATCCAGTAATTGTATAGTCCATGTCCAACATTGATGGGTGGTATTGCACCCCTTAGTTTAGTCTCCACAATTCCCATTATATCTGGTTTTTCTTCTAGCAGGTAATCATTAAGTTCCTTCAGTCCTGAAATTAATTCATCGATGTTGGTATAGGCCAATTTTAATTTTTTCCTTTCTCCATCTTTTTTTTTCTGGCTTTAGTTTGCCCATTCTGATGTACCATTTTCTCAGTCTCATGTCAATTACTCTCCAATAGAATTTCTTGCTTTCAGTCTCCATTCTCTTCACGTTTTTTTCCTTAGCTTCATCTCTTAATGTCTTCCCTTTTTCTAATTCCTCAATACTCATTTCTCTTTTTATCCATATCTTATTGTAATGTTCACTCCTTGCCAAATTACCTACTTTTTCAAATATGTCTTCTACCATTTGTGATCTTAGTTTTATCTTTAGGGGTTGATTTTTTTCCTTAGAATACTGACCAATTCTATACACATCGTTGATGTCCTCTATATTCTGGGCTCCATCCTGAATTTCTTTTGGGATTGCTATTGCTGTTTCTTTTTCTTTTTCTCTCATGTACCTTGCCAGACCATGTTTTTCTCTTAGTCCATATACCACAATACATTTTTTCCTATCCACTGCATCTCTGCCCCAATTTGCCTTTTCATTAATTACTTGGATAATTGTGTCTTTTACATTTTCCTGCATTTGTTGTTGGACTTTCTTTGAAGGCAATTTATTTTCTATGTTTTCCTTCCATTTCTTAATCTGTTGGATACTTTCCTCACCTAAGTTCTCTTTAATTTTTTACAGTCATTTCTTGTATTTTGTTGTTTTAACTCTTTTTTTAAGTTGTCGCTACTGGTAGTGTCATTAATTTTCTTCTTTTCATTTTCACTCTTCACCTGTCTTATATCATATTTTTCATTTCCTTAATCTCGTTTCTTAGTTCCAAGTTAGTTTTCCTTAGGTCAGAAATTTCAATGTTAGCTTGTGCTAAGCAATCCATTAATACAACAATTTCCTTCCTTAAGTCCATAATATCATTCTCCCACCATTTTCTATTTTTGCTCATTTCCCTCTTTATATCTAGGATGCGACTTAAACTCCTTTTGTACTTACCAAATCCTGAGAAAGAATCATCGTGGTATAATCGCATGGCTGCAGGTGTTTCCCAATGTTTGTTTATATTGTATTTCGGTGTGGCACCGCTAGATGACTGCTGTCAAGTTGTCGTTTGAGTCAGACTTTTTTTTTTTTTTTTTTTTCCTTTTTTTCTTATTACGTCTTATTCCGTTTAACTAGCACTGCAGAGATTTCATTTCAGACACCCATGATTTCTCCCCTCCCATTCAATACAAACCAGGTTTCCTGTTGTTGTATATCCCAGAATTTTCCTCTTCTTTGAGGCACAAACAATGGTGTTGGCAGTTCTGTGGTCCGAGTGTATGTGAATTGCATCTGTTGCCTCTTGGTGTTACATCATAGGTTGGCTGGCCAGTTTAATGTTATTTGCTATTGTCGGAACTTCTTTTTTTCTTCTTCTTCAGATGGTGCTACATCCAAGCTTGGCCATTTTCAAGTTATTTCCTTTTGTTGGGCCTTTGTTTCTTTTCAGATGGAGGTTGACCTCTGTGTCATATTTATTGTGCATTATTTTATGTACTTCAATCATGTCACCCCTTATTCATTGATATATCATTGTAGGCATTTCCAAGACTTGCAAAAGTTCTGGGTAATTTAGATTTCTTAGACTAGGGATAAATTTTGAAGACCATCTGAGGATATTCTTGACCAATCAAGCCATTAATATGATAAATGGGCCCATATTGACTGAGCATACTCCACTTGTGGTCTGACCATAACCTTGAACAGATACTTGAAAGTAGGGATGAATGTTTGAATGTTCAAAGTTATTCTCTCCATTATTGATGCAGCTGAAAGGGATGTCCACTGAGGCCCCCTGACGGACAATGCAGGTTCTGTACCTCACCATGGTGGCTTAAGCCTGCTTGTTAAGTATGTATTTACCTAATTGTAGTTTGCAGGAAAGGAGCAACACTCATTGAGTCCTGTCTCCAGTTATCTAATTTTCTAACATACCTAGTTTCAAATTCATGTATGGTTTCAACTTAATCTTTTCAATATGAGTCAAATTCTCGTGGGCAGTATGTACAATTATTCAATGATGTGTGAACTTTGTGGAACTACGCTTGTTACTGATGTCCAGCTTGACAAATTGTCTTTTACTTCTGTCCTCATGTATCTTTCCTTCAAAAAGTCTAATCCATTCTAATAGTTTGCCTCTCATTCCTCCAACATGCTCCAATTTCCACATAAGTCGACTGTGAAGTACTTTATCAAATGCTTTCTCTAGGTCCACTAACATGCAGTCCACCCACCCCTCTCTCTCTTGCAGCACATCAATCACTTGAATAAAAGCTTAAAATGTTTGATACACATGACCTTCCAGATCAGAAGCCAAACTGTCAGAATGTTCATCTTTTCAAGATATTTGGTCTATTGATCTTTCACAATCCTTTCACATAATTTCAATATTGTGCTGGTTAGTGATACTGGCCTATTATGAGGGTTGTTCCAAAAGTGATGCCTCCTATTTTTTAACTCAAAAAGTTGAAGAGCTACGAAAATGGTAGTGGCACCATTAAAACGAGTGACCTGTGCTCCAGAATTTATTTTTCTATGTAGTCACCACCATTCTCAATGCACTTTTCCCAGTGATGAACTTGATGCCGCGGTTGTAAAAGTCAGTGCCTGCCAAGGTGGTCCATTTTTTCACAGCTGCGATTACAGCATTATTGTCGGGGAAATGCTGCCCACGTAATGCGTCCTTCAGAGGTCCGAACAAGTGAAATCTGATGGTGCCAGGTCGGGACTATACAGTGGGTGAGACAGCACCATCCAGCCGAACTTTGTCACACATTCTGTGGTCTTAAAACGTGTGTGGTCTGGCGTTGCCATGTTACAAATGGAATATTTCCCTTTTCTCTGGCCTTACATGGGCAATCCGGGCCTTCAGCTTGGTCAACATTTCAACGTAACGGTCAGAGTTGACAGTCGCCCCTGGTTCCAAGAAATCCAGGAGGATGACGCCCTTCCTGTCCCAGAAGATGGTACACATCACTTTGCCTGTAGATGTCTGCATCTTGCACTTCTTCTTTGCTGGGGAGTGTGAGTGGTGCCATTCCATCAACTGCCATTTGGACTCTGGCTTGTAATGGTGACACCATGTCTCGTCACCAGTGATGATGCGGTCCAAGAATCCGTCACCTTCGACTTCATACCGATCCAACAAGTTCTGACAGACATCCTGTTGGTGGTCCTTTTGGTCCTGCGTGAGCATTCGTGGAACCCACCTAGCACACACTTTGCTATATCCTAGGGATGACAACATTGTTTCCAGTGCACTGATACCCACATCCAACTCTACACGCATTTCATTCAACATTATCTGCCAATGAGCGTGGATGAGTTGATTAAGGCACACTTTGTTTTCCAGAGTGGTGGCTGTGCATGGGCGTTCGGAGTGCACTTTGTCACTCACATCTCTGTCGCCACTCTTAAAGCGATGAACCCATCTCCTAACTGTGCTGACATCAATTGCATTGGCTTTGTAAATGTTAACCAGGCGCCGGTGAATGTTGATTGGTTCGATTTTTTCTGCATGGAGGAATTCAGTGACGCATCTCTGCTTCTGAAGCACATCCATGACAGGGATTGCTTTCTTAGAGTGTCACACCATCAATACCTGCAACAGAGAGACAAAATGTTCAGGTCATGAGTGCATAAGTTCAGTCATCATAACAATGCAATTTGCAATCCCCTTGGAGCCCTTTGGGCGGAATAAAAAAAATAGGAGGCATTATTTTTGGAATGATCCTTGTATTTAGTGGTGTTTCCTTGTTTCCACCTTTGTGAATTGGCACCATGTTTGCCCTTTTCTAATCAAGTGGCACAATGCCGTCTTTCAATGAATATGATATAAGACTGGATCTTGTTCTCTAGTCGTTCCCTACATTCTTTAAGTATCCAGTTTGAGATCCTGTCAGGTCTTGAAGCTTTTGTCACATCCAATGATCCCAGGAGATTGAGCACTTCCCTCACTTCTACATTTATATCTGCTAAACCTGGTTTTTTGCTCCCCTCACTTTTCTCCAAAAAGTTGTGCTCATTTGTGAAGACTGATTGGAAACCTTCATTCATTTATTCTGCCCGAGCTGAGGCCTCTTCAAAGACCTCACCATCCACTATTAACATAACAGTTTCTTCCTTGTGTCTCAATTTACCATTTATGAATCGGTAAAACAGTTTTGGTTCATATTTGCATTTTTCTATGGTGCCTCTTTCAAAATTGCTTTCTTCCTGTGAATTCTGGTGTAGTCATTCCTAGTTTGTAAACTTCTTTTATTTTATTGTTTCTTTTCTGCCTCCATCTTCCCCAAACCACATCCCTGACATTTTTTTGCAATCTCACACTTTTTGTTAACCTCTTCACTCCGGGGCACATTGCACGTCTGGCAGCATTAGCTGCCCGACGTGCGATGTTGCGTCATAATAATCGCATTATAAAAAATAAAGTCAGTGCTCAATCGTTCGTTTTCTTTCACCCGTGAATTTTGATAACCATAGAAAATATGATGAAGCCAGTTTAGAGAGAATGGAGGTTATGTAGGTACGACCACAATAAATATAATCAAGATGCCGACGTCGACATCATCGCGTACCCACTTGCTCCTCATGCCGCCTATGTAGGCGTCACCGTATGGAAATGGTTAAACCAAACCTGCTTTGATTCTCTAGCACATGTTTGTTCACTCCTAGGTTGTAAATGTCAAAGATTTCCCATTTATTTCTTATTCCTTTGGTATTCATGAATTCCTCCCAATTTGTTTCTTCAAAGAGTTTTTTCAACCCTAAGTAATCTGTTTTTTCTTAAAATTAAGTCTCCCTTGTCTGTGTGATTCATTCCTTGGCTCTATTTCCTCATCCTCCAGCTGAAATTAAGTTGTAACATGGTCACTTTTTCCTATTGGGCAAAGGTAGTTCAAGGAGCTGATGATGTCTGGTTCCTTGGTTAGTAACAGAATCTTATGGGAGTATCATCTCTTACCTGAGTCACTTCCTTTACCCACTCGGTCATTGTGTTCTTCATTGCTATACTCAACAGTGTATTTTCCCAGGAATCTGCTTTGCCACTTGGTTCCCATTCCTCTCAGTTGATGTCACCACAATTAAAATATCCAATAAGGACAATGTTACTAATTTGTTAGATATTTTTCTTTAGGAAAAGAGTTGTATTCAATTTCATCCCAAGCCCTATGGTGAGAAGTGTATGTGAAGTTTTTTGATATGTTGTAATGGCTGTGGTTGTAAATGAAGTCAGAAGTCAGTGAAATCAGTTTATATGGATTAAGTGTTAGCATATATATGTGACATTGATCTATTGCACTCCTGATGTCTGCCATTGTGAAGAGGGGTTGGAAAAGCATGAAAGTACTTTTGCACTTGCTGGGGATTGAATCTGGGCCTTCTGCATTCCAAGGCAGGAACATTACCTACTACACACAGGATGTCCAAGCACACTATTATGACTCAGGCTGGGAAGATACTTGTTAACTGTAAGGGCATACCGAGTGCCCAAGCCATAACAGAGTTAGAATGGGGTTATGAAAGCACATCAGACTATTAGATAGATAGATAGACTTTATTTGGCAATGAATCAATGTACATGAAGTGCAAATAATGACAAGAACACATAGTTCGGAATAATAAATGCAAATTGCCAAGGATAACACAAAAAGCATGTACGCTTATTTCCATTGGTATGCTGAAAGATGGAGGACAGTGTTAACCATTTAATATTTTAGTGTAAAATATAATCAGAGACAATAACCTAACAAAGTATAATATTAATCCTAATACATACAAAATTAATGGGGAAAGAGGTGAGACATGTAGTAGATATAGAATGGGTAAGACTGAAACCTGGCCCAAGTGATAATGCTTACAACTCAGAGGAGGCAAGGGCTGGCAGCTTAGCTAGAGGCAAGTCTGCTGAGTTTTGGGAATGCCTGGCTTATATAGTCGATCCCTCCATTCTTTAAGTATCCAGTTTGAGATCCTGTCAGGTCTTGAAGCTTTTGTCACATCTTGGCCAGTGATTGGCTGATGATGGTTACTTAGGCTGAACTGCCAAACTATTGCTTTTCTGAGGAATGACCCAAGTGGGGGAAGGGGGAGAAGGCTGACTCCTTGTTCATTTGAACAAATGGCAAAATAGAAGGATAAAGGTAGTTGGAAGGGTGTCATTTAGGTGAATGGGTATCTTGACACCCGGATGGGGTATCATGTTATCTGGCTAGGGTATCATGACAACACTAATATTCTTATCATTCCCATGGTCCAATCTGCCTTGTTAACTTAAAGTTAGGTTACTGTCACTCAAAACCCTCAAATCTTTTTCTCAGTTAACAATCCCAATTTCTTTTTTCTTGGTACTACTCATTCCTAAGTAGTACTTTGTGTCTTCAGGAATCTTATTTTTACCAAAGATTTTCATGTGTTTACATTTGTTAGGGTGGAAGGATATCAGGTTAACTTACCAAAAACTCCTGTGCTATACACAGGAAAATGAACTAGCAATAATCCAGCTTTTGGTGATAGATTGCTAGTGATATATTTTGTCATGTTTTGGGGTTTAGGAACAATTGGTGTTGACAGACAAGACCACTGTATGCCAGAACTGCTGGATTAAATATGACTGGTTGTCTTTACAGTTCTATTCCAGTAACATATTTTTCTCCTCCCTTTTTTTTTTTTTTTTTTTTTTTTTTTCCCTCCAAATGGAATGATTATGTTAGGTTATATTACATTAGGAGCTATTGGGCAATGTAAGTTTCATATTAAATCTCTGTGTTTGCATGATTCCAACATGCTCCAGTTTCCACATTATTTGGAATGGATGAAAGACTTCTTTGAAGGAAGAGAAATGAGAGTGATACTTAGAGAAAAGAACTCAAATTGGGTAAACATGATAAGTGGAGTCCCCCAAGGCTCTGTGTTGGCTCTGATAAAGTTTTCCTATTTATATAAACGACATGAATGAATGAATTGAATGTTATATAAACTTTTTTGCAGATGATGCAAAACTGTTGAAGAGAGTGAGTAACGAAGAAGATTGCAAGTCTTTTCAGGAAGACCAGGATAAAGTCTGGAATTGGAGTAAAAAGAACGAAGTGAATTTCAACATTAAAAAACGTAGTATAATGGAATTTGGAAAAAGTAAAAATAGAATATCCGGTCAATACAAAATTGGAACAAAGGAAGCTACAAAAGTAAACTCAGAAAGAGACCTAGGAGTAATTATTTCAAATGACATGACACCAGACAAACATGTTAACAAAATAGTTGGAGAAACCTGCAACTTAACCACTTCCGTACGGTGACGCCTATGGAGGCGTCATGAGGAGCAAGTGGGTACGCGATGATGCCGACGTCGGTGTCTTGATTATATGTATTGTAGTCGTACCTACGTAACCTCCATTCTCTCTAAACTGGCTTCATCATATTTTCTATGGTTATCAAAATTCACGGGTGAAAGAGAACAAACGATTGAGCACTGACTTTATTTTTTATAATGCGATTATTATGACGCAACATCGCACGTCGGGTAGCTAATGCTGCCAGACGTGCGATGTCCCCCGGAGTGAAGAGGTTAATAAGATCAATGAAAGTGGCCTTTGACTACATGGACGAGGAAATGGTAAAGAGAATACTAGTTACACTGATAAGACCAAAATTGGAGTATGCAGCATCACTATGGACACCCAGTACAATAAAAAACAATGAAACTAGAAAGAATTCAAAGAGCATTAACAAAGATGGCACCAACACTTAGTAAATTGACATACGAACAAAGATTGGACAAACTAAACTTATTAACTCTGGAGCAAAGAAGAGAAAGGCGATTTGATAACCATCTATAGAATTATGAAAGGGATGGAAATCCTTGATAGGGATGATCTACTTAAATGGGACAGAAGAAATACAAGAGGACACAAGAAAAAACTTAAGAAGGACAGTTATAGAAGAGATCCAAAAAAGAACAACTTTCCTCACAGAGTAATAGATACATGAAATAAATTGAAAGAGAAAACAGTGAGTGCTAAAACTATACATGACTTTAAGAAAGAACTGGATGCGGAAATATACAACTACGGGTCTCTACGAGCATAGCTCTTCTCCCGCAAAATACAACTAGGTAAATACATAAGTCAACTGTGAGGCACTTAATCAAATGCCTTCTCTAGGCCCAGTTACATGCAGTCCACCCACCCCTCTCTCTCTTGTATCACATCAATCACTCTCAAGTAAAAGCTTAAAAGGTTTGACACACATGATCTTCCTGATCTGAAGCCAAATTGACTGCCAGAATGTTCATCTTTTCAAGATATTTGGTCCATTGCTGTTTCGCAATTCTTTCACATAATTTCAATATTGTACTGGTTAGTGATACTGGTCTATTATTTAGTGGTATTTCCTTGTTTCCACCTTTGTAAATTGGCACTACATTTGCCCATTTCCAATCAAGTGGCACAATGCCTTCTTACAATGAATATGTAATAAGATCATGGATATTGTTCTTTAGTTGTTCTCTATGTTCTTTAAGTATCCAGTTCAAGATCCCATCAGGTCCTGAGACTTGTCACATCCAATGATCCCAGGAGATTGAACACTTCCCTCACTTCAACATTTATATTTGCTAAACTTGGTTTTTGCTCCCCTCACTTATCTCCAAAAAGTTGCACTCTTTTGTGAAGACTGATGTGTGATGTTGGGGTTCACCATTCTTAGTGTGCATACTGCCATGCCATTTGACAGTTATCATTTTGTTATTGTTGTTGTTGTTCCCTAGACTGTCTGTCCGAGCAGTCCCGTCTCCCCAAGGAATGCCACAGCCGAAACTGGGTTTTCCCACAAATCCTTTATAGAGTGTATGTTGTGTTGTTTGCGTGCATGATTGTGTATAATGCAGTCTTCCATTATGTGTCGTATGGTATGGGGTGAAGTTACATCATGGGCAGCTGTTCACAATGCGGTCATCCAGCCTCTTCTGGTAGCTTAGAAGTGCTGGGTGGTGGACGCACCGCAGTCTGGCCAGGTGGACTCTGTCCTTTCGTAGGAGAGAGGATTCAGAAGGGTGGATATCAGGGGGTCTGGCATGCAGCAGTGTGTTGTCTTTCAGTGTGTTAATGGAGCGGTGAGTGATATGATTATGAATATGTTTCCAGAGGCTGGTATTTGGTGGTTGTGGAGGAAGAGAAGAGAGTATCTGTGTGTGATACAGGTCTTTGGGTGTTGTTTTAATGTTTCTTGGTGTGTGTGTGTGTTCTGCTATGTAGTGTAGCGAGTGTGATGTGTTTGTGGTGGCTGCGGCAAGTGTTTGTGTGCCTCTCATGTCGAGGTGGTCCTTGACTTTGAGGACTTTTGTTTCATGGTGTAAATGGTCTGTAGGTGTTGTATTTGTGCAGCCTGTAATTGTTTTTAGGGCTTTGTTTTGTATGATTTGAAGGGTGTTGTGGTGTGTCTCACTGAGATTAGGAGCCCATGCAGGACTCGCATAATTCATCACTGAGCGTATGCATTGTTTGTATATTGTTGTATTAATTTTTTTGTTTTGTCCAAATGTTGTTCCAGTGATTGACTTAAGTGCGTTAAGTCTAGGTGTGCATTTGTTTTTTATGTTTGTGATGTGTTGTTTGAAAGACATGGATGTATCGTATGTTACACCAAGAATTTTCAGTGTGTTTGTGTGTGGTATTAGAGTGTTGTTGATGTAGAGATGAGGTATGTATTTGTGTTCTTTTGTCCAGTTGGTGAGAAGTGTTGCTGTAGATTTGGTTGGAGCTATTTTGAGTGTTTGTGATGAACCATGTGTTGAGTGTATCAAGGTATGGCTGGATTTTTTCTGCAGCTTTGTCTGTGTTACAATGTGTGCATGTGATTGTTATGTCATCTGTGTAGGAAGAGATTTGTATTTCTGAGGTGTCTGGTGTGGGTAAGTCATGCATGTATAGATTAAAGAGCGTGGGGGATAGAACAGAGCCCTGTGGTACTCCATTCTTAATGTTTCTGATGTGCGATGATTGGCCATTATATGACACGTAAGCATTCCTACCTGCCAGATAATTAGCCAGCCATCTTTTGGTGTTATTGTGCATGTCTGTGTTATATATTTTATTTGTTAGGTTGTGGCGGGGGATAGCATCAAAAGCTTTACTAATGTCTAATGTTATAAGAAGTGTTCTGTGGTGGGGCCTATCTGAATTGATGCCATCTAAAATTCTTTGTGTGAGGTTTATCAGAAGAGTGTTTGTGGAGTGTAGTGGTCTAAAACCGTGTTGTGAGTCAGCAAGGGGAATATGTGGTGTGACAAGTTGAAGTATTAGGCATTCAATGACTTTAGAGGGGTTGCAGAGAAGTGTGATTGGGCGGTGCAATGTTGGGATTGTTGGGTGTTTGTTCGGTTTTGGAATGGTGATTATTTTACCATGCTTCCAGATGTCGGGTATAGTGTTGTGTGAATAGCTGTAGTTTGCAATGTTTGTGAGTGCGTGTATAACTTGTGGTCCAATGTGTTTTAGGTGGATGTTACTTATGTTATCAGGGCCACAGGCAGATGAGTGCTTGAGATTATGTATTATGTGTTTTGTCTGACTATGAAGGGTGTATAGTCTGAGTCTGTGGGAAAGTCTTTCTGACGTCGAATAGTGCGTCAGTCGTCAGGGTGAGAAGTGAGATGGCTTGTCTGTGCAAAATGATTTAGGAGTGTGTTTACTTGTTGTCTGTTCAAGGGTAGATTGTTGTTGTGATTATTGCTGCGTGAAAGTGTGTTGTGTTACTGTTGGATAGTGTAATGCTGTTGAGTGTTTTGTACAATTTGCTGGTGTTTGTTTTGTGATCAATTGTATTGATAAATTTTGCCAATTTTGTGTTTTTTGTTCGTGTATTTTATTGGCAATCACAGTGTTTAGTGTTTGTATTTGGTCTGCTATGTTTTGAGGGATAGGTGTGGGGGTATTGTGTTTAAATGTGTCTCATCTGATGAGGCCTTGGATTTCTGGTGTGAAGTTGGGGTTGTGTGATTTTCTGTGTTTCAAAATGTTGTTCTGTCTCTTCAGTAAAAGCTTCCCAGTTAGCTCTCTTGTAATTGGTGTATGTGTGTCTGTGGCCAACTGGGGTGCATCTTGTTTTGGTGGTGATGATGATTGGAAGGTGGTCAGAACCAAGGGTTCTGACCACTCTCCATGATGTTGTTGGGGTTAGGCAGGGGGAGCAGAAGGTGATATCAGGAGAGGAGGGAGTATAGAGGGCTTGGTGTGGGATATGTGTATGATTATGTGTGTTGTTCATGATAGTCAATGAGTCAAACTGAGTCTGTATATCAAGCCCTCTGTCTGTGTCAGGGTTGTCAACATACCAGGCAGACGACTTGGCGTTGAAGTCACCACCTATGATCAGGTTGGGGATTGAGGCTAGTTGGCTAAATTGAGGCCTGAAGGTGTTTGGAACTGTGGGGGATGATTGGGGGGGGAATGTACATGTTAACTATTGTCAGTGTTGATTTGTTGCCTGTGCGGATTTGAATGGATTGGATTTCTGTAGTGTTATCTGTGGTAGGGAGGAGAATTTTGGTTGTGGCACTTGTGTCCACAAAACAGATGGAGTGGTGGATCAGGGTGATGAGTCCACCGCCATTGCCGTCGGTCCGGTCGTGTCTGATTGTGGTGTAATTATGAAATGATGGTGTTTTGTGTGAGTGTCTTAGTTTTGTTTCTTGTATAATTGCAATGTGTATGTTGTGTTGTTTAAGAAAGTGTTCGAGTTCATGTTTTTTCGTGTTAATGCCGTCAATGTTGTGTTGTAATATGTTGTTGTGTGTTCTGTATGTGTTGTATGTTGCCGTTTGGGGTTAAGGTTGGGGTGTTAATGGGGAAGGTATAGGATCTGGGTTAGAGGGGGGAAAAGGAGAGATTGGGGACAAAGGAAGGGGAGTACTGATTGGGGATAAGGGCAAAGGGAAATTGGGAGTGGGTAAGGGTGCTGGCTGTGGTTGGGGAGGTGAGAGTGGGGTTACTGGAGGGCAGGTAGAACATGTCCAAGTGTTTGTGTATTAGTTTGTGTCAGCAAGTGTACAAGTGAGGTGGGCCCAGTTTTTGCACATATTGCACTGAACTGAGCCCTTTGTCTGCTTGAGGTAATGGGTTTAGAGCATGTTGGGCATGTGTATTTTGTGGTAGGCCCAGGATTGCTCTCTACATCTCCGGCTAAAAGTAGAAGAGGGGTGATCGCCGGAAAATCACCCCTCGGTGCAGAAAAAACGTAACATTGCATGTTGAGAAAAAGGATTGTGGTACTCCCCAAGGCAGTCGTAGCTCCTCTTGGGGATCGGTGCCACCTGCGTAGAGCCAGTGGCCAGGGCTGGTTGCTGCCGTTTGGCCCCCAACTCTTGGGGTTGAGGGGTGGTCCCATGACGTAGACGCTGCGGCTCCAGGACCGTTATCATTTTGTTTTACAAACCACATGCATGCTAAAT
Source organism: Oratosquilla oratoria (assembly GCF_046742065.1). NCBI lineage: Eukaryota > Metazoa > Arthropoda > Malacostraca > Stomatopoda > Squillidae > Oratosquilla > Oratosquilla oratoria. Next base: position 135,949,636 of record NC_134777.1, read on the forward strand.
TTTGCATGTCTCTATTTGAAAACTGTTATTTTTATCTTTCCAGCAATGGAAGCCAAGTGAAAAACCATATATTTTTTTCACCAGCCCTACTACTGTTGGTGCAGCCAGACATCCATCAAATATGCAATTCCAACCTTAAGACCTCTTGTTGGAGGAAATCAGACCTTGAAAGGAGAAATTTTATGGACACTGAGATGTGTGGAAAACCTCTATTCCTTTCACTCCTGCAAAGGAATATAAAAAATTTCCAATGAAATCTTCCCTAGAGACCCTGTTGCAGAAACATTTCAAGGGGTGAGACTAATTGCTACTACATGTGCCAATTTGGCATTGTGCCATAGTTCTCTGATCTCATAAAAGAGACTGCCAAGTCAGATGGTGATTGCGTACTCCTCTATGATGAATCACTGAATATGAAAACTAAGAATAAATAGATGGACATCTTCATAAGACTATGGAACCATGATTGAGTAAAGTCCAGGTACTATGCCTCCAAACTTATTAGACATGCATTAGAAGATGATATTCTTGAACATTTCACTTCTGAAACAAGGGGCCTAAATCATCATGGCCTCCTGGAGGTTTCAGTGGAAAGCTTAAATGCAAACTGGTCTTTCTTTGATAAAGTGTCAAAACAGTTGAAAGAACATCAGGATGAAGAATTAATAAACATTGGAAGTTGTGGTGTACATGGAGGCTCATAGATGGGCATTAATGCTACAGGTTGGAAGGCTAATGATGTTTTGTCAAGTTTGTACCACTTGTTCAAAAAATTCCCTACTCGTAGGGAGGATTACATAACTGTAACAGATAGTGCAGATTTCCCTCTAAAGTTTTGTAGGCACAGACGGTTAAAGAATGGCCCCATTTCTAGTAGTGCAGTTACTATGTGGAACATTGTAACCTATGTAACAGCTGTTGAAAAAAGGGCTTTATCCTGGTAATAATTCATACACAGTTGTGAGAGATGTCACAAAGTACCCATTTATTATTGCAAAAATTTCATTTTTCAATTCCCTTAGCAGAGAAATTGAACCATTTCTTTCCCAGCACCAAATGGGCAGTTGTGATACTATTACTTGCCAATAACCTTGAACATTTAATGAGAAACTTTATGGGTAGGTTCCTTAAAGATGATATGTTACAAGCAGCAAAAAGTGCATGTGATCTCTTAAAGGTGGATTTGTCAAACAACTTGGTGGCCAATTAAAGATCCAAATTGTGCACATGCAGTATTAGCCCCTCAGTGGGGGGGGGGGGGTATCATGGGAGACCACCCCACTCATTGTCGCCATGCTGGCCGGGGGAGGTCCAAGGAGGTGCTGGGCTGGCGGTGGTGGTGGTCTTCAATGAGCTGGAGGAGGAACTGGTACTGTTCCTCGTCTTTTGTCAGGCGAAGATTGAATGCTTGCATCAGCACCACCCCTTGCTCCATTGTGTCGTTGGCCACACGCATTCCTTGTATGAGGTGGCAGGCATCATTGAACATCTTCTCCTCTTCCCACTTCCACGGATTTGTGGAAAGGAAGTCTGGCAAGATACCGAGAATATCCAGGAGGCATCGAGACCTCTTAGAGGCAAACGAAGACAGTGTTGCTGTTGTTACACTCTCTTTTGGAATGTTGATTCATTTGGGGGCTTTCTCTGCTCCTTCTTGGTGCAGGATGGCTTGGGCAATGGCTTGCTTGGTAGAGGGAGAGAGCCGTGGGTCGAAGAGGGACAGGCTGATCAGGTGTTCACTCAGATACTAGAAATGGTTTAGTACCTTGAAGCATGCCTTTCCAAGAGGAGAATCATGGTATTCCAGGAGGTCTTTTCCGAGTTGGAGATCATTGGCCAGGGCGTAGGTGAGGAGCGTGGACTCGAACCAGCAGATGACGTAGACCTCAGAGATGAAGAAGGAGAAGTGCTTGAGGCCTGCGATCTCCCCTGGCATGACCAAGCTGGTGATCTGCTCTCTGAACAGCAACATCTTCAGGGAGTAGATTATGCGTGCCATACACCGCACTCGGTGGAGAGCACCAGGGCGCTGGATCGTCATCTTAGGAAGAGCACCTCCAAGGAAGGTGATGGTGAGCTCTGCCAGTTCCCTGTAGTCATCTTGGGGCTGCTTCTGGATCATGATGGCATTCAGGGATTCGATGATGGCTTCCCTCTCGGCAGCCAAGGTCTTGGGGAGGTCGGAAAGAGGCTGGATTCCCGAACAATCGATGAACTGCCAGTACTCCTTGAATTGCGAAAAGAGGTTGATCTCAGGGCCAGAGGAGGGTCCCAAGCATGAGGCAAAAGCCTTTTCAACTAGAAGTTTGTGCATGTGGTGACAGCAGGCAAACGAGAATAGGAGCCACTCCATCTTTTCCTGCAGTAAGGTGCAGGCTCCATTGACATTGTCAGTGTTTGCACTGATGGTGTTGAAGCACATCCCTATGATGCGATCACTGATTCCCCAGTCTTCCAGACACTCAAAGACAGCTGTGGCAGCAGCCTCGCCTGTCCCAGCACTCAGCTTTGGAACACCCAATAGTTTCTCCACACCTTTACTGGTGACAATAATGGTGAGTCGGCTGGCCTGAGATCCATCGTCCTGAGAGATGATTTTACCGTCTGCGGACTGAATGCCTCCTTGATTTCTCCTGCCAGCGACACCCGGTACTTGGCTCTTGCCTTTCGGTTGGACTCCGGGTTGAGGACGAGTTCCTGGGGATCATGGCCCAAGCTACTTGCCGTTGTGGCTATGATTCGAAGAGCCTGACGGCTGCTGACCCCTGTCCAATCCAGCGTGCTGACTAGATCAGGGGACATGACCGTCTTGGTTCCCCACATTCTCACTTGCTTGGGTGGTGAGGCTCATTCGTCACCAGATGAGAAGGTCAAGGAGGGACCATTTGCGTCCACCACGTGCAGCAATTCTCTCTCGTCGACGAACCCCAGCTTCCAACTTCTTGTCATGCCCCGCCATGGAACCCCGTTGTGCCATGAGGAAGTCCTTGTCCTCCTTGACATCACTGCTCTTGAACGATCTGCTGTCAAATTTGCTGATGAGGCAGAGAAAGCCCATGGGGCAACCAGTCATCCATTGATTGTAAAGTCTAATGCAGTGCAGTTCACAGCAGAAGAAAGAAAGGCTACCTTAAAAAGCCTGTCTGAAATTGAACAGAAGACCAAAGAACTTCCTGGTTAGTCTGAATTATGACTTAGGCTTTTTGTGAACATATTACATGTAACTTTGTATGTGCAGAATGAATTTAGGCATTGTATTGTAGTGGTGTTTGCCATAGACTTTTCAATTAGACATGGATTGTTCAGAAGTTAAGAGGTGACTACATTCTTTGAACCCTACTTCAGCCTACCAATACATGTATGTTACTTAGATTACTGTATATATTTCCATCAAGTCAGGGATTTTTAATATTTAATATAACAAGCTGTTGAACAATGTGAAGTTGTGTGTCAAACTTCTAGAAATAAAATACATGTAATTACTCTGGTGATATGGCCAGTAACAAATATTTATACCATACACAAATACTCTCTTCTCTTCCTCCACAACCACCAGATACCAGCCTTCAGAAGCTTACCCATAATCATAGCACTCACTGAGGATGCACCCTTGCATCATTTCTGAATTAACAGGAAAGGCCAGATATACCTCCTCCATACTTTAAAGCAGTCTATCCCAGAGCATAGGTTCCCAAACTTTACCATGCCAAGAACCCCCCAGATATTTAAGTCCCATCCGAGGACCCCCAGCCAATCAAAAGTTATTATTACCATACCAAGATACCCATTACATGATTATAATGCAGTAAATTTACTATTTGCATATTCCTACACAAAGAAAGTATAAAAATAAGCACTTAAAATATTTTCAAAATTTTGTCGATTTTCGTTTGAAAAACTTTTCCATCTTCAGTTCACACTTTCTGTAAGCATAGAATAAAGCTTGAATGAATATAAATAGTAATTAAAAAGAAACAAATGAAACATTATGACAGATATAAAAAAGTAATAGAGAAGTGCTGGCTGATTGCACAACAAAATATTGATATCACCGACACTATAATGACAGAGAATCAGTGTTGTATATTTTTTATAATTATATAGTTTTTTCTGGAATTAATTTTTTTCCATTGCGTCGCGGACCCCCTAGGACCTTCTCAGGGACCCCAGTTTGGGAACCACTGTCCCAGAGCACAACCCAGACTACTCAATAATCTTTACAGGAATTTCACAGATTTGTAGAAGATCCCAAAACATCCTGCAATGTACTGAGTCAAATGCCTTTTTGGAGATCAACAAAGGTTTCAAGAAACCCCTGTTGAAACACATCAGTGGTCCAGAAGAACAAAAAGTGCTTGGGTCCGATTAGCTATTGACTTACTGGGCAGAACTTAGACAGTTCAGGCCTCTGAAACTTTCACAGATGGCAGTGAACATGTGCCAGCAATAGATGGGTGAGCACCTCACCTGGTATACAGAACAATACTGTGGTAATTGTTCCATTACTGCCAGTCCCCTTTTCTCTTCCAGACAGGGATGAATGATCATACCCTTTGTCCAGCTAGCACTGGACTGCTTAACAGCAGACAACACTGCATACAACTTATGGATTAAGGCTTTACCTCTGGTTTTCAGCAACTTTACATTGATGTTGCAGGCACTAGCCATATTTCCACCCTTCAACTTACAGCCTTTTTGACCTCTGTCAAAGAGGGCAGAGTTTCATTTGGTGGTGGTGGATCAACAACTACCACCTGAACACCAGCAAGGGGAGGCAAGCCACTCAGAGAGTCATCTATGAACAACTGTTCAAAGTACTCAATAAAGGGACTACACCCCTCCTTACCAGTCACTAGCTGCCCATCAATTATTCAAACTGTTCCCCTGGGTCACACATTTGGAGCTGAGTTTCTTGAGGGCTGACATACTTTTAATCCATCTTCATGAAAATTCTAGTCTGCCATTTCTGAATACTGTATCAGTCCAGATCTCCAGCCATTCTAGAAACATGGCCAATCTCTATACAATGTAATTCTAGTCTGCCATTTCTGAATACTGTATCAGTCCAGATCTCCAGCCATTCTAGAAACATGGCCAATCTCTATACAATGTCTCACAAGATGCCTCACCACTTTTCATCCTTGGATGCTCTCCAGTGCACTCCTTGGCAGCTTACAGTTTCATGTTTGAAGATGTCTCACAGTTCTTCAGGATCCTCAAGGGGGCCAAGCACTTTGAACCAAGTAAAGATCGCTACTGCATACTCTTGAGTTTCTCCAGGTGGATTACATCTTGGGATTCTCTTAGACTTTATACATAATCTGAGTGTTGTGATTTCAAGTCCATGATCAGTCCCAAAGAATTCAACACTGGTAAATCCTGCAGTTTGGTAGGACTGATTGATCTCATTTGCCATATATGTATTGTTATACCAAGTCCATTGCTGTGGTTTTCATCTCTGGAACCAGGAACCTGCAATCCTCAGCTTTGTGGATTTAGCAAAATTCAGAAGGAGAGAACTATTAGTGCTCCTGGTTCTAGATCCATGGGGGTGAATATATGCTTCATAGCCAGCTCTATCAGTTCCAGTAACCACACTGAAGTTGCTCAAAATAAGTGTGTCATGGTGGGTAGTGGTCCACTTGACATAGAAAATCTCTTTCTCAAGTTTATACACCTCAGCAGGAACATATACTAAGAGAGATGAAGCCCAAGGTGTGCTTCAACCTCACCAACATCATGTGTTAATCAACCAGAGTAACCTCTATAATGGTAAGTTCTAGTGGGCTAATATGCCTACAACTACTCTTGGGTGAAGGAAATAATGCTCAGGTTCTCACAGAAATTCCACTGGAGGTTCACTCTGGGCCTGGCTTGATATATTTGTGCTTCATTTGCAACATCCCTGCAACATTCACATCTGGTTTGATGGTTTCGATAGGAGCAGCCATCACATAAAAGATACTAAACACTTCATCTTACAGTGCTCCTCCCTTGACATACCCAGACAGTATACTCCCTTGAGTGACTTGTGAGCCAATCCAGTGGCTGTTGCTAGTTACCTGGGAGCTGTGGGTCTTTGGCAAGAGAGATCTAGGGTAACAAATTAGTTGATATATAAAGAAAAAATTGTAATATTTGTAAGCCCATAATTGTATAACATAAAGGTTATTTCCTAAATATATTTCTTTGATTTGATTGAGAAAATTTGCAGCTTTTTAGTGTTATTAGGGTGTAAGATATTTACCTGGTTGAGTAAAAACTTACTTTTTATTTTCAAAGGTGCAGCAAGACACAAAAATGTCAGATTTATATTACAAGGAAGAAGAAAACTTGATTGAAAATACTGAAAAGAAAATTGATGAAAAACCAGAAATGAAAAGCCATGAATATTTTACAGAAAGTGATGATAGTGTTCATTCAAGGGAATCTGGCAATGGGGAAAATGCTGAAGAGAAGCTTCATTGGTGTAGATTTTGTGAGGATTCCTTTTCATCATCTGATTGGAATGCTCACGTTCATGTTCATAAAGGTGAAAGGCCATACAAGTGCAATATGTGTGGTGCTTCGTTTTCTCGTTCTTCAGATAGAAAAGTTCATATAATGACACACACGGGTGAGAAACCTCATAATTGTAGAATTTGCGAGGCTTCCTTTATTCAGTCGTCATCTTTGAATAAGCATATGAGGATTCACACAGGTGAAAAACCATACAAGTGTCGAGTTTGTGAGTCTTCATTTGCGGAGTCCTCCACTCTTAATTATCACATGAGGACCCACACAGGTGAGAAACCTTATAAATGCAGACTTTGTGAAGCTTCATTTACAAAATCATCCAATCTAAATGATCATTTAAGGATTCATGCTGGTGATAAGCCTCACAACTGCAGTCTATGTAAGGCTTCATTTGGTAGGCCATCCCAATTGAAAGTTCACATGAGAACTCATACAGGTGAGAAACCATATCATTGTAGACTTTGTGATGCTTCTTTTGCTCATTCAAGTACTCTGAATAATCATATTAGGGTTCACACTGTTGAGAAGCCATATAGATGTAGCATGTGTGAGACTTCATTTGCTCACTTATCACGTCTGAATGCTCATATTAAAAGTCACACTGTTGAGAAACCTTACAATTGTAGCTTATGTGATGAATCATTTTCTCAGTCAGCAGGCTTGATAATTCATGTGAGAACTCATACAATTTAGAAAACTTATAAATGTATTGAGCCTCATTTTCTAAGGCTCCCACTTTGAAGGTTTTGTGACAATTGATGCAGGTAACTAATCTAGTAAGTCAACATAAGTGTAAAGAAAAAAAAGTACAAGAAGAATAGATAGAGAAGTTTGGCTGTAGGACATGTGGGTCTTTCAATGTTACAGTGTTGGAAGAGAGAGTAAGATGCAGGAATAAAGAAAAGAAATCAGGGAGTATTGTTCAATAGGGGGGGAATATATATATAAAAATAAAGGTTTCCAGTTTTGAAAATTTCCTGGCGTTTTTATGACCACCTTCCGAAATCCGGCAAAAATGTCCCATTGTGTAAGGATTCTGATTGGCTGAGAGAGTGGTGACGTCACGGCAACGGAGACAACTGATTGGTCGAGAGTGGTGACGTCACGGTAATGGAGACGACTGATTGGACGAGAACACTGACGTCACGGCAACGGAGACGATTGATTGGCCGCGAGCGAAGGGCAGGAAACACAAGAATAAGTTTCCCCAACTTTACGCCTCACTCAAAAAAACTCTGCAACAGCCACAATTAAAAGATTCCATAGGAAAATATTGGGGTTCAACAATATTTATGAGTAATTTTTATTGCCTTTATGATTAACCTAACGAGAAAGAGAGAGACGACGGGAGAATTTGACGACAACGTCGGGAGACTTTGACGACACCTTTTGGAGACTGAAGACTCCTTCGGGAGATTTTGAATACTCCTTCGTAAATCCCGCGGAATTTCCACGGGCCTGCTAGAGAGAGACGACGGGAGAATTTGACGACAACGTCGGGAGACTTTGACGACTTCTTTTGGAGACTGAAGACTCCTTCGGGAGATTTTGAAGATCCTTCGTAATATTTCCGCGGGTCCTATGTGACATGACAAAAGATTCAATTTTTTTTATTGCCTTTATGATTGACCTAACGAGAAGGAGAAAGAGAGAGAGAGACGAGGGGAAAATTTGACGACAACGTCAGTAGACTTTGACGACTCCTTTTGGAGACTGAAGACTCCTTCGTAAATCCCGTGGAATTTCCATTTATTCAAAGCTTAACGTGTGACGTCATGTCGCGTTGCTTTCTGAGCTAACAAAACTTCACGAAAATAAGTAGATAAATAAATAAATACACAAATAATTAAAACTATTCAAACGTTTATACAAGTTTAATCATAGGTTACATGGAGATAATCAAACGTCTATAAATGTTTATTGTGACATGACAAACGATTCAATTTTTTTTATTGCCTTTATGATTGACCTAACGAAAAAGAGCGAGAGAATTTGACGACAACGTCGGGAGACTTTGACGACTCCTTTTGGAGACTGAGATTCCTTCGTAATACTTCAAAGTTGAATTCCCGCGGGTCCTATGTGACATAACATAAACGATTAAAAAATGTATTGCCTTTATGATTGACATAACGAGAAAGAGAGAGAGAGACGACGGGAGAATTTGACGACTCCTTTTGGAGACTGGAGACTCCTTCGGGAGATTTTGAAGACTCCTTCGTAATATGTTACGAAATAGCAAAAATTACATGTACTCTGATGAAGAGTACGATCTCATAATATATTTCGACGGAGAAATTAAAGAGGAAGAATCGGAAAAGTTTATGAAACATTATTTTGCAGGATACAAGAATTTTACTATGAGTGGTGGTAAAAGCCGTCTCGAGGAATACCAAAAGTATTACATCGATCGGTAATACAATGATTATATAAAAAACCGCAAACTCAAGGAAAAACAGTTTTTTAAAAGGGTTAGAGAAGCCCATACAGTCGGAAAAAAAAACGTTATTTTTGCCAGTATAACACATGTTTATTTTTTCTCTAGCATATTCCCGCGTGACGTCACGTCGCACGGTCCTGAAAACATTTCACATAATTATACTAAAATGGGCATAATTCACCCATGACATTGGGTTATTTTAATGAAAAATATTATAAAAACCTAATTTATGAAGAAGTGAAAGATTAAGCATGATTTTTGTCAGTCTATCATAATTTTTAGTTGTCTAACATATTCCCGTGTGACATGTCGCGCAGTCGTGAAAACATTTCACATGGTTACACTAATTCACCCATGAAATTTGGCTATTTTAATGGGAAAATGTTATAGAAACCTAATTTATTGTGAGGAAAAATATTAAGCGTTAGTTTTGCCAGTATAACATAAGTTTTAGTTGTTCACTAGCATATTCCCGCGTGACGTCACGTCGCACGGTCCTGAAAACATTTCACATAATTACACTAAAATGGGCATAATTCACTCATGACATTGGGTTATTTTATGAATAAATAAAAATCTAATTTATTATGAAGAATAAAAGATTAAGCATGGTTTTTGTCAGAGAAGAAAGATGGATGTGTTGGCTTTGAGTGAAACTAAGTTGAAAGGGAAGGGTGAGTGTAAGTGGGAGGTTATCAGGAGTGAAGAGAGGGCGAGGGAGGGAAGGGGTGGCTATTCTAGTAAGTGAGGAGATAGGTAAACAGGTAGTGGAGTGGAAGGAGGTTTCCTCAAGGATAATGTGGATGAAGGTGAAACTGGGAAAGGAGATGTGGGTCTTTGTAAGTGCATATGGGCCTGGCAGTGAGAAGAGCGTAGAAGAAAGGGAGGCCTTTTGGATAGATTTAAATGAGTGCATAGAGGGTTTAGGAAGAAATGTCAATGTAATAGTACTGGGAGACCTTAATGCTAGGGTGGGAAATAGTCCAATCGATGGAGTGGTTGGGAAGTGTGGAGTTCCAGGAAAGAATCGTAGTGGAGAGTTGATGGTGGAAATGTGTTTGGAAAGAGAGTTGATGATAGCAAATACAGTGTTTCGGAAGAAAGTCAAGCATAAGTACACATGGGAGAGGGTGGTGGATGGAAGGGTGGTAGATAGAGCGCTAATGGATTATGTAGTGGTAAATAGGATTATGATAGGAAGAGTTAAGGATGTACATGTGCTAAGAGGAGAGGGTGGGGGAATATCAGATCATTTTTTGGTGGAAGGTAAGTTGAGAGTGGAGGATAGATGGAGAAAGAGGAAAGGGACAAAAGGTAGGGAGGTTCTTAGAGTGAACTCCTTGAATGAAAAGGAAAAGGAGAAGGAGTACGGAAAAAGCTGAAGGAGAAGTGGGAGGGAGTAATGGATAGAGTGGAGATGGGTGTGGAGGAGGAATGGGGATGGTTCAAGGAGGGAGTCATAAAGTGTGCAAGGATGGTGTGTGGAACAAGAAGGACAGGGGGAAATAGAAGAAAGGGTAGTGAATGGTGGGATGAGGAAACAAAGAAGGTTGTAGAAGAGAAGAAGCGAGCATTCACAGATTGGTTACAAAAGAGGACGAGGGAGTCATATGAGAGGTACAAAGAAAAGAAAAGAGAAGTAAAGCAAAAGGTAAAGGTTGCAAAAAGGAGAGCAGATGTGAAATGGGGTAAGAGTATGACAGAAATTTTTGAAAGTAATAAAAAGATGTTTTGGAAAGAAATTAAGAGAGGAAGAGGAGGCGAATCAAGTAGGGAAGGAAAGGTAAAAGGTGCAGATGGAGAGATGATAATGGAAGAGAAGGCAGTAAGGGGAAGATGGGCAGAATATTTTAGGGAGTTGTTAAATGTGAAGGAGGATAGGGAAGGAAAGATAGCTGCAGTGGGAAATGCGAAGAAAATGAGAGTGATGAGTGAGGAGAATGGAGGAGAAACAAGGAAGGATGAGGTGAAGGCAGTTGTTAAGATGATGAAAGCAGGTAAGGCACCTGGACTGGATGGATGCCATGCAGAATGTCTGAAAAGGGGAGGTCAAGTGATGGTGGACTGGCTGGTGAGGTTATTTAATGTTTGCTGGAGAGAGGGTAGAGTACCGGAGGACTGGAGGAGTGCCTGTATAGTTCCTCTTTACAAGGGAAAAGGGGACAAGTATGAATGTAGTAGTTTCAGAGGGATTAGCTTGTTAAGTGTAGTTGGGAAGGCTTATGGGAGGATCTTGATTGAGAGGATTAGGAGAGGAACAGAAGGAGTAATTGGTGAGGAACAATGTGGATTTAGGACAGGTAGAGGTTGTGTAGATCAGATCTTTGTGGTAAGACAGATATGTGAGAAAGCTGTAGGAAAGGGTAAGGATGTTTTTTGGGCTTTTATGGATTTGGAAAAGGCTTATGATAGGGTAGACAGAAAGGCACTGTGGGATGTTATGCAGATTTATGGGATAGGAGGAAAGCTTTTGGGAGCTGTCAAGAGTTTTTATGAGAGTAGTGGAGCTTGTGTCAGGATTGGAAATGTAGAGAGTGAGTGGTTCGAGGTAAAGGTGGGACTTCGTCAAGGATGCGTTATGTCACCCTGGCTGTTCAACTTATACATGGATGGGGTGGTGCGAGAGGTGAATGCAAGGGTAGTGGGTCAGGGATTGGAGATGGTTAAAGAAAATGGAGAAAAGTGGGAGGTGAGCCAGCTGTTGTTTGCGGACGACACTGCGCTTGTGGCAGGATCGGAGGAGGGATTGAGGAAGTTGGTGGCAGAGTTTGGGAGAGTATGTGATAGAAGAAAGCTAAAGATAAATGTGGGTAAAAGTAAGGTGATGAGATGTACAAGGGGTGAAAGTGGCAGTAGACTGGAAGTGAACATTAAGGGAGAGCGACTGGAGGAAGTGGATAGTTTTAGATACTTGGGTGCAAATGTAGCAGGAAAAGGTGGAGTGAAGGTGGAGGTAGAATATAGATTGAGAGAAGCGAGTAAATGCCTTGGTGGATTAAAGAGTGTAATGAGGAATAGACATTTAGGAATGGATGCGAAGAGGAGACTGTATGAAGGAGTGATTGTGCCAACAGCACTGTATGGGGCAGAAACGTGGAACATAAGAGAAGAAGAGAGAAGGAGTTTGAATGTGTTTGAGATGAGGTGTCTGAGAAGTATGGTGGGGGTTACTAGGCTAGATAGAGTGAGAAATGAGGTGAGGAGGAGAACAGGGGTGGAAAAGGAGCTGGGAGATAGGGGTGATGAAAGAATATTAAGATGGTTTGGACACATGGAAAGAATGAGTGAAGAAAGACTAGTAAAAGAGGTATGGAAGGCAGATGTGGAGGGAGTGAACATGAGGGGACGTCCTAGGATGAGGTGGATGGATGGGGTGAAGGGGGCTTTGGGGAAGAGGGGAATGTCTGTTGAGGAAGGATCGGAGAGGACGGAAGACAGAGGTGAGTGGAGAATGGTTGTATATGGATGATGTTGTGATTGCATGAGGAGGAATGGGCGGGGGGGTGGGGGTGAGGTAGTATGTGTGAGCAAATTTTGACGAAGCCCGAAGGGATTTCTCCCCGTCCTCTCCTTATATGCAAGGGGGGACGGAGAGGGGGGGTCGCCGATTAAATGAAGCGGCCTTGCTGTGGATGTGCTTTGTCTTGCGACAATGCTTCTGACCCAGGGCGGTGGGCAAGTTGCAGGGATGACCCGTCATCCAGGAGGTGCTCAGATGAGAGGGAGGGTGGGAGGGGTGTGGAATGTATTTAGGGATGAAATGGGTGGGAGTGATTTTATGCCTTTCCCTTTTTGGCTACCTCCCTTGAAAGGGGGAAAAAGCCTTGGTATATGTATGTATGTACACTAAAATGGGCATAATTCACTCATGACATTGGGTTATTTTAATGAATAAATAAAAATCTAATTTATTATGAAGAATAAAAGATTAAGCATGATTTTTGTCAGTCTGCTATGATTTTTAGTTATCTAACATATTCCCGTGTGACGTCATGTCGCGCGGTCGTGAAAACATTTCACACATACTAAAATGGGCATAAACGTCCCATTGTGTTAGGATATTTTTATAGCTACCATATACCATATCAAGCGTTGCTGCAATGGATGAACGTGGTTCAAAGAGTAGAGTACAGAGAAAGAGGAGGTTTAACCACTTTTGGGCCTGGGTTACGAAGACGAAGAAGTACCCAAAAGAAAGTGTGCAGAAAAACTATGCTCTTCGTAAAGAATTGACCAGGGAGCACAAGAATGAGTTTTCCCAACTTTACGCCTCACTAAAAAACAAAACAAAAAAACTTAGTAACAGCTACAATTAAGAGATTCTATAGGAAAATATTGGGGCTCAACAATATGTTACGAAATAACAAAAATTACGTGTACTCTGATGAAGAGTACGATCTCATAATAGATTTCGACAGAGAAATTAAAGAGGAAGAATCGAAAAAAAATTATGAAACATTATTTTGCAGGATACAAGAATTTTACTATGAGTGGTGGCAAAAGTTGTCACGAGGAATACCAAAAGTATTACATCGATCAGAAATACTATGATTATATAAAAAACCGCAAACTCAAGGAAAAACAGTTTTTTAAAAGGGCTACATAAGTGAGAAAATGTGAAGAGAGGAGAAAAAAGGAACATATGGAAAAGGAACGGGAAGCCCGTAATAAAGAAGACAAGGAACGCAAGAAAGGGGAAAGTGAAGCCGATAGAGCCTGTAAAAAAGAAGACTAGGAACGCAGAAATAGGCAAAGGGAAGCCGATAGAGCCCGTAAAAAATGAAAAAGCAAAAAGAAAGGAGCAAAATAAAGCAAAAAAGTTGAAAAGGGCCAAGGAAGTGCAAATTCGGAAACGGATTAGGGAGTTAAAAAAACAGGGATTAACAGTGAAGTTAACCGATGATGAACAAGCCACGTTAGAAGAATGCAGGAGAGGAAAGAAAAGCATATCATTAGTGAAATTGCTCAAACTACCAAGGATTTGACCGGTAAGTTACGTGAAGATAGAGTTATTTGTCATAGCGTTGGTAAATTCGGTGCTTTTCGATGTAAACTGTGCGACGCGTTGCTTTGGCCGAAGGAAAACAGGATGTTGTGTTGTTCTTTTGGACAAGCCATTTTCGAGAAGTTAGCTCCTTTGACCGGAGAATTATTAGAACTTTATTTAGTAGCCAGACTCCCCTTTCGGAAGTTTCTTTCAAATATCATTGCGTTTAACCGCCTTTTTTGCTTTACTTCCTTTGTGACACCCACCATATTACAAGATCCCTCTGAAAAATAGTTTGTTTATAAAATTAGGGGTAATATCTATCAAAGAATGGGTTATATAAAGCCGCGTTATATGACGGAAGGGATGAAAATAGAAAACTTAAAAAAAATCAGAAAACGGTATCGGTGACATGGAAATAAAGGATTGTGGGCAAGCGAAGACAAGTTTTCGTGTTGGCCAAAGTAATTACTGGCAAAAACAAGAGTTCCTGGATTTGTATTTCTATTATGATCAAGAACAACAAATAAAATTGCGCACCCAACAAGTTACAAAGAATATAAACTATAAAAATAAAACCGTAGAATGGTCAAAGAAAACGCAAGCTAGACGTGAAAGAGAGTTAAGGGAAATAGAGGATAACAAAAATATCGTAGAAGTTTTACAAAGATTCCTTTTGGCAAATAATAAGACAATTGGAGCTCTCTTAGCGGAATTTGAGAGTGCTAAGGAACTAATGGAGACTTATATGAAACAACAGGAAGTTATACCTGAGGTCGCAATAACATTAAAATCAGCTGAGGGGGTGAATACTAAGGAACACAAAGGTGTTTACAACTTGCCTACAGCGAAAGCTCAAGTAGGGGCTATAGTGGATTTGGACCCGTCTGTCCCTGCAAACCTACGGGTTACCATACGTTCTCCCAAAGTAGATACGAAATATGATACCTTCATTCTAAGTCGCACAAACTACTTTTACGATACATTCCAATATCCACTACTAATACCTCACGGAGATAAGGGTTATACGCACAATTTGAAAAGGCAAAAGAAGGTAAACGCACTGAGTTCAGCTAAGATTGATGTACCAAAGGATGGTAAAAGATTATCACCATGTATGTATTACGCAAACCTTTACATGGAAAGAAAGGATGTCTTCAATTATTTGACTAAAGGACGCATGCTTTTTCAGCAATTTGTCGTAGATAATTACGTTAAAGTAGAATCACACAGACTATGCTTTATAGTTGACAACCAGGCATCTATACGCAGAGAAAGGTGTGACATATTAAAGGCGGACGTTGCGTCGGCCAAAGAAAGGGGCCAAAGAATTATAATCCCACCAACTTTTGTGGGCGGTCCGCGTTACATGAAACAGCGCCAGCAGGATGCATTGGCGTTTGTAACACACTACGGGAGTCCCGATTTCTTTATTACGTTTACGATGAACCCAAAATGGGAAGAGCTGCGGGCAGCTGTCGTAGAAATGAAAGGGAATCCAAATACCGGCTGCTGCGATAGACCCGATTTGGTTAGTCGGGTGTTTAAGTTAAAAGTAGAGGCTTTAATAGATGATTTTACTAAAAATCACATTTTTGGCAGAGTTAAAGCATTTCTATACAGCATTGAATGGCAAAAACGAGGTCTGCCTCACGTTCACATTCTTTTATGGATGGAATATAGGGTAACAGCGGAATTTGTCGATGAAATCATGTGCCCAAATTCCCGATAAAGAAAAGGAACCCAGATTGTACGAGATCGTAACAACTTGCATGATTCATGGGCCTTGCATCGGCTTTGATGAAACTAACGTTTGTTGTAAGGAAAGGTTAAAGAAGAATGGTGTTTGTGGTAAAAACTTTCCAAAACCATGTCGGAATGATATATTATTTGGAAATAACGGTTATCCCCAATACAGGCGTCGTGCTCCAGGAGAGGGAGGCTTTACGTTCGAACGTAAGATCAAAAGAAAGAACATTACTGTGGATAATTCCTGGGTCGTACCCTATAATCCTTATTTATGCCTAAAATACAACACTCACATCAACGTGGAGTGTTCGAACTCCATCAGATGCATAGCGTACGTCACAAAGTACGTAAACAAGGGGTGTGATAAGATTCTATACACCAAACCTAAGGAAGGCGAGCCGGTAAACGAAGTGCTTAACTACCTCGAGACAAGGTACAGTACATAAACGCAAACGAAGCTACTTGGAAGATCTTCAAGTTCCCAATCCATAGGAGCTTCCCACCGATTACTTCGCTCGATTTGCGCTTGGAAAATGAGAATGAAATTTATTACAGGGAAACTGATTTGGAGCACAAGATTAGCGAACAAGCAAATCAAGATACCCAATTAACAGCATTTTTCAAGCTTTGCGAAACGAACGAGTTTGCTAGAACCCTGTATTACCCCGAAGTTCCAAGTCACTTTGTGTACGATAAAGACAAGCACACGTGGCATGAGAGGATGACAAAAACTTCATCTTTGGGGCGTATGCGAGCCGTCGACACCAAGATGGTTGAATTATTCTACCTCAGAATGCTCCTGACACACAAGAAAGGTCCTACGGGTTACACAGATCTGCGTACAGTAGACGGGGTCCTTTACGATACACTTCGGGAAGCCGTAAAAGCGATGGGTTTGTTGAATGACGAGGAAACGTGGAAGAAAACTATAATTGAAATTATAAACCACACCAATGATCGATCGCAATTGCGTGCTACATATGCAAGTATGTTGGTGTTCTCTGATTTGGAAGACCAATCGGATATCTGGAAAGAAACGAGGGACTTATTTGCGAGCGATTTCTTAAGAAGTTCGGGTTTAGACGAATACAATGACGAAATCTACTTGGATGCGCTCGATGACATACAACAACAGGTTTGGAACTGTGGTGGTGGTGAGATAAGCGCTTATGGATTGCCTCCTTCAAGGGGGAAAGAGAAAACCTCAAGTGTAATTAGACGCGAAAAAGCTTATAATACCGATAGATTGAAAGAAGAGGTTTCAGAAAAGATTGTATTACTTAACAAGGAACAGCGTGCTATTTACGATGCCGTAATGGAGTGTGTAAAAACAGGCGTTCTGGTGTTTTTTTCCTGAATGCCCCTGGCGGGACGGGGAAATCGTTTGTGTTGAACCTGTTATTGGATACTGTGCGTGCAAATAGTGAAATAGCATTAGCTGTTGCTTCCTTGGGTATTGCTGCTACAGTTTTACACGGAGGCCGAACGGCCCATGATATGTTGAAAATTCCAATAACGGAACACAATGAAGTGAAACCGTGTAGCATTAAGCTAAATTCGGAGCTTGCAAGGCTGATTAAGATGACTTCACTTATAGTTTGGGATGAAGTGGTGATGACTAACAAAAATACAATAACTGCATTGGATTGCACTGCTAAAGACATAACGGGTAACAAACATTGTTTTATGGGTGGCATTCCGTTCGTGTGTGCGGGTGATTTTCGACAGATTTTGCCCGTCATCAGAGGCGGAGATAAGAATGAAGAGTTGGAAATATAACATCAAGAACGCGTTTTTCTGGGAGGATTTACGTAAGTTCAAATTAGGACTAAATGTTAGATTGAAGGACATTCGCAGGACATTCGCAGAAAATTTGTTATGGATTGGCATGGATGAAACATGTAGATTCAGGTTTCCAAAGCAATTTGGTATTTTGGTCAGAACAAGGGATGATGTAATCGAAAAGGTCTACGAAGAGCTCGAAGCTAACGCCAACAGCTATCTATATTTCCAAAAAAGAGCCATAATATGACCTAGAAACGAAGACGTGGATTACATAAATGAGGTGATCTATGAAAGAATCAAAGGTGATGAACATATATACAGGAGTGAGGATAAACCGATGGGAAACGATGAAATTGAAATTCAAACTTCGGTATATAACAAAATGAATTCTCCTTCTGTTCTGTTACATGAGTTGAAACTAAAGGTAGGATGCGTTATCATGATAATGCGAAACCTATGTCCTATGTTACGAATCTGGCAAAGAACATAATTGTCGGGAAGATTTTAGGTGGGGTGTTTAATTAACGGTGTTCAGGTCATTATTCCAAGGATTTCTCTAGCATCCAACGATACACGTCAACTTCTCCCGAAGACAATTCCCCGTCAAATTAAGTTTTGCTATGACAATTAATAAGTCGCAAGGGCAAACTTTTGACAAATGTGGGTTATTGTTGGATTCGTCCGATTGTTTTGCCCATGGACAGCTCTATGTGGCATGTTCAAGGGTTGCAAACTGGGACTCATTAATTATCTTCCGACGTTACCATAAAGTTAATGGTGAATGTGTGGTGAAAAATCCGGCAAACGTGGTATATAAAGAAAAATTTTCGGACATGCCATTAGGGAGGGAGAGTCTTTAGTGAAAGGTAACGACAGCGAACAGGTAATTCCAGAAGAGGAACCTGAATTGGGAACCGTTGAGATTCCCGCTTCAGCTTATAATATTAGTGAAGAAGCCGCAACGGCAATGATCCTGCCTGATTAAGACTATGCCGTTGACGAATCAGAATCAGACACATCTGTCCCCCTTAAGGTTTGGGAAAGGACTTTCTAAGAAAAAGAAGAACGGAAACAAGAAATATCTCAACTCCTCGAGATCATAAGGAATATTTCAAAACGGGATGCCGATGAGTACATCGAGAATGCACCATCGAAAAAAAAAATAAATAAAAGAGACCGGAGGTCCTGGAGCGAGCGAAGCGAGCGACTGAGAGCGAAGCGAGAAAGCGCCGCAGGCCAAGGCACCCACGGCGTAGCCGGTGCCTCTATGTCTATATACATAAAAAAAAATATTTCTCTCTAAACCTTTCAACCTCTTACTCCGGAAATGAGTCATCACCGGAAACACTAACTCCCGGGGACACATCTGACTCAGACGCCTGTAAGCATTCATAGAGGGTAGACGTGTCTTTAAGCTGCTCTCCGTGTGTTAATCTAATACGTTAATAATATTACCATGGAAAAAGAAAGTGGTGTTAACAAGAAAAAGAGAATCTTTACGGAATTCTGACAAAAGAATCTTTACGAAATATTAATGAGAAAATATTTACGAAATATTGCCAAGAGAATCTTTACCAATGGTTAACAAGAGAATCTTTACGAAATATTACCAAGAGAATCTTTACGAATTATTGCTAAGAGAATCTTTACGAAATATTGCCAAGAGAATCTCCACTCCACTAACATAAAAAAATATTTCTCTCTAAACCTTCCAACCTCCTACGCAAGGCCCAACCCGGAAATGAGTCATCACCGGAAACACTAAAATTACCATGGAAAAAGAAAGTGGTGCTAACAAGAAAAAGAGAATCTTTACGGAATTCTGACAAAAGAATCTTTACGAAATATTAATGAGAAAATATTTACGAAATATTGCCAAGAGAATCTTTACCAAATGTTAACAAGAGAATCTTTACGAAATATTACCAAGAGAATCTTTACGAAATATTGTTAAGAGAATCTTTACGAAATATTGCCAGGAGAATCTATATACATAAATAAAGTTTGTCAGTTTTGAAAATTTCCTGGCGTTTTTATGACCACCTTCCGAAATTTTATTGCCTTTATGATTGACCTAACGAGAAAGAGAAACAGAGAGAGAGACGAGGGGAGAATTTGACGCCAACGTCAGTAGACTTTGACGACTCCTTTTGGAGACTGAAGACTCCTTCGGGAGATTTTGAAGACTCCTTCGCAAATAGGGGAAGAAGAACCTGATCAATCCATCGTGTGCATTCCAAGATCAATTTTCAGTAAGACAGAAGAAGAAGCCGTAGCCATGATTATGCCCGAAGAAATTTACACAGTGGATTATTCTGAGGGACATCGTTAGATAGAGAAGGAAGATTTGAATTTCCACTTATGTTACACACAGGAACCCACAGTCGGAGAAAGAATAAACTTCGAATAAAGAAAAATCCTATATTTCGGCTATCAACTGTAGCCCTCTTCAGGAAAAGTTTATTCTTTCTCCGACTGTGGGTTCCTGTGTGTAATTTACAAATGTGCTACTACATTTCTGTTTAGAAATTCCACTTATGTGTTTAATGTATTTTTCATGTACAAAATCGTAGGGCAGGGCGCGAAGCTACGCCGTAGGCCAAGCACACCTTGTATATAAAAAAATAAAGTTTTCCAGTTTTTAAAATTTCCTTGCGTTTTTATGACCACCTTCCGAAATCCGGCAAAAATATTCCATTGTGTAAGGAATCTGATCGGCCGAGGAGACAACTGATTGGCCGAGAGTGGTGACGTCACGGCAACGGAGACGACTGATTGGACGAGAACACTGACGTCACAGCAACGGAGACGATTGGTTGGTCGCGAGCGAAGGGCAGGGATCTAGCGCCGCAGGCCAAGGCACCCACGGCGTAGCCAGTGCCTTGTCTATAAAAATAAAATAATGAGATTTAATTATATTGATATAATGCCTCATCTAGGAGAGTCTGCATTATATTGTACTGTGCAAAAAGTTAGTTTCTGAAAATAATGTCATGGATATTTAGACCTTATGTTTTATGTGTTTTTATGATGAGTTCAACAGGTGTTATAAAGAGTCCTGTGTGTCAAAGGCTATAGTATGAAATTTTTACTGAGAATATTAGTGTATTTGTCTTGAATATTTTGTATAAAATAAACATGGTTGAATGCAATAAAACCACAAGGGTAAAAATATTTTTCACTGGTATGGAACTATACAGTGTTTTTATAGACAAAGTTTTGATACAATATCCAAATCACTAAACAAGTTCTTCAAGATCAGTCAATCTTTTGTGCTAGGTCTTAACCAGCTACAGTCACCAGATGGGCCCATAAGTCACTCGGGAAAGAAATCTGTTGTTGTCTAGGGATAGTTAACGTGGGGCGTTGTAGAATGAGGTCTTGTGTGTCATCTGTGTGGTAGTTGCATCTTGGGTTCTTCAAGACAGACCACCAAACTCAGTACTTCACCAAGGCCTCGATATCAGTTCCACAGAAGAATCCCTTTCTAGCTCTAAGACAGTGCCAAGACAGAATAGCCCTGGCACAGAATCAAATCATCTAGCTCACCCTGATTTGGAAAGTGAGACTTCGAAGTCATTCTTGGTATGGAAGCTTCCTACATTTCTTGGCTGCAACTACTTGCTGAGTCCTCAGATGAAATATCCATTCTATTTTCTGTCTGAAAAGAAAGCAATAACTACATATAGCAATTTCAACAAAGACTTGAATAACATTAGTATTCCATATATCTTTAGGAAAATGAATGCATAGTGAATACTTAACATTCAAGTTAATTAAAAGTAAGGCTTTTGGAGAGTATGATAACAAGTATATTTACATTTTCTGGTGGTTGTTGTACTGGTAAGCTGTCATCATGTGGGACAGGTGCTCTAGATGATGGTGTGTCTGGATACTGAAGAGATTGTCTTCCTTTTGCTTTTCTGTACTTTGTCGCATCAATCCTGCAAAAGTGAAAGTCTTTGTGATGGTTCTTGGGCTCTCTCCATACTCTGGGAATGGCAAAAGACATTACTCCTGTACCTTTTAACCCTCCTAGAGTAGATGGACAACTTCCACATATCATATAACATGAAGGGCCCATGGTCTATCCTGGTCACCCAGGAGCATTTCGAAATATGAGTCCGTATGCTATCAACAATTTGGCACCTTTCATGATCTTTATGTAATACAGGTAACTCTCGATTTACGCGAGATATAGGTTCCTAGAGACGTCGCGTATATCAAAATCGCGTAAATCAAATTAATTTTTGCCATATGGATTTGGTCCATAAAAGTTGCAATGTTTGTACAAAAAACACATTTTATTTGGCTAATAAACGTACAGTACATACTGTAAGATATTAATAATATCTAATTCTAAACCTTCTAATGTATCTATAAAAGAGAAAAACAATTGTACACTGTACTACTTACGTAGTTCTACCACTCATCACTTACACCACAACAGTCACTCCCTACCCTCACTGTCCAATTGTTCTGGCACATCCACATCCACCTGCACTTCCACAGCTGCAGGGTCATCCACATCCTCTTCTGTCATGTCTTTTTGCACTAGTGCTTTTTTGAAGAATCGCAACATGGAGGTCTGGCATTGTTTCTTTTGAAATTCTGTGTGCATCTGTGTGTAGCAGAACACTGCATCCATGACTTTTCTTCTAACGGTGCTGCTACGTTCCACATCTTGGTCCATATTTTCAAATTTGTCAATAGAGTCCTGAAGTTGTGCCAGCGCTTCACTAAGTCCCTTGGCTGTCAATCCCCGTCCTTGAGTGTCGTCTGCTGCTGCTATTTCTGCTGCCGCTTCCGCCTCTTCTCTTTCCTGTTTGCTTTCAGCTTCCATTTTCAGCAGGTCTTCGTTGGTTAGTTCTTTCGTGTGTGACTGTAGGAGCTGGTCAACGTCCTCTTCTTCCACCTCTGTAATTTCTATTTTCTGCTCCAGTGTCAGTGATGTGCGCTTTCCCTTCTTCCCCGCAGGGCCGCTGGTGCTTGCAGAAGACGATGAAGGACATTTTGGGGCCATGATGATAGGCTGGTAGTACAGTATAATAGTATGCTGATATGAGTAGGTCTGTTCTCGTTGCTAGTAGCAGAGGATACTTTGTTGGGCCTAATTTGGCTATAGTAGAGTAATAGAGACCGATCTCTCTAGATTCTTTCTCCAATCGAACCTCCAGTGACTTAGGGATACGGGGCCTATTTGGAGAGACGTCGTAAGGGTTCATAATAAATTTAAAGTTGGAGTTATCCTTTCATGTCAAACATTTGGCCAAATATCGTAGTCCCAGCTCCTTTCTGCGTAAGGAAAGAGGTGGTACACCTGAGTCCACAAATAGGCTGTCCACAGGGGAGGCACGATAGGCACCCGTGCAGATTCTCAAACCCAGATTGTGCACATCTAATTTTTCAAGGGTGGTTAATAGCAGCAGAGCCATATATCTGGTAAAGCATAATAAATTTTGCTGAGGCAGAGAGTTTTATAGAGCCTTAATAAAATAGTACGATCAGCTCCCCAATCATAATGTGAGACAACTTTCAGAATGTTGGTGGACTGTCGTACTCTAACACATAAGTCGTTAACATAGGAAACGAATGTGAGGCCCTTGTCAAAAATCACACCAAGGAACTTCACCTCACTCTCATATGGGAGGATAACTCCCTTCAAAAACAGAGTTGGTATCTCTTCTCGTTTCCTACACCTTGTAAATCTGATGGCCTTAGTTTTTTGAGGTGAGAATTTGAAACCTCTCCTGTCAGCCCATTTAGTGATTACATTTATCGCAGCTTGTATTTTTCTACCAGCTTCAAGTGTTGTTGGGGCACGACAGTAGCATGGTTATCAACAAATAGGGTACTCTGAACTGTCGGTGGTATTTGGTCCATGAGGCTATTAATGGCCACTGCAAATAGCGTAACACTTAACACGCTACCCTGGGGGACCCCCTCTTCCTGCAGATAAGATGATGAAAATACAGATCCAACTCGGACTTTTAGTCGTCGGTTTGATAAGAAGTTCTGTACAAATGCAAACATGTGGCCTCCAATGCCCCATGATGCTAGCTGTTTCAAGATGCCACCCCGCCAGGTTGTATCATAGGCCTTCTCTAAATCAAAGAACACACCAATGGTTTGATGTCTTCTAGCTAAGGCATTTTGGATTTCTCTTGAGAGTATTAGCAAAGGGTCAAATGTGCTGCGATTCTTCCGGAATCCAAACTGCCTGTTTGACAGCAACTCTCTGGATTCTAGATACCAGACAAGTCTGTTATTAACCATTCTCTCAAAGAGTTTACAAAGACAGCTAGTGAGGGCAATAGGTCTATAGCTTCCTGGAAGTTCTGGGTTTTTCCCTGGCTTATGACAGGGGATTAGTATCGACAGATCCCAGGTATCAGGTGAAGAGTGTGTGGTCCATAGACCGTTATATACCGTAAGCAGGAACAGCTGTGAACACTGGGGAAGGTTGGCAATCATCTCATATCTGATGTCATCATCGCCAGGGGAAGTGAGGGCTGAGCTTGATAAAGCATGTTTCATTTCATCGAAGGTGAAAGGTAGATTAAAGGACTCTGTGTTGTTTGAAGGCGGAGGGAGAACTGGTGCCGAGTCACGATGTATTTGAAATTCAGGAGCATAATTAGCCGCACTTGAAACACTAGCGAAGTGGGCACCCAAGATGTCAGCAACCCTCTTCGGGTCACAAACTTGAGTACCGT
Organism: Oratosquilla oratoria; assembly: GCF_046742065.1. Classification (NCBI taxonomy): domain Eukaryota; kingdom Metazoa; phylum Arthropoda; class Malacostraca; order Stomatopoda; family Squillidae; genus Oratosquilla; species Oratosquilla oratoria. Next base: position 135,973,829 of record NC_134777.1, read on the forward strand.
TAGATTCTAAAACGGGCAAGGCAGTCGGTACAAATTTACCTTGTAATTTAGGGATTTTATTCCAAATCTGACTCGTAGGGGTAGCGATGGTTAATTCCGAAACATATTTCTTCCAGGATTCACGCTTGACTTCTTTAAATATTTTCTTCTGTCTCGCACGGGCTCTAGAATAAGCAAGTTGGTTTGCCTCACACGGTGACCTGAGCAATCTACGAAGGCATGTCCTGGTTATTTTCCTAGCAACCTCACACTGTTTATTCCACCAAGGGACTACAGGACGCCTGGGTAGGCCAGCAGTTTTGGGGATGGTTTGTTGCGCAGAATCTATGATGGTCTGTGAAAGGTGCACATAAGCAGCAACAGGGGATAAAAAATTGGTGTGCGATTCATTGATAGCTGATGATTTAGTGAACTCTTTCCAATCAGCCTCCTTGATCTTCCATTTTGGCAGGCAGGGTGATGGGATACTTTTAACATATTGAAGTAGTATTGGCCAGTGGTCACTGCCATGCAGATCTCTATCAACAGCCCAATTGTACTCCAACCGGAGGGCATGCTGTGCTTATAGTTAAGTCGATGGCTGAGATGGTGTTATGAAAAATATCATATCGAGTGGGAGAGCCATCGTTCAGCAGCACTAAATCATTATTGGTATCAAGTAGCTGCTCAATGATGTAACCCCATCTATCACAGTGTACGTCACCCCATAAGGTGTGTTTGGCATTGAAGTCACCCATTAAAATAAATGGTGGAGGGAGCTGGTTCACTAAGTCTTGGATATCTGAGACATCCAGCTGTCTATTTCGCATAAGGCCGTCGAAAAGGTGGTCTTCAAGTTTAGGGTCTAAATAAAGGGAGCACAAAGTGATCTTTCTCTCGAGCTGAACCTGTACAGCACAGGCTTGAAGGTCTGTATTGAGCTGGATTGTAGAAAATCTAATAGACTTGTGAATTATGAAGGCAGTGCCACCCTGTGCCCTCTCATCAATAATAGGGGGTGATCTATGAAAGTTATAATTGAGTCCAGGATTATAACTTGTATCTCCTAGTTTTGTTTCTTGAAGGCACAAAATCATGGTGTTGTAGTCTCTAAACAGTGTTCGGATGTGTTCAGAGCTACTATTGAGACCTCGGCAGTTCCATTGTATGATGGACATTTTTATTTAGGGAGCTTTCCACTTCCGACTCTATGAGACTTTTTATTTTCTGGCTGATCAGCGTTTTGTCTAGAGATAGTAGGGCTGCCAGCAATTCCGGCTGGAGGCTTTCCACCTCTAGATCTCTCATCCTTTGAATTGCCCTGAGAGGAGTTAATACGGCCAGGTTTGTGGCTCTCAATATTGATCTTCTTTGATACGTTTGGTGTCGATGTATTAGCTTTTGGAGGACCAGTAGCATCCGATGAAAGCACCTTATATTTGTTTGAGGTAGGGATGCTCAGGGTAGGAGAGCGAGGGGCAGGGGATGTTCCTCCCCTTTTCTTACCACGTGTTGGGGATCTCTCCGCCGTAACATCCTTTGCTGGCCGCGCATCATCTTGCGAATGTACATTCGCTAGTGAGGGAGTGTCCTCTGAGCCCTCAATAACGGGCACAGATGATGCCTGAGTTAACTCCTGAGAAGGAGGGGTGGGGGAGATAGGAGGTGCTACCTCAGCAACGGTCGAAGCCTGTTTCAGGCGGGTATCTGTTACCTCAGGGGTTCTACCGTGTGAAGCGGTAGGCTGAGGCGCCTTAGAGACAGTAGCTCGTTTCTTTGTAACCTTGGCATATGTTCTAGTTTGGCCTAGAAGCTTCTTTGCATATCGGATACTGATATGCTCTGCTTTGGATTTTTGAAGTGCTGCTTCTTCATCCTTATAGGACTGACAAGTTCTGTCACGGGCCTGGTGATCCTGGCCGCAATTCACACACTTGGGTGGTGTTGTGCATTCACCATGAATGGGGTAGGAGCATATAGCACACAGTTGCTCTCCACTGCAAGCAGTCGACGTATGGCCAAATTTAAAACATTTGAAACATTGTAATGGCTTTCGCTTAAAAGGGCGCACAGCAATCCTTTCGTTTTCAATTATGATATGCGTAGGCAGGTCAGGGCTAGTAAAGGTTAGTACAATCATTTTGGTGCCCCGTAGTTTCCGGATATGGAAGATGTCATGAGGGCACATGTCCAGTATTTCTTCCTCTTCAAAATCATATAGGTCTTTGTCATATATGACACCTCTACCGTAGCTGAAGTCTATGTGTGGCTTGATTTCCTTCAGCATCTCACCACTTTCAGCTTTTAAGTGACTCAGCATATAAGACTGAGTTTTGGACTTTGCATGTATTAGAACTTTGTTCTTGCCAAATCTGGTGATATCACCACTACAAATTTCACCAACTTTCCTCTGCAGATATTTACAGAACTTATAGTAATCATAGTTTTCTTCCCGGGCAGTGGCCACTAGTGCTGGGCAAATATCGCTAATTTCAATATCGAAATTATTGGTGAACAACAATACAGTTACCGAAATTACCGACAGTTTACCGGTAAAAGACTCGTGAGGTAGTAGTGACGTCACAAGTTCGAGTCGAGTTCGAAAAATCAATGTTTTTGTCCTTTAATAAGCTATATATCTGGTTCTATTTTACATATTGTTTTTATTGTTATGTCATTGTAAAGGGAAAAGGTCATACTTTAATTGGTGCTACTATAGTCTGCTATCTACCGCTGAGGGTGGGTGTGGTGTATACATTTTCGTTCGCGTGTCTGCATGCATGGGTTCATGTTTGGAGGTGGTAGTGGTAGGCAGCTACCGGTAAAGTTACAGGTTTTATCCAACAACCTTAACGATAGCTTACCGGCAAACATTCTGTTACCGTTAAAGCTTCGTTAACCGATAACTCGATAAGCTATACCATAACATTCAGAGAGCGGTAAGCACGTCTCGGCTTGGTGGTACTGAGTGACGGTAGTGACGGGCCCAGTGACCCGCTAATTTCACCGGTTAAACGTTTACCATTAAGCAAGTATGTACCGCCAAGGTCTCGGTCATTTTTTTTACCATTAAAACCGTTTTTTCGGCACTTTTTAATTTCTCAATAGAATTAATGCTATTTCTGTGATCAGCATACGAAACTGTATTAATTGTGAAAGTTTCATGAAAAAAATCCGCGTGTTGCCAAACGAAGACCCCTATAATATATGGGTCTTCGTTTGGCGACACGCGGAATTTTTTTTTTATGAAACTTTCACAACTAATACAGTTTCGTATGCTGATCACAGAAATAACTAATTCTATTGAGAAATTAAAAAGAGTGCCGAAAAAAAACGGTTTTAATGGTAAAAACTTACCGAGACCTTAGCGGTACATGTTTAATGATAAAAGTTTAACCGGTAAAATTAGCGGGGGACTGGGCCTGTCACCACCGTCACTCAGTACCACCAAGCCGAGACGTGCTTACCGCTCTCTGAGTGTTATGGTATAGCTTATCGAGTTATCGGTTAACGAAGCTTTACCGGTAGCAGAATTTTTGTCGGTAAGCTATCATTAAGTTTGTTGCCGATAAAACAAGTAATTTCACCGGTAGCTGCCCACCACTAGTGGCCACCAACCACATTGGAGGACTTGGTAGTCTCTCCTTGTGGGAAGTGTTTAAGCCGTTTTCCTTCTCAGAAGGAGCATACAAGGAAGGTACATAAACATCTAGGGCATTAGGGGCACTGGCACATAAAGCCCCAGTGACGCCTGCTCCACAAACCTTCAAATTTGGAATATTGCTACTAGCTTTCAGAGCAGCATTGTGGCTAGTATATGACAGCCAGGCTTCCCAAGGATTTCCAGGTTCAGCATAACACATACGGATTTCTGTAATTTGACCATAGCAACCAAAGTACTTCGTAAGAGTCTCATAGTTACAGGACTTAGGAAGCTGGAGGATATGGACCACAGACAAGTTTTTTCACATTCTTGATTTCCAAAGCTCTGGAGGAGGGAGAACCCAACTCAGTAGTAACTTTTACCACATTATTTTTACTAGTGGAATCATAATGCTGTCCTTCATTAGGAGTTATAGTCTCCTTTGAAGGACACAAGGAGTGAGAATTATCCAAATCGGGATTTGAAACGGCGGAAGGGTCAGCATCGGTTCCCTCCTGGTCAATGGGTTTTGGAGGAGGAGGGACCTCCAAGACCTGGGAGGATGATTCATCCATAATTGGATGGAATCAAAGTTTTATGGTATAGCCTACTACTTAAAGAGCGCTTTCGGTAAGTTGTAGGGCCACACCATAAGCAACATGAGGTTTGAAGTGCGTGGAAAGAGATACTGCAGGTGCCTGGCGCCCCAGTCACTTAAGGAAAGTCCCTGCAGAGCCAGAAAAGGGTCCACAAATGGCTATTTACAGGTAAAGGGCCTTGGCGTCGAGTTTTTTGGCTTTGAAAACCCGTTTGTCCTCTGTAGTTTTGTCTCATACAGTATGAGGCCGGCGTAGCCACCCTTTTACCTGTACTGGAAGGGAGAACGGTATCAAGCTCAGGAGTTCTCCTTCCCATGCACATCCACTGACCACCGAACCTTGCGAGCCCTCGCCGGTGGCACCTGTCGCCAGGTGAGCCCCCACCAACTCGGTCAGCTACCAGCACACAGGTCAGAGAGTAACCGGGAACTTAAAACTACCTTAAGAAGGTGCAAGAGAAAGTCGAGGGTGCTTCTCAGGGAAGGCAATCTGGAGTTTTCCAGAGAACCTACCCCGAGATAATAGCCTGTTCAGAAAGAGAAGAAAGAGTGCAGTAACTAAGAAGGGTAGGGATAAACGAGCCATCAAATGAAAGAGGGGTGGGGGTCGTTTATCAGTTACTTACACTCCAGTCTGTGAGTCTTGGTCTGACAGCTCCAGTATGGTCTGTGCAGCATGATTGAATCTGCCAAGGAGGAAAACTTTCCCCGCTGCCATAGCCCATATCTTCATCACTATGCACAAGCCCCTCCAGGACAGCAACCTGCTCACAGGGCGGAGGGGGATAGTGTTGGGGCCATCTTTGTAATTGCTTTCTGGATTCTCTCAATCTTTCTCATTCTTTTTAGTACTGGGTGACCATAGTGTTGCTCCATACCCCAATTTAGGCCTTATCAGTGTGACTTGTATTTTCTTTACCATTTCTTCATCCAGGTAAGTAAAAGCCACTTTTATTGATCTTAGCAAGTTATAGGTTTCACCAACAGTTTTGTTTATATGTTTGTCAGGGGACATATCCTTTGATAATCACCCCCAGGTCTTTTTCAGATCCCACTTTCTTTACTTCCTTTTTTTTTTTTTTTTTTTTTTTTTTTTTTTTTTTTTTTTTTTTTTTTTTTTTTTTTTTTTTTTTTTTTTTTTACTTTTTCCAAATTCCATTATGCTATATTTCTTAATGCTGAAGTCCACTTCCCACTTCTGACTCCATTCCCAAACCCTGTTCAGATCTCTCTGTAGTGAGTCACAGTCCATTTCAGTACTCGCTTTCTTTAACAGTTTTTGCATCATCTGCAAAGAAGCTCATGGAACATTCCACACCCTCATCCATGTCATTCACATAAATAGCAAACATTATTGGAGCCAATACTGATCCTTGTGGAACTCCACTAATTACCTACCTCTTCCCAAGTAGAGCTCATCTCTGAGCACTACCCTTATTTTTTGTTCTATGCAAAAAGTCCTCCATCCATTTCAATAGTTTACCTTGTATCCCTCCTATGGTTTCCAGTTTTCTTAATATTTTTTTTTTGTGAGGGACTTTATCAAAAGCTTTTTGTAGATGTGTGCATGTGTATGCATCCATGTACATACACATATATATATACTTGTACGTATGCATACATATATTTAGGTAATATATATGTCTATGTATGTGTGTATTTACTTAGTTGTACCTAGTTGTATTTTATGGGAAGGGGAGCTATGCTCGTGGTGTCCCGTCTTCATATCTCATTTTATCTAGACTGTTTTTAAATTCATGAATCATTTTTGCACACACTACTTTTTCGTCTAACTTGTTCCAGATGTCTATTACGCTTGTGGGGAAAGCTGTTCTTTTTCAGGTCCCTTCTATAATTGTCTTTCTTGATTTTCTTTCTGTGTCCTCTTGTATGTCTACTATCCCATTTTATTAGATCCTCTCTATCAATAGTTTCTATGCCTTTCATGATTCTATAGATAGTTATCAAGTCTCCTCTCTTCTTTGCTCTAATGTCTGTAGTTCAAGTTTTGTTAGTCTCTCTTCATATGATAGTTCTGAGAGTGTTGGTGCTAATTTTGTAATTGCTCTTTGTATTCTTTCAAGTTTTGTTATACATTTTTTTGTACTTGGTGACCACATTGTCGCTGCATATTCCAATCTTGGTGTTATCAAAGTAAATAGTATTTTCTTCACCATTTCTTCGTCCAAGTATGTAAATGCTATTTTGATTGTTCTTATTAAACTATAAGTTTCTCCAAAAATTTTGTTTATATGTTTCACAGGGGACATATTATTCATAATAATGACTCCCAGGTCCTTCTCATTTTCTACTTTTTTGATTTCTTCCTCTCCCAGTTTATATGATCCCACTATTCTTTTTTTGCTTCTTCCAAATTCCATTATACTACACTTCTTAATATTGAATTCCATCTCCTACTTCCTACTCCATTCCCATACTTGCCGTTTATCTCTGCTATGAACCGTTTCCTCATTTTCATATCCACTACTCTCCAATAGAATATATCTTTTTTCCTTAGCTTCTAGTCTTTTTGTTTTCTCATCCTCTCTTTCCTCATTATTCATTTCTCTTTTTATCCATACCTGTTTATATGGATCACTGTCTGTTTCCTTTCCATTTTTCTCTGCTATGAACCATTTCCTCACTTTCATATTCACCACTCTCCAATAGAATATCTCTTTTTTCCTTAGCTTCTAGTCTTTTTGTTTTCTCATCCTCTCTTTCCGCTTTATTCGTTTATCTTTTTATCCGTACCTGTTTATATTGACCACTGTCTGCTAGTTTCCCTGTTTTTGCTAAGATATTCTCTGCTGTCGTTTGTGACCTGAATTTGATCTTAATTGGTCTGGTCTTATCTGTATTGTATTTCCCTAGTCTATATATTTCTTCAATTTCTTTCCCTGTTTCTTGTCCATCCTCTTGAACTACTTCTAATATCTTGTTTACCTTTTCCTTCTCTTTTACTCTTGTGGTCATCTTTGGATTATGCTTCTCTTCCATCACTAATATAATTATACATTTCTTTTTGTCCGCTAAGTCTCTTCTCCTCTCTCATCACTTTGATAACTGTGTCCTTAGTTTGTTCTTTCATCTGTTGTGTCACTATATCTAAATAAAATTTTGTTGTTCTCTTGGACTTTTCTCCAATCCTGTGCTTCTTTTGCTATGGACTCTTTATTCTCCTTATTATTCTTTTTTTAATTCCTCATTCTCATATTTTACTTCTTTTAACTTTTTTTTTTAATTCTATTTCTTTAGTTAGTTTTTGATTCTCCTTCTTTAGTTCTTCAAGTTTATCAACTCTTTGGGTAACTAGTGTTAATTGGTTAAACCTAAACTCCCATGCTTCGTTCATTTTTTTTAGTTTCTCCTCTAAATTTACTAGTCGGGAGAGGTTGTCACCTCCCTCATTAAATCCATAAAACCAGTTATCTTCTCTTTCCATTGAGCTGCTATTATCTATATTTCTGCTTTTGACACCTCTGCTTCCTTGTTCTTCCTCATCTGTGTGTTCTGCACCCCTTTAGTTTACACCCCTTCCGGGGCCCGTTTGTCCCCTTCCTCGTTTCCTTCCATTTTCCTCAGTAATCCCTCTCACCTTTTTTCTTCACCTTCCCACTACACCACAAGTTTTCTCCTTCCCTATTAATACAACAAAGGTACTCCCTCATTGTTGAGATCGATGAAACTTGAATTTTTCCTGGAGTTCCAAACTTCGCTGTCACTTCGACCGACGTGTATTTACCTAGTTGTATTTTACGGGAAGGGGAGCTATGCTCGTAGTGTCCCGTCTTCATATCTCATTTTATCTAGACTTTTTTAAATTTGTGTATTGTTTTTGCGACACCACTTTCTCATCTGACTTGTTCCAAATGTCTATTACTCTATGGGGAAAGCTGTTCTTTTTCAGATCTCTTCTATAACTGTCTTTCTTGATTCTCTTTCCGTGTCCTCTTGTATTTCTACTATCCCATTTTATTAGATCCTCTCTATTAATAGTTTCTATGCCTTTCATGATTCTATAAATAGTTATCAAATCTACTCTCTCTCTTCTTTGCTCTAATGTCTGTAGTTCAAGTTGTGTGTGTGCATACGTATGAGTATTTACCTAGTTGTACAGTATCTTACAGGAAGGGGAGCTATGCTCGTGGTGTCCCATCTTTGTATTTTGCAGTGTCTAGTTTGCTGTTTAATTTGTGTATAGTTTTTGCACACACTATTGTTTCATCCAGTTTGTTCCAGACATCAACTGCTCTGTGTGGAAAACTGTTTTTTTCTCTCTCTCTTCAGGTCTCTTCTATAACCGCCCTTTTTGAGTTTGTTTTCATGTCCCCTTGTATTTCTCTTATTCCAATTTAGTAAGTCCTCTCTGTCAAGGACTTCCATGCCTTTCATGATTCTGTAGATGGTCAGCAGGTCACCTTTTTCTCTTCTTTGTTCCAGAGTTTGTAGTTTCAATTTTGATAGCCTCCTCATACGACAGGTTTGAGAGTGTTGGGGCTATCTTCATGGTTGCTCTCTGGATTCTTTCAATTTCCTTTATATTCTTTTGGTACTGGGTGACCATAGTGTTGCACCATACTCCAGTTTAGGTTTTATTAGTGTGACTAGTATTTTTTTTTTTTTTTTTTTTTTTTTTTTTTACCATTTCTTTGTTCAAATAGGTAAAAGCCACCTTTATTGAATTAGCAAGTTGTAGAAATCTCCAACAATTTTGTTTATCTTTTTATCAGGAGACATGTCATTTATAATGTTTACTCCCAGGTCTTTCTCAGATCACACTTTCTTTACTTCCTTTGTTCCGATTTTATATTCTCCTGGTATTCTTTTTTTACTTTTTCTGAATTCCATTATGCTACATATCTTTATGTTGAAGTCCATTTCCCACTTCTGGCTCCATTTCCAAACCTTGCTCAGGTCTCTCTGCAGTGATTCATAATCTGTTTCAGTATACACTTTCCTCAGCAATTTAGCATCATTTGCAAAGAAGCTCATGTAACATTCCACATCTTCATCTATGTCATTCACATAAATAGCAACCATTATTGGAGCCAATACTGATCCCTGTAGAACTCTACTAATCACTTCCTCCCAAGCTGAACTCTTTTCTCTGAGTGCTACCCTCATTTTTCTGCCATACTAGAAATCCTCCATCCAGTTTAATAGTTTACTGTGTATCCCTCCTATGTTTTTCAGTTTTTTTATGTGGTACTTTGTTGAAGTCTTTTTGTAAATCTAGGAAAGCACAATCAGGCCATCCATCCCTTTCATGTATTATATCTGTTAGTCTTCAGTAGAAACAGATTAAATTTGTGGCACATGATCTTCCCAGCCTGAATCCAAATTGTCTCAGGTTTATTATATTGCTTTCTTCCAGGTGTTTTATCCATCTATTCTTAATATCTTTCTCAAAAAAAAAAAAAAAAATGGCTACAGTGCTTGTAAGGGAGATTGGTCTGTAATTTGTTGGCCCTCGTTTCTTTTATATATGGGTACAATGTTGGCATTTTTCTAGTCTTTTGGTACTTTTTTTTTTTTGAGTATTTACCTAGTTGTATTTACCTACCTGTAGTTGTATTATACGGGATGGGAGCTATGCTCGTGGTGACCCGTTTTCGTATCTTTCAACATCAAGTTTTTTTTTTAAATCTTGAATAGTGTTTGCACACACTGTTTCTTTGTCTTATTTGTTCCAGGTATCTAGCACTCTGTGTGGGAAGCTATTCTTTTTCAGATCTCTTTTGTAATTATCTTTTTTGAGTTTCTTTTCACGTCCTCTTGTTTTTCCATTGTCCCATTTCAATCAATCATTCTTATCTAATATTTCCATTCCTTTCATAATTCTATAGATAGTTAGTAGGTCTCCTTCCCATTTGTTCCAGAGTTGGTAATTCTAATTTGGACAGTCTTTGTTCATATGTACAGTAATTTTGGAAAGAGGTGCCAGTTTTGTTTTTGCTCTTTGTATTCTATTTTTTTTTTTTTTTTTTTTTTTTTTTTTAGTACTGGGTGTCCATAGTGTTGCTGCGTACTCAAGTTTTGGTCTTATTAGTGTAGTTACAAAACTTTTGATAATTTCCTCATCCAAATAGACAAATGCCACTTTTATTGACCTAAATAAATTGTAGGTTTCTCCGACAATTTTATGAATACGTTTGTCCGGTGTCATGTCTTTGCTAATAATCACTCCAAGGTCTTGTTCCAAGTTTACTTTTTTGACCTCTTCTTCACCAATTTTATAATCTCTTGATATTCTGTTTTTACTTTTTCCAAATTCCATTATACTACATTTCTTGATATTGAATTTTACTTCCCACTTTTGAGTCTATTTCCAGATCTTGTCCAAGTCATGTAATGAGTTGCAATCCTCCTCCGTTCTTACTTTCTTTAGTATTTTTGCCTCGTCTGCAAAGAAATTCATATAACACTACTTCATCCATGGTCAACTTATTATGTCATATATTTTGTCCATTAATTCTTCCTTATATTCTTTTAGTGTCCAATTTGCAATTACGTCTGGGCCATGTGATTTCCTGACATCAAGGTTCATTAATTGATTCATTATTTCTTTTTGTGTTATTATCTCCCTCATCGGGGGGGGGGGGGATTTCACTTTATTTTCTTCATCCCAATGCTGTACTTTTTCTCTAGTGAAAACCGACTTGAAGTGATTGTTCATAACTTCAGCCATTTCTAAATCTTCTGTGTACTATATATTTCCATGATGTAGTTTCACCATTTCCTATTTATTTTTAAGTTTACCATTCACATATCTATAGAATAGTTTGGGTTGATCTTTACATTTTACTATGTCTTTTTCGTATTTTCTTTTTTCCACTCTGTGCATTTTTACATGTTCATTTCTTTGGTTAATATATATTTGACTTTTTTTTCTCCTCTCCTTTTCTTTCATCTTTTCTAAGCTTTATCTGTTCCATCTTTCACCTTACTGCATCTTTTGTTGAACCAACACTTAATATACACATTTTCCTGTTTCTGTCTTGGTATGTATTTATCCATTCCTTAATAATAATAATAATAATAATAATAATAATAATAATAATAATAATAATAATAATAATAATAATAATAATAATAATAATAATAATAATAATAATAATAATAATAATAATAATAATAATAATAACAACAACAACAACAACAACAACAACAATAACAATAATAATAATAATAATAATAATAATAATAATAATAATAATTAATAATAATAATAATAATAGTAATAATAATAATAATTTCATTTGGCAATAAATCAGTATACATGAAGTGCAGATAATGAAAATAACACACAGTTCGAAATAGCCATTACAATTGCTGAGGATAACACAAAAAAGCATGTAAGCTTATTTCCATTGTGGTCCTCAGCTCATTTCCATTGTGGTCCTTTGTTATAAATTTCCATCAAAAATATCCATTTCTCTTCCACTTGTGTCTCTTCATTGTAGAATTTTTTCCCAATTTGCATTTCTCATTTCTATATATATTTCCTTCTTTAGTTCAAACTCTATTAATATGTGATCACTCTTCACAAATGGTGTCTTGTACAGTATTCAATTTTATCCACAATTTCAGGTTCTGTTGTAAATATTAAATCTAGTCTCAACCGTTCTTCATTACTTCTATATCTGGTATTTTATTTTACCCTTTGTGTTATCGTTTATTGTATAGTCATGTTAAGTAATACATTTCCCCATAGATCCTCTCCACCTTTCACTGTCATCTCTTTCCAACATATTTCTTTGCAGTTAAAATCTCCCATAAGTACCAGGTTACCTCCATCCATTAGCATCTCGTTTAATGTTCCTTGTATCTTCTAACATTTTTGAATGCTTGCCTTCTTTCTAAGAGCCCATTTTTGGGGGCACATAAATCACCATAAACTTTCTACTTTTCATATTGCTATCTTCAACTTTTATAATGATAATTTCCACACTTTTTACCCTCTAACCTTCATCACATTTAAGTTTTTCTTGGCCAAAAACATGATTGCTCTGCCCTGTTTCTTGTTTATTTTTAATCCAATGATTATGTAATCCATGTCCAATACTATTTGGTGGTAGTGGACCCCTTAATTTCGTCTACAATTCCCATTATATCTGGTTTTTCTTCTGACAGGTAATCATTTAGTTCACTTAATCATAAGATCAATCTATGTTAGTATAAGCCACTTTTAATTTTTTTTCCTTCATCTCATTTTCTGTTCCTTTTGTTTTGCTTACCTTGGTATACCATTTTCTCAGCCTCATGTCTAAGACTCTCCAGTAAATGTCCTTGTTTTCGGTCTCCATTCTCTTCGCGCTTTTATCTTTGGCTTCACATCTTAGTGTCTTCTCTGTCTTTCCTCAAGATTAATTTCCATTTTTATCCATATGTTGTTGTAGTGTTTACTCTGCTAATTCTCCTGATTTTGCTATTATGTCTTCTGCTACCATTTGTAATCTTAGTTTTATTTTGAGAGGTCGATTTCTTTCTTTTGAATATTGTCCCATTCTATATACTTCTATTTCTTTTTCTACCTCTTTGCCTCCATCTTACTTTTTTTTCTATTTCTTTCTCTGTTTTTTCTCTCAAGTACCTAACCAGGCCATGCTTTTCCTTTAGTCCATATACTATAATGCACTTTTTTCTATCCACAGTATCTCTAACCAATTTTGCCTTTTCTTTGATTACTTGAATAATTGTGTCCTTTGCATACTTCTGCATTTGTTTTACTATTTCTTTAAAAGCTATCACTTCGTTTTCTCTGTTTTCATTCCATTTCTTAATCTGCAAAATTTCCTCACCTAAATTTTCTTCTTTTCTTTCAAATATTGCCTGTATTTTGTAATTTACATTTTTTCTTTCTTTTTTTAAGTCTCACTATTGGTGGTATCTTTGTTTTTCATCTTTTCATTTTCACATTTAATCTCAGTTCTTTTTTTTCCAACTATGTTCATTATTTATTTCAGCATTCTTTTTCTTTAGAACGCACACCTCTTTGTTTACTTCGAACTAGTCTCTCCTTAAATTCATAATCTCTTTAATTTAATGAATTCTTTCTCCCATGAGTTTCTATTGAAACTCAGCTCCCTTTCCATGTCTATGATTGGACTCAAAATTCTTCTTTTGTACCTACCAAATCCAGAAAAAATCCTAATTACTTATTCTTAGCAGCCCCCTGGGTGTTTCGAAGCCTCTGTTTACATTAAGTTTCAGTATAGCGTCTCCAGAGGGCTCTGTGTTCATTTACAAATGATTACCAAGGTGGAGCATGCCGACAGGAGACCTTTCGATCCATATCAAGGTCGGATGTGAAAAAAATGACAAATAGATAAATTAATAAATAAAAACTATAATAAAGTAAATAATAATAAATAAAATAAATGCATAGATATAGTTGAATAATAAACAAACAGGTAAACAGTAAATAATAATAAATTCATATATAACTGATAATAAATGAGAATCAAGCAAATAATAATAAACAAACAAATGATAATAAAATAAATTATATAAAATAAATGACAGTCATTACAGCATCTTGCTTAGGTGCTTATCTAAATGATTCTTAAAGTTTTGAACTGAACTACATTGCACTGCCTCTGAAGGAAGTTTATTCAATTCATTAATTACACAGTTGGCTAAGTTGTTTCTGCCCATTTCCAAATCTAAACATATTCCCTGACAGTTTGAGACCATTGTTTATTGTCGGATTCTCAGTGTGAAATTTTTTTCACTTTTGATGTTATCAATTCCCTTTAGAATCTTAAAGACCTGTATCAAGTCACCTCTGAGTCTACGTTTTTTAGGGAAAATAGATTCATATGTTATAGTCGATTTTCGTATGTTTTATTTTTGATATTTGGAATCAGTTTTGTAGCTCGCCGTAGTACTTTTTCCAAGTGACCATACGGAAACTGCATATTCTAAATGTGGACGAACTAACGATTTACAGTACTACCTCTCATTAACGGACTATAAGGGGGCTAACAGTATCCGTTGATGTGAATAATGAATTGATTTAGAGTGGTTTTTGGGTGGCATAGTGATTGCACAGCACTAAACAACCACCAAAAACACTGAAAGCACATCGAAAACACCGCAAACACAGCTAATTAACGTCCGCTAATGAGAGATAGTACTGTATATAGCATGTTGATTGATGGACTTTTGAAGTCAAAAGTTTGCGCAATCAGTCTGAGAATGTTACTTGCTTTCTCAGAGGCTGAAATACACTGCTTAGATGATTTGAGATTGTTACTGATAATTACGCCGAAATCCTTTTCACTATCCACTTTTGTTAACAAATTTCCTAATAACTTGTAATCGTACTTACTGTTATCTTTACCTATGTGCATTACCTTGCATTTACTTGTGTTAAATTTCATTAGCCACTTTTCAGACCATTGCTGTAATTGATCTAAATCTTCTTGAATATCTAATTAGTTTAAGTGATCATTTGCCATCCCGCACAGTTTTGTATCATCAGTAGAGATGCAACTCAAAAAAGCAATGTTGTTGATTTTTTTTATACAAAAAGTGACTTTTTTTAATATTCTGTCTTAAATATCTCTGCAAGAAAAAAAAAACATGACAATTGTTTCTAGATTACCAAATAAAACAGTATACCCCTCAAACAGTTTTTTTTATGATTTTAGGTCATTTTCCATTTTCTTTTTGTCATATTTTGATGTATTTTATTGATTTTACAATGAACCTGTTGCATCTTTAACTCTCAAACACATGTGTGTTAATAATATGCCTTTGATGGTGGTGATATATAAGTGTTTTCTGCCAATTTGGTGTTTCTGGAATTTTGTCTCATAAGAGGTATAGCACCACTGTGACTGAGATTTGGCAACATTGTAAGTTGTTCGTGTTTGTTATCAGTCCTGTACTCTGTTGTTGTGTGGGTAGTGTGAGTAAAACCTACAATGCCAGGCAGGAAGAAGACTCCAGTTGCCAAATTATTCAAAGATGTCCCAAGTGATGGGAAAGTGGCAAAAGTGAAATGCTTACTTTGCTTGACAGTACTGTCAAAAAAGAGAAGTTGGAAACCATGTAGTTCAGTGCAAGAAATATGGTGAAAAAATCAAGAAGTATTTGACATGTGGTAGAGGCCAAAAAACAGTTCTTACTGATGCTGAAACTACTGAGGGAAGATCACAAGGCATAGACAGTGACTCAGACATGGAACTACAGTTGCTCTTGCATGATACAAGTGCAACAAGTACAAGCACTCATACAATGCAAAGGACATTAGATGATTGATTTTTCACAAGTCCGATTCCAATGGCTCTGCCCAGGCCTGACACAGCCACAGGTACAACAAGTAGACCTGGATCATCTGCCTCTGTCAGTTCTGGAATCACTCCAGTGACTTCCACTCGTGCCAAAGCCAAAACGTTAACACAGCAGAAGATTGCTTCATACACATACGTTGACAAAATGACAGAAACACAAACAGTAAGTATATACTATGTTATAGTTATATATTGTATATACAAATGTGTCTCCAATGTCAACATTTAGTAATCTGTTTATCATTATCATGATTAATGGAAATCAAATGCATTACAGGAAAAAGCTCAGTTGCAGTTAGCCCGGGCTATCTATGCAAGTGGCTGTCCACTGTGCATGGTGGGTAATAAGTTGTGGGCAAAGTTCTTCAAGACTCTGAGGCCATCTTTCAAGATTCCGAGCCGGGACTCAATCTCAAACAATCTTGAGAGGGTCTACCAGGAATGTTCTGTAACTGTTAAGGAACGTATCTGCTAGTGTTACAGTAATGTGTGATAGTTGGACTAATGTCAGGTAAGAACTGTAGGAATATGTAACATCATTATGTCACTTATTATTCCTAATAAATTGTTGTAAATAATTATTGCCCTAATTAATCCTAAAATACTGGATAATTACAGGAATGAGGGGATCATAAACTTTATTGTGACAGTGCCAAGGCCCATATTTTGGAGCAGCATTTCAACAGGTTCGTTTCAGTTAAAATAGCAGTCAATTACAACTCAATTACAAAATTAACTTAGACAATAAAATAAGTATTTCACATAAACCTATCTTAAGAAGAGATTAATATTAATAGTCAATTCTCTGTATTCCAGTTTTCATTATTTTTGTACTTTTGGAATATGCTGCAATATCTGAGTATAACTTCTGTTTTATTATTTGGTGCAGAAAGCCACACAGGGCAGTACATAGCAGATCTCCTGAAGAAAGTAGTGGATGACATTGGGCCATTGAAAGTGTTGGGGGTCTGCACACATAATGCCTCTAATGTGAAAAAGGCTTGGAAACTGCTTCAGTTGGAGTATCCCCACATAAAACCATATGGTTGCATGGCTCACACTGCAGTTAATATTTACAGACCTAAAAAAGATCAAGTCTGCAGAAAATATTCAGTCTGACTGCATAAAAATTTGCGAAGCAGTCAAACAGTCTCAAAAGCTCACTGCTCTACTCAACATCAACAGCAGTCACCACAGAGGCAACAACAGACACTAAAACTACCTGTTAAAACAAGGTAAGAATTATTAGTACATTACTCATTGCTAAACATCACAAATTGCAAAATAACATTTGAAATCTCATTCTTATGCCAGTAAACTTGCTGTAAGGTGAGAGTGGAGGATAGATGGAGAAAGAGGAAAAGGACAATAGGTAGGGAGGTGCTTAGAATGAACTCTTTAAATAAAGAGGAAGAGAAGGAGTACAAGAAGCTGAGAGAGGAGTGGGAGGGAGTGAAGGAGTGGAGGAGGAATGGGGATGGTTCAAGGAGGGAGTTACAAAGTGTGCAAAGATGGTGTGTGGAACAAGAAGGATGGGAGGAAATAGTGGTGGAATGAGGAAACAAAGAAGGTTGTAGAAGAGAAGAAGCGAACTTTCACAGATTGGTTACAAAAGAGGACAAGGGAGTCAAATGAGAGGTACAAAGAAAAGAGAAGGGAAGTAAAGCAGAAGGTAAAGGAGGCAAAGAGGAAAGCAGATGTGAAATGGGGTAAGAGTATGACAGAACATTTTGAAAATAATAAAAAGATGTTTAGGATAGAAATTAAGAGAGGAAGAGGAGGCAAATCAAGTAGAGAAGAAAAGGTAAAAGGTGCAGATGGAGAGATGATAATGGAAGAGAAGGCAGTAAGGGGAAGATGGACAGAGTATTTTAGGGAGTTGCTAAATATGAAGGAGGATAGGGAGGGAAAGATAGTTGCAGTGGGAAGTGCTAAGAAAATGACCGTGATGAGTGAGGAAAATGGAGGAGAAATAAGGAAGGATGAAGTGAAGACTGTTGTTAAGATGATGAGACCAGGTAAGACACCTGGTTTGGATGGATACCATGCAGAATGTCTAAAAAAGAAGGAGGTAGAGTGATGGTGGACTGGCTGGTGAGGTTATTTAATGTTTGCTGGAGAGAGGGTAGAGTGCTAGAGGGCTGCCTGTATAGTTCCACTTTACAACGGAAAAGGGGACAAGTGTCAGTGTAGTAGTTTCAGAGGGATTAGCTTGTTAAGTGTAGTTGGGAAGGCTTATGGGAGGATCTTGATTGAGAGGATTAGGAGAGGAACAGAGGGAGTAATTGCCGAGTAACAGTGTGGATTTAGGACAGGTAGAGGTTGCGTAGATCAGATTTTCGTGGTAAAACAGATATGTGAGAAAGCTATAGTAAGAGGTAAGGATATTTTTTTGGGCTTTCATGGATCTAGAAAAGGCTTATGACAGGGTAGACAGGGAGGCAGTGTGGGAGGTTTTGCAGATATACAGGATAGGAGGAAAGCTTCTAGGAGCTGTCAAGAATTTTATTAGAGTAGTAGAGCATGTGTCAGGATTAGAAATGGAGAGAGTGAGTGGTTCGAGGTAAAGGTGGGACATCGTCAGGGATGTGTTATGTCGCTCTGGCTGTTCAAATTATACATGGGGTGGTGCGAGAGGTAAATTCAAGGGTGGTGGGTCAGGCATTGGAGATGGTTAAAGAAAATGGAGAAAAGTGGGAGGTGAGCCAGCTGCTGTTTGCGGACGACACTGCACTTGTAGCTGGATCAGAGGAGGGGTTGAGGAAGTTGGTGACAGAGTTTGGGAGAGTGTGTGAAAGAAGAAAGTTGTAAATGTGGGTAAAAGTAAGGTGATGAGATGTACAAGGGGTGAAAGTGGCAGTAGACTGGAAGTGAGCATTAAGGGAGAACGACTGGAGGAAGTGGATAGTTTTAGATACGTGGGTGTGAATGTGGCAGGAAAGGGTGGAGTGGAGGTGGAGGTAGATTGTAGATTGAGGGAAGCGAGTAAATGCCTTGGTGGATTAAAAAGTGTAATGAGGAATAGACATTTGAGGATGGAGGCTAAGAGGAGATTGTATGAAGGAGTGATTGTGCCAACAGCACTGTATGGGGCAGAAACATGGAACATAGAGAGAAAGAGAGAAGGAGTTTGAGTGTGTTTGAGATGAGGTGTCTGAGAAGTATGATGGGGGTTACTAGGCTGGATAGAGTGAGAAATGAGGAGGTGAGGAGGAGAACGGGGGTGGTAAGGGAGTTAGGAGATAGGGTTAATGAAAGAGTATTAGGATGGTTTGGACACATGGAAAGAATGAGTAAAGAAAGACTAGTAAAAGAGGTATGGAAGGCAGATGTGGAGGGAGTGAACATGAGGGGGCGACCTAGGATGAGATGGATGGATGGGGTGAAAGGAGCTTTGGGGAAGAGGGGAATGTCTGTTGAGGAAGGATGGGAGAGGACAGAAGACAGGGGTGAATGGAGAATGGTTGTATAATGATGATGTTGTGGTGCTTGAGGTGGAATGGGTGAAGGGATGGGGGATGAGAAAAAATTGATGCAGCCTGAAGGGATTTCTCCCCGTCTTCTCCTTTTCTGCATGAGGGGATGGAGAGGGGTGGGTCACCAATTTAATGAAGCGGCCTTGCTGTGGACGTGCTGTGTCTTGCGACACTGCCTCTGACCCAGGGCAGTGGACACGATACAGGGATGACCTGTCATCCAGGAGGTGTCAAGATAAGAGGAAGGGGAAGGGAGTGTATTAGGGATGGAATGGGTGGGAGTGGTTTTTATGCCTTTTGCTTTTTGGCTACCTCTCTTGTAAGGGGGAAAAACCCTTTGATATATGTATGTACATTTAATCTAACGTTTCTCATGGCTGAGCTGTTTTGAATTGAGAATTCATACTGGTACCAATATTGTTGTGCTCCTTTGTTTCAGATGGGGATCCATTATCCAGTGTCTGAAGAGTATATTCATTAACAAACATGCACTTCAGGCTCTTGCAATCATTGATGATGCCAAGCCATCTTTGGATTTGTCCATTAGGAAGCTCCTACTTTCAGAAGTATTTTGGGATTGGACTGAGGGTATTCTCAAGCTCCTGAAGCCAATGGCAGATGCCATCACTGCCATAGATGGAGTATCTCTCCTCATCCCAAATCCTCAAGGGTGAATAAGATGCCTTCAAGGGAATAATTTTTGAAAGGAAGAAATTCCTGGTGAAAAGTATTCACCTTGCAGCCAACTTGGTGGATCCTTGTTACTGTGGATGTCACCTTTCGGGTGAAGAAGCGGTAAGTAGTTTTTTATTTTTGTTTTGTAATAATATGTTCTTATTACCCCCAAAATCCAGTCTTGCCTGTATGCCACTACATATGCCTCCAAGTCTTACTTGACCTGAATTCACCTGACCTAAATTACTAGTAGTATCTCTTTAAAAATATACAAGTTGTGGTATCATATACTTATACTAAAAATATTGTTGATTTTCAGGTGGATATAATGCAGGCCAAATGTCGATGAGACCCAAGTAATAGCTGAGTTGGCGGATTACATGTCCAAATCAACCTTTTTTTTCAAAGCCATTTGTTTGGAGTGCTGTTGATAAGACATCAGCATCTAGTTGGTGGAATGGGATCTGTTGCTCAACTCAGCTGTCCCGTGTTGCCTCAAACATCCTGCAATTGCTCCCATCCAGTGCATCTGTCGAGCGATCCTTTAGCAGACATGCATTGGTACATTCTGCAAGAAGGAATTATTTGACCACCGACAGAGCTGCCAAGTTGGTGTTTATTGGGCAATATGGACGATGCCCATGAATATCCTCACCATGCAGCTCATGCCAGTAATCCACCACCACCACAGCCATCAACCAGCAGGGATTCTACTGCTTCAAGCAGCATCCCCACTTTCCAGCTTGAGTCGGATAACTCGGACCATTCTGAAGCAGATTCTGAGGACTCAGTTGATGATCTGCCCAGCCCCGGCCCTGGAGTCATGATTTCATCTGATATAGAAGAGCATGAGGAGGAGCGGCAGGAGCCACATGACATGGAGTGATGTAGTAAGGAAAATTTGTCGTGTTCAATCCCTGAAGATTGTGCTAAGACTAGAGTGGATTTTAGAGGACTATGATGGATATACATGGAGGAAACTATTTATAGCAGTCCATCAAACACACGTACAGCACATGGCTATATTGTATAAAGGCTTGTTTGTTTTCAGGATGATGACATTGCTGGTGTATGCAAACACAATATATTGGCCAATAGCTTCATGCTTATTTAAATTTTGTAAGGTTGCCATATTGGCCCATATACAGCATCTACACTTGTTGCAGCATCTGACAAAAAAGTCAATTACTTATGCTTATTTTTATAGTGTCTGAAGATAGTTACACATATGTGGAGGGATGAATCAAGTATTTACACCTGTTTTTGTATACTCAATATTAATATCTGAGCAACTTTGGCAGTGTAAAAGATATATATATTTTTTTTCCATCACAAATCATCAGCAAATTTAGAAACAATAGATTTTAGTCCGTAGTCTATATCATTCATATATGCTATGAATAGAAGTGGCCCAAGAACGGAACCTTGAGGAACTCCACTCGTAACATCTTCCACCTAGAAGTTTTCCATTTAAAACAACTCTGTTTTCAATCATTCGACCAATTACTAGTCCAACTTAATAGGCTACCACTTCCATGTGAAGCTAATTTAGTAAGTAGTCTTTCGTGGGGGACGGTATCAAAAGCTTTTGCAAAGTCTAGATATATTAAATCTATATTGTTTCTTTTGTCATAATTTGAGATGACTGTGTTGTAAAATTCGAGTAAGTCACGCAAGAACGTTTCCATCTGAAACCATGCTGGCTATCATTTATTAAACAGCTACTTTCTAAATTTTGTTCGATAGCATCTTTGATGATAGTTTCCATTATTTTTCCTATGGTTGAAGTCAAACTTATAGGCCTGTAGTTATTATTTTTTTCACCTTTTTTTTTACTATGGGAGTAATGTTAGCTAGCTTCCATTCTCTTGGGACATCTTCGGATATGATGGATTTCTTGAAAATCATTTCTAATGGAACAACAATCTCATTTTTCATTTCCTTTAAGATTCTTGGATGCCAACCATCAGGCCCTGGTGTTTTATTAACTTTGAGTTTTCTACACACCTTTTAATTTATTCTTTTGTTATATTTACCGTAGTAAGTTCACCCTAGACTTTTCTCAGGTTTCAGTTTGGAGTTCACTTTGAGGTGTTTCATTTACGAATACTGAGCTAAAATAATTGTTTAGAATATCACA
Source organism: Oratosquilla oratoria (assembly GCF_046742065.1). Classification (NCBI taxonomy): domain Eukaryota; kingdom Metazoa; phylum Arthropoda; class Malacostraca; order Stomatopoda; family Squillidae; genus Oratosquilla; species Oratosquilla oratoria. Next base: position 135,995,643 of record NC_134777.1, read on the forward strand.
CATTCCTTCGTTTGAATATTCAAGTTGACAATCAGCAGATAATAGTGGACCATTGTGGTTCCTAATAACCTCTTTGTCTCTAATGTAACTATAGAATTCTCTGGGATTCTCTTTGGATTTATCAGCAATATTCATTTCATGTTGTCATTTTCGTTTTTTTATTGTCTTTTTTAAATCTCTCTGTATTACATAACTTTGATAGTCATTAGATGCACCTGAGCACTTTTATTTCTTATAAGCCTGTCTCTTTTTAGCAATACTTTTTCCAGTTTCTTTATCAAGCCATTTAGGGCGAACCTGATTTGGGGGACGTCTGTCCTTAAATGGAATGTAAGTATGAATCATCTTAGTAAGTGTATTTTGAAATATTTCCCACATCTGATCTACAGATCTTTCGCTTAGTTTTGCCTCCCAATCTGTAAGCTGAAGATCCTGACGTAGTCCTATGAAGTGAGCTTTACTGAAATTGGGTATTTTTTTTAGTAGTTTAAATCTAACTAGGTTGTGATCGCTATTTGCAATAGTTTCACCAACTTCTACATCGGTTATCATGCTTTTGCGGCTAGTGATCAATAGATCGAGTAAGTTTCCATGTCTTGTGGGCTCTTTTACATGCTGAATTAAGTAATTGTCATAGAGAAAATTTATCAAGCGACAACCTATATGGGTTGTAGGGTCATCCAATCAATGTCAATAAAATTGAAATCACCCATCATCAATGAATCGCGGTTGCAGAAACTAGACAGTCCTAGAAACAACAGTTTGTTGTCGGCTAATGATAATGTCTTTGGCCTATATATTAAACCTACTTTCATTTTTTGTCCATATGTTTGGGTTAATTCTACCCACAAACTATCATATGCATCCTGTTTCACTTTCTCAAAAACACAGGCATGGACATTGCTTTTAACGTACAACAGAACACCCCTACCTTTCTTGTGGTTTCTATCCTGATGAAAGTGTTTAAATCCTGCAATATTAAATTCAGCTTCAAACTCTCCACCATTTAACCATGTCTCAGTTATTCCTATCATATCGAGATTTTCGCTTTTGACATATGCCTGGATTTCTTGGAATTTGTTCCTAATACTACGAGCATTAAAGTACATACTTTTAAGAAACTTTTGATTATTTCTTTTTGACACGTTTTGAGTTTCAATATCATGCCTTACATTATAATTTTCTTCTTTATTGACACCTTGCTCTATATTGATATTTGGTCCTTCATTAACATTCAATGCCTCATTAACATTTCCCCCCATCACGGACATATGGTCGCTCACGGTCATCCGATCTCTAATGTCACTTTGCTCCCCAACGTCACCACATTCCACACCGGCCTCCCATCGTTCATTGACATCCCTTCCTAAAATTATATTTTGTCCTCCAGTCACATTATATCCTACCATGATATTTTGTCCTCCACTATCATTACATCCCATCATGATCTTTTGTCGTCCACTATCATTATATCCCATCGTGATTTTTTGTCCTCCACTGTCATTACATCCCATCATAATATTTTGTCCTTTGACATTACATCCTAATTTAATATTTTGTCCTCTACCGACATTATATCCCAAAATCATATTTTGTCCTACACTGGCATATTGTTCTACATTATTGCTATACTCTACTCTGTTTTCCCCAGTACACTCTATTTCTCCTTCCCTTTGAGTTTCTACCCCAAAAAAGGAACTAGTTAATTACAAATTTCCACAATGAGGTTTGTAAGAACATCTTTGCCTCTGCAGGTAAGGTGGATCCCATCAGAAGCGTAAAGGTCATGACGCCTGGAAAAGATATACCAAGGATCAAGAAAGTGGTATCCCAGTTGCATGCATAATCGTGATATCCTCTCATTGATCCCTATGGCTCTATTGTTCCAACAAGAGCCTGCGTAGATCCTCAGAAGAGTCCCACAGACTACGTGACGGCTCCCACATTCCTTCATCTCCTGAAGGAGGACCTTGTAATTCAGAACAAGTTCCTCTGATCTCACCCTACCAACATCATTACTTCCCATATGAACAATCATAACTGTGTTCGTTCGTCTTTGCTCCCTGATGGTCTGGGTACAATCAGCGATCCCACGGCCCTGTTGACATCCAAGCTTGCAGCATCATTTATTCCTCCGCTGCAGGATGTTGTCATAGCCTCGCACCATGGAGTACCCCACCACCAAGAACTCCTGATTTTCAGCCACCTCATCCTTCAGCAGAGCAAAATAATTGGCTAGAGCCAGCGGTTGCTCCACAGGGCACCCACTTACCGAACATGGGCTCGACAAACGGGAACCCACAGAGTGCCACTCGCTCACGGCAGTGGCAGAAGGAGAAGTGGAATGCTCTTTGGGTTGTGGGGAGGATTCACTCTTCTCACAGAGGTCACTCCTGAGAAGACGAATTTCCTCCTCACACATCCTGAGACAGTCCTCCAGGTTCACACAATTTTCACAAGCCATTTCACTCCTTCAGCAATACAAATGGCAAAGAGAAAATATAAATCAACAAAAACAAAAGCGGTCTCTAAATAAACTAAATACACGAAGCTTACTCTGCTTACCTTATACTATTACTCCTACCTTTGGAGTACAGTAACATAATACTGTTTTGATTCTAAATTTATAGAACACTACGCTTTATCTTATACCTGTAACTGTAGCGCTATACATATACAATTACTAAAACACAACACAATCACTTGTCACTATTCCGAGATATAAACTTCACAGGTATTTGCTAGCTGGTGTCTCTGCAGAAAACGAGTTCTCTAGCTGAAGGCACGAAGCAGACTGAACTGAGGAAAGCAGACTCAAACTCATTGGCATTTTCTTTTGATCCGCCTTGGTTCCCTTGCATTTTCTCTCGATAGACACTACTAACACTCTTCTAGATAATTTTGGGCAACCACAAGTGCTCCCCCTCCGACTCTGTACAACCCAGGCCTCCTTTCCCTGCACTATTGAGAATTTTCATCTTATTCGGTAGCCTAGAGAGCTCTAGTTGACACTATTACTGCTTGGTGGTTCGTGTGTATGTATGTATGCATGCATGTTTATGTAGGTAGGTATGTAGGTATATGGAAAAGAAATGTGTCACAGGTGTATACGTGTATGTGGCAATAGTACTGCCACATACTATAAATCACTACATTCATACCACGTCATTGACTAAGGATGAGCTCTGTGCATGTGACCCTGAGTCTCCATGTTGACCTGAATCTAGACAGAGTTTTTAGTCTCTGTGTTGACCTGTTTTAGCTGTTGCCACCATCACTTTCAGTTCCCTTCTTCCCTTAATTACTGGTTTTAATTTTGGTAACTGTTCCTTCTATGGTATTATATTTCTTCATTCACTTTCTTACACCTTCACTAAAACATATCTTTCATTATATCTTTCTGTAGTAAGACGTAATGTTTCTCAAAGGGGGTGAATTAAACGTAAATTTTCTTCGTTTCTTCACTACTACAATTTAGTTTAAGTACACCAGAGGACTCCCACCTGGGATCCCCAATCCACTCACCAAGCCAAGTCTGCTCCGATGTCACTACTTAATTCAACCAATAACTTTGACTGTTACAAATAAGTACCTCCCGTTAAGGGCGTGACTTTTCTTCTGTGTACCAATAATTTTTCTCCACCCTTTTCTCCAATCAGAAAGACTATTACACTGTCTCAAACAATACTGCTTACGCAAGCAATCTTGTCACGAAATGGTCTGACTTAGTGTTTACATTTCGTCATATCAGCGCCAATATCGATACCCTAACTGATGTTTACCAACTTTAGACGGTGAGCGAGATTATGCAACTCTGCAACTCCATCGCGGCTATTGTTTTCAAAACATCCAACTCGTAAAAATGAATTTCTCGCCACCTACCCCTCTATTTACCTACTTGTTTACTACTTTCATCTACCAGCCTCTTACAACCTGAATCTAGACAGTTCTCCTGAGTCTCCATGTTGACCCAAATCTAGACAGTAATCCGGGGTCTCCGTGTCGACCGAAATCTAGAAAGAGTTCTTCGGGGTCTTCGTATTGACCTGAATCTCAGTTTTGTGTGAGGACTGTGTATATGATGTTGCAAGTGCGTGCATGAATATGTACGTGTATATGTATCATGTAGGCACCTGGCCTGGATGGATGCCATACAGAATGTTAAAAAAAAAAAAAAAAAAAAAAAAGAGGTACAGTTAAGGTGGACTGGCTGGTGAGGTTATTTAATGTTTGTTGGAGAGAAGATCGAGTGCCGGAGGAGTGCCTGTATAGTTCCACTCTACAAGAGTGTAGTAGTTTCAGGGGGATTGGCTTGTTAAGTGTAGTTGGGAAGGCTTATGGGAGGATCTTGATTGAGAGGATTAGGAGAGGAACAGAGGGAGTAATTGGTGAGGAACAGTGTGGATTTCGGACAGGTAGAGGTTGCGTAGACCAGATTTTTTGTAGTAAGAGAGATATGTGTGAAAGCTATAGGAAAAGGTAAGGATGTATTTTGGGCTTTTATGGATCTGGAAAAGGCTTATGACAGGGTAGACAGGGAGGCACTGTGGGAGGTTTTGCAGATTTACGGGATAGGAAGAAAACTTTTAGGAGCTGTCAGGATTAGAAATGGAGTGAATGGTTCGAGGTAAAGGTGGGACTTCGTCAGGGATGTGTTATGTCGCTCCGGCTGTTCAAATTATACATGGATGGGGTGGTGCGAGAGGTAAATGCAATGGTGGTGGGTCAGGCATTGGAGATGTTTAAAGAAAATGGAGAAAAGTGGGAGGTGAGCCAGCTGCTGTTCGCGGACGACACTGCGCTTGTAGCAGGATCAGAGGATGGATTGAGGAAGTTGGTGACAGAGTTTGGGAGAGTGTGTGAAGGAAGAAAGTTGAAGATAAATGTGGGTAAAATTAAGGTGATGAGATGTACTAGGGGTGAGAGTGGCAGCAGACCGGAAATGAGCATTAAAGGAGAGCGACTGGAGGAAGTGGATAGTTTTAGATACTTGGGTGCGAATGTGGCGGGTAAGGGAGGAGTGGAGGTGGAAGTAGAATGTAGAACGAGAAAAGCGAGTGGATGCCTTGGTGGATTAAAAAGTGTAATGAGAAATAGACATTTGGGAATGGAGGCTAAGAGGAGATTGTATGAAGGAGTGATTGTGCTAACAGAACTGTATGGGGTGGAAACATGGAACATAGGAGAGGAAGAGAGGAGCTTGAATGTGTTTGAGATGAGGTGTCTGAGAAGAATGATGGGGGTTACTAGGCTGGATAGAGTGAGAAATAAGGAGGAGAACAGAGGTGGTAAGGGATTTGGGAGATTGGGTGGATGAAAGAGTATTGGGATGGTTTGGACACATGGAAAGAATGAGTGAGGAAAGACTAGTAAAAGAGGTATGGAAGGCAGATGTGGGGGGAGTGAACATGAGGGGGCGACCTAGGATGAGATGGATGGATAGGGTGAAAAGGGCTTTGGAGAAGAGGGAAATGCCTGTTGAGGGTGGACGGGAGAGAACAGAAGACAGGGGTGAATGGAAAATTATTGTATATGGATGATGTGATGGATGAGGTGGATTGAAAGAGGGGGTCGCCGATTTAATGAAGCGGCCTTGCTGTGGATGTGCTGTGTCTTGAGTCACTGCTTCTGACCCAGGGCAGTGAACAAGATGCAGGGATGACCCGTCATCCAGGAGGTGCCAAGATAAGAGGGAGGGTGGAGTGGAGTGTATTAAGGATGGAATGGGTGGGAATGGTTTTATGCCTTTTGCTTTTTGGCTACCTCCCTTGTAAGGGTGAAAAAGCCTTTGGTATATGTATGTATATGTATCATGTACAGGTGCATGGTTACATTCATGTGACCTAGCGCATTCTACATAGAAGGAATATGCAGCGGAAACCTAATGGCAAGACGCGATTAACAAAGAAGAGAAGCAATGATGATAATGAATAAATTATAAACCAAAACAATTGGATAGAATGACAGTCAGTAAGAACAAAGTTATTTCTCATGTAAAGGACAGGGGCTCCCAGAGGAGCCGGTTATTAGAAGACACGAGGGAGTTTACAGAGGTTGTTTGGACCTTTATTTCTCTGTCTCCTTGGGCAGGGGAACGGCCTGGATATTAAGCAGGATGCCACCCTGGGCGATGGTAACGCTAGAGAGGAGCTTATTGAGTTCCTCGTCATTGTGGATGGCAAGTTGGAGATGGCGAGGGATGATATGGGTCACCTTGTCGTCGCAGGCAGCATTGCCTGCCAACTCAAGGACCTCGGCAGCCAAGTAGTGTTATGGGTCCAGCCTCTGCTTTGTTGTATGCATTAGTTTTAGGATTTTCCAATGTAGTAGTTTTAGTTTATTTGATGGTTTGAGTGCGAGAAACTTGCAGTGTGCGAGGGTTGGGATGTGTAGTTTTGTTGTTGTTTGTAGCGAGTTGAAGAGTAAGTTTAGTTTGTTGTCTGTGTAATTTTTTGTCTTTTCATGTTGTGTTTGTGGTGTTGTATTCGCTAAAGTTGATGTTTAGTGTTTTATTTTCAGTGGGATGTGGTCTAAGGACGTTAAGGGAGCGTCGCCAGCGATCATTAAAAAATCGTGGTACATGAGCGAATTTTAGGTAAACATTTCAAAAGAATCTCAATGATGGTGGCAACACTCATACAAACTTCTACAGCTGTATTTAGTCTCTATTTTTATAAAGAATAAAATAGATAAAATATTGGCAACCTCTGGCAACCCCATGTATAAAAAACATACTGTATATTGAAGTAGCGTCAACATTTCTATAGCTATTTCGTTTTTTGCTACAGAATTGTGTTTATGGAGATATTTGGCAACTCCTCCCACCAGCATACCCCATAAAGACAGTGGACAGGGCATCAGTGCTCTTCAAAAGATCAAAATAAGGTGATGTCGCTCCTGGTGCTCTCACCGTGCGCCACAATTTTGATTCCTCGCCCTGTATTGTTGCTGTGATCATGAGAAAATTAGCAAGAATGTAGAGAGGGCCCGTGAGTGCCTGAAAAATAAACAAAGAAAAAAAAAAGAGAAAAGCATCACAGCTGCACCCAGCACTCCGCTACGTTCAACTTACACCTCCACCCACGCCATACCTCTCATCTTTATGAAACCTGAATTTTGCAACATTTTTTAATTATTCAGAGGAACAAATTACTAAAAAATCAGGGGTATTAGTCTGATAAAATGTATCCAATAATTTTTGTTCCCCAGACTCTAAGCTTTCATTTCATACCAAGCTAAATGATGTGGAAGGATTTTCCATTAAGTAATTAGAGCTTCGCTATATCTTCACTATGCTTTATATATACATGGGAGGAACACAATACCATGAGGAATTATACACTAATGTAAGGGGTAATTATACCTAAGTTGATTAAATACATATTTGAAAATTTAATTTCACCTAATCTATAAAGCGATGCGACGCTCCCTTAAGTCGCCTCGCTGTATGCTGTAGTTTAGGTGGTGGTGCCTATTGATGAGTACAATGTCTGGTTTCCTTGTGACGTGTTGTGACACGTAGGTGCGGAAACTTGGTCCGAGGAATATGATGTGATGTTTCAT